>NC_071576.1:58862801-59561045 GCF_024509145.1 Vidua macroura
TTCAGGTAAACCATCTCCATACCACATTCCACATGGGGAAAACAAAGGAGCAGAGATAAAGATTGTTTTCTTTTCTTCTCTCTGTGCTTCTCCAAGAAATACTGAGAGACAGAATTATGTCCCTCTGTCCAGAGAATGTGAATGTCACAGAGCAGCACTTGCGATCACGTACTAAGGATGTTTTCTGTAGAGCAAATCATTCCCTACTGGCAAAGGATGTTGGCCTTCCTACTGAAAACAAGCTAAAAACATGGCTTTAGGACTACAACAACTGATGATAGCTGCAAGTGCAAGAATGGGGAATGTCTTGATTAACTTTCCTGAGGCGTATCTGGGGAAGATCTACATTGCTCAGAGGAGTGCCATGAAGGGAGGCCCAGCAACAAGGACAGAAAGGGACACCAGGCACACATGACACATCCCACTACACTCTCTCCATGCAAACAGTTCCACAAGACAGCAGTTTGGTGGAAAATCCCTTCATCTTCTTTGTTCCTTTCCTGACATTTCTACCTCTTGGCACACCAGCCTGTCAATCTGCCTAACAAAACAGTTTGTGAGGCAGCACCGTAAATCATGAACTGATTAACATTAAAATTAACCCTGCATTTGAAAGAAAATAGAAGTTTACTGAAGCAGAGGTGTTCAAAGGCAGCAGGTGTGGGGCAGACCACCGTGCTGGCAGGGCCAAAGCACCAGTGAGCAGCTGCAAGAATTAGAACAAGAGCATGGCAAGGAGAAGGAGAAAATGTAACCCAGTGTAGCCTATGTGCTGTGAAACTTCACTCAAGCTTGAATACTGTTGGTGCAGTTTAACATTATCCTCATCCTAAGCCCAAAACACAGCACTGTACCAGCTGCTAGGAACAAAATTATCTCCACCCAGCCATGCCCAGACAACTGTGGAAAGGCTTTCCTTAATAAAATCAGACATCCATTTACATGAAGTATAGTCATGGTTTCATGTAACTTACAGCCTGTGTTAGGAAAACTGACAGGTAAAATTGCTGGAAACTTCTAGGTAAAGAGGAAAAAGGGCAAAATGTTTCAATATAAATATGGAGATTTGGGGCCAAGTCTAAGTATCTTCACTTGCTTGTGATTAACAAAAAGAACACTATCCCAAGGGCAATATTGTAAGAAAGATCTCAGGTGAGAAATCATCAGGATACACACACACTGTGGACTGGAAATGGCTGGAACATGTAAGCAGCCATCAGTTTCTATGCACCAAATGGGAGAGACCCACTTAACTAACAGGTAATGAAAAATCATGATTCCAGAAGTATGTTGTGGGGGGGAGGTTAAAGAAAAAACAAGATAAGTAAGACCCAAAACCACATTAAAAACCCCCAAACAAACAACAAACCAAGACCCACCCCAAAACTAACAAACAAATAACTTCTGAAATTTAAAAACAATAGATCAGAGAGAAGGATGATAGACTTCACATCTGCTTGCTTTGCCACAGAGGGACCCTAATGTATGGAAAATACCCCAAAGAACACTGGGACTATTTTCTGCTCAAATAACTAATTTCTCAATCTCTATTCATTAACTGCATTCCTCTAGATGTCCAACATCAGAAACAGCATCAGCTTCACAAAAGGTCTGCAGACAAACCACCAGACTAGCAAGAAATGAAGCAATTAATTTCACTACAGCAATATACTGTACAAAAGTAGCATGCCACACTCAGTCTAACTATAAATACAATTTTCCTCCTGGGTCAGCTGATGTAAAGTCCTGATATACCATTTAGTTGGAAGAAGACCCAGTCCTTTTCCCTTAAAGAGCTTTTACCTTCTAATAAATTTTCCTCTTACCCACTTAACAGGGCCATTATATCCTTGTGAACACGAATTCATCTGCAAGCACAAAGTCTTTGTGACACACAAAATTACTCTAAGTCAAAGCCTGGGCTTGCATTCCCATGACTCTGATGATGACTTAGTGTGGGACCTGAGGCAAATCACCGAGTATTTGTTAAGGCATCCCTAAAAGTGGCACAAATAACTTCTTGTAACAGATATTCGAGAACTTTATCAAGCATGTAGGCTGCTTTAAAAGACAGAAGAATTGCTACAGGGCTGCTTTTGATAGAAAATCTTCTTCTGACTTCAGTAGGAATTGGAAGAGGCCTTTAAGAAGCCTACTGCAAACTAGACTTGAACCATCCAAAGCAGAATCTGACTGAATGCATCCAATTGATTGCAGAGGATTTGTAGGGTCTTCCATGGCCACAAGAACTGCTTGTGCAGGCACAACCCCAAAGCTGAGCCCAAGTGACACTGAGAAACACCAGCCTTACACTCACATTCTTTTTTCTACTTTAAGGCAGTTAACCAACACAGTTCCTGCTTGGTCACATGGATAAGAATGTGATTCCAATTTGCCCTTTAAATGCAATCTGGTAATTTAAAAGCACACTTAAGTCCATTCAATTGGGAATGATTGAATGAAAAAGAAGCACCACTCATCCTAACCTGAATTTACAAATATGATGCTTCTTCACAGTAAATGAATCTTTTAAAATCCCAGTTAAAGTGACTGAACTGCTCAATAAGGATTCTATCAAGTCTTGCATCAACCAGCCTGCCTTTTTTGTCTTATGGGGCAAATAGATTCACAAGAAAACGTTTGATCAAAGACTAAATAGTTTTTTCTAAGAATCAGATGCATTTATGTTTTGAACTCATCTAACTCATCTGCCAGCTTCTAGCACGAGGCAAAAGATCCCTATTAATATCTACTTAGTAATATATGTTTAGTATTTTACAAATGCTGTTACAAATCCACAGACAAGGGTAAAAATCTTAGAAGTTAAAATAGTATTCCAAATCAGAGACCAACAGTGCTGAGTAACAGCTCTGAAACAAATTCAGAATCAAGAGAATAAACCTCCAAAGTCCTGTTTTCTGTGGCTTGTTATGGTTTACCAACAATGGATACTTCAAATACAGTTTCCAATAGTTGGGAGTTTTCTTGCACTCATGTAACACAAATAACTAGGTATTTGTGCAGACGATGAGGTGACAAACATAACTCCTGGTTGAGGATAGTGGGAAAAGTCTCCATTTGTCAGGATCTAATTCCTCACAGTAGTTTTACATCCTCTGGAACAAAATCAGTAATATAAGGACATGGGACCATGTTCTACTTACCATGTTTAAGATAAACAAGTAGCTCAAGTGATCCTAACACGTGCTGCTATTTCTGCAGTTAAAAATAAACTCTCCAGTTCCTCTAGATGTTTCCTCTTACAAGCTTATGCAAAAAATTTCCCTAGCAGGCCATTTTGGACAGTGTCTGCTTGTCCATTATCCTGAATGATAATGCTTTTCATGCAGCAGAATACTAGAAAAATCTAGATACTTCTTAAAAAAAAAAAGGAAAATGACAATGAAAGATGAGGTGCAGTGAGTAATACATAGTCACAGATTGGAGAGCAGCATTTTAAAATGGAAACATTATTTATTGCACTAATATTGTAATTATAAGGTAGTTTTTGTAGAGCAATGACTATTTTGATTAAGGCATGCATCATTGGCCCCAAAGTGGAAAGTGACACAAGTAATCTAGAGATGTTCCAGTGCCCAACCACCCTCTAAATAAAAAACCTTTTCCTGATACCCAACCTAAACCTTCTGTGACACAATTTCAGGCCATTCCCTTGGGTCCTGCCACTGGTCACCAGAGTGAAGAGATCAGTGCCTGCACATCTACCTCCCCTCGTGAGGATATTGAAGACCACAATGAGGTCTCCCCTCATTGAGTCTCATCCTTGTATGACCTCAGACACAGTGAGGATTGTGAGAAGAGCTATTAATAAACTGTTGAACAATCTGTTTATTACAGCTCTGTAATTTGTTTTCATACAGCCAGATGCAAGCCAGCATAAAGTCAGATAAAGCAGCATATATTATGCTACCTTGCACACTACAATCTGTTACAGATGAAAGTATTTTATGTAGGTCAGGCACTGCATCCCTGGAGACAAAGAAAAACCCATAAGGAAATCAGAGCAGTGTCGGGCCTTATTCCAGTGATCCAGCCTACTCCAAAATTTCAATTATGCAGAGATTGTGTCTCTCTGATCTTGTCTATCAACATACCAACCATCAACTCCTCCAAGGCTAAGTATTGCAGACCAGACAGGGTACATCTCATGATGCAAACCAAGAGAAAACTCCTCGCACTCATGAGGAAACAATAGTTTTTTGTCAGTTGTAAAAAGAACAGAAAAATCAAAGTGACGTTTATTTTCAACTCATTGCAACATTGAGTCTCAAAATAAGTTTTTGGGAGCAGAAGGCAGCTCTCTGGCCCTCAGAGTGAGAAAACAGTGTTATTAAAAGAAGTAGTCTTGCATTTCTCTCTCCCTTTCCTTAAAAAAGTGCTCTGCTGTAGCTGAAAGGGGGTCTGTGCTTCACTCTGGCTGAAAAAACTCTTTATCTCTAATAGGTGGAAGAAAAAGAATTTCAAGAAACCAGAACTAAAAATGAATTTTTTTTGTTATATCTTGGTTCCTTTTTTTTTTTTTTTTTTTTTTTGCTCTTGTACAACAGTATGCTTTTATTCTGGCAACTAAAAGGCTCAAAACACAATGTTACCTTTCCCTTACATTTCCTAGCAGGGTTCAGAACTTAGTTTTGTAACACACCACACCATTTTTCATTACCATTGTCTACCTAAGAATTCCACTCTTATCAAAAACCTGAAAGATTCTCAAAGAGAACAGAAAGGTATTTAGCTGTGAAGAGATACAGAAAGAAGTACACAAATCATACAAAATACTGCATTATAGTAAGAAGGTGAAGAGTGTACAATGCAAAAAGAAAATATATGCACTTATGCACTTTATGAATATCTTAATTCCCTTCCATCTGGAAGGCAGCATAAATACCCCTATATTCTACTTTGCTCCACAGTGATTTTCCTAATTTAAATAAACTAAGTAATCTGAAAAGATTTTTCCCATCACACTTGTGAGAAACTACTCTCCTTACTGAGTCTGGGATCACAGGCAAGCAGGGAGTTTTAGCTATCAATTCTGCAAAATTCTAGCACTGTTGAAAGAACATTCTTAAATTCTGTACTTCTACCCTTAATCTTCCCAGATTAAGTTCTGTAAAGAGAGCTATTGCTCTTTTTTCCCTCCTCTCTCCTCAAATAAATGTACATGTCTGCAGAGCTGTGGATCTCCTTTTCGTGCCATCATCCATGTTTTGGACTGCTTTCCCCCCTGCAATAAGAAGCAAGATATATTTTAAGTCACCAGAACTGGCAAATTATTTTCCTTACCCTGATTCCAAGCTCCACATTCTCTCCTCCGTATACTTCCATGCCTTCATCCAGTAATCCAATCTCTTGGAAGTATTCTCTATCTACTATGAAGCATCCAATCAATGCAGGACTTCTGGAAGAATAAATCATCATCAACAAAAATTAGCAGATAAATTATGAAGAATTTTATTATTCAGACACAGATTGTATTTCTCATTGCTAGGTAAAATGATGCAGCAAAACAGATTCTTAAGAAAGTATTTCTCAAAGAGTTTTATTGAGCCTTGACTTCTAATACTCCTAATTCTGAAGAGAAATTAACACCATTGAAGGAAATTAGAGTTGAATTATTAGACATAAATATTCACCAGAGCAGCTAGGATTTCAGTGCTAATAGTGCGAGATCCAGGAGCCACAGTTTTGTTTCAGTGTAGTCTCTGTCCTTGCTAAGTCCTCAAGTCTCTTGTCTTTGACAATTGCAAATGATACCCACAGTTCTGTGTGTTCAGCCAGAAGCCAGGCTCACCTAGAGCTAAAAAACTTGTGTCTGTAAGCTTGCCTAAAAAAAGAGGTTATTTCTTGAATAGGACCATCCAGGTAAGTTTTTTAAATACCGAATCAAGAAAAGTCTGCCTTTACCAGCTTCGTGTAACATTAGTCCATTGTCCTGAGCCAAATCTAAACACATCACATAGCTTTAGTGGATCAGTAAGCTCCATTTATGTCATGGTGTGAACCAACTGATTTTTACTATACAGAACCAATTTTAATCAGGTAAGAGGTCAGCCACAGAGGGTACAATTTTACCTTATGAGTAGAGAAGGACATAGAGTCATTTAGGCTTTTCATTTTTCACCTACTTTATAATCCACAATTGCAAGAAATAAATATGTCTTTTCAGATTATTATGCTGTTATCAGCCACTCTGGTAATGACAGGATATTAATTAGCAGTACAGAGGCAATCACCCTGCTTTTATTGAGAACACTCAAGCTACAGCTAGTGGACACATCTGCTTTCAAACAGTTCTCCAGAAATCTATATATTAATGTCTCCAAGTGCTATAGTATCTGCATTATAACAATTAAAGACCATTTCTGATGTATTTATTAATGAAGAAAATAGCAGTTAACATCAATACAAAACTTATGCTTCTTTTATGATAAGGTACTTTAGATTTTGTTGTTGTTTTTAAGTATTTATTAGTGCACCTGCTTCCCTTTGTTATAATTCTAGAAGGATAATGGAGGCATGATAGAAACCATCCATCAATACACATGGCTTTGTTTGTTGGTGTGTTTGTTTTAATTATCCAACACACACATGCAGCATATTGCACTGAATTAAAAAAAATGCACCAGGGAAAGAGCTAGGGAACAAAGCTGAAATTCATATAGGACACTCACTCCCCAGTCCTCATATAGAACAGAGTTTAGGGGTAAAATGGAAAAGTATATTTGCTCATTACTTTGTGTTTCAATACTTTTAATTTTTAAAATCATAATAATTACTCTATGTAATTAATCACAGGATCATAGAATGGCTTGGGCTGGAAAGGACTTTAAAGATCATCTCATTCCAAACCCCAGCCATGAGAAGGTACATCTTCAAATAGATGAGGTTGCTCAGAGCCCCTGAGCAACCCTCATTCAGCCTGGCCTTGAACACTTCTATATGGATGGGACATCCACAGCTTCCCTGGGCAACCTGTTCCAGTGCCTCACCACCCTCACAGTAAAGAATTTCATCCTAATATCTAACATAACCCTGCCCTCTGTCAGTTTAAAGCTGTTCTCTCTTGTCCTATCACTGCCTACTTTTGTCCCTTATCAGCTTTCTTGGAACCACTGTTTAGGTACTGGAAGGTGCTGTAAATCTCCCTGGAGCCTTTTCTTCTCCATGCTGAAAAACCCAAACTCTCTCAACCTGTCTTCATAGGAACGTTTTTACAGCATTAACAGAGTTCATTAACAGCAGTAACTATTTCTAATTATGTGGAAATTATCACCCCTTTTTACATTTGTCTGTGACAAACCTGTTCATTTTTATCTCTTGCTTTCCAATTCTAGGTCCTGTTCATGGGTCAGTGCAGTTTAGACAGTGTTAAACTGACAGAACCTGAGAAAAGTGCCTGCCTGTAAAGACAGAGCTACTGGATGAAAAACAGCTGCCAGTGCTATTTGAGGTTCTGCTTTTCATGTGGTGAAAACAGCCTTCACACTTTCTTTCAGCAGGGAGCTACAGCACAGGTAACAGTGACCTCCTTGGAATGAATGTGTATCTACAAGAAAGGCCTGTAATCTCAGCAGAGCTGCTCAGTGGGTTCAGAGGCTACTACTCCCCTCCCTGAGACAAAGGTATTGCTCTGTACCAGCCTAACAACACTCTGGACATGATAAGAAAGTACAGACTCAGATTGTCCCAAAGCAAGGACCCGATACAGCCTTTGCTCACAGCCTTTGCAATCATTAACTCCTAGGACACAGCACAGCTGTACACCTATGTGACAACATTATAAAGAATACAGTTATCAGATCAGCTCTGCTTATATAATGTAACTGCAAAGAAAATGCCATTTCTGGCCTGGAAGCACTAAATTAGCAGGTAAGACATTTGGAGAAAGCAGTGCTGGTGAGCAGCCCTGCCTACCATTCCACTTGGGCAGGAAACCTATTTAAAAAGATCTACTGAAAACAAAAGTTTCCTTTAAAAACCTTTAAAAATATCTACTGAAAACAAGAGGTTTTTTTGATGACTGTGTAGGCATCAAGGACAAAGCTGAAGAGGACAGGCCAAGGACATTTAAGTATTTGAACTTTACAGTCAGTAAAAGCTATTCCATAGCTGAGCCCACTCGCCCCCTGTCACACCTAGGAGAGCTTTGCCAGTGACACTGTAATTTGGGCCACCGTCACCTTATTGGAGCAGTTGTGTTCTCGAGTTTCCACCAGGACTTAGGAGGGTTCAGATACCGGCACCACAGCTCCCAGTCAAACCCTTGTGCTGAGAGGGGATACTCCTCTATTTCAAAATTATCATACTTAATGTTATCGAATGATGGAGAAATTACTCTTTTTCTGTTTTCTTTTATCCTGGTGAGCACTGGTTCAGCCCTAAAAAAAAAAAAAAAAAAAAAAAAAAAAAAAAAAAAAAAAAAGAAAGAAAAAGAAATACAGTGTTAAGATTACACCAATCACCAATACAAGCTGATGGAAATCATAGAGTAGTTTGGTTTGGAAGGAGCCCTTAAAGATTATTTAGTCCACCACAAATAAACAATACAGCAGCTTATGCTGTATTTTTCAGAAAGAGCAAAGTCTAAAGCTGTTACCCATTCAGAGCCTTCTCTGCTTCAGGATGGAATTTTGACAGTGCTGGATTTGCCCCAAATAACACACTGCAACATATTCTCTAAGATGCCCTCTTGATAACCTTGATTTGAGCTGGTGGATGGAAGAAATGAGTATCTGCATATCACAGAGCATTTATACCCTTGCTACCAAGTAATGATAACTTCAGGCTCTCAACATTATCAAGGACATCAGGATCAGAGTTAATAATAGATCTATCCTAGAGACAGAAGCTCTTGCCTTTTTACCATCATTTTTACTTAAGGACCAAGGGAGATAGTAAATCCACACTGAAAAAGTTAAAATACATTATTTTAGTTCTGTTTACTTTTGCAGAGTGGCCAAAATAACACTTTTTTATACTGCAGAACATAAAAAAACCCGTAATATTTTTTAATGAAAAGAAGGTACACTCACCCTCATGGGCAAAGGGCTACATTACTGGAGGTTTTTTTAAATGTGCAGTTTTCTAATATGATCTAATTACATTGTAATTAGATTAGCAGATTACTCAAACCATAAAAATGGATCTAGATCATATTACACAGCACAAACACATTTTTCCTGCTTGCGTCCATGATTATGCCTGAATTTTCGTTAAAAAGCTCAGAATTCTAACTCACCCTCTAAATGCAAGAGGAATGCCAGTCAGTAATTTAACACCAGTGCTTGGTAAAGGTCAGAGGAATTGAAGGAGGCACATACCAACCCACATTGAATTCTACGTGGGCATCGAAGAGAGCAACAACTGGCGCTGTGGCTGCTCTCCAGCCGCTGACCCGGGACCGGATCAGCCCCTCCTGCTTGCTGTGCCGGACAACCTTGATGAAACCAGGCTTGTGGGCATTCACCTCATCAACATACTTCTGCAGCTTCTCCTTGAGCTCTTCTGTAGAAGGGGAAGAGTTAGGTGTTAGCAAGAAATGTCAGCTTGACAAGATGTAAAAATCTGTTCTTTCAGTAAAACAGGAGTAGCCTTCACACAGCTACTCAAGAGTTCTCAAATAGTCAGTCTAAAAGGAGGCAAACAAAAAGGGGAAGGACCATGAATTATATAGCAACAAAAAAAAAAAAATCAGATATAACTATTTAGCCTACATAACTGCCATCAGAATCCTGACACTGTTTAACAGTAACATGCCACAAAATGAAGTGTCATAGCTACATAAGAGCATATTATATTACTGTAACAATAAACAAGGCACCTATCTTATATTCCAGGAAAAAAAATAAAAAGCCTAAGTATTTTCCATGAATCTTCTCTACCAATATTTCAAGAAAGAAAGAGAAGTAAGAATGAAATGCATTCTTTTTCCTCTTTCCATTTTTCTTTCTCAACTTTGACAACTGGTTTCTGTCTTGACTAAGAAGTTAAACAACTTTTGCTCTTAGAACAAAGACCAGTGAAAGCTCTAGAGAAGAATCATTCCTAATTAAAATATAATAACTCTTAGATCACCAGCTATTGTATCTCTGGTTTAAAGACCACTGCATGACAAAATACAATATGTGGAGTATAAATACTGTGTTCACAATTATTATTAACTGAAAGCACTGTTCACTTTATTAGCACTCCTATGTTCTATTTACATTATGGTATCACTCAGAATTCCCTTTGGGACAATAAATTCCCTTTATTCTGAATCTCTCCACAAATCCAGGAATGTCTTTGCTGTGATGGAGAATAGTCACAATGGCTATAATGCTATGCTGGGCATTATCAAATCTGCCTTAAAGCTCAATGCTGACTGTGAAAACTTCAGCAAGCCACTTAACTTCTCCTGAGGAACAGGTTCCCCAGGGAAGTGGTCACAGCACCAAACCTGCCTGAGTGCAGGAAGCATTTGGACAATCCTCTCTCAGATACATTCTCATGTGAATTTTGGGGTGTCCTGCCATCGAGCCCATGCAGCTTCTCAAACCATCAGCATTCCTCTCTGGGAGCTGGTCACCCCAAACAGATCTGGACAACTGGCATGCTAGAATGGGTAATGGCACAGAAAATTAAAAGCAAGCACACTTTACGAGCCACATTAAACATTCATCCTTGGAAAGGAGATGGGTGTGTCCTCTCTTAAGCAGACAGAAGAACAGAGTTCATCAAGTCCAAAGACTCCTGAAGTCTACCCCTGTTTGTAAAGACTCTTGGACATCCACCAGGTGTGATGCAGCTGGTTTCTCAGGCCTTGCAGGACTGTTCATGCCATGTACCTTTATGTCAGTGAACTCTGCATGAAATGAGAACACCACAGAAAAGTCCTGATACTTACAGGTTTTCATAAAAAAAAGAATTAAAAAGAAATTTTCTGCTGATCAGGTCCATCACAACATTTAAACTGCAGCAATATTCTAGGAATTGGCTGGATATATTCCCAAAATTTTCAACATTACATTGCCAATATCGATTAAATTTGTTTGTCTGTGACTGCATCACCTGGAATAAACAATATGAGCCAGTGTCGTAGTTTGACATAGAAGTGAACCATGACAGCCACATACATAGCAAAGAGCACTCTTCTATTTTGTATTAGACTTGCTGCTTATTGATCAATATGCTTTTTCTCCTTTATGAAATAAAAAAAACCCCCACATTAATTTATTTCTTGCTTGTGCCAAACCACATGTTCTTACTGCTCACCTCCTAACACACAGATTTGTAGCAAGCACAGAACTATCAAACCAACCACTAGCTAACAGCACATTAAATTGGAAAGAAGACATTTATGTTACGGTAATTCTATGCACCTAAAAATAGTATAAACCCATTCTCTATTCCCAAAATGCAACGCTGCAGAGGGTGAATATCAAAACATGAGGATTAAAGCTTTGTTCTTGGTGTAAGTGGCTGCTCACAGCTTTGCAATACCAGGAGGCTTTATTTGCCACAACAATGCAGTATCATCACTGAGGATAAAATATGTGAAAGGGAAGTAGGCTCTAATCAAGGACTCGAAAATCAGTAGCCTTGACAGAGTCACTGCCCTCTCAGTCACTCCATTTCAGTAAGTGGGCTATTCTTACTCCTGCCTTACAACATTTCCTAATCTGGACTGACTTTAGAAGCTTGAGTAAACACAAAATCTATTTCATAGCTAGGTGTAGAATGGAAAGAGATGGAAATGGAACAGAACCCAAAACCTTGGCTTGCCACCAGCATGACTTCAGCTACACATTAGAGCTGTGACACTTACTAGGCAGTGCACACTTCTGGTTTTCTGGTTACACTGCAGCTCTTTGCAAATGAAGTGGATGGCCTGAGAGCATCTCAGGGGAACCTTGGAGGCTTACCCATCTTCAGTCAGCATGGAGGAACCATCCCCTGGGCTTCAGGATCACCTCAGGTGGTTTAGGAAACTGCTGCTTTTTCCTTAATCTTCAACACTGGCACACAAGCAGTGACTTTGTGGCATGTGCACAGGAGACAGAGCAGTAGTTTGCAGTCAGGCACTTTCTGGCCTTTATTATTTAAAACAGATCAGCTTTGCTCTGCAAAGGCAGAGCATTTATAAGCACCCTTTGTCTTACAAGACCTATTGGGCAGATTCTCCCAGAAGAAAAGATAAGGCTGTGAAAAAAATTGATTATTTTCACTCAGCCACAGCACAGAGACGACATGCTAATGAAGTTTAGAAAGTCACAACTGAACACTTTAAAAATGCCCTAGCAAAAGAGTTGAGTCAGTTTTTCCCCCATGCATTCCATGTCTTCCTGAGTTTTACATGAGAAATCTGAGTTCAATTGTATTTGACAGTTTTAGAGCACCCAGTCCAACTGTCCTGAATGATGGGATTCTCCCCCCAGAACTATTCATACACTTTTCTATGGCTCTGATGGTCTTCAGCAACATCATTTTAACCCAAGTTCTTTTTTTTTTCCCACTTCAAGATATGTTGCCTGAATAATAAACAGGCTTTTTCATTAATTATTGTGCTTCACAATTTTACGTCACCATAGGGAGAAGACAGGGAATAAGCAAATGTGTCATCTTCAATACACTGTTGATTCAGTGTCTAATTATGGAAACAAACACGCTTATAAAGATGGATACATTTGCCTTTCAGCACAGAATCTCTCAAATAAGGACTCAATTTGACTAAGCTGAATGAGGCTCTGCAATTGGAATGAAAGAGCAGCCATATATGGAATGGGAAGATGGCACTTGGAAATGTTGCACTCTACCACCTGTCTCTATATGGTACAGATGTCTGGAGAGCACAGCACAACTCTCCTCACAAATGTAGGAAACATAATTAGTGTGCCATAATTATGTTTAATATTAACATAATTAGGTTCAAACTCTTCTAATAGGTTGTTTATTTTTAACAAATTGACAAAGATTTTTTTTGTCAAGTTCTCATACTTGGTATGACAAAGCAGTGCTAAAGGATTCACACAATTTTGCCTTCTTAGGAAATGGCAGAAACTGGACAGATGGAGCAAGGAGCATGAGGAGTCAGAAGGCATCAGACACCCCATTTTCTCAAACGGAAAACCATCTACAGATCATGCTTTTCATCCAGCTGCATGAAGTGGGCTACCTTTTGTAAGCCCCTGTCCCCACTAAACTGAGAAGTGAGCAGGCTCAGTGCTATCAGGTGCCTCAGCCCCTTAGTGTCCTACAGCAGCTGTGGGTCTGTCCCCAGACCTCAAATTTCAAAGTAATTAATATAAATAGCGTTGCCATACAAAACAAATTACTGCCTCACAGTCATGGAGAAGGAGCTTAAAGAACATCTAATTAAGGCTAACTTTCAGTAATTTTCATACTTTAACAAACTCCCACTCTGAGTGCTTGAATGAGTTTGCATGTCTCAGAACAACCACGTTTATGAAGCCTCACACTATGTTTGGCTGAGACATGCATTTTACTGACCTTTTTCTCAGCTGTAAGTTTGCCAAAAGAGCTAAAATAACAAATACATAAATAAAACAACACTCATAACACTCTGCATTTTCTAAAGCCTAAGAGTCCCTGCTGACTTTGGCCCGGCAATGCATGCTGCATGCATCTCTGCAAACCTTGCGATTTTCCTTTAGGGAAATATTTACTTTCATGTCAAATGCCCAGGAATTACCATGTCCCTCTTTACCTTGGCCCTTGGCACAAATGTGGCCTCTTTTACTGTGAAGGGAAAGAATTACTTGTCAATACAGAACTAGGTTTAAATGAACAATTGGCCTCCTTGTGCCAAAACCAGTGGATTGACATGTTATATGAAAGGGGTAAAATCCTGCCAATTAATTTTTTTGTCTCTGTGTGTTCACTCAGCTGCCTAGAAGGCACACTCTGGTCCCCAGGTAAAGAAAAGTGTCGGACATTTCCTTGTATCATAAAGGACACTTTTAAAGGCAAATCATTACAGCACCTGCAAGAATATAGCAGGAGTTTATGCCTGCATTTGGAGCCAAGAGACCACTGGTCAGCTTGCTTCTGGCAAGGGTCCCAGAGCCTTCCTGAATTCCCTGTGCAGCAGGTCAGAACGGGATCCACTGCCCTGCAGGAAGGCAAAACAGTCACCTAGCACAGCTCAAGAAGTTGTTTTGCCACACTGGAAACATCTGTCTCATCAGGTACATCTTACTTCTGCATGAAAGACCAGTAAACTGGCAAAAAGACAGAATTCACACAAGCCAATTAATTATAAACCAAGTTTTTTTCATCCTCTTTACCCAATTATTTTTGGCTCTAAGTCTTAGGAACAGGAAGAGCTGCTTTTCCAACTTTAACATGTATTAACATAGCTAACTTTCTGGCAAATAAAGAAAAGCCTATTATAACAGGTTTGCTGCAAAACCCCTCCTCTCTTCCCCCTAAATCCCTCTGTAGGCAACCAGCCTGAATTAATGTAATAACTTGAATTCATGGCAGCAGCTAGGCATATAAGAGAACCTGTTTTGTTGCACTTTATCTAATAGGACATGTGGATTACATCACTTATTTCGTATGCAGCTCAGTGCTTCATCATTTTTATTTTTCTTACCTCTGGTCTCTTATCTTTCATGCTTAAGTGATCACCTCTCATCTCTGTAGCAGAAGCAGATAACTCCAAATGGAAAATATTTATAACCAGACAGAGGCATGTCATTTGTAATGCACATGTGTACAGAGAATGTCTGCAGCAGAGGGTAACCAGGCTCAAGCAGATAAGGAGGGCCTGCTGTGCACACGTATTTAATAGCCCTGTGTTATCTGGTAATAGATAAACCACCCAGGGGAAATTACCAACATGATGCAAGGAATTGATCTGGACAGACATGAGAAACAAAAAAAGCAGTGGAATCCTTCTCCTCCACTCCCATACCTAACTTGCACTGTTGACAGAGATGCATAGTCTAATCTCAGAAATTCAGGCTATCAGTTTAATCTCAGAAGTTCAGGCTATCCACACGTAAAGATAGAGAGCGTAATGAACTTTTACAGTCACAACCTTTGCATTCAGCAAGCCCAAGTCCCAGCTGCTGTCAGACCTCCTCAGGTTTACTAAGATAAATTGCCTACAACAATCTATTACAGCTCACATCTTGGATTACAAGCCAAGGGTTTCTTTAGCACATGAACAGCACCCTTCTCCCACAATAAAGGCAGGGAAAAGAAATGCATTTCCCCTCTTACCTCTACACACACACACATTCTTTGAATTTCCCAGGAGAATCTATACAGAGGAATGGGAAGTTTTCAAGGGGTTTAATAGGGGCTGCTTTGATCCATTCTCAGCTCCTTCACAAACATACCTCTGCATTTCACTGAATCCTCGTGTAAGGTCCTGGAAATCCTACACCAAAAGGACAACATACAGCAAATAAATCCACCTCAAAACAGCAATTAAACAGCTTCCAACAAAAAACAGGCTTTGCAGAAGAAATCTGTGCCAGCAACTCTTCCTTGAGTCATCTAGCAAACACGTTCACTGCCTAGGTTCGTTCTGTTTTTTTTCTAAATGATGTATATTTCCAATTCCAGCCATGAAAATGGGATACCACACTTCAGATCATTAAGTCCTACATAAAAATATTGCTGTGTCTCAATAAATCCCAAAAAAAGTATGGAAAGAACCATGAAGATTATCTTTTGGAAACTGATAGATCAACACTCTGTTATGAAGGAGGGAGATACAGAAGAAATAAATATTACAGCTGTTATTTTTTGTTACTACTAATCTTCTGGGGTAATGTCTTTATTACAAGGGTTGTAAGTCCCTTTTATTTCCCTTCTATTGAGTATTGTTTGAGTATATATCTATCTTCACAGCACTCGATTCATGTAAGGTGCATCCCGTCTTAAGGATCACCAAGCCCACGTTATAGCAGCAGTCTCCCAACACTTTGCAAGACAGAGACATAAATTGAGACGCCAGATGAATCTCCAAGGTGACACCAGAAGTTGCAGAAGGGGAGGAATAGAACCTGGATCTCCCAAATCCCAGGGCTGCAAATTATCACCGCACAATTTCCCTAAGGCTGTAATTCTGCATTTTGAGCTGTGGCCCATATGGAGCCCTGAGAACTCTGACTCAGAGCAGATTCGAGGGCTCCTCCACATCCCTGTGACAGAATTAAGAGGCAGCTGATATCTGGGATCTTGCTAATGTCAACAGAAATGCATTGCACCAAAGGAACTGAACACTGCCCTTCCATCCCACCAACAATGGGAGACTCACATGCTTACCTCTGAGTACAAGAGCAGGGCTTACTAAAGGGAAGTGTTAGCATTTAGAGAGGAAAAGAAAACAAATTTCCTCTCAGGTGAACATTCCAGCTCTTCAAGAGGCAAGGCAGGACTAATAAAAAGGCACAAAATGTCTTTTCTTAGATTGCCAGTCAGGTGTGCACGTGTGGAACGTGCAAACACAACTAAACACAGAACAGGGACCTGCCAAGTGCTGCCACCAGCCACACAGACACCAGAGGGACAGAGGCTGCCATCTCTCCCTTCAGGGCCATACCTACAATCCTAGAAAGGTGCTTAAATTTCAAAGGATCTTTAAATACAGAGCTAATTATATAAACTTAATGGTCCCACTTGATGTACAGATTGCTGGATGCTTGAATTAATCTCAGCAGGAGCACTGTCCCACTCCAGCTTTCAGTGCATGACTGCTTCCTGTTTAGGGGCTGTTATTGCATGGATCAGAGCTACAACAATGCGATCACAACAATGAGGGCAGGAATAAGCACTATTGCTGAAGTCAGATACTTACATCACATGTGATGCAAGAATCACTTCTGATGTTTGTTTGGATACAACAGTTTTAGAAAGGGGCTGTAGAGTGAGAGGCACAACAAGCACCAAGGCCATGCATTAGAGCTGACACATTGATGTAACACTGCTGGAATAGCATCAGTCAAAATTCTGAGTTCATCATTTCATTCCTTGGTGTTCCTGGATTCATTTGTAAAATGACCTTTAAATGTTAAAAGAAGTGCTTGAGAAATGCATTCTAGCCACAGCTGTTTCCAGTAATCCAAATGGCACCTTTTTTTTTTTCTAAATACACAGCATTTAATTCTAAACTATTTATTGGATGTGTGTGGAAAATCACTATTCAGAAAAGAAACTAAATGCCTGAACAGAGCTAGATCAGATTGTATAAATTAAGAAAAATACAATCTAAAGAGCACATTAGAAACCTCTGTACTTACATAATCATAAGATGCAGCAAGCCTCTCACTGTACTGTAAACTTGATAAATAATCCTGACTCCAAGAAACAGCATGGCACTTCATGTTGTGATAACAGATTCACAAGGAAAAAAAACCCTGCCAATTAAAACACACTAGTCCAAATGTAACCACTTTATTTCAGGAGCGGATTCTGAGGAAATTAGTCACAAAAGTTGCATTAGAAATGGAATATGCAAATACTCAGTTAGAACTGGATGAAACAGAGGCAGCCTCTGCAATCCAATCCTTTAATTAAAACAGGTCCAAGTAAACAATATGAAGTAATATTCACTGTTAAATAGTTATTTAAAAGTATGACACAGAGCACTAAAAGGTTTTGATTTGAATAAATAGGACTTAGCCTTGCATACCATGTTGATTTTTATTAAAATCTTACTTGGTATCAGATATTATAATCTAATTTTATATTTGTTGCATAGAATCCCTTCCCTGGGAGCAAACCAACATGCACAAAACCTGATGATACTATGAAAGCAATCTCGAGGGTCAGGAAAACAAATAACACTATTTCCCAGTGCCTTTTTCTTTTACCTTGCCCAAATGTAGAGTTACATTTGGTAGCTTTTTATTTTGACTGAATGACTCTTACTGTACCAGACAATGCCTACACATCAGATGCAAACTTTTCTGTCCATATTCCAAGCCAGAAAGATTGATTTCTTGGCTACCAGTGATCATGTTCTGTGTGACCTGCTATTATCTTCTCCTTTCAACGGCCGCTTGCAGAATAATGTAATTCACACAGCAATAGCAATACAGCACCCAATCCACCAGGGAGAAATACAGCCTGCCTGGACAGGAGGGCTCTTTTGAACAGATGGGATTGGTTCACAAAAAGGACTTGTTTTGTATCAGTAGAGCTGCAGATACAAGATGCTTATCGCTCAAGATGTTTCTCAAAATAAAAACAAAATTATCCCAATATGAGCAAATTTGGTCGTTATTCTAATAGCTAATACATCTCTGGCAATACAGCCACAGTAGATCAGGTCATACCCCTTGCAGGTAAAAAATTTAAATGGGAAATACTGTAGTCACTGAAGTCAATGAGAACTTCTCAGAAAACACTGTTATATATCCGGGGCCCATCATGGGGCCCCAAATGCAACATCACACATGATGTCACTGGAAGTGCAAGTTCAAATCACACCTCTTAAGAGTCAGCTCTCACATATCCTCTTATTTTATCATACAGTCTTGAAAAATTCTGCCAAACACTATTTATTACCTGCATGGCCACCAAATCCTGCTCACCTGGCATAAAGGGAAGGAGCAGGACCTACCTGATCACCTTCTAAGCAAGCAAAGAGCTGCCTTCAGAGTGCACTTCCACTACAACCCTTCAAGGAGTGTCACCTCAGCAACACTGCCAAGCTCATTTGGGACAACCTGGGAGGCAGCTACTGTGCTATGTAAGTCATGGCTTTGAATTCACATCATTTGGAAGAACTTGGAAGTTGCAACTGCTCATTTTTGAAGTATGGATAAAATCCAAGTAGTTTTTACACCTGTAAATCTTCCATTCAGATCAGAAATTATTTGGTTTGAATACCACAAGAGCCAAAGGGTTTGTTTCCATCTACAGATAGAAACTGTTTTTTTGGAAGAAACAACTATGAACTTTTTCAAATTAAAGCAACAAACTCTGCCTTGCTTCTTTATCAGCATATTTGCTTACTCCTTAGGAATAACACAATAATGGGATGGTACTATTTGGTACCTGTGGAAAATCTCTAAATCCAGCACTTATGATCTCCAAGAAAACTGCTTATTACACTAGTGTATCATCCACTGCTTCCTAAAAATCCTGAACTCCAAGTCTTAAAAGAACACAATATCACAGAATTTGTATCTTTAAATGTATCACCATGTAGCAAATTATTCCAAGCCTTTAATCAGTTATTATAGAAAATTTCTTTGTAGGCACCTAATCATAATCAATCCATTATTTCTAAGGACATGTTTGGGAGTTAATTGTTATATTACAACTGCTTTTTATGGCCTGCCTTTTTGTATCAGAAACATGTGAAGGACAGCAGCAACAATCCTTATGGTTTCAGGGAAAAAAAAAAAAAGGATAGGCATTAAAAATAACCCAGGTAGTAACTTGAACTAAAATTCAACATACCTTTTCAGTTCAGCACAGGAACAACATTGATGTTAGCATCTTACTGCAGTCTGGGAAAGATTTGGTTAAATCCTGCTTAATTGACAGTATGTTATTTTAAAACTAAGGTATGTTAATCTGGCTGTTGGTATGCCTTCCAGCAGGGTGGAAACCCTGCCTGCATAAAACATGCGCACACAAGAGCACACACCAGCCTTGCCTTTCCTGCTCCCTAAAAGCAATTGGCAGTAGAGCCAATATTTTTTTTTTTTTACATTATAAGCAGTGGAAGTGTATTTTCACTGTACTGAAGTAAGACAGAATCCCACCAGCTCCAGCACTCGCTCCTGGATTTACAACCAAGTGAGCAGCTGGAGGCTCAGGCGACTGGGCTGCTCCAGGTTTCTGCTTTACTCTGCAGGTGGCTGGAATTTCAGGGAAGGACAGCTCCTCCTGTGGACAATGGGAAGCAGGCTGGGCTACTAGTTCAAGTTCTGTTTTTATCAGCAAAAGCAGAGCTGGCTGGGCTGGCTGAGAAAGCAGGAGGAAATACATAGCAGTTCTTGACCTGTTGCCTGGCATTGCACTCTGGATCAGTCAGGCATTGACACCCAGCACTGCCGAGCGCAGCACTCCTGGCATGCTGAGGGTGAAGGTCACAGAAAATGGACTGACATCAAAAACAATGCCTGGGCACTGAAATGCCTCACATCCTGGGAGAAAAGAAAAGTTCCACAGGTGAACTAAACTTAACAAAAACACTTTAAAAAGTCTTCATTTTTTTTTTTTTCATTGAGTGTTAGGCAAACAAGAGTTGAGGAGAATATTCTTGAATTACAGTGCCTCCTGCTAATATTTAGATATATTACACCAGGTTTGTTCAACTTTTCTGGTAGAATTCACAATAATTTCAGTTTGTTTCTTTTTTTTTTTTTTTTTTTTTGTCATTTAATTTTAGCCCTTTACTTCAAAATTTACCTTCTGAAGCAAGGCTTGAACACCTGTGGTCAAAGTAGAGATACTCTTGGGACCCATCAGTCACTGCCCATTAAGGACAACTCAGGATGTGTGAAACTGATTGTTCATGTGGAAAACTATGCACATGGGTACTTATATCCAGGCCCTCCCCCACCACATTTTTCAAATAGCTTAATTTTCTCGATAAATTGCAGCAAATTTAAATTACTTCCATAAGAGCACCCAGCTTAATTTTTACTGACATTATTTTTTTACACATTAAAATTCTGAATCCTAACATTGACATAAAATATTACTTGGGAAATTTAAAGGTTTTTTTTCCAGGACATCTTTCTGTGAAGGACTGTTAGCATTAAGTACTACCTGTATCTCATTCAGCCAGCTGTGCTGTAGTCTGTATCTTTGCAGAAAACCTACCAGACTCCATTTATTATAGATATCCAAAGGCTTGGAACTACCTCCTATTCAATTCTTCCGGTATCCTGTTTGACCTTTCACTGTGAATAATGATTTTGCACAGATAATGGCTGATTTCCTTGCACTGGATTTTATTTGCAATGATTTGCAGTTTGATTTGTAGTATATCCACATTTTTCAGAATAGTTACTGCCTGACTTCTCCAATTTAAACCCTTTAGCATCTTCAAAAGAACGCTTCCTGAACAGCTAAATTTGTAATGGAATTCCACTATTCAATTTCCTCTATCTATGAGCACTAAATTTCTTACTTGTCTGCATACTGCAATATGTTGCATTGAAGACAACTTTGGACTGGGTAATGATCTCATTTTCCTGCATAGCATTCATCTCAGTTAACCTCAGAGGGTTTATACAGCTATATTCTTATGTCATAGGAGGAGGTTGCTTCCAGCTGTATAAACTCAGAGTTATAATTAATATCCAAACCTTAAAAATCCTGAGCAGCATTTATTCCATAAAGCAATACTAAGAAGCTTCTTGAGGTGTGTGGCTCTTCCAACTCCAAGGCTCTCACATCACCCCCACTTTCTAAACCTGCTCTATGTTAAGTTAAAAATGTGTCAGTTGTACCCTACATAGCAAACACAGCGATCCTACTGACACTGAGAGTGTTAAGTGGCCTAAACAAAGTGTAATTAATTTCTTCCTTAAAATTTCTGTATATACCATCCAGTATGCTTAAAGCAAGGTTCTGATTATGGAAACAAGACAAATTAACATTATTTGAATAATTTATACTAACCACTAACTTTTTGGTTTCATAGCAGTACTACATAGATAATCTAGCATTTTCCACAGAGGAGTGGAAAATGCTGGATTAACAAAAAATCAAATGCAGCCACTCACATTCTGCACAGTATTTCTACCTGAGAGGTTTACAGATTCCTGGGAAGAGCTGCTTGTAAAACTGCTGTCAAAGGAACTGGCAGGGTTTGCTACCTGAGCTACAATCAGATAATGTGAAGAACCTGAACCACATACTGCAATTCCAATTAGGGAACTCAAATCAGGAAAATAAGTAACTCCAGTAAATGTAACAAACATAAGATGACAAAATGCCTGAAGAGGCAAACAAAAAGTGGTCACAGTTCAAATACTACAAATTGGAAACTAGTCAATGCTTCTGTCTTTCACCACAGACAAATCAGGAGAGCCAGTAGGTTTCCTAACATCTCCCTGAAAAACATAGCAGGTGAGTTTTTTTCTTTTTCTATTTTTTTCATCCACCAGAAGAACAAAAAGCTCAAACCTACAGCAAAAGCAAATAACTTTCTGAAAAGCAAAAAGACTACCAGTTTCTAACAATAAGTTATTCTCAGTCTTTTTACTAAGCTGTATATGAAAGCTTAAGTCAAGAGTTCCTTTTTTTTTTATTTGCTATGTGAGTGAATCTTTTTGGTAGCTGAAAAGCTAACACTGTACGTGTTAATTGGAAGCATTTGTGAAAACCAATTAAAATTGCTATGCTGCAATTGTGCTTCAGAAAAGGTTTTTTTGTATCAAATCCTAATAAAGATTTGTTCATCTTGTACATGCCTTATTTAATCCCTTCAGGTGGATAAACAAAGAATGTATCAGTTGTATCTTAGCAGAGAGGGAGTCACTCTAAAGACATCAATTAGGGAGCATGGTACTAGTTATCCCTGGATAAAACTCAAAAGCATGCATGACCATGCCACCACTGTTTCCATGTGACCATTCCCTAATGAATTTGTCTCCCTCATCCTTTTGCTCTCATCAAGTCTATCCTTCCCTAATGATGTGAAATGGACCTGATATTTCATATGCACTAGCACTCACAAATCCCTCTGATACCAGCTGGGATTAAATGTATGTAAAATTCATGAGTAGTTGGATGAGCTACGTCTCCATTTCCTCTTGGCTGTGTCCACACATAACACCTATCCTTATCAAACAATGCCTTATTTTTCTCCACCCATCTGCTACGTCAATTTTGGAACCCATTGATCTCATTGGTTTGACTTGTAGTGTAATGAACAAAACCAGCAGGAGAATCAGGGAAAACCTCTTGAAGGTTTTTCACTGAAATCATGTCATTCTCTTCACTAAAATCCAGTCATTTCATCCTCTTCATAAACACTTTGTGTTTCACTACTACATGACCCACCACCATTAAAACCTCTCTGTCTGAAAGCCTAAAATATCCACGATCTCAGTGTTATCGGGCATACATGATTGGGATTTGCCACTCAGCAAGTAAAGACATCCTGTGAGGACAGGGCACCATGGCCTCCCAGGACAGAGCCATGGCAGCTCCCAGCACATGGAGCACTGTGCAGATGTGTCACTTCCAGCTCTGGGAGCAGCTTGGCTGAGCACCATGGGGCATGGTGTCAGGAACAGCTTGGCTGAGCTCCCTGGGGCATAGTACCAAACCCCTGAGCCAGTTCGTGCACAGTTACCTCAGGTCTGCTGTCCTGCAACTGCAGTTCAATGCCAATATGGCATTCTTAAAATGCTACCAACTATTCTCTTTGAATCTGCATTTTAATAACCATAGTCTTTTAGTCATGAGAGGTTGCTCTGGAGCTCAATCCTTTTAATTGTTGAAGAGAAGGCACTTTTACAACTCCTTAGCATCTGGCCATCAGAAATAATTCTGTGAATTGAGATGACAAGAGCAGCTTTGGTGAGAACTATTCAGCATCTGAATTAAACAAATACAGTCAGTGAGGCTCAGCTGGGCTCATAAATCAAAAGTGATTATGTTTACATGCCAAAATGCAGTCAACACTTTTTAAAGTTTTAAACTTGTATTTCTGGCTTAAATTTTCAGTCACCTTAAGCCTTTTTAACTAGTGTAATAAAGATACGACTGAGATTGGAGATTTTGAAACCTAACTGGACATGGTCTTGGGTGACTTGTTCTAGCTGACCCAGCTTTGAGTAGGTGGGTGGGACTGGAAGGTCCTCAGGGGTCACTTCTCACCTCAGACACACTGTGACTCTGTGACGGAGTTCACATCTGCCTTGGAGAGGACACACTCACTTCTTTTGATGTACTTCTGATAAAATAAACAGGCAGTCACAGAACAAATTACAACACTGAGTAGATGGTTTGAGAGCAGTACAGGAACTGGGATGTGAGTGATTTGGCCCTTCTGTGAGCTTGCAACATCCAGTCAGAATTTTACAGAATCTGATTTTAATAACAGTATTTTTTAAATTTCCTAGATAAAATGAAACCCTGCCAAGAAACTAAGCACATGTTTCTGACACTGTAAGGTCAAGGTTTTTGAAACAGGTGTCTAAAGCTTTACTCCTTAGCCCTTGCTTTCATCATTCAGTAGAAATTTCCTGATTTTGACAGACCTGCAGAGACTAAACACTACAGCATCCAGTTGAACAAACAGACTCACCAGCTGCAAAATAATGGGATTGAGTCTGTTTCCTTGTTTATGAAACTCTGCCTACCAGTGAGTAAGTAAAGCTATAAAATGCTTCCACTTTAAATCTATGTAACAACAGTTAATAAACACCAATCAAGCTGTAGCTGATCTGTGTTACAAGTCTTCCAACAGCAACAGTTTGATAAAGAAATTGAGCTTTGCAATTACTTGTTTGCCAGTGGCAAATGAAGAAGCATTAATGTGAAGGAACCTGGTGATCTTACGCACCACAGGCTGCTATGCAAAGAACAAGCTGTGAGCCTTTTTATGTGAATTCTCCATACATAATTCAAACAGATTGCAGAGCCTGATGGTGATGGTTTTTCTTTCATAAACAGGCATCTCTGTTTAAAAGTACATCTCAAAAACATTTTTTCATGTGGACACAGTCAATGGTGACCAAATACTTTGAATATTACAACATGAGAGATACTAAAGGTATCTCTAGCTCTATCTGTTGGCAGAAGAACATTCACGGTACTGTTAAGGGCTTTCAGAGAATCGTATTTTTTTCATATTTGTCCAGGTCAGATGCTGAGGTCAGAAATTATTTACAGTAGAATGAAAATAAACCTACCAAATACAGAGAGAAGTTTCTACTGCTGGTTGCAACTCTGCCACCTTCCCTGTAACAGCAACAACAGCTTCTGAAGTATTTTTATGACAGGTCAGAAACTATAAGCGGTTTCTTTGAATATGAAATCCCTGCCTGAAAATCCACATGCTGACTAAGCAATGAATGTTTATGAACTTCACCTTAGTGCTCTTCTGCTAAAAGACCAAAAATAGTTTGACAAATATACCATCAGACTGCAGCACTAAATGGATTTTGAGAGATCATCTGGTCTTTCTTCTTGCCCCAACACAGAGAGAAATTTGTTCCAATTAATCCTGACATAAGTTTGTCTCATCTCCTTTTAATTTTCCTCAGCAAACATTGTCCCATGCTCCTTATAGATAGATCAAATGAAGCACACTGTAAAGACAAATATATTAAAGGTATACCTAAGTCTGTTGTCTGGCACGCCCCAAACCTGCAGTGATTAAGTCTAGATACCTGCATTTGAAACCATAAAAATAACTTTCTTCAGGCTAACCACTCACAAGAGCCACAAGCCATAAAACCAAAAACTGGCATGAAAGCCCTAAAACACTTTCTGCAACTCTCCACTGACAAGAATACCTTTTCCTCATAAATCTCAAGACCAAGAGCTACTCTTGAGTAACAAGCCCCTTTGAACATTCATAAATATTAACGCATTTCTGATGGCAAATTCATTGTAGCAACTTTGCTTTTCAAGCTGGTATTTCAGGATGCCCCTGGGATGGGGGAAATGGAATGACAGATAACACTATCTCCCATCACCAAGCTGCAAGAGAATCCTCCCACGAGCAATGCTGGATAGTCACACCAGTAGCCTGTAGGGGGATGATAGCTTTAAGGATTTGGCAAGACACATAGCTGGCTCTAAACCCTACACAGTCATCAGTAACATTTAAAAACTAGCTTTTATACAGAACACGGAAAAACCATCCAAATTTGCTCACTGCCAAATCACTTGAAGACAATCAAAAAAAGAGCAAAGAACTAGTTTGAGAAAAAAACACTTCAAATACAAAATTGCAGGAGGAATACAGGGAAGGTGTTAGGATATAAAGTTATCAGTTTCAATAAAAGAAGGAAAAATAAGCATTTTAAGTCTTAAAAGGTAAACCAGGAAAACGTCAAATATATCAAATCCCACAAGGACATAAATGATTCAAGAAAAGTATTTTACAGCACTTTAAAAAAAATTAAAATTTACTGAAGTCAGCTGATTGAGAATGAAACTCATCTACCATCTCAGACAAAAAGTCTACAACTGTCTTGCAATTTGCACTGAACTTCCTTTAGAAAGAAATTATTTAGTTATTTAACGTATTCTCAATGTTAAAAGAATAATAAGATGACAGGAATTTGTAACTTGTCTAATAAATATTCCAGATAGTTGTCACAGTACATACAGTTCCCTGGATTTTAATTTTTTTTTCCATGCGTATATCAAATATGTGATGAATTATTACTCTGTTTATGGAAGCCAAGAGATTGAAGTCATTGTTCATGAATTCTGGTACCATATGATACAAGTAATTTCACTGAATGTAATGGCATCAAGGAGGACGGGATCCATTATGCATCTAATTGCTGAATAGCACCTAAACCAAGGAATACCTCCCTGTTTCCACGTAGGAGCTTACAAAATAACACAAGTCACACAAGTAATCAGGCTTACAATATACACAGCTGGCTGCATGATTAGGTGTTCAGTCCATAAAGCACAAAACAGGACATTTATGAGTGTTAGATACTTTTCAAAAGGCGACTAAATTTTAAGTGAGATTTTCTTGAGCAGACTTGTTCCCATTTTAGCATCTGTGCCAGTAATAGCACATTAGCAAAAGAGTCTACTGAAAGAAATGCCAAGTAAACACACTGAGGAACCTGGAATGAGATGCCAGGGATGAACCCGAGCAAGCAGTGTAATTCCTCAAGTCTTCCCCGGTGGAGCTGTGATGTGGCATACATGGGAGAGGCATTTATTTCCTACAGAGAAAAGCAGAAACATCCTGCATGGCCACACCACCAACCTGCTGTCACTCCTGCCTGTCCTGGGAAGGCTCACCCATTCCAAGCAGATCCAGCCCTAGCACTCCTGGTCCTGTCTGGCAGGCACTTCTGCGTACTTCACTCACAGAAACAAAGTTTTGTCTCCTGGGGGAGATGAAACAGTTGGAATCAGAATTGTGTTAAAGTATGTCTTGCAGAACATTTACAGAGAAATTTGACTAATTTTTTCCAGAAGAATGCCAGACAGGGCATTGGTGGTGCCTTATCCCACCAAGTAGATGTGGAACTCTCAGGCAGCTATGCAGGTACTCTCAGGATTACTGTACCATACCTACAGTAACAGGCCAAAGATCTGTTCACTACTCCCTTCAAAACTGGCTATTTATTCTCTGTAATTCATGTATTTCTCAGCTGTCACTAGTTAATCCCTTTTGGGATGCTACTGAGTTTCTGGGCTGCAGCTTAGTCAACACGGGTTCTGCTGGTAATAGGATAATGCAGGCAGTTTACTCCTCAATTTCAACAGTATCTTTAATCAAATTATCCAAAACTCACAGAGAATGACCTTCCATTTCTAAAAGGACCCATTAAAAATAGAACATATTTATTTTATACTTACTGGTGCTTTTATAGCTTTTTATCAGTCAGGAAACCACTGTACAAGTAACTGATTACACAGGTAACTGCACGTGGCATCACATTTTAAAAATATAGTACAAAGGCAGAGGAAACACTTTTCCCCTGCCACAGCCATTTATATAAATCACAGGAATTCCTTCTGTAATGGGTATGTATGGCACAGACAGAAATGTAGTTTCACACTGATACGAACTTTTAAAAATGACCAGAATCAGAAATCCACTCAGTTCAACTGGAGATGGGCAGGTTGGGGAAGTTAAAGCTGCAGAAAGCCTGGATCTGATAACCAGACAAACCTGCTGTGATTAAAAGTTTCTGAGTGTGGAAACTTAACAGAAATAAAATCCATCTCCAGCACACAGATTCTCTAACTCAGGTTGTATCTGGTATAAGCTAAGTGATCATTGTTTTGTATTAAATGAATCACCCCACTATTGCTCTATTAGGATGGGGAAAGACAGCCAGAATAGCAGTGGAGCAGAGTCCATCCAAAGAGTTCAGAATTTTCTAGAAAATATTCTATATGAACTCTAAGCCACAGGGTGCACACAACACTGTGCAACACCATAGAAATTCATGCAATTTTTGAAATATGGTTTGTCAAACATCAGAGCCAAGTCTTGATGCATAAGATCCTGAGCAAGATAAATCATCCACTGCTGTTTTTCATGTTACTTTGATAACTTTGATAATCCAAACCCAGGAAGTCAAGAAAACTATTGAACATACATCTTCTTTTACAGTTCTACTAAAAATTTCCTCTACTTTCTTTCTTGCTGACCTGAAGTTGATTGAGCTATTATGCAGTATTATGCACAGTTGATTAAACCCAGTTTGATATACTCTGAAGCAAAAGGCATATTTTTCTAGGGTACTTTCCATTAAAGGAAAGCTGATTAGACCCCTTTTTTTTTTTTCCATTTTACTGCACCTAAGTAATTTCTCTCAGTGTTTCAAGTTCAGGGCCATAAAATGATGGTTAGTTTAACAGACCATTTTATTAATTCACCTTCCCTAACGTTTTTCTTTTTAGATATTTTAAAAGACCCCTGACTTCCTAATTTTTGTGTGTGATTGAAAGAGTGGTAAAAGGAACAAATATTGGGCATGTCTAACCTGTGCAGAGCTTGCAGCATGAATTACAGATCTCTGGAAGTGACTCAGGCTCAGTTTTGCAATCCTCTTCCTGGTAGACTCCGTTGGCTCCCAGATGGGTGCTCCAAGGAGCTGAAACTTCTGGTGAGAGCTTGACAGGATCACAGAGGTTCCATTTGGGAAGACAACAGGCATTTATTCTCTTGTGGTGAACCACTTCTAATTTGAGGAGATGAGCTATGTAAGCTGACCTAGCACCACTAGGATTGGATTTCCTTCATTTGGTGAAGGATTAGATTTCTGGACTAATCATACAACTTTATGGATAATATTTTTCCTATGTCACAAGAAAGAACCTATATCACACTGTAGAACATAGGCTATTAATGAAAAATTAAGTCCTAGGAGTCAGCACCTTTCAAGATTGGTCCACAAATTAGAAACACTTAAAAGCTTTAGACATTTGGTAAAGATGGAGTAAGAGACATAAGGATAAAAAACGCTATAGAAAAAATAAAAGTAAAAAAACCCTAAAACTTTTTAAGTAGTTGAAAAACTGCGGTTTTTTCCCTTTTGTTTTTAAAAATAATTTTCAACTGAAAGCTTTCGTGTATCTAATCTTCTTTAGATTGAGTATCATAATTAGTTGAATCTCAGCATCATTTCAGAAAGGCAGCATATCAGCACCAAGAGCTTTCTGTGATGGAAGCTTGAACACTGAAATTATTGTACCATTCTCACCTCAGGGACTGTGACTGCACATCTCCAAAACCAACTGAAAATCCCATTCTACAGCATGCAGTAAAGCACTAATTTTGGCTGTTTTGCACTGGATTTACTCATGTGGCTCCTGCAGAAGTGCTCCTACCCATATGATGTCTGAAGCTTTGCAGAGTATTCCAGGCTGCTGTATTTCCATCTGAGAGAGAAACACCGAGCAGCTCCCATGCTCAATGTTTTTTCAAGGATATGAACTACCAACATTCCCTGCTATCAAACTCTTCCCAGAGCTCCTACTGGGGCATACAGTTATAGAGGCATTTACTCAGATTTCAGGAGAAGAGTAGATCAGTAACAGTTTAGTTGGAGTTACATAAAATACTGCTCAGGGTTAACTGAGTATCAGGAAACCTGTAAAGTACTTCTGTATCACTGTGTAACAACTGATCTTTTTAGGCTTGTAGGGTAAAACTGAAGTACAAATTCTCTTATTTCATCTGAAATTTCTCTTCCTATGATCTATATGATCATTCTGTGCCCACATGTGATGATGTTCCTTTTAACAAGCCATTGAGGTTTCCTCTAACTTCATTATTTTGTGATGTTCTTCTCCTCTGGGAGATATAATTACTGAAGCACAGAGACCCAGTAAATGAAAATTTCCAAAGTCAGATCTAGAGGAAAAAAAAAAAAAAAAAAAAAAAAGAAAGCAGCAAAATAACCTTGACTATTTCTCTTGCTCTTAGTCAGTCTTTGGGCTCCCCAGGAGAAAGGAATTCTGCACAAAGTCTTTGCTTTTCAGTCAAAAAAATCTCCCTTTCTTTTAACCAACCTACTTTTTTTTTTTTTTTTTTTTTTTTTTTTTCTCCTTGGCTATGCTACAGCTGAATTTTTCTGGTGAAAAAGCTTTCCTAAAGTCTATTTTCACACATTGGACTAATGCTCTAAGCTCAGATGCCATAAGATTTATTCCTAGAACAGGAACCTTCAGAGTCTAGCAGGTCTCCCTCTTGGACACAAGGCATTCCAGAGGTTGTCATGGCACAGCTTCATTCAGTTCTTGCCCTTTTACAGAACACTGTGCAGCACAAATAGCATTAATAAAGATTAAAGCTAACTGTGGAATACATTTTGTCTTTGCCTGTGAGATATTAACCATACACACAGTCACACAACTTTTGCCTCCATAGTCCTTGCATTTTATCTATTTGTGTGTGGGGGGAAATTGGTAAAGAGAAAAAAACCTATTTCTTTGGAAACAGAGATACCAGATGAGAGAACACACAAAACCTGACCCAGTGCTACTCAGTTTCACTTGCATGTTCCACACCGGTTGTCAAAGCCTATGAACGACCAACAAAGAAGTTTCAAGTGCACAAATATCCCTGAAATGCAATCTAGACATTTCATATAAGAAGCAGACCATGGGGAGATGTTTCAAACTTATTGCCTGTACAGTAATAACAACACTAGAAGGCAGGGAATCACAGTCTTATTTGACATGGGAATGTAAATACATTTTTCAAGTACTGACACTGCAGTCATTCATGGTAATAAAAACCAGAAATCATTGTTTATTTGCTGGCAGACAAGTTGTCAACTTGTTTATTTGCTGGCAAATTAGTTGCAACTTGTTTCTCATTTTAGAAGACCTTGTTGTTCTCCTTCCACTTCATGTACATGAGCAAAGCTTGAGACTAGGAGCAATAGGTCAGGAGAAATAATTATCTCATAGCCTGAAAGACTGATAGATCATCTATTTAGCCCCAGAAATATCTTCAGGCTTCCTTAAATTTCACCATAATTTGATTAGCCATGCAGATTTTTTTTTTCACCTTCATAAAACATTAATGCTTTTAACATCTCATTTCTTATTTATTTTTTTACTTTATTTTTACAATTATTTCTATTTCTACTGTATGCAAATCTGCTGGTATTTGTACTGCTTGAAAAGGTTGCTTCAAATGGAAGGCAGCAGCTTTTGAAACATTAAACAATTATTAGACAGGCACTGGGCCAAAGGAGTGTGTCAGTGAGGAGCAAAGGAATAATGCAGCAGCTGACACTGAGCTATCTGGAGAAAACTGAAAACACTTAGCAATTCCATCGAGGTTTTCCCTGCTGCCAAACGAAAACAACAATGATTCATGCTACCATGTTACTTAGCATTCATCATGATTCTGAATTACTCAGTTGAAAGTTCACACTGCTGTGCAGACAAACCCCTTTAAATTTAATGGAAGACAATATGTCCTTTGAGTTGGTATGTTTGAAAGGAAACTAATAAGAAAAAAATAAAAATAAAACCATCATTTTATTCACAAACTCCATTGCAAAATGCCATATGGATGTGGCAGGAGAATTCAGCTCCACACAGGTCCCCAGTCAGAAGCTGTCACTTATCAGATGGCCAGGAGAGTAAGATTTGCCCAGTCATGTAGGAAATTGGCTGCAGAATTTACCCAAAATCTAACTCTCGACACTTATGAAAATGAAAAAGAACAGGAAGGGTATTTATAATTTTCAGCATATAACCTCTATCTCCATCCATACAAACTCATGCACCCCCAGACCCTCACAACAGAGTTCTACCAAGTGGTGTTAACAACTCTGGTCATGGAGACCCAATGAAAACAAAAGTTTTTTTCCCAAATAAAACAGGTGAGGAAAAACAAGCAGGAATTTGCACTCTCTCACTGTCTAACCCCTAAGTCCTCATTTTTCCCTTGTTAATTGCATCATCATAAACGAAAGTTTTAGCTCTTATTCACATTCATCACATTTTCCATAAAGTTTTAAACTGAGCTTCCCCAAAGTTTTCCCAAGCTGCTACTTGAAGCACACTACTTTAAATAGGCTGCTTTTCCAGGGTGAAAGGAAAGAACACCATTTCAGTAACATCCCCAGAAATCACTAGCAGTAAACAAATGAAGTCAAGTAATTTAAAATTTGGCCATCAAATATACTTTGAGAACACTTTCAAAGAACTCAATGCCAAACATATCTACAGAAAAGCAGACCAAAAGAAAAGCCAACATGAATTGTTTTAGTTCTTTTAGAATTCACATATCCTTTGTTAAAATGTTCTCTACTTAAACTTTAGACTTACACAATGGTTTCACAATGCCTTTAAAATATCTAGCAATGCCTATAAATATGCCTTTTGTGGTGACCAAAGATTAATCTGTAATTTATGAATACATTTTGCTAACAGATTTTTATCATTTAGTGATATGCTTGAACACTCTTAAATAGTTCTTTAGGCAAATCTCTTCTCATGTCTTGATCCTTCAGCACATCAAGAATTTTGAGGTTCTATCATCACAAAGAAATTGAAGTGTTTGAAATTATCAGCTCTGGCAGGAAGTGTTACCACTATGTAAAGCTAAGAACGCAGCATTGTTTTTATGAAAGTTATCTTTTTATTCATTTTTCTTTTTAAGAAAAATATGCTTGGGTTGAGAAGAAAAGGCAAATTTTAATGAAGCTAATTTAAAAGGCAATTTTCATTTCTTAACTTTCTGTAGGACAGAATCCTTTAACTCCTTTGTCTGACATTACAGAGTATTCTCCCCACACCCTGTCAAACTCTTTCAATTATAAGTGCCATTCTTTTGATAAGGAAAGAGAAAGAAATCCTTTAAGAAGTCATTCAGGCTCCTAAGAGCTTACATTACTAGAATATTTCAAATACAATTTCTGTTGAGGACTTCATGGGAAAAGACGTCAAAAGGAAATAATCTGATCAAAGCACAGTATCTTACTGACATCCCCAGATATTGGCACTTTTCTCATGAATGTTTTTCACTGCACCAAATCTATACCTGTGGCTGCTACTTGAATTTAGTGACATGTGCTTGAGAACATTATCAACAGAAACCATTCAAGCATTTTTGAAGGCAAAGTAATCTGACAAATGTGAGAGGGGGGGAAAGAATGGGGAAAGAAAAAGCTTTTTCAACTAAGCAATTTCTCAGAGTTCTCTAGAGATTAATTTTAAGGCTAAAATCACAGTGATGGTACTGAGAAGTGCACCAAGGCAGTATTTATGTGCTGGCATCCTCAGACTCAGGATGCCAGCAGCCCAGAGCACCTCCAAGACACACAGGTTGAATTCCTCGTTACTACCAGAAGAGCTTAATCCAACCCTGTTCTCACTGAATGCGACTGCAGCCTTTAAGCATGGTCACATTTGACACAGATCGTGCTATTTTCTGTATGTTGACCCAAATCATTCTTCCAGAATACCACAAAATGCCAGTGTGCAGCTATTTATCATCACCTAGAATCTGGAACTGTAATTTATTCATTTGTTTCGGCTTTGCTATGACCAAGAACATGAGGGCACACATGAGTATGCCCACACTAAGGGCTGTGTCATGAGAGGGTGGCAGGAGAGGAGTGGGGATGAAGGATAAGAACACCCTGACGGTGCATTGCACCACTTGTCATTCAGGGGACACAGCAGATGTGGAATAGAAGTGCAGTATGAACTGGCACACTGGGATTCAAGGTAAAACAGAGCCACCATGAGACAAGGCTGGTCCTCTTAGACTTTGTGTATTGAATCCAACACAGGAAAAGGTACTCATCAGACTGCTACACTGCAAGTGTATCAGGACTGAACAAGCTAAATTACCTCACAGATGGAATAAAAGATAAGATGACCATACATTAACTTTTGGCCCCTGCTGGCTAGGGAAGATTCAATTCATAGCATTATCTGAATGCTTGAGTCATAAAGGCTGATGTCAGGAGACTGCAATGAAGGCTCTGTCCTGCACAGCTGCCCACTGTCCACTGATGTGGACAGTGATGTCCACTGATGTGGACAGTGGCTCTGCTATCAGCTGGCACACACATTAAAATGTTGCTTTTCCAGCCATACCAACAGACTGAACTATGGTGTATTGCAGATGATGAAAATAACTGTTCTGCTGAAAGGCCACTTTGCCACTGCCAGCACCCTTTGGAGCACACAGAGCTTCCACAGAGGCAAATGGTCTCACAGCACTGGAACTCTCCCAATTGCCCAGAAAAGGAAGGCTAAGGACCTTCCACTGGAGTTATAAAGAAAAGAGACTGTGATGGTCCCCAACATAAAACTCCATGCTCCAGCTTTCACCCAACTATAATGACAAGGACACAAATGACAATGACACAAAGCCTTGCCTCCAGAAAGAGATGCTAACCCTGCCCCCTCATGTGATGGAATGCAAGTCCTTGAATCTGATGGACTATGGAGTTCAGGCATGGGGGAGTTAGGAAAGCTGAATGAAAAGTACACTTCATAATTGTTCTTAAATGAAAACAAAAGAAAATGGAAAAACATGTATGAAAAGGAGACAATAGAGAGAGAAAGGAAGGAAGTGGGAAATGATAAAAATATGCCCAAAAAAAGGAAAGAACAGACTATTACTGGCGGTGGAGGAAGGCAGGGAGGGATGATTCAGGCAGGAGTTTAATTAATGCAGCTAAAAGCAAGGGAAAACTGAACGGTGAGATGGGGGAGATGGAGGAATGCAGTTTGTGAGAAAGTGCAGTAAATACTGGGATGGAGGAAATGATAAGAGGCACAGGTACCCTGGAATTTGAGAATATGCAGAATGGAGACCCCACCTGAAGGACACAAACTCAGAAAGAAGGATGAGTTGTAGGGATTGGGGGTGAGGAAGTGAGCATCCAAAAGGGAAGACTGTCAGAGTAGGAGTCCAAGGAAAGTGGCTGAGACAGTAAAAACCAAGGAACAAGACCACCCCTGGATGAAATGAAGTATGAATGAACACAGGAGAAGAAAAAGGTATGAAAAGTGGTAAAAAAAAATAAAAACTACCCCAAAAAACCTGCAAAACAAAACACCCCCCAGAAAACCCCCCAAAACCCACTCCAAACCACCAACCAAACCACAAAAAAACCAAAAAAAACCCAAAAAAAAAACCCCCAAAAAAACCCCAAACAAAAAAACACAACAACAAAAAACCCAAACAACTCAAAAACCCCAAAAAACCACACAGGGGGCAGAATACAGACTAACTGGGACAAATGGCCTTATTCATCAGTAGTGTGCTTCTCACTTAATTTTCATATCCTACTCCACAACCTCTCCCCTTTAAAGCAGGAATCAAAATCATTGTCAAAAGGACTGACAAGTAAGAGGAGACAACAGTCCACAACCAGTCTAGCACATCATATTCAGGACCCAATGTCCTTATAAAAATCTCACAGTCTATTTACATTAGTGGTTCATATTTTTTCCCACCAGAATTCTGAACTGCATGGCCAGGACATGAATAAGAAGAACATTATGCTCTAACTTCTGGTGATGACTGGAACAGATGGCCACAGGACAAGGGTTTGCCTATGGTTATTTCCTTCTTCTGTCTTTTCAGATGCATCCACAGTAGCTGGGACACCTCACTGCAATCCCAGCAGCAGCACACAACATGTAGCAGCAGATAGATGCTCAAAAAATTGCCTTCATTAATTCAAGTTGCAGCCTTAAATGTTACTAAAGTAAAATGCAGAGTTTGTAATAGCCAACACTTTTCTCAAATCCACAAAAGGAACAGATTTCCTCCTCTATACATAAATATATGTTTTTTAGCATTTGATTCCTAGCCAGCACTGCACAGCCTTTTTTTTTTTCATGTCAATCCCTTCTGAGAGCTTGCTTCTGTAAAGACTGTGCAATAATGATTTCAGCATCAAGGCCATTAACCAATGCAGAGAATCAATCTAGGCAGATAAAGTAAAGCCTTCCCAATGCATAAACAACAGCCCAAAAATGAATGCAGGTTTGGATAAACTTGGCCTATTTCCTTGGTTTCAGATGTTTCTGTTTGTCTTGCAAATTTCCTGACATTCAGGTAAGGGAAGAACAAGAATCCAAACAGAAAGAAAGCAAGACCAAAGGTTTTCCCCAGGAGATTGCTATCAACAGGTTTTTCATAGTTGTATGATCTACAAGTAAACCATCTTCAAACTAGGCTGTGCTATGAAATCTAGCAAGCATTTGAACAGTAGTCCTGATGTTTATTCATCACTGCTTTTGTAAAGAAAAAAAAACAAAACCAGGCAATCTTCTACTCCCAAATATCTCTTAAAAATTACCACAGAAATATAACTTTTTAATGAAAAACTCTGGATGCTTTTTGAAAAGTTTCTTTTCAGTCAGTGTTTTGAGGACAACCTCTTACAGGTGATATGGTTGCACCTGACCCACTTTTTACCAGTCTGTGCTAATTCAACACTGCAAGACATAAAATTCACATCCTGTGACATCCAGCATTATTACTGCGGTTCAATAGCTGTATTCATGGAAATGTCAGGACAAAATGGGAATTATTACACTGAATATGTAGGACTATTTAATTCATAAATAATGCTTCAAGGAAAAGGAAGGAACCTTGCAAAATCTGAGCCTCTACTGCAATATTATTAACTGTAATGTGAAATAAAAATGTCCTAGAACATGGTAATAACTGCTATAGTATTAAATTTTGCAAGGAATACTCTGGACACACTAATGCCCACTGCCTCCCCACGAAGCTGAACTCATCCTGGCTAACAACTAGCTTTTTTAGAGAGATTTCAAGTCATCTGAAAATACCTTCAAGAGGTACTTTGTAATGCAGTGGTGCTCAACGCCAGCAAAAAGACTCAAAAGCCAAACCAGGGCTCCAGTGGCACAGAAGGTCACCACCCTGTCCCTAGAGGGCAGGATGCCACAAACCAGGGGAAATAAACCACAATGCCACTAGTCTACAGCTCAGGCAATTCTTCTAAATATGTTTCTGAGGTCCAATTAACCACCAGCAGTCATGGGTGTGGTCACTTAAATTTTTTTAAGCCTCTTCTCTGAAAAAAAAAAAAATCCTCTGCTTTTGAAGTAAAAGAAAAAAAAATATATTGCCAAATTGTAAATTTATATGTACATTATCTCTGCAAAGCAAACAGCACTCCTGAGGAGAACGAGAAAGATTCTGATCTGACACTTAAAAATACAGTAAAACATCTGAAATCTGTGCAGTTGCTTAGTCACTAACATGACTAAGACCCAAATGAAACACAAATAAACAACACTGACACTTTGCTTGTTTTAATAAAACTTCTGTTCTCATTATACAATACACAGGTAGTCACTGAAATGTGCCTTTTTTTATCCTTCAATTAAGTTAAATTCTACTACTAATGTACCTATCAGCATATATGAAACAGTTCAGAGCAATCTTCATCAGAATTCCTCCAGAAAAGATGGTATGGTGAAATACACACAGTAAGCCAAGCAAATGGCTTTGTTAAATACAGGATCAAAATTTTAGGACCTGCAAAATCTATTTTCTACTTTTAAATGGCACACACTGGCCTTTTCACAGTTTTCTAACTCCAAACACTTATTTTTAAAAAGGGAAACTTCACAAAGAGATTAATTGAGGTCTCCCGAAACATAATTGGGAACTTGAAAACTGCACTGAGGTTTAGGGAAAGTCATAGATAATTTGCTTGACATCCCTTGAAGTACATGAAATAAAATGCTATAGCTCATATTGTTCAAGACAAATGTACAGACTTTGGCCCTATACTTGAATTAATGGTTTCCGAAATCAGCCTTCTGGAATTTTAAAAAAGCCCCATCTAGTTCTTGTACTGTTCTTTTCCAAAATACAGGTCTACAGAAATTTGGGATTCATTAAACCATGCCCATTTGGACTCTGCCAGATCTCTGGTCTCACTTTTTCTTTCTAGTCACTTCCCACAGTGTGATGTTTCCTGCCTGTGAAGCCCATGGCTGTGGCACCACAGAAAGAAATCTTTCATCATGTTAAGAGAAGCTGCCATCCCTGGTGAATGCCGGAGAGTAAAAATACCACTTATAATTAGGATTCTGACAGATCCCTGTGAGAAGCAGAGCTGGAGCCCACTGCAAGCACAAACCAAGTGTTTGCCCCCTCAGGTAAATTACAGGGAAACACAGAGTAACCCACTTATCTTACAAGCAGCAACACTTGCAAGCTAAAGAGCTACTAACAAAAACACAGAATGACACTAAATATAAAGGATTCATCTCAGCAATGCTAGAAGGGAGAAAAAAATGGAAAATGGAATATTGTAAAAGGAAAAGTAAGTTTTAAAATAAATATTTCAAGATTTAAACTAATAGTAGGAAAGCCCATAAATCATCTTTACAATCTCTCCCGTTCCGAAGATCCATCAGGTCCAAATATATGCCTATTACCAGGTCTTCAGCATACATTATGGGATAAAGAGGACTGTAGAAATCTAATTTAATACTGCAGGAAAGAGATGCCAGAGAAACGGTTAGAGGAGTAGCATAAAATCCTGCAGAGGATTGAATTTTTCTGTGAGACTAACTATAGCTCTGCACAGTGTGATTTTGTACAAAATGACATGTAACACCAAGCCAAGGCAGCCAAACCAAAGGTTACCTTCCTCCCAATTTCTGTCTCCCTGCTTGGGGCCAGGAACCCAAGGATTTAAGGCACTGGAGGGTAAAAAAGGCAAGCCTAAATGAAAGGCACAGCAAATCATAAAAATATTATACAGTACAGTACTGATACTGGTACTAACAAAAAAATGTGGCTGGACAGGTTTCCCTGAAAGATAAAGTAGTTCCTGTGATTTCTGTTCTATTTCAGGTATGAAATAATGAAAAATAATAATTTTGGCAAGTCTGTAGAGCACAGTGCAAAGAGTGTTTGTTAGCAAGCTCATCACAGTGATGACAGGCTCTCAGAAACACTGGTATTTCTGACATTGCTCTGCAATGTGCCCACTGCAATAACTGCCTGTAAACCATACAATATCAGACTCAAACTCTAGAAGCTGCTTTTACTCCACCTTATTTCTCTCCTTTTATGTCTGCTTTGTGGCCAGTTTATCAATGTCCAAAGACTTCAGGCCCTGCAGCACCAGCAGCTGCTCAGATTCTTTGAGTTCCCATTTGAAAGGTGAAGGAGTGGATTCACACAATCGTAGCCAAGTCCAGCAGTCAAAGCTGTGTTTCAGTGTTGTGTTCCTTCCTATCAAATCGCTAGGTGTTGCAGAAGGGAGAAAACAAAACTTAAGACATAGGCCGACATCAAGTTGTTGAGTTTTGTGTGTACTTTGAAGAGTCAGGATTGCAGTTTTTCCTTCATTCACAGTCAGCAGAAGAGGATATGATGACATGCAGAGCCTGGGGTGGGAAACTTACTTACTTGCTTACCAATAAATTTCTTCTCTGTACAAATCTGAGACACATTTGTGATCAGCAGCAAGTCACAGGATTTAGCTACAGGGATATAGCCAGATAACAGCAGTTGTGATGGCAAGGAAAAGAGAAGCCCTTTGTTCAGCTTTTTCATTCAACAAGATAAATTCAGATTCTCCTTGTATTTCAGCAGTTCAGAATTAACCCCCAGCACAGCAGAATTTTTCTTTAAGTTCAGCATTCTGTGCTTATTAAAATTTCATCACTAAAGTTCCTAGAAAATAAGACTTGTAAATAGTGCCCAGCATGGCCTCACTGACAAGCAGTGAACCATCAGAGATGGGCACTGCAATCCTTCAGATCATGGAGAGCAACATCTGAGCACAGACAGCAGAGAAGCAGCAAGGTAAGTGCTGCTAATGAGGAGAGGAGAACTGGAAATCTATAAGAGAAGTCTAAGAAACACAGGAAGACATTTTATACAAAACAGAGAGTACACATGTGGAATCATACAGTGGAAATAGAAGTGCAGAAACCATAAAAGCTTGAAAACACTCTCAAGCACTAAGAGTAAAACTTGCTAGGTCTTATCTATTGCTACATTCAAAACTCTGCCTACCAGACACCTCAAACATTCTTTCTTTTGTACACACTTTTAAAAACATGCCCCATTTGTGCAGAGTTCAAGACAGCCCAGCAAGAGTGTGGGATGAAGAAGGGAGAAAACCCACCCATAACATTTGAAAGGCCAAAAGGATGAGCAAGAGCCCGAATTCAAGGTTTCTCTTGTATGATCCAGCCTCAGGGCAGGGAGGGGGAAGGACCAAAACCTCTTACCATTATTACTGTTATCATCAACTAGGATGATCTCCTTGAGCAGGTGAGCAGGAGTGCGGTTGATGGCCGAGTGGATGGAGCGCAGGATCACCGAGAGCGCCTCGTTAACGAATATGAACACAATGCTGACCTCGGGAAGACTCTCAGGAAATGTGAGGTTTCTGCACCTGAAGGGAAAGGTTGAATAAAAGAAAATATGTAAAATTTTGGCAGTCACAATGCAAACAAAAAGTATTTCAGAGAAATCTATCCCCAGTTGTAAGAATACATTAGAAGATACAGAAAGAACATCCTGATACTAAAGCTAAGACAGATGGTGCAGCCAGAAGAAACACATAAACCAGTGGAAAACTTATCTGTAAGCACAGTCAAGGGGTTTAATCAGAAAGAGGAATACTCTCATAACCTGGTGGATTTTTCTTTCCTTTTCCAAAAAGTTATATTTCAGCCACATTCCAACTGGATTATGGAAACAGCAGTATGGAAGTGCTGCCCACAACTTCAAAGCTCCTTAGTGTTTTAATGGGGTTTTTTTTCACCTCCTTCTTTCCAAAAATGATTCAAATCTTTCAATTATTTGAAAGCTCTTTTACCACTTCACCTTTTTAAACTGTGAGCAAAATATTTGCTTTTTAATAAAGCCAGGACTTAACTGAGTAAAAGGACTTAACTATTTTTCAGTGAAACAAATAATTCTACCTTTTTCTCAGATTTGAAACTATTTACTAGGATGAAATTAGGCACAGGCTGACTCAAGCAGAATTTTTAGGTAGACTTTGTAGATGGAAATTATTTTCTCTACCTTCTGACAACACTGAGTGGCTATCCTCTCCAGACACCAGGAACCCCTGAAAACTGTGGAAATCATAACTAACAGCCAATATTTTGCATACAGAAAGCATGGAAGGATTCAGTATTTTTACATGATGCTTGAATATGACTCCTTAACTAAATCTGCTCTTCAGTTCAAAGAGAAAAATTCTTTTAGGATTTTTTACTTTAATTTGTGTAGCAAATAAATACAAAGAAGTATAACAAAAGCATTCCTCTTCATGTGCTGGATGTTGTACAAAAATTAAGTTCAAACAAGATGATCAATTTACTTCTATGCTTTTACAGGTTCTGAAAAAAGCGCATAGGACACATGACACCCAAGCTGACTGAGATAGCACAGTATTCAAAATTCAGCTGGTCAACCAATTTTCTAAATTCAGTCATTGGTTTAAAAGTGATGGAAATCACATTAAAGAAGCTATTTAATATTTTAAGTACTTTTCTCTCTGTCACCCTGCAAAAGAGTTATCAGGACATATAAAACAGAAAACAGAGTCTAGAAAAAGTAGCAACAGTTCAAGTCATAATAAGTGTACAGTGTATTTTTAACATACACCTTTTAGAAACAAATAAGAAACCTCATTGTGGCAGAGATTCACAGCTTTTTTTGTTCCATAGCATCAATACCAGAGGGAAATAATTAAAATGCTGTTTGGATTTACTGATTCCCACTTGTGGCTTGATCTTCTGCGGCACAACAACCCAAAACTTTCTTTCCCAAATCAGTTTGTATTTCAACTGGTGTTTTAATCCTCTATTCATTGGTAAGACAGCTTTCAGCATCAGAATGAAAAGCTTTCTTTAAAGCATCCAGGAGTTGATTTTATGCAAAATAAAGCACTACCATAAGAGACAAGGGGAGCTGACTTTTCTTCCAGAAGGCAATTAGTACAAGGCAGCACTGTTTTTCTCTTTTAGTAATGCAGGAGTAAAAACCTTCAGCCAGGACAGAGGGAGCATGAGTTCAATCTTCCATGATCTCCCCAGAGAACCAACCACTAGCCAGCTTGGTATGATTATTTTCAGTCCCCCTTTTCAGGGTCATTCCACTTTCTGTGGAGCAATTAAACTAAGCTGGAGTGATACCAAGTCTCTCTAACCTCATGTTTAGGGTAAATCCCTTGGAGGAAGGACCTGCAGCACATGTTCAAATGGATGTTTGTGCATTTTAAACCCTAAACTCCACTTTTCATGGCTATGTCAAATCTTCTAGATTATAATGCCACAAAAATTCTTGTGATCACTTTTTTCTTTCTTTTGCAAGCTAATATTTATTATTTCCTTTTTACTAGTGACAATTTGGCTGAAGAAACTAAGCAATTTTCACAGAGCCTGCAAATCAGGTATCAGGGCAATTTCCTACGATGCCATACAATCACAGGATGGATGAGGTTGGAATGGGCCTCGGGAAGGCATCCTGTCCAACCCCTTCCTTAAGCAGAGTCCCCTAAAGCCAGCTGCCCAGGAACAGCATTTTCCTGCAACAGCATATTCAGACAGGGTTGGGGTGCCTCCAATGGTGGAGACTCTACAACCTGTGCTTCAGTTTGTGCCCTCTGCCTCTGGCCCTGCCTCTGGGCAGCACTGAGAAGAGCATGGCTCTCTTTGCTGCCTCCCTTCAGATATTTACCTTGATGACATCCTCCCTAAGCTTCTCTTCTCTAGGCTAAACAGTCCCAACTCTATAGACACACATTGGTTTCACGTCTTCTTAAGGAGAAAAGATAGTTTCCACAGCTGCCTCCTGTACCCTAGAGTGAGTATTTTAACCTCTGACACTGTTCCTTAAAAAAAAGATCACCTTGAGTGATGAACAATCTCTGGAAGTCCTGCTTAAAACAATCTCTAAAAGCCCTGCCCAGATGACTGAGTAGTTGAAATAGCCATAAATTTCCTTGGGCTGAGCACTGTCAAACCTGAGGCGAATCTTTGACAAATATGAGTTTTAGGGACCATCAGGTTTAAGTGGCATTTGACAAAAGGATTTCCAATGTGCATATTTCAGGCTCAAAGTGGCTGGGTGGCCTCTGTACTTATCATCACATAATAATTCTTAAATACTAACACTCAATTTTGTCCAAAAGATGCTAAAACCATTACAGATCCAGGTCCTTGAAGAACAGACCTATTCATGCCAAATGGTGTGTATGCATCCAAATTTTGAAAATTTGTCTTCAAATAGACTATGAACTAGTTAACAGGTTTAAACCTACTAAAATAATCTTCATTATTACCCTTTAAAGAACCTACAATGCTTGTTATTTTAGTGATGTGCTTGCAGCCAAAATGAACAGATATAAAATGGGCCAGCAAACAAATCTACAACCAATGTATCTTTAAGCTTGGGTATGGTAATAATTGTTATCTTCAGCCATAACAACGAACAAAGAAGATAAAATGATATTTTAGCAAAAAACTCTATCTGGTTAAGATATGGTACCTATTAAATAATTAAGAAAAAGGGAGGGATTTTTGAAAATACTTTGAATGGCAATAGAAGTATACTGAAAATAGTTCAAAGAAGTTGCTTCCTAAAATACTGGTGGTTTTTTCTCCTCTGTCACATAAGCTGAGCTTGAGATAAATGTAAAATATACTATTGCAATAAACTAGTGACAAATTATATTCCAAAAAGGTTCTTGATGACAAAACAGCCCCCAATACACTGCTTCCCTGCCATAAATCCATGCATAAACTGACAGGTTCAAACAAAATTTCTGCTTCTGATGAGTCTTCCATCCATTTAAAAGAAACTATTTGTATTGGTTTTCCCACCTGCATTCATTTACATATCACATATTTGCAATTTTTTATCACTCTGGAGAAAATTTTTCATTGCTGGCAACTTGTAAAGACAAGAGCAAAGCTTTTAATCCTGTGGATGTAATTTGATTCCCTTTTTGCACCACCATGCCTTAAAAGATAACTACAGATGACGTGAGAGAATAGAATTAGACTCCTCTTTTGTCTAATTTCTTTAGTCTTTTCAAGACTAATTTTCAAGGAGGGTACATTCCCTTTTTTTTTTTTCCCATTAAGACTCATTCATTATCTTTACTTCCACCTCAAATTCACTTTTTGTTTCAGTGTGTCTGTAGTTTTTAAAAAAACACTTTTTCCTCTCTACATAATTTTTCATATCCGTTGATGCTAAAAATGACCTACTTTTTTTTTTTTTTAATTTAAACAAATCAGAATTAACTTAGCCCCAGATCCTGCACAGAATGTAAAGCACTTGTGCATTTTCACAAGTATGTCTGTCATCATCTTTATGCCAAGTTTTATGAGGAATAAAACTCCATTGATAAATATGAGGAATAAAATTCCAGTGATAGGAAAGAACGAACAAAGAATAGCTACAGAGAGAGAGAGACGAGGTCTGTATAAGTGCCTAAAATATGCTGAAGCGGGGAAGGGGAGAGGAAACTGTATGGATGGAAATCTCAGCTCCACAGAGCTCAGAGAAGGGAGAGGTTGCGTGGCAACCACAACGTGCAGGTGCCAATGGCAGCCCCGCCAAGGGCTCATCCCCGGCTCCGCTCGGACCTGCCTCTCACACGGGGAGGCTCCTCCCAAACTCAAAATCCACGAGGCACACAGCGTGTTCCAGTGTGACACTGAATTTCAGATATAGATTCCAAATGGCAGTTAGAGCTGCAATAGCGAGTATCGCTTCAACAAAGCTAAAAATTACCGCGAGCAACCCACTCCACTCAATTACATTGGGCTAATAGCACTAAAGCAGCAGTTGTCATGGTTACCAGAAAATTTAGAGAAACTCCTGGTGTTCTATTTCAAGCACCGCTCTGGTAAATGGAGGGCAGCATACATTATGAAGCTTCTTTCAAATATTTGTCCACAAGAAAACTCTATTCCTCTATGCATTGTGATAATTCAATTTAGCCAGTCATTAGCTATTAAAATTAGTTTACCATAACTATGCATTAAAGCAGCAAACCAAAAATGATTTCCTGTATTAACAACTTATCTCTGAGACCATCTACAAATATGTACATAGTTACGAACTCAAATTATTTTCTGCAAGCTTTGAAAAACTTTCATCAAGAGGATCACATCAAACAATAGCAAAACCCCATTGTTTTGTTTAGGAAAAAAAATGGTAGCATATATTCCACTCTTTTTTTGGTTTAGGGGCTTTTTTGGTGGTTTTTTTTTTTTTTTTTTTTTTTTTTTTTGTTTGATTTTTTTTGTTTGTTTTTTGCTTAATATAAGATGCAATAAGGATGTTACTAAAAAATGTTCGCAGTTCAAGTGTTATTTTAGCAACATACATGGCAGCAAGTTTTAGTTCCAACAGGGTAAGAATTTCTCAAAAGCACAAGCAGAAACAGAATGGTACTTTCTTCAAGTACTGGTGACATTTTGTCCACAGCCAAAATGGCCAACAGAAGTTCAAAATAAATGGGAGTGGGAAAAAAAGCAACAGTCTGGCATAAATGAAATAAGTCGCAGTAAAACACTGGCAAAAGAACGGAGTATTATGGTGTCAGTGATGAAGAGAGAAAGGGAAGACTGATTCGGTGATCAGAATCCGATTTATTGTGGGATACAAACGCTTATATACTATTCTAGGGAGGCTAGTAATGTTTTAGTACAGTGACTGGGTTAATAATCACATAAACTTATGCATTTTAAACACCTCTTGCTTGCAGAAGTCTGATGGAATTTTCTTTTCCTGGTAAACCCATCTGGTTGAATCTTCTTGCAATCCTCAAAGTTCTGTTTGCTATTGCCAAGGCATCCTGTTATCAAATCTCTTATGCTAACCAGGTCCAAAGTTGATCATCTGTCTTGTTTCCCCCAACACTGTAAGAACACCTGCACAACTATTTTTGTATTTATAATTTCATTGTGTGATCATACTTCATTTTTCCTTTTGCTATTATCAGTATTTTAAGTGCTAACTGAGCTATGCTAACCAGGTTGGCATTGAACATCAAATAAAAAGGTCTTTTTATTCCTGTACAAGTGTACATCATCATTAACTTGGGTTATTAGAGCAGCTTGAAGACTGAAGCAGATTTGGTATCACTGCCAGTGACATTAAACACTTCTAGAGCAGCCATTTAAGGAGGTACATCTCAACAGATGTAAAAGCTTCGGAAAACCGAAGCTCAGCTCAGAATCCCAGGGGGTGGCTGCTCAGGCAGTACACACTGCTGCTGGGAACCATTCTGATGGCAAAGGTGAGATGAGAAAAAGAAGAATCAGAGGTAGAAAGATAAGTAAAAGAGACCATGAAATATGACAGCATTAAACATTAGGGATTTAACAAGAATGCTGAATACTTGGGAAATTTTAGGACTTCTGTCCAAAACAAAACATTACAGGCTTTTGTGCGCTTTTTAAATTACTCCTTTGAAACATCAAAACCAACAAGGAATATTAATGTTCTCTTTAACCATTAGCAACAAAAGAACTTAGTCAGAAATTAACAAGGAGCCATATCCATCACTAACATAAACCCAACAGAACTGTTTCACAGGTACATGTCGGGGCAAAGGTTTATGGAATGCAACTCTGGAGGAGCTGGCTTTTGGGAGAAATAGAGATTACATACAAATGCCCAGCCTGAACCTCACTATTTGAAATAACTGGTTTTCTTATATCAATTTCAATAAAGGGAAAAAAATATAGAAGTCTGATGCATGCTACATCCAGGATTGTGTTTGCCACCATAAGACTGATTGACATTTTGGAAAAGTGTACACATATAAAAAACTTTTGTCCCAAACCATATCACTCTCTTCAACTAGCCAATGCTTGATTTTTCTTCCTTGTAGTCCCATCTACATTCAGGGGACCTCTTGCCTGCTTTGTTTGTGCCCACTTTATCACAAACCTAATTTGCTGTCTTCAAGGCTTCTACCTTTGTCCCTTGCCAAACTGAGCCTCTAAATAATCAGTTTAGGAGTGGTGAATTGTTTGAAAGAAGTGCTTACAAAATAGCCAAAGCCCTTCTCTGCACAGGAAACAGGACTTTCCCAGATGACAAATTTTCCCAGATGACAAACTTTCAGCCAGGAAAAGGGACAAACCTGGTTCAAGGTATACCATGCTATTTGACAATCTCCAAAGAATTAAAACATCTGAGCTTTAAATGCTTCTTTTGCCTCCCACCCTTCCTGCCTTTGCTTCTTTCTTTTGCTTCTTTGCTTTCTTCTAGTCAGTTACACTGACTGAAAAGATTGGTTTGCATTTACTGGCCAGGTTTCTTTGTATCAGACAGTCTGTGCAGGAGCCAGACCCTTTGAAACAGCTCCTCTGCTGGGATCCTGCTGCAAACCTTCTTTCCTGCTATGCCTCCCTTGCTCATCACATAATCAAAGAAGAATATTACCTCCCTCTCCCATGTGTGCTTCAGCACAATGGATCAGGCAACAGAAATGTACAAGCCAACAAAGTAGAACCTTAAGTGCATCCACACAAAAGGAGTTTGGGGACAGTTTCAGGATCCCTAAACAATCTGAATTGTTGTAATGAATTTCTGCATGAGCTTGTTTCTTTCACAATTCACTCAAAACAAGCTTTTTGCGTACTGCCTGCCCTACTGAAAGTAATAAGCACAACAGAATTATAACTAACACAGAACTATTATCCTCTGTTCCTGCACGCAGCAAGGGCAACACTACCTTCCTCAGTGCTTCCAAGCTCATTAGAGCTATTTGTCAGTCTGTGATGTAGATAGGTGATGGGCAAACAGATGCACAGAAGGGTGGGGAACAGCACAGCACCCAGCTTCAGCAGCACAAAATCAGGCCCTGGCAGAGACAGTACTCCACAATAAACCCTGCATGGTCTACTGAATATTGCAAAAACTGAGCTCCCTTCACAGTGCGAGGATTACTTCAGGAGGATAAAGTATCCAGGGCATCTCTTATTTACTTCAAAGAGATTTTGGACTGTGCTGGGGACACCCTCTGCTAGCACAAATACAGTGAAAAGGAACTAAATTCAGAATGCGACAGAAGGCTCATGGCTGTGCAGAGGGTCAGAAACCCCTCTGCAGTACCTAAAGCATGACAAGGTCCTTCTGAAAGGTGTGACAACTGCCACAGCTTGACCCATCTGTGCTCTGCTGGATGTTTCCAACCAATGTGATGATCTTTTTCTAGAGAGGCCAGAGTTCAGAGGCTTGGGCAGAGTGCACTGCCCTAACTGCTAAATGTGTTCTATTGCCTCTTCCTGCCGCCCACACTGAAGAACTGGGCAAGGCTGGATTTTTGCCCTCTCTTCCATCTGTGTTGTGGCTCCACAATTTCTAATAGTCCTCTTCTTTTGTCATGGCATTTAGTGTTGACAATCTCAACCCTAGAAAATGCTGCATGGTATAATTTGGTGTTATTACACATGTGGAATGGCCTTTCTCTCTGCAGAACCTTGTAAAGACACACTGAGCTCCCCCTCTACGATATGTTGATGTGAATTCTCAGAGCACTGCAGGCAGAAAGGTCAAAGCTGAGTCATACCAGTATGATATAAAAGGAGTAATATCACAACTTTGGCAGATCACTTAATTCTCCTGCTCTCAACTGGGGCTAACAATGTGTGAATTTCCTTAGGTTTCAGTTGCGAATATTGTTGCCTTCCCAAATTCCTGTACTTCATACAATAGGTTCTGAATACAGACCAAATGACAGACCACCACTGAGCCCAGACAGAACTATGTGAGCTCTACCCCTTTATCTACCTGTCACAAGCCTTTGCTGGGATGCCACTGTCATGCTGACTCTTGCAGAATTACTGCTAAATCCAGGCTAATGAGCTTGGTTAGACCTTGGCTAACTCTGTCCAGAGCTGTGGCTAACTCTGTCCAGGTACTGTGATACCTCTTATATCTGTGCTCTCATGGATTTCTAGTCGGAACAGAAATACCACAACTGACTGGGGGCCAGCAAAGGTGACTTGCCGCAGGCTCTCTTCACACAGCGCTGTCCTTGGCCTTTACCCTGTGCTGCTTGAGCCCAGTACCTGCCCAAGGATAATTTAAATACAGCTATACAGACTTGGGAAGTGACTTCTGCACTTGGCTTAAAAACCACCTGCTAGAAATCCCAAAAATTGATTATTACACTGGAAACACTTTCATAGGGTAGACTTTTTTTTCCCCACAACATTCATGCATGTGCTCTCACAGAAATGAGAATTTGCTTGTCAGAAGCAGGAATTCTTTTCTCAACAACAGGGCTTTCAGAACACCTGTAGCTCTGCACTCCACGGGGTGCTGTAGATACAGCAAACAGTTTGCATACTGCCTGACAACACAATTCATTTTCCTCAGGGTCAGAACTTACTACATCCCAGTGTCAGAGTCCCTGCCTGCTTCCCAAGCCTAAAGGGTACAGGGAACCTGCCTGAGCTACCATTACTAAGCCATTATTTTGTATGTATGTGTCCCTAAACATACTGTGATGTCTGTCATGTTTCTGGCAGTCAGTCAGCAAAGGATCAAAACTTGCACAGGAATTAGGATCATGATTCATTTCTAACTAGAGTTTCTTTTAAAATCCTAATCTTAATTTATTTTCAGCTACAGTAACATTCATTTTCTCTATATTTTTAATTGCTAAAACACAGAGTTATAAAAAATTTATATTTAAATCATTCAGAAGAGTAATTTCGAAAGAGCTATAAGAACAGAAACATTTCTATCATTGACGTCTAGTTAAAAAGATTTTTCTTTCAGATCAGTTTACAATTAAAAAACAAAAAAAGAGACTGTCCCTACAGGCACTGCAAAAGTGATTCAACCAAAACACAAATTGCATGGACTTTGACTTCTTTAAATTCAGTATTTCAGCAAATCTGCAACAAAAATATTTCTACAATGCAATATGTAATAATATATAGCATAGATACTGCTAAAGTGCTGCCTGGGATGGTGTTCATATATTTTTGCTATCATCAACTTAGTGTGCAGCAAAATGCACTACTGCTTTAGTTATTAAAATGTTTGGTTAGAATAAATGAATACAGTCACATTTGACTCACTAAGTACCCGGCATATTTATTTTAATGATTTCTTTTTTTAATGAGCTGCAAAAAAAAGCAGTTTTCCCTCCACCTGTTTCTCCATCTCCAGAGCTGCTGTTTGTTCAAAGCACCAAATGTATCACCAACGCTTCAAACAAGTTGAGCATTAAGTGTCTCTGTGAACAGTGCTGCCCAAACAGCCCTCAGATGCTGCAAGGGAAGGTTGTTCCCTCCCCTGGTCCCATCCACCTCCCCAAGCCATTGTGGAATAACCCTGGATGCGTTCACCCTGCCTGGTGTGCGCGATTGTGAGCAGAGACCTGCTCAGGGAAGGAGGATCCCTGGGCTTTTAGTGCTTGGCTCAAAGGTGTATTTCACCACTAAAACTGCCGACTGACCTTAATCAGGCAGCTCTGTGCTTTCAAAGAAAGCAGCTTTTATTTAGCCAGATTATCTCATAAAAGTGAAAACTGGCATTAAAAGATTCTTTTAGCAGAAAAAAAAATGCCCGCTATCTAATGTGAATTGAAGGTGAGATGAAGCTTTCATCAGATGCTGAAGAAATGTTAATGAATACTTAGTGGGACTTTAACAGGACTGACTTTGGGCTCAGCAGCGCTTCAGAAGACAACCGAAATGTACAGCCTTCACCTATTTGATAAAAATTACTCATTCTGGCTGTTACCTGGACCTGGACCTATGAGGTAAGCCTTGCAGGTGTAAAAGAGCTGGAAGGCTGCAGTGTGGGCCCACAGGTATAAAAGAGCTGGAAGGCTGCAGTGTGAGCCCACAAGTGTAAAATAGCTGGAATGCCACAGTGTGGGCCCAAAGGTGTAAAAGAGCTGGAAGGCTGCAGTGTGAGCCCACAAGTGTAAAAGAGCTGGAATGCCACAGTGTGGACCCACAGGTATAAAAGAGCTGGAAGGCTGCAGTGTGGGCCCACAGGTATAAATGAGCTGGAAGGCTGCAGTGTGAGCCCACAAGTGTAAAATAGCTGGAATGCCACAGTGTGGGCCCACAGGTGGAAAAGAGCTGGAAGGCTGCAGTGTGAGCCCACAGGTGGAAAAGAGCTGGAATGCCACAGTGTGGACCCACAGGTGGAAAAGAGCTGGAAGGCTGCAGTGTGAGCCCACAAGTGTAAAAGAGCTGGAAGGCTGCAGTGTGGGCCCAAAGGTGTAAAAGAGCTGTAAGGCCGCAGTGTGAGCCCACAGGTATAAAAGAGCTGTAAGGCCGCAGTGTGAGCCCACAGGTATAAAAGAGCTGGAAGGCCGCAGTGTGAGCCCACAGGTATAAAAGAGCTGGAAGGCTGCAGTGTGAGCCCACAGGTGTAAAAGAGCTGTAAGGCCGCAGTGTGGGCCCGCAGGGAGGGCGCCCCAGGACTCACGCGCTGGGCCGCAGGTCCGGCAGGGCCCTGTCCAGCGGCAGGCGGTCGCTCAGGTAGGCGTTGTAGCCGTAGTACTGGAACTGCTTCAGGGCCAGCCGCCTGTTCTCAGGGCTCAACTCCTGCCCCCAGTGAGCAAAGAGAGACGAGTCCGTGAACGCTTCTGCAGGATTGTCTTCCAATTTTGGTGGAGCTTCTACGAGAGAAAAAGACAAAAGGAAACAGTAAGGATCTCCTATTTTTAAAATTGTAACTTCAGCTCCACTTGCTGCTTGTAAGTCTTTCCATGATATGCCCTCACATACTCTTGTGTTGGTGCAACTATTAGCACGTAAGGCTCCAAATTTAATAGTCAAACAAAGTTAGGTATAAACATGTCGCCGTTGAGGCAGGACGGGAACAGAAGAACTCCAAGAAGAGTTCACCAAGAACTCCATCAGAAGGCGAGATGAAAACCCCCCTTTATTTCCAATACACCACTCTATTTATAGAGAACATCGCGCAGACTAATTTCATTGGTCTTAAAAGTAAAAACATCCCACACCATTGGTGCGCTCTGAATGACGCATGGTGGCAGAACATATCTATAAACAATGTGAACAACAAGAGAGATAAAGAATTATTTACATTCCTTTCCAACTCTCTCCCAGGCCCAGCCTGGTAGAAACGTCTCTTTTTCTCTCTGACTGAACTGAGAATACCCATATTAACAATTCTTTTTTATCACAATCTGACTAAAGGCCAGAACCGATAAATCTAAATGAATTAAATTTCAGAAGGAGCTTTATCAGAAAAGAATGTTACTTTGCTTTTATATACTAAGATGAAATATTTAATTTCAGCCTGGATTATCTTGCTAAGAAATGAAGTTTTGAAGGGGAAAAACAAAGCATCTGTATGTAGTGCACAAAATGGCTGTCAGAGTTGATGTGTAAAATAAGTTCTTTAAAACTACATATTCAACATAGAGAAAATTCACTGTACTAGGCATTCATGTTTAAATGGCAAACCAATTTCAGTCATGCAATAACTTTATGCTCCTGTTTACCAATCCAGCCTATTTGAATTTTTAGTCCATATTTAGATGCATGCGATGATGCTACTGGGATCATCACTTTGTAGTATTTGCTTGATTAGCAAAGGTTTTCATTTCACAACATCTCTGGCTGTTATACCAAACAGAGAGGAGGGGGACATATACCTAGAACTCAATTTAAGAAGAGCTCCAATACCATGAAATCACAGCATTCATTCTCAATGTTTAGTCGCACAGAAAGTCTATTCAAGGTGTCTTGTGAGCTCTCTGTGACTGACACATCACAGTCGACCACATAATCTAACCAAGAGACGCCCTTGTTTCTGTGAACACTTTACAATCCACAGTACACCAGTAAAGCAAGATCAAATGCCTTAATTGCCTCCAATTTCTCAACATAAACTAGAGACACACACACACAAAAAATATTTTTCTGGAAGGTATTATTATTTATCAGCAGTCACATTAACAGTGACCCAACCAAATGAAGAACTCTCCTTTCTAAAGGACTGTACTTACAAACACAGAGACTTACGAAAATTAAGGCGAATCTTCTGAAAATCTGTCAATTGTCCCCAAAGTCCTCCTCAGCACCCAGAGCCACCTACAGGCCTGAAAGCTGACTTAACCTTCATGGAAATGCCTGAAGACGAAAGTTTATGTACTAGCACAATATGCCATCAGAATCCTGACTCCCAAAGAATGCCAGGAAGCATCCTTTGATCTCCTACTAAAAAGAACCCAAAATGCAAAAACATAAGTTGAGTAGACTAGGTTATTTGATTTGTTTGAGATGTTCTTTTTTTTCCTGACAACACTGACAAGAAACTAATGGCAGTTGCTTCCTACACCATGTTCTAACCTCTGTAAACATGAAATGTTTCTTTACTTGTCAGTCTCCAAGCCTGAATTCAGGAATCAGCTCCAACTCTTCAAAGATGAAAGACAAGCTAAACCCTCAGTCAAAGGAGGAAACTGTTCTGACACAGGTCCTGCTACCACACAGATAAATGTCTTAGAGAGGAGCTTGGCAACTACGCAATTTGGATAAGCTCAGATCATTTTAGAGGGTCGTAACTTGAAAAAGGCAGAACAGCACACTTCAAAAATCACAACAACATGGGAGATCACAGATGTCTCTGTCTTTTCATGGATGAAGAGCCATCCCAGAAACAACTACCTTCACAGACTCACACATATATTGAATATATTTAATTTTATCTAATGATTTTGTGAGTGAGAGTATTTCCCAAAGTGATCTATGAATCTCTTGCTGTTTTCTGATTGAAAAAGTGCTCAGTAATCCAGGTTGTATCTCAGTTTAAGATCTTCCAGTAATGGATATCTGTGAATTTAGTTTACAAGCTCTACTAAACCACTTACCAAATACAGTAATTTTTTTGTATGCTAAGCAAACGTATTATTTCAATAAATTGCTCTAAAGGAAAAAAAAAAAAAAAAAAAAAAAAAAAAAAAAAAAAAAACCAAACAAAAAAACACATTAGCAGGAACTTTCAATTACAATTCCAATCAATGGATTTAAGCGTGCATCTCTGGTGACAAAGCCTTTCTTTCCTTTATTTGGCTGAAAACTCTTGGGGGAAGCAACTTTATTCAGCCAGTCTCTCACAAGAAATAAAAATAATGATTACAGACCATCAGCTGCCTTTTGACTAGCCAACAAGTGCATTTGATGCCTTGTCCTCTGTAAACAGGTCATGGCCTGAGGTGTCACAGCCAGGCCTTCTTCCCACTTGCTCCTGCAGTTTGCAGAATGATGGTGGGGAGCAAAGGCCCAAAGCTGACCCATGAGCAGTACTGCCTAAAACAACACTAGGTAGGCACATTCATCTGCTCAGTTAGTAGCAAAAAGGAAAGATCAGTTCCATTTCTCCTGTGGGAAGAAAGCCATGCTGCCATACCTGCAGCATGTCACTGCAAATGTCATCCGGAGGTCCTCCCTATATTAACTTTACATACCATGCAAAGCTGTACCCAGACACGAGCCTGGTATTAACTCCTGGCAGACTGACTCCCTGCAGTTAAATCAATCAGTAGCGGAAATTTATTACATAGATGTCAGCTGGCTGCACACCTGTGCCAAAGAAGTTTCCTTCCAGAAGACTGGCTGGTCATGGCATCAGTCTGGAATCAGTCACACACTGCTTACCTGAGCCAAAAACCCCACAATTTGTTTTCTAAAATCATCTGTGTCTCTTCAGTTCATACTCACATTTCCTAGTTATGCAATTAATGTTTCTAGAAATCCATTGCTTCATCTGATCTTTGTGACCAGCTGCCAAGACAGAAATTCACTCTCCTCTTCCTATTGTTCATTGTATAAAATAAGTCAGAGACACCAAATCAAAAGACACCACTGAGATAATAAGGGGTAGACATTTTGTTGTCTGATTGCTGCTTTGTTCTACAACCTCTGAAGAAAGCAAATATTTCATTTATTACCAATTAACATAATCAATTAATAACTTTCATTTAATCTCCATGAAAGCCTTTGAAACTCATTAAGAGAGACCCATTTTTTCAGCTCCATTCAGATGTCAACATTTCTTCCAAAGAAAAGTTACTATGAACAGCTTCACAATTAAGAGAAAGGATCAAGTCAGAAAGGGTTGCAAAAATAGTTGCAGAGACAGAATCAGACATGCTGTTTGTTCTCACGAGTACCTAAGTTTCATTTTACTCCTATCCCTTATTTGACTGCAGGTCTACTCACAAAAGCAGCAGTATTTCACATCAAAGCTTTGCCATTGTGAAAATGCCTTCCAAGAAACAGAACTGTTTTATAAAGCCTGCAGTGTAACCTTATGTGCTGATTTCATTAAGTGGCAGTAACAAGAAGGTAGATACAAGTCAGCACAACCACCCTGTCTGGAAAAATACCCCTATTATGTCAGCTAAAGACATGCAGAAGGCATCAATACCTGCACTAAATGATACATGCTCAGGTGGAACAGGCTGTTCACAGAAAGAAGAATGAGTTGGAAATTATGCCAGAGAGTAGGAAGAAAGGCTTTGATCATGTTCTCCAGTGCCTGACCCTCTGATTTCCCAGCCCACAGAGGAAGGAACAGGCCATGATTACAGAGGTGATGCCACAGCTGTGCCTTGCCTCACCATGCAAGGTGGACTCATGATGTGCATCTAAGCAGACTATCATTAAAGGCAAAACAAAGCTCAGCTCTCTCATGAGGCCTAATGGCTTCAAACTCTGGCTCTGGCTCCCAGCACTCAAAAGATCTATATTCTATTTCCTGCAGGCAGTAGCCTTTCAGCTTTCTATGGAAGGAAGGATCTTTTCATCCTTTTCCTCTACAGGTGCCCTTCATCTGTTAGGCAATCCATACCCTCTTGCCAGAGGCCATTCGGTGTGACAGATAAAAATCCCAGACTGGCATTGGATCACAGAACCATGTTTATAAGTGGGAAAACTTCAACTAAACTTTGTCACACAGCAAGGTACACAGAGGAAAATCCCATTTTTAAAATCTATTATAATTCATGAAAACCCTTTATCATCATTCTCAAAAATCATAGTTTGACAATTCCTGTCTTGCAAGGCTACTCCCATGCAGGACCCTGCTATAAATCCTTTATCAGATGAGTGAACCTCTAAATGAAAACATCCTTGTTTGCATGGTGTGATGAAACACTGACAAGCAACAGCAGAAGCACCTCACCAAGATGCACCACTGCATCAGCCATGGAGAAAAGTATACTCAGAAGACCAAAATCGAAAGTTACAGTAACAGATCTTCCCTCAAAAAAGTTTTTTACTTATTCTCTCACCTCCCCAAAAAATCACAATACTGCTGGCGAGGTGTCAACATCAATATAGCTTTGTGCTAAAAAGTGAACTTCATTGTTTGGAATATTCAAGTTAAGTTAATTCCTCTTGGCATTCTAGTCTTGTTCCCAAATAAATGACTTCAGCAGAAGTGCTCCTAAGAAAAAATGCCGTATCTAAGTGGGTTAAATCCTGCTACTACTGCTTACTTACAGCTTAGTAAATCATACTGAAGTTGCTAGGGCTTCCCAGAGAGACTGACAGAGCCTGTCAGACTCTGTCTGCACAGATGACAGAGCAGAAGAGCCCAAATCTTAAGAAAAATAAACCTGATGCGAACTACATACAAAACACACAACCATCCTTAGAGGATTCAGCTCCATATCCAATCTTTGCATACTCCAGCACACTCTGTAGTTAGTGTAAACATCAGACAGATCAGACAGACAGAGAATGGAAAAAAAAAAAACCCAACAAAAGAGAGGTGATCCTCTCCTCAACAGCTGTCATGAAATCATAGCACTATGAACAGTATACAATCAGACAAAACTTAAAAAATTAAACCGTGTATGACAGCACATATAGAAGGAAATGGTAAAATTCTCTCAAATTTAAAATTTTTTAGAACTTGAAACACAATTTATACGCTATCTTTACTGCATTTTAAGCAGCCAATACACATACATAATGGTATAAGCTATTAGCATGCTACTAACATATATTTTCATTTGTTTCTGTTTGAAGGCTTCTGTTTGGAGTTTTTTCTGATAAATAATCCCACACTTATTGTGCATTTGGTGGAAATTCAGTCTAGTTCTCCTGCTTAGTGTAGGTGTAGAAGAAGGGATTACAAGTGACCTCACCGGATAAATCACAGTTGTAGTAATTACCAAAGAAGAAGAACAGCTTTGCCCTTAATGGGTTGCAGCTGTGACTAATAAAGGTAAGTGTGATAAAAGGGGTAGGTTGGGCAGTCAGGGAGAGCCTGGAGGAAGAAGGAACAATCCAGAGAGACACAAAAGAGGAAGGAAACACGGAAGAGAATTGCTGCTGTTTCAGAAGCTCTGCTGTGAGGTCAGGCTGGTTCTGATGGAGTTAGGGCCTGCTGTTGGAGCCTGCAGTCATAGTGGAGCTAGGTAAAAGCCTGTGGTCAGAGGCAGCAAGGAAATACTTGCAGTCATATTCCAGCAGGAATAGCCAGCAGTCAGAGTCTGTCAGAGAAGCCAACAGTAAGAGCTTGCTGTAGTTGGAGTCAGGATGGCTAAGCTGTAAAGAAGAATAAACTTGGGACCCTTTCCATGCTGTTAAATAAGAGTCTGTGTCTTGGCTCATTTCTACCCCTAATGAGAAGTCTACTGCAACACTTAGCACCCAGCAAGGCCTGACCTTTGTGCTGGTGGATGTTTCCTGCCCTGGCAGACTTTGATAACCCAACAGCTCCTAAAAAGTCGTGGCTTATACAAACATCATATAGTCAACCCAGGACACATAAAAGTAACTTTACACCGAAGAAAGATGTCTGGAGATGACTCTCAAAATGTGCTCAGCGCTAGAGGGCAGTGTAAGAAACAGGAAAATTTGGGTCTTAAGAGAAATCGGAGGGTTTTGAAACTTCTAAAGAACTTGTTAAAGAGCTCTCAGAACTGCAAGTACCAAACCGATAAGCCACTAATTAACCAGCAAATTCCATTATAGTGGTTATTTCCTATGGGTGAGAAAAAATGAAATGTTTATTATGTTATTGAGTCAATACTAAACTATTGGATGTGGGTGCACACAAATAACACTTTATAGGAACAAGGTCTTGGTAAGGGCTCTATATTTCTTCTGTATGCACTCCACCTGGCCTATTCTGATCTGAAAACACTATAAATCCTGGGCACTGTTGTTCCTACTAGATATGTTCTCACTACCAGCCTATTAAATTCCCCTTTAGCCATAACTGTGCCATGGATATGAATCAGGCCAGACAAGTCCATGCATCATTCTGGCAAAGTTAACATAAAATTACTACAAGCCTGGACAACTTGAAAACAGAGTAAATGCTTCTAATTTACTGGAATGGGATTATCTAAAGAAATTTGCAAGTACAACCCATTTCCCCTTAGATGAAGACAGAGAACTCTCTGACAGGTACTAATACTGCACTTTTAAGGCTTCTGTATCTATCAATATTTTGTCAGGGACCAATTTTGTTTTCTCCAACGTGTAAAAGGTGGATTTTTCAAAAAAACACAGTATGAGGATATAAAAAAACTAAGGAGTACCAAGTTCCAAGTATTCAGACTTTCTAAAATACAATTTTCAGCTTGTCCTAAGCAATACCTCTCTGCATTCCTTCTATTTGGAAACCAGATTTTAAGACAGTAACAATTCATTTAAAGCAACATATAATTTCTTAACTACAGACCTCCAAGATAAAGGGTGGTTAGAATAATTATTTATTGACTATAACTTAAAGGATTACCTTTATTGACTATAACTTAAAGTTTCATTAAAAAAAGGAGGTTTTTAAATGGCAAAGTTATTTTTATCATTTCAAATAATTATTAAGGCATTAACTTAAATCTAATCTGTAGGCAAACAGACCACAATTTTTGGAATAACAGTCTAAAAATACAATAATAATCTGCCAAAAACTGCCTTAAAATTGATTTGGTGAATTTATTCAGTTGTGATACACAAATCTCAGTATCACAAACTGCAGTGTAAGTGCCCTGAACCAGCAGTGGTACCCATAAAGGAAAGAGAAGAATGAGATGGGCACAAGTACCTCCCTAATTTTTCAGACAAGCAGAGTGACAGCCTTGTTTCAGGTCATTGTTCTCATTAGGAGGAATAAAACCCCCTGCAATGCTGATTAGATCAGATTGTCAAGGAAAATGCTAAACCAATTTAAGCCAATAATCTCTGATTTGTGCAATTTTGTGAGAATTATTGCACTGGCCTAATATGTTTCCGGTCTTGGATGAAAAAGACATCATGTTACCATCACACATAACTGCCATTCTTTTAATTACTTGTGATAATATTTTCAAAATGCCCAGTACATTTTATGATAGTGAACCCTGTACAGATGAAAGGAAGGCACAACTTAAACCCCAGTTTTGCAAAACCAACAGTTTTTCATTAGGTTCATTGATTACACTGAGTATATTTTCCATGTAAGATTGGAAGACAACAGCATTTCACAGATAAGAGACCAGTTTGCATCCTGGAAACAGTGCTGTGCCAAAAATTGAGATTACTTCTACTTGATGCTCAGGCACAAAGCTGAATTTCTAATGGCAACTTTCCTCACTTCCTTATCACCATGAAAGAAATAAGTGGAAACAGAGGAGATCTACATATAAAGCGCAGTTTGCAAAGGCAACAGAATGAACCAGGCTCCACATCAGGGCTTGGGGTCTGAGAGTTCTCAAAGAGACAGCACAGAGAGTCTTCTGCAAGACAGAAGATAAGAAGGTTCGGAATATTCCACTGACTGTAACTGCACGTGTTCCTAAAGTTAGGCATCTGCTAATGGGCTTACTAAAAAAGGAAACTCATCTGCATTTAATGAATAGCAGACCACATTTTTCTTCGGGATTAGTGGCTTTTGTATGAGTGCAGCTGAGAGGCTTTAAAAGCTCCGTGTGTTTTATATCATAAACCTAAATCTATGTCACCTGGAGTAAACATGAAAGGCATTTAACTATTTTGAAAACTATTTTGCCAGGAGCTGTCAGGCTGTGACACAGCTAATTAGTCATATACATACAGCTTTTCTTTTTATACAGAGCTGAGTAGTCACACCAAAAGTAAAGTTCACACAAGGAAACAGAACTCTTCTACTGTCACCCCACTCAAAGCACTGAAAATAGGCTTCCTCTTTCAGTAATCACACAAACTGAGATTTTTCTCTGCTTGCCAGGCTGTACTGAGCTCCCTCAGATTAGTTCTACTTCAAAAATTTCCATTCAGTTCTTTCAGTCCTCTGAGGAATTTTGTTTGGCCACTTTTTTGGAAATACAGAAGTTTTAGAGAGCAACAGCTCCCTCACTCAAGACATCCCTTACTTTTTTCCAAAGTGCTTCCAAGATTAGACATTATAAACTGCTCCACCCCTTTCACCACCGTGTTCTTACCAGCACCTCAGTACACACTTAGCTATGTGGGCCTCTGATTGACAGGGCTCCTACTTAAAAAGTACTTCTCAAGCAGTTGCAGACATTATTGCACAGTGGAGCTACTTCTCACTTCCAGGAGTTTTCCTAAGCTACTCCAAGAGACAGAGATGAGTTTCAGTTTAAAAGGAACCTGAAGAATTATGAGGAACAGGGCTGCTTTGAAGAGCCAGCGTGCTCTTCTGTAAAAGCATCTTCTGTTCTCAGACGCTATGCTTAAAGCACTGGATGTGGACAAATGCAGCAACAGGGAGCAGGTATATTTTAAAGGTTCACAAGGTACACGTCAATTAAAAAAAAAAAGTCAACTAAGCATCACATAGCTTCTCCTCTTGTCAGAAAAACATGAATGACAATTTAAAAGCACTCTCCCATCTTTGATATCAAGTAGATGACTTCTGCTAATGTTAACATCAATAATACACTGAGCCTATCAAGATGTCAAGAATTCTCCTTGACATAGTAGAAAAAAAGAAAGTGCAATCAAATTAGGTTCTCTGGTTTCACAGGTATTTGGGTAAATGATATGAGATGATACTTTAGCTTAATTTTAGAAATAGGACAGTAAGTCAAAAACATGTTGAAAGGAGACAGCGAATCATGTGGACAAGCAGCAGTCTGCATCAACAGAAGGCAAAGGGGAACTTATAGACTGCACCCAGCAAATACTTGGGTTTGCTATTATTCTCAGCTCACTCTCTATCCTACAATGAGGAACTTTAAGAAATATCTATTACCTGAGAATTTTCCTCTATTGTCTTAATTTAAGAACAGCAGAAAAAATGGCTTTAAACTTACAGCATTCTGGGTTTCCTTTGGAAATTTAAAAAGCGGACTAATTTTTTAAAAAAATATTTTGAAATTGCATTAGGTAGACTGTTCCTCTGCTTCAGTTTGTGAAGAATGGGAACATCTGGCTGGTTGGTTATTTCTGTTTTGTTTTTTTGGGTTTTCTTGTCTGATTTTAAGTCATCACAGTCCAGTCAGAATATTAATTTTAAAATAGAAACAAGAAAATCCCAACAAAACACAACAAAAAATACCTCAAAACCAAAATACAGCTAGATTAGAGAATGAAACAAACATAAAGCTAGAAATGCAGTTTTAAACAGAAATAAGAAGCAAGAGGGAAAATGAGGAAGCCAAGAAAAACTGGACTTATTGCCAAAATAGGAAACTAAATGAGAATAATGGAAAATTTAATTTATTATGCAAGATACAATAGGCAATTTAGTTGGTAATTTCTCATCAAAAGACTACACATTTCCCTGCAGATCTCTGTGACTTTAGTGTGAGAAGCATTATTGAAAAAGTCCAAGATTCACAAATCAACCTCTTGCAAATGTGCTAAATCAACACAGAAGAAGAGAAGAAGAAACATCATCTAAGGTTTTAAATTTATAACCTCTCCTGCAACATAAACCAAAGTTACACTTTGATAAAATTCAGACACATCTTTTTTCTTCCTATCCTCACACCACACCTGATGATGACCTTCTGGTAAACCCATAAAGCAAAGAGGATGAGAGGAAAAAAGCTCCATCCCTTACTGGCACATATTTTGGAGTTGTGCAAAGATTTTCTTCTATTTTTTTTAAATAACCCTGTGTATCACGCATCCTGAAGAGAAAATCAACTTGTTCATTTTGTCTATGATAAAAATGAAGACTCTTTGTTAAGAATGTTTCCAACCCTCACCAACACAGCATCCCAATTTAATCCAGGTCAAAGGACTATAAGTAAAAATGCAGCGAACCCCGGATGCGGGGAAGAAATGATGATGTCTGGCTCCAGATCAGAAGGCTGAAGGATAGCTTTATTAAAACTATACTGTATTATATTAATATGCTATTTCAAGAGATACTATACTATTCTACATACTTACTACTTACTTACCTAACTAACTACAAACTCGTGACTCTCTGCTGAGAGTCCAAGCCACAGCTGGATCTGATTGGTCACTGAACCCAAACAACCTTCACCAGAATCCAACCCAGCAATCACTTCAGGTAAACAATCCCCATACCACATTCCACATGGGGAAAACAAAGGAGCAGAGATAAAGATTGTTTTCTCTTCTTCTCTCTGTGCTTCTCCCGAGAGACAGAATTATGTCTCTCTGTCCAGAGAATGTGAATGGCACAAAGGAGCACTCTGCCTCTTGCACTGCACCTACAGAAACATCCACATCTCACTGAGTTACCACTGAGTCACTGTGTGCAGTGGTAAGAAGTACAGGTGCAGTGGCATCCATGGCAAAGCTGCTTAAGTGAGTGGGAACAAAGGATTTCCTACTGATTTCTACCAGGTATAGATCTAGAAGAGTGTTTAAAATATTCTACTATAGGTAAAATTCTCATCTAAACTATATTAAAATGGACAGGAGTAGAGGTCGTTTTATTTTTAAAAGCTGCAGAAGGATAGCACAGTTACATTTCATGTGCATTCAACAGAGGAGAGCACTTAGGAGATAGCTCATATACACATAATCCCAGAGAGGTGCTTACTAATCCTAGCTGCTCTAAACTGAAACAGAATTATCCAGGAGTGTCAGCAAAATGCCTTAAAAAAAAGGGTAATTAAAACAGACTTTCATGAGTTTTGCAGAATATTTTTAGTACTAGACAATCAGGGACTTTATTATCATTACTTGTAGTAAAGACTATTTATGATAGATACTAGAAGAATATATTATGATAAAACAGCTGAGAATTGTGAGATATTCAATTTTGAATTTATATAGTGCTTTTAGGAATTGTTAAGCATGATACCAGATTTCATTAATCCCGAGGTTATGTCCAAAATGAACAGTGTTTTTTTCATTTGCTCCACCTGCCCTGCAGGTGTTTGAAATCTGCAGGGTTTACAAATTAATTACTGGTCAGTCACTGGGGTGGGATGGGCTATCAAACTCTATTTGAAAAAGAAAACAATGAAAAAATCATTTTACCATAAGAGTCAGGATATTAACTGCACAGTAGTAGTGAAGGAAGAAGTTCTAGAAGCAGCCAGCTCTGGACAGAAGACTAGGGAGAAGCTGATGTCCCTCTGAAATAACTGTTCATCAATAAAACCAGTGATTTTCTATATTCAAAGTGCAAGTAATTTTCTCTAACAGCAAATGAAGTTTCTGAACAGTTTGTTTCCAATTAATCTTTGCTCCTGGAGAAAAGCTGCCCTTTAATACTTTGACACTTAAACACATTTGGCAGTCAAGTAAAGGTAACGGCAGTAAAGGCTCCAGAAATTTTGTAAGCAAATCCTAGCTTGAGGCATTGTCAGAGAATTAAATATTTTACCTGGAAAATGGAATTATAAAATATTTTCATCCAGTAAAAAGGAAATAATTATGAGATTAATTGAAGCAATTTAGAAAGCAGGAGGTGATTTCTCTGGCACGAGAACTAAGGCTCATTGCCTTAGTCCTAACAAACAACTCCGAACCTTAGCCAGAAGAAATTTCCCATCCCCCCTCATAGTGTTACTTTGTGTCCCTGGTGGAGAGGATTTGGTACTCCTGCTGAGGAGGCACAGCTTCTTCCATGAGTAGAGCCACGATTTGGCCAGAATTTTGTAATGCCTCTGCTTCCCTGTCCACCTGACTAAAATGCATCCATGCAATCTCTCTTCTTGTTTAGTCAATGATTGTTGTGTAAAAGTGGTCAGCAGGTGCACAAGAGTTGGAGATTTAACTCCCAAGTTGCTTTTGCATGTAAAGTTCACTTACCAGAAAAATATATAATCTGCATACTAAGAGCTTAACACTCCTAGCAAGTTTTGGCTGGGCTACCCAGGGCCAAAAAACTTGCCAATGCTTATTGAAACACTCCTGAAAGAAACAGACACTGATACCAAGGGAACTCCTACACTAGTTTGGCTCCATCCTAGTTTTGGAAGAGTGGCCTGCTAAAAGGTTCAGGAGAGCAGTGTTTCTGACTGTTACTAGTATCTCCCTGCAACTGCATCTCTGCCAATGTAGGAGTCTAAAAAAACACATGCAAGGAAACACTGATGAGATCTTGCTCATCCGTTATGATTTACATGAGAGTAGGTTGATCAGAATCAGTGAATTGAGCAAAATCTTCTATGGTTTCTTCTCCAATAAATGTTGTTACAGAAGGTTCTGTCCCTTCAGACATTTGCATTAGTAATGCTTCTTTGTTAATGCACTTTCCTTCAAAAGACCTAGCAAGCTGTGAAGGAAGGGGTGTCTGTTTTTCCATCATCCCTTTTTTGGCTTCATTTACCACCAGGTTCTCCAGTTCTCCAATACTCCAAGAAGTGGAACTACAGATACCAGATTTCCACATATTTAGGTCCTCAGCGTCACCTAGAGGCAGTGGAAGATTTGCCATTGGTATTTTCCTGTATACTTTCCAGTCTAATTTTACACAATCTTCATAAGCCAAACTATCCACAGCCAGCAGCACATCCTTTGGCCTCCCATGGAGAATGATGGTTGAATTGGGAACTTAGACTAAGACTTAGGCTACTTTTCTCCTCTTACTACTCGTAGTACCCTTCAAGAGTGGTAAAGGAAAAAAAAGGATTTAGTTTTCTTCCTAAAATAATTCCTTGGTTATCTCTGCACAGCTGAGCTCTCGCAGAAAAGCCAAAACGTTTTCCCCATGGATCTCATTTTGCCATTGTAAAACAGGAATAACAACACATCCCCTGCCTTGCAGGAGTATTAAAACAAAGCTACACTTCAGAGCTGCTTAGTACCAGCCATCACTGAAATGCTTACAAAACCAATAAAAATCTTCTTTCTTCACATTAGCAAAGACGTTAAGATCAGCCACTTTTCACAAATTCCTCTGCATCAGCAGACAGGCTGCACCAGTCCCAATGTTCAATTGCTCGCTGTCCCACAGGAAGTTAATCCTGACAATGTTGATTTCCCTGTTTCCACGCCAGTAGGCTCCAACACTCCCTGCATTACAAGGAGCAGATGTTTATGTTACAATTCCATTGTCCTTAACTAGTATCAGAGGATTGGTTTTGTGTGTAAGGAGATTTACTAGATTTTTCCAACCTCTTTGGAGTGTGGCTTGTGAGGAACATTAGGTATTTCAGTAGCACCACTTTCCCTGCAAAGAGTCATGTGGACTCATATACTCCTTGTCTTACAGCCTGGTAAAAATTTGGTTCTGTGAACAATTGTTACCAAGAGGATTTCCATTCCTAACTGACTTAATCATACAGCAGGTTAGAATATACTGCAGGCAAATAATTTTGTTCAGGCAAAATCCCTTCTTTAAACTGTATCTTTTAGTCCTAACAACACGTGCACTTCTTTGCTTAATTACACAGCCTGCTTTACCCCTCTCTTTTCCCATTCCCATTTTTGTTTTTTCTTGCTCAGAGGTATGCAAACCATCTGTGCAGTTAACATGGTCTAATAACTATTTGCAAATCTGTTCCCTGAAAGTGACTACCAAAGCTGGGAGGCCAAATAGTAAATAGTACCAGCTATTAAGTGTTATGATTTATTGTTATGATGCTAGAGCACTCAAAACTTCCCTGAAGTGTTCCTGAAAAGATACTTTTTAGGAACACTTTATTCTCATAACACAATTTTATTCTCATAACACTTGCACAGTGTAGAAACATATACTTATTTTATCACTTTTTTTTGGTAAAAATTAAGTGTTTGGGATAGTTAAAGAAACCCCAGGGAATTTACATGCTCCATTTACATGCAGAGGAATATTTCAGAGTCAAAAGATACATCCTTGGCCCACAGAACACCAAAGCATGTTTATAGAGTCTCTGAAAGAGTCTGTCTTCAAATTTTCACATGGTTTTCTCTTAGATTGTATTTTGGGTATCTAGTATTAGAGATTTACATTAAATTCTTCTCATTATATTTTTAAAATAAATTAGTAAATGTACAAGGGTATACCTAAGTGAGATGCTACTTACACAGTCATGTCACGAGCCAGAAATTTAGCAAACAGCACTATGATACTACAGGAGAAACACTGACATAATCTGACTTGGAGTACTACTGATGTAAAGAACATGTGCAGCTTTTCAACCACAAACAAATGTTGCAACTGGAGCAAACATATACTTTTGACCAAAGCTAAAACCTGCCTCATTAAAAGAGCTCCCTTTTCCATGTTTTGAGGGGGGAAAAAACCCTTAATTTAAATACACTCAACAGACTCGTAGGAGTTTATTTTCTCCTGGTAGCTCTCATATGCTGATGCTCACAGCTTCCAACACTTCAAAAAAAGCCATATTCTACAAAGCTTCAAACTTCTTTAAAATTTCTATTTCTGATTATTAACATTAGCCTCAGCACAACCCTGAGTATTAGGGTACCTCTTAATATATTTCTTACAATCTATTTTTGCCATTGTAGGGAACAGTAGAAGCAGAGGACAGGTAAGAGCAAGAAGAAGAAGCACTTTCATTACATTCCCTCCACCCAGCAATGCAGAGGTACTGTGTGGAAAGCAGTAAATTATCCAGCGGGGGAAAAGTCATTGTAAATCTCTTTTCTCTTGGAGTAAAAGGACACTTTACATACCACAGTGTGGCTCCTTCTTGTGTTTTCTACAATGACTACTCAGATCTTCCTACTGGGGGCCAACTCAGCCCTTGCTAATGTTTAATTTAGATACTAATTTCTAAACCACACTTTTGAAGCAAACAGTCCTTAATGGAGAAGATAAAACATAAAGGAACACTGAAACAGTAATTCCAACATTATTTTAACACATAAGGAAATGTGAGTTATTCTTTCACAAGTATCAGTTAAATGAACAGCTTTATATAAAGTATATTCAAACTACAGGACTTACAAAATTATAATATATCTTTGCAAGAGGTAACAAAACATACTGACAGAAGAAAATAGCACTGCAAACTTAGGAGGGATAACCTAAAACTGTGTTTCACTTGTGACTGGCTGAGGGATGATCGTCTTGCCAATGCTTAACTGGATTTCTAAGGTCTATCTTTTAACATTATCGTCTGTCTTTTAGCCATACTTGACAAAGAAAATTAATTCATTTGGATTTATGCAAGCTTCATTCACAGAATTTCAATGTATAAACATAGAATTCTATTTTTAAATTTAGTATTTCCCATTAGAAAAAACAGGAGAGTGAGGAATGAGATTTTGTCATATTTGTCACATAATTCCATTTGATGTCATTCCTCTTTCAGTGATTTCTATCTGCATAATTTAATAGTTCATTAACATATTACAGCCATTGAATCTCAAACAGCTGCTAATGATCACATTTCAGCATCTGTTAGCATCCACTTGCTAAGATCTTGTTCTTCCCATCTTCCATCTGAACCACTTCCAGCAATCGGGGGGAGTGGGGGGGAGTGTTATTAAAATTAAAACAGCAGGGCAGAAGACTTGCACTGTAAAAAGCAAGACCCCAAATTTTCAGGAGGGTGTTTCCAATCAATATAAATAGGTTTCTGTGCAGCTTTTAGTAATATTTTCCATGTGCATTATTTAAAAATAATCATACAGGTTAAGTTGTTGGGGCTTTTTTCTTCTTGTGTTTTCAAATATTAAAATAGTATCTTCTCCTGTAAGGGAATAGCTCTGTCCATCTAAAATCATTAGTATTTCTTTTATGTCAGATGTTGCCCAGGTCATACTCTAAGTATTAAATAAAACCAGTATTTACATTAGAGTCAAGAGTATAAGCACAGTTAACTGAGCATGAAAACACATATGGATACCTCAGCCAGGAAATCAAGCTGCATTTTCTACCCCCCACAATCTCATTTTTCCCTTCTTCTTCCTCAGAGTAGCTTCCAAACAAGTCAGTGTTAGAAGCTGAAATATTTATCCTATAAGACTGTGAAAAACTAGCTTTGGAGGACTGAAGAACCCACAAGGACATTTGCAATTTCCTCGTAATTGCTGTTGATTCTTCATGATGAATCCAGGCAAAGTCAGGACTCTTTCCAAGGTCAGGGAGGTCACTGTACATTATTATTAAGATTAATGCCTATTTACACAAAGTCATATCTGATAATTTATTCCCTCAGATCAAGAAAGCAAATTACTCTGTAGCTGATACAAAACCTCCAAAAATGTCTGGAATTTCTCTGTTTTTACAAAGAACAACCTGACCCTCAGTCTTCATCTTAGCAACAAACACAAAATCACGAGGGCCACGTGAATCTCCAGTTTCCATTTAAATAGTCTTTGATATGCAAACTTACAATTTTCACAGCTTATTTTGTATTCAGTGCTTAATGAAAAATTGACTCAGATACATTTTCCCATAGCAGTCATAGAATAATGGGTTTTTTTGGTTAAAAACCGTTTCTCAGAATCACAGAGCATTTCATCTCACATTGGAGGAGACCCATAAGGATCACCAAGTCCAAGTCCCTGCTCCTGGCAGGACTATTAAAAGTAAACCTGACTGAGAGCGTTGTCCAGGCGCTCCCTGAGCTGTGGCAGGCTTGGTGCCATGCCCACTTCCCTGGGGAGCCAGCCCCAGTGCCCAGCCATACCTGTACTGAGCTTACAGAAAGTGACACTGCAAATGTGCAGCTTGCAATTCTACATATGGGCAAGTCTGTGACATGCAGAGAAATGTGGCTGTCAGGCTGCCTTTCCCACATCCTACAGGCTGCCATGACCTACTGAATGTCAGCTTCTGGGTGATTCATGTTTCCATCAACATTGAAAATCAGCTAGTTTTGAATGTGCAAAAAAAAGGAACATCCAGTAGGAAGGCATCAGGAAGCTCGTTCTGAGCAAAGAAACTATTGTAACCAAGACATTGAAGAAAAAAGATATGGATGAGAGCCACAAGGAATATTGGGGCTTATTAGAAAAAATCTCCATTTTTAAGGGTACATGTATTGGAGATCTATTATATACCAATTTAAACACATATTAATTTATACTTTACTAATTAGGTATATCATAATCTATCATGGTATTCTAGTACTTCAGAAAATTTTGCTAGCTACATTTAAAAAATGTTATTTGGAAAAGTAAAGGGTAGATACAGCAGAGCACTCCCACAATTTCTACAATGAAAACATTTTTCTAATCAGTTAAAATTCATTGAAGCAAATATATTAATGCAATCTTTTAGCTTATATGTACATGAGATTAATTACTTGGATGAAAATTCAAAAACTTTTAGAAAGATCATTACTCTTTCTGTGAAATTAAATACCAAACTGTTCCCTTAATAAATGGAAGTCTTCACGAAAAGCCAATGAGGAACTATTGAATGAGAATTTAGATTAGCCTTGAGAATTCTGTCTTCAAGTTAGGGAAGCTGTTTGCATTCCTAACGGCCACCAGCACTATCAAGCTCAGTACTTAACGAGGGCAATCCAGCCTGGAAAACCAACTGGTAACTCAGAAAAAGCAGCTTTTAAGTCAAGAATGCTCTCTGGTGACACACTACTGATAATGGTTTTTATGTCAATGGCTAGGAGAGATGTAAAATACTCAAAAGCCAGAGATTTTATCTGCAAGGTCAGACTATCAGATGTGCATGGCACTCCCCAGAATAGAAAGGGAAACATTACTTGATTTTAGTAGTCATTGAGTGCAATTATCTATCCTCTACCTTACAAAAATTAAAGTTATCTGTGGAAAAAAGTATTAAAAGCATTTTCCATGGGTTTGACTATTCTATTTATGCTTCTTTTTACAAACCCATAAAGCAACTTGTGAAACTGTGGTCCTCCATACTGAGCAACTTGGTGATGGTGCTGACACATCAGCTTACTAAATTAGCACATACTCTCCAACTGCAGCTATGCTTGGCTTCTTTTTAAAAGTCTTTGCCAATAGAAATCTTTCTCTAACTCTGTGATGTTCTTGATGTGCAGTTAAAACCTTTACCATTTTTATTACCTATCCTGAAGGCAATTCATGACAACAGGCTTCCCAAAGAGTATTAATGTTAACTGATATTGCTCAAGCCCAACTCTGACTAGAAAATTTTACTTGATGGATATGAAAAAAAAGTTTCATACTGTTTTAAAGCTTTGACATGGTAATAAGTAAGCAAAGCTCCACTACACGAGGTATGTTGTTACCTTCCGATAGTTTCAAACCATTATGTTTCCTTTTCAAATGCAGAAAAGCTGCTTTTGTTGTCCTGACATTTCAGCGAAAAATTCTCCCATTTTCCCCCCAGCTCTGAATATGTTAGTAAGAAGCCTATTCTCCCACATGTGCTACAGAAACCTCATCCCACTGATCCCCCAGCTACCCTTCAGTTTGCAGATATGCTCTATAGTCACAATATTTGTTTTTAAACTTCCTTCTCCTCCCATGTGAACTTCTGTCCTTCACCTGAAGCTCATCTCTTTACAAACACTGCTCTGCAACAGTTCTCTCTGGGGCACATATCACTATTTAGACTGGTTTTCTCATGGTTCTTTTCCTTGATTCTCCTGTCAGGTTTACAGTCCCCTTTGGAATGATGCCTGTTCTCCCCTGAAGAGATCAGGATCTCATTTTGGTACCTGTACTTGCTTTGTACATCACTCAAAAACACAGCGGATGTAATTTATCTGGAAAGAGTCAGAGGAGATTTCACAAAAACAATACAGGAAGATGATAAATCCTTTGTTCCCAGGACAAAGGGTCTCAGATTAATCCAGCTTAAAGAGATCATTTTAGGTCAAAGAGAAGCCAAGACTCAGTGTGTAAATTAAGGCAGAGAGACACATTGGCTTCTTTTTCCCTTCAGGCTCTGTCTCCTGCAAGTGCTGTGTCCCCCAAAGGAGCCACCAGACAAAACAGCTCTGGTAGCAGGGGGTTCAGTTCTTTTGTAGATTCCTGCCATCTGCAGCTCCTCCTTCCAGGAACAGGAGTGCCTTAACTTCCACTGTACCATGAGGACAAGGACAGATGTGCCAATGTCATGCCAGGGTACCAGTTTTGCCCAGCTTACAGAACATTTTGTTTTCACACGTGTACAGGACTTTCAGGCTACCATTCTGAAAACAGTGCAGCTTGTTAAAATTCTCTGCCAAATCCCGCAGGACATGCCGAACAAGACCCACTATTGAATAAAATGCAGTGTTAAGAGCACTAGGTTCCATTTTATGAGACCAGCTATCAATTGTGCTTACTTGCAAAAAGTTTTTAAATTTACTACTTTTACTGATTCAGAAGATGGGCAATGATCCATATTTTATTATCTGCTTACATTTTTGAATAGCCATCACTCTGGCTAGCAAACAAAAGCTTTCAAGAAGGTACTATCTGACCAAAAAAAGACAGGCAAGCTGAGAAAAAGTGACAGCAGGATGAAGTTATTTTCCATGAGATACACCTGGCTCGTGAAGCTGATCACATCAACTTGGCAGATGGGTGGAAGAAGCAGCCAGTGCAGACAGATAAACTATTACCTCTTCCAAAGAATCCTGAAGGTCAACCAAATACCCACAGTGATTTTGAGGTGTGATAGCTGGGTAATCCTCCTGCAGGGAGCAACAGCACTGAGCACAGCAGCAGGAGGTCCTGGCACAAGCTTTTAACAAGCAGCCTTGTTTTCAGAGGAGATCACTAACTGACATGAGTGCGACCTGTGCAACTCAGATTTGCTGGGTTGCATTCAGTTTGTAATCCTTTCAACCATAATCCATCCATAATAATTAATGAAGCAAGTTTAGTGCTTTACCAAAATGTTTCCACTTCCACACACAAAGCTGAAATCACTCATTAGCTGTAGCAAATCCTCACTGTTCAGTGACTTGGTCCGGAATGCATTTTGGCAAGTGCTCTAAGGAGCAACAGATTCCAGTGCTCTCTTATAGTCTCAAGCATCAGGAAAGCTGTTTGTAGTTTCTCTTCATCAGATGTACACACCTGCTACCTCTGTACAGCTGAGCTGTACTTGTGCTCCTAATGACACCCACTGGGAGCTGGGAATGCACAGCCTCAGCCAGTATTCCCTACAGCAAAACAAAGACATTGATTTTCCAGTTCAGGCAATACCAGCAGGTTGCCTCCACTTCTTGCCCAGTTTCATTTTCAGCAAGACATTTGCATCTTTACAGTCATTAACCTCATCACTCCATGGTATAAAATACCACTTTATTTTTCATTTGTAATAGAAAGCTCTCTAATATTCAGTGTCTCTAATATTCAGCTGGCTTTTCAGTGGTTAAAGCATCTTCTATCAGGTGCTCAGATAAAGAGCTCTTTATTCTTTTCAAGATTTATTGTTTAAAACTACGGGTACATTTGGCATGTGATTCCCAGACTCTAAGTGATCAAAACACAGAAGTGTCATCAGCCTCAAGCAGTAGAAAAAGTCTTCCAAAAAATGAAGTCTGCAGTTGCTGCTGAACTGGCTCATAATTAGCACATGGCATTAACATTAAGGCAATACATTTAAATCCTTTAAATAAATAATGCCTTTAATATGGTCTAGAAGAGGGATTTTTTGAATTAATTTTTTTCTTGTTCCTATTATTTATGATGAAACACTAGCCTGGGACCAGAAATAGAGAAAAAAATGCTGAAAGAGTAAATGAGATACAGCAACTGAAATGAAAGAGCCTCAAGCATAATGCAGCAGTACCTAGCCAGAAGCTCTCTTCTCAACCTGCTGGACTCAAGGCAAAGGCTGTCAAGGCAAAATTTAACACCTTTAAGAAAAATCCAGGAGCACCCAACATACTTGATAATCAGTTTTTTAGTTGACACAATGTGTATTTATACATTTTTTGTAAATGCTGGATTTGTTTAAAGCATTGTCAGCTGTAGTTTTCAGAAGATCAAATGGAATAATAATTTTTAAAAAATCTCAAGAAAGATTACCGTCATCACAGAGAGTTTACAAAATGGAAAGTGGGCTGTGAGTAGAGGAGGTTATAAATTTTACAGTGTTTTTTGATTTTACTCACTGAAGAATAACCTCAGATTCCTTGCCTGCAAGGAACAGAAACTCTAGCTCTGCTTCTTGACAGCCACAGATGGTAATAGGCAGCCTCAGCTCAGCAAGCCTTCCTACAAATGGATTCCTGCAATATTGACCCAGCCATGACACCTACGAGCTGCATCCTGTCCCAGATTCCCTGGCCTTCACCAGCAAATGCTGAGCTTGGTCCTAGACCACCAAAAATCCATACTCAGCCAGCCTCAGAGATAGCAGGGGGCTGTTTGTTACACTGAGGTGGGATTCCAGCCCCACTCATGGCATAACTGTGCACTCCCCACCCTCACTTCTCAAAATACCTTCCCAGCTATTGACATACACGTCTTTTTTAACTTCTCAGTATCCAAAGCATAACATTTAAATAACTTCCCATCCCCAGGAGAACACACAGACTTTTCTGCTGTGATTTTTTAGACCGTACCATAGAAATAGCGCTTCGAGTGCTCTTCTAACAAGACAGTTTTGCTTGATAAGGACCACATTATACAAACAGCCTTGCATTCTGCTCCAACTGTGCTTCACCCAGGCCTCTGTGGTCAAGAAGAGAACACCTGTGAAGCCTGACAGATTTAAGATATGCCCCTTCCCAAAGCAGTTAATTATCAAAACAGATCAACACTCTAAAATAACAAATGTAGGACTAAGCTTGCAGAAATGCCTCTGAAATCCGAGCAGCTCAGAAGGTGCTTCCATTGTCTCCCTACCTGTCTTTTTGGTTTTTAATAACCATTCACAACTCCAGACATGTTGACAACTTATTGAAAAGGATTTTTCTTCAGAGAAGTTCTCATCACCAACTGTGTACCATCTTTATTACATTGGTACTGACATTTAACACTCAATAAATCTGCAGCCCTTCAGTGGAGCTCTGCCTGACAGTTAAACTCAAACTTCTGCTTTTCCTTTGATACTTGAGATTTTCCAGGGACCAAGAGTTAGTTCCAGATCTGGCACTTAATTATCACGCAAGCCACTTGCTTATACTCCTTCCCACTGGCAAGATGAAAGGGCAAGGAAAAAAAAATTCCTAAGGGTCTTTCACAAAATTTCACAGCTGTTTTTCTCTCAACGCACAAAATCAAACTGTGTCATTCCACTGAGCTGCAGTTTGTAACTTCCCCAAGAACAATCACTGCAAAGTGAATGAGTAGTGACAGCTCTCCCAGCTAAATCTTCTTTCACAAGCTCATCATGAGTCTTGATGGGAAAGGGTTAGGGGATGCTGCTGATTGACAGTGTCTCTCTCAAAATGGGGTGATATGAGAACTCCTCAGTTAAAAATTCCTGCACAGAAGCAACCCAGTAAGGTAGGAAAGGCAAAGCACCAGTGCATAATGGCTAGGATGGTTCTGAGAGAAAGCACTTCTACACTCCAGCTTTTATCCCAGGGGAAATGTTCAGATGTTTTTCAACTGGCAGCAGAACTCCCTCAAGTAGACGACTTCACAGGGGTTTGCAGCAGGGCTCAAGTGCAAAGCACTTTGAATTCACTGAGCTATGACAAAAAAGAGAATTTGGTTGACTCACCTGAACTGGCAGCACACAACTGATTCCAGAAGACTTTTTTATTTATGTTATTGGCAACAGCTGATAGAATTATGCCCCAGAAGCAATTCCCTTCAACTGTGTTTATTTTCTAAGTGTCAAAAATTAATTACAACCAAGTAATTTGATCTACAGCAGATTTCCAGAGAAGCCAAAGAGCAGAGATGCCTGAAACAAGGATCTGACCCCTACAGAGGACTGTCAAACCACCCCATCTCTACAGGTAACCCTTTGTTAATACAGGCATACAAAAGTTACAAACTGGAAAACCACACTTGTGGGTTCTCATCTGCTGGAAACTGCCACTTGTCCAGCACCAGAAACAACCTAATTCCCAATAATTCTACAGATAACGTGACTCCTTCACATCACAGATGCCAGTGAATGAAGGGTGTAATGCGACAGCTGGCATATTCCTTGGGGTTAGTTTCCACTCCAACTTGGAAATGAAGCATATGGAGTGCTTCACATGCATGCAATGTATGATACATGGAAAAACCCATTCTTGTTAGTTTTAGCTTTCTGTTTCTTGCCAATGTTTCTTTTAGCCACAAACTCTTAAATTGACAACTTCAGCTTTCCTTAAGAAAATAAAGTTTCGACCACTCTGACTACAGAACAAATCTGCAAGTCCTAAAATGAGGTTAAAAGAATTGAAATGCATCATGGAGACTCAGTATTTTTAAATTATACCTTTCTTGGTCAATTTTGTGGTTCAGGTATTTGAGTTTAAAATGTGTAGACTTGATAATGATGCATTTCTTAATTACAGTATTTCATTTTGGCATACAACATGCTTAGACTTTAATATCAAATTTTATTCTAGATCGTAAAGAAATAAAATTTAACTATACTCCTTCCAGAAGTCACTTTTAGCTTTTAGCATAGTACTCAGCATTAATGCGCCATTACTGGGATGTGAAGCAGTCCCTTTCTTCCTTTGAGAGACCGTAATTAATTTTTTTAAATAAAAGCATGAATGTAACAAGCAAGTTTTGCATACTGCAAACATCACATGGTGTCATTTTGACTATTTACCCACTTGTCCATGACAGGTTTGCTTCAAAGAAATGTTTGCAAACTTCAGTATGTCACCATAATTGCCTCATTCTCCCCTGCTCTTCCCTAGCAGAGCCAGTCTGCTCTTTAGCCATATCTCCTACCTCAGGATAAGCACAAAGGGCATCCTGTGGCAAGATGAAGACTGCAATGATCTTTTAGTTCTCTCTGCCAGTCCCCATTTCATTTTAGTCAATACACACGTGCTCACAAAACATATGGCACGAACACAGCGATTTTCCACCTGGTTCTTTGTCATTTGCGTCGCAGTACGACAAACAGTTCTAGACACACAGGACAGACTGTCTTTGAGGAGATAATATTCTAATAGTGACTCATACACCATCTTGGCAAGTAAACCAAAGGTATCCCACTGGATCTGAGCTTTGTACCAGATTCTCCACAGCTTTCTGGTTTAAAGAGTTCCTTGCACTTGCATAATGTGGTGTGATACAGAGTCACCAGTGGCCAGGACTGACAAGAGGAAATAGTCTCAAGTTGGCCACAAGAGATTCAGGTTGGATATTAGGACAAATCACTTCACTAAAAGCTGAGCATTGGAACAAGCTCCCCAGGGAAGCAGGGGAGTCACCATCCCTGGAAGTGTTTAAAAAATGAGTGGACATGGCCCTTCATGACGTGGTTTAGCGAGCACGGTGCTACTCTGTCAAAGGTTGGACCCGATGCCCTTGGATGTGTTTTCCAACCTTAATGATTCCATGATTCCCAAACTCAAACATTCCAACAAAACAGGATGTTTCACAGCATTCCAATCCAGCAATAGGAGCAACTAACACCTGGCCCGAGATGAAGAGAGCAGCACTAAAGGCTACCCAAGCCTTCAGTAATGTCTTTTTGATAACAGTAATACAAGTGTTCCACCAGAGACACCGAGTCTGTAAACAAGGCAATATTTCACCTTGCACTTCTTCTGATTCATATCCATGAGCTTGCTCAATGGCTTATGATTTTTTTTTCTGGGGTTCTACACAATATGCCTTTTTTCTTTCTGGACTAGATAAATTGGGAAAAAAAGGCGGTCATTGCATAATTCATCCAGAATCACCTGCCATTACACAATTTAGCTCAAGATATGATAAAATTCTTTACTTTGTTCATTTTCAGAGACAGAACTGGCCCTAAAACACAAGAGAAAATACCAAACAACTGTGATGACATACTGTTAATAAAGTGTTCATTTTAATTACCTTTCATTTTCCCTTATAAAAGAAATGACCAGCAGATATATCCTTCAACAAGACAAAATCATTCTTCATTAAAAAATTTTTCCATGGATAGTTTTCCATCATATATAACAAGGCATTGTGGTAGATTTATATTTGAAGCATAGTAATCATAGAGATGAAAAGTACAAATAGATATTTATTGACACTCCTCATGGATAATAACATTACTTATTTTACTGTAATAAGTAATCCCCTTGCCATCATTCAAGGGGATTTCTTAATGCTAAAATTCAACATTTTATCAAAAGAGTAAGATACTGGGTATATTCAAGTAATCAAAAAGTTTTCCTATAGAAGTCTAGAATTTCAACTACATACCTGGCAGTTCAGATTTCATTTTAACTCAGTTTTGATGCTCTCCACAGGGTCATATCCAAATGCTAAATTTCATATTGCATACCCAGTTTTTTGAGGCAGTCTTCCTAAGGAAATCCTTATAAAGGATTCCTCAATTTTTTAATTTTATAAATTGTTACAGACTATGCAGCTTGGATTGGTTTTCCTGATTTGACTACCCTCCCCAAGGACTACACAAATGAAACAAACCTTCAGGCTACATCTATGTTGCATCCGTTTTCCTTTTCTAAATGCCAAGTCTCTGATTAATTTGATTCTATCCAAAATGTGAACATGAAACACAAAGACTGTTTAATCCACCACACACACAAAAAAAGTTTAAATTAAAAAGAAATGCAAGCCATTAATACTCCTGAAGTGAAAGGCACATCTGTGGAATTTCTTTTTTCACGCAATACTTAAATACTTAATACTCAGCAAATAAATAAGCTGCTATTCTATCTGTAAGTCTGGCCTATCACAAAATTTTAAATTATTCTAAGACAACGAGTTATCAGAAAGAACTAAATCTCTTGCTGAAATACATTCAGTCATGTCATTCTGTCAATGGTGAATGCAGAGCTCTAGAAGTTAAATTTTCCATAGTGCCAAAAAGATATTTAAACCTTCAACTGGAAGAATTGAAAAAGAAAGATCAGAGATTCAAAGTCTCATCCCACATGAGCACTTTGACTACTGATTGGTTACCACTGGAAGAATCAACCTATTCTCAAGTCCCTTTTTAATGATAAATGGCAAAAAGTCTTTGGAAGTCATTAAATGAAAAACTTTACAATCCCTGAAAGCATCTGATAATGACAAAATTGACTTCTAGACAGCTCTGCTCAATTAACTATATTCAGAGGGAGGTGTGTTAGCAGATACCTCTATATCCTTTTTAAAATAATGTTTAGCTCAGTGAAATAAATCTCTCTTTAATCAGCAACGCTTTAAAAGCTAAATTAGAGCTAGAGTATGTAATGAAGAGATAAAACTCTCTGAATAAGAATCAAAATTAATATAAAGAAATTAAGTTTAATTGCTTGAGGAGAGGGAACTAACTATCTAACTTTATGAGACAGTTACAAAAGGCAAATCACAGTAGTTGCACAGAACTTTTGCTCAGAGCCTGCTTTTCTTCTAATCTCAAATTTTCTGAGGACCCAAAGCAGAATTTCTGTAAATTTTCAGACAACACATAAAACCTGATCCCTCCAGGTCAGATTTGATAGAATTACTTAATTTAGAAATTATTATCTACTTTCCAAAGCATTGAAAACGCTGCTACAGGGTGCTCATGAGTAGCATAAATCAATTTAGGAAGTCTGTTAAACACCAGCACCTTTCCAATTACCCAGAAGAAGCAGCAAGGCTCTCCTTGAAAGGTACACAAATATTCATCTAAGCACACCACGACAGGTTAATTCTTTGTCTGTAATATAGCTCTAATGTATATCTATGGAAATTTATATTGGATATGTAGTGCCTTAGTCCTAAGAATTTGTAGAGGTTAAAAAGTCCCTGATGAGAACATCATAGTGCTGAATCATAGAGGATGACTGGATCCAAATCCCACTGAAAGTATCGGGAAATTTCTTAGGAGGTGTTGAGTCCTGAGAGCAATGCAAGGTGTGAATGCTTGAGCTCTCTTCAGGTAAAAACCCACCAGGTACCATCTATGGATGCTCTGAATTACCAGCTGACACCCTACTGACACTTCAAGGCAGGATTTGTCACACCCTACAAAGCTCAGCTCCTCAAATTCTGAGTTGCACCTTGCAGCCCAGCTGTGAACCAGCACCCTGAACTTAAGATTCCATTCAATGTAGGCTTCACTTCTGTTTGAAAAATGAATTTCTATTCAGGCAGCCTGGCTGCTGCCTTTGCAGCTCAATACAGCAGCAGCTCTTCTTGCCCTTTCTGAACGCACATAGTCTTGTTCTGCCAGCAGCCTCACAGTTGCATGATCAAATAAATTAATCCAGACCACACTGCCATTATTCAGAGCCACAAGTCACACAGCCTTTTCACCAGCAGGGCAACATTTCAATCTCACAGCTCTGACCACGATCACAAGTGAGCCCCTCTCAGCTGATTCACCAAAGCAAATCCCAATTGCACTGGGTTAGACACCAAACCCATTGCAGTCAGAGAACATCCCCTCACAAGCCAAAATCAAACTTCTGGGGAACAGCAACTGGGAGAGAAATAATGGAATTTCCCTGTCATTGCAGAAGCTTATACAGATTCTGCCATATCACAGGAATTAGTTGTACCTTAAATCCCAGCAAGAAAGATGGAAGAAAGGAAGATACTTAAAGTGAACATTCAAGTGAATCAAATGTCTGCATTGAATTCTTCTAAAATTTGACTATTTTGTTTCAAAGGAATCGGTAATTTCAAGAAATCAGAATATAAGGTATTCTCAAAACCTCTCAGAGAAAAAAATCTCATTTTCAGTCAGCATGAACAGTACAGACACATTAGTATGGATTAACCTTAAAGTACTGACAAAACAAGAATACAGAATTTCAAAACACTGCTTCTGTGATAAAGTAGATATTTATAAATTTATACCTGGAGAGACAGGCACTTTCACAAATTAATTTATTTTCTATAGCTTTTTCTGCATAATCTATCTTTATGCATAGTTTCTCTGCATAATCACATATTTCTTTCATTTGTGTTTTTCCTTTTCCCATTTTGAATCTTTTTTCTTTCTTCCTCCTCTTTCCCAAATGTCTACACAAAAAGGGAGATTTCTCTACCACTTGAGAAAGAGACAATACTGGAATAAACTCCTGACAACATGAATTAAACTCATAAGTTTTCTTTGACATGTTTCTAGATAAAATATTAATAAGCATAAGAAAAGTATCTGTGACCTGAAAAGGAAGGGAAACCACTAGAACTGAAATGAAGTGAAAACATGATTACTTCTTTTTTTTTTTCCCCATAACCTCAGCAGATAATTGATATTACCAATTTAAAAGCTTAAAATTTTACATTTTCCTCTGTTTATTACTGCAGTAATCCATTTGAAGTAGTCTGCCTGATTTTAACTGAAACATAGAGTCTTGCCTTGTTTGTTTGGGTTTTTTTTGTTGTTTTTTTTTTTTTTTTTTCTGCAAGGAACTGGGGATATCTATTACAGTAGCCTGAGGACTCCATAACTTTCACACAACTATATCTAAATCCATGTGAGGAAGATCCTAAGGGACTCTAATAATGAGCAGCATGTCTGCCACATGAAATACACTTACCCACACTGGGTGCAGCATGACTAGTCTACTGGAAAGCTTATTTATTTTGATTTCAAAACTGCAACTCAAAACTTGATGAGAAAACTTCCAAACTTACTTTCCTTCTTCCTTTATAATTTTGAAGAAATTAATTTGCACAAGTTTAAGATTCTTGATGATGTTGACCAAAATACTCCCATGTGATATAAAGCACGTGGTAAAAGTGTGCCATGATAACACTGCCCTGTGGGATCATTCAGTAAAGGAACAGGTGCCCCTGCTTTACCCATTTATTGCTATTTTCCTGCCCAGTGAACTGCATCAGAGCCAGGGCAGTGTAACCTGTGTCCTACAGCTCATTTCATAGGCTGTTTTAGACACACAGGAGATATCAATTCACCAGCAGAAGATATTTCCAGGTTCACTGAGGGTTTATTTTCACTCTGGAGTGGTAACCACCTCAGAAATTCCCTGAAGTACTAATTGCTGAAAGCCAGGAGAATATTTCAGGGAAGCTGATGTTCAACACATTTTTTTTCTTTCCTCCATATGCAGGCTGCTGCCAGAAACAGGACAACATAGCAGAAAAATCTTCCTATGAGTAGTTCTATATTAATTTTATAATACACACATTATACTATGAATTATGCACTATACAGTGCAGTGCTCATGAAACATGTATTATATAACACACTGACAATTCCTGAAGCAGGTTATTATGCAATTTAACTTATTAACCAAAATCCATGCAGCAAACTGATGCTATGAAATATGTGTGATTAGGCATTTTTAAAAAGTAAGCGAGTAAAAAGAAAATTGGGAAGAGAAACTTGATCTGCTTCTGCTTGGTAATTAACACATTTTTGACTCCAAGTGTCAGATATGCAAAAGCTGTAGCTTAAGTCCCAGAACAGTATTTTCATCAAGAGAAGGTCTGGCCAGAGAAACACAAGCCCCTTTGTTTCTCATGTAATGCTGGTCATGCAGAAACGAAACACATCACTTGTAGGTATTTGCAGGACTTAATTAAGAAAAGTAACCTTCTAGTTTTGTGCAATGGCCTGAAAGAGGCTAAATAAAAATGCACATGCTTTCACCACTTTATCTGAAATGGAAGAACTATTGGCGTGGAATGTTGAAGAAATTAGTTACTACATTGAATTAAATGTAGTAGTACTGCTGTTATTCTGAATTTCAGTGAGAGGGAAAGGATTAACTATTCATAACAGCGAGGTATTTATTGATGGGAGCCTTAGTAACAAAGCAAAACAAGCAGATCTCTTTCCAGTTTTACATAAGATATCCTTTAGGATCTCTTTCTTGGTGAGCCTTTGCCAAAAAGTGAAAGCATGACAGGTATTAAAGAGGTAATTAATACAACACTTGTTTGTGCCTTACATTCCTTGTAAGGTAAAATGTAAGGGCATGTCAGAAAAAGAGGTCAGCTGTAATGTGGGAGTGAGGAACTAATCTGCAGTATGAGCTGTGGTGTTTGAGATCAGCACAGATTACATTAATCTGAGTGACCTGCCTGCAGTGACTCTGCCACGTGACACCCAGAACAGTCATCATGGGGCTCCTGCAGATTAATGCTTCCACAGGAGGCAGGGGAGAGGCACTCAGCACAGCTCATCACCTCACAAGGAGTGCGACTGACAGCATAAATAAAACAGATTTCCAAGCCAAGTACATCTTGCTGAATTTCTGTGTCACTTTGGTGTGCTCGCATTCAGCATGAGCCAGCAACGACTTGTTTTTGTGCCTTGCTGCACACAACATTCCTTGGTTCCAAAGATAAGTTTACTAACAACCTCTTAAGGATGCAAACGTGAGATATCTCTTGTTTTCCAAGGGAACTCTCACCTCCTACTTGAATACAAGCCCACTGGAGGAGTCTCATGAATAAATATCATTGTGGAAATCCCAAGGCCGTTGCTGAACGAACAGCAGCACCTTTCAGAGGCAGCGTGTCAGTGAGCCCTTCCTTGCCTCCATGAGCTAAGAAATACACAGAGCCAAAAACTTCAAGGAAGGGCAGTCACACACACAAATGTTCTGCTTGAGTTGTATAAATAGCTTTCCATTCAGTGCCATTAAAAACAGTCATAAAACCCAGTTTATATTCCTGCACTATGCTTCATTTCCCAGTTTAGGCTTGGTTTATACATTAAAGGTTGTTTTCTCTCAGGCAAACAGAGATGACTATCAGTTCTTTTCATGGGACTCCACATGCCAAACTCTTTATAGCCCACGGACTTTATTACACACATCTTCCTGCCAGAATGTGAAATTACTGATAGGAGCTTTTTTTTTTTTTTTTTTCCTCTGCACTCACCAACCTCCATCTGAAAGAAATCCAACTACACAGTGCTTTTCTATATTCAGTTTTCTCTAGGATCCAAGTTCCTTGGATCCCATATTCCAGCTGGGGTTTATTTTTAGTCCAGATGACATTTGTTATAAGAGTCACAATTTGCAAAGAGACCTGGATCTAGTGTTTACAGTGGTTGGCATTAATTTCTCCATGCAGCTGACAGTCCAGAATTTTGTGTGGTACAGGACCATTTCTGAGGACAATGGAGGATTGTATTAATTGATGAAAACAAGATACCTGATGAACCACTGGGGTTAAAAGGGCTGAAATTCATTTATATTCTGTTCAGGTTCAAACCTTTGATTTCCACACTTCGCAGAAAAATACCATAGTGGAATCTTCCCTGCTAGCCTAGGTTCCCATTATTATATTTTTTCAAAGCTTATTCTTTACCTCTCACTGCAGAGACAATCAGAAAGGTTTGGGTTTGTTTTTGTGGGGTTTTTTTGTGGGTTTTTTGTGGTTTTGTTTTTTTGGGTTTTTTTTTGTGAAAGATAATCATGAATTTTTCTCTTCAAAACATAGAGGGACTTTAAAACAGAAGATGTAAACTGATAGGACTGTCAACTTCAAAGGACAGATGAATCCTATATTGCCCCAAGAAAGGCTACCTGGGACCAAGACTCAGGTGATTTCCCTTTTAAAATACCCTTATATCTGAATGTGTCTTTGAAAACATTTTGATAAGCAGAGCAGGGTGAGGATACAACAAATTAATTTCCTCTCCTGGGTTATGAGAACTTGTCTTGCCTGCTGGTATCTCAAAGAAAGAAAGTTTTCAGACCTAATTTTAACCATTACAGAGCAAAGTAAGGTGAACACAGGGCAAGCTTGCCTGACTGCCTCTAAGGCACACAAGAACTCGTATTCCTTTTGGAACTGCTAAAATCAACTTTGCCCTGGTGTTGCCATGTGGGCTGCAAGACAATTATAAGATATACCCATGATCAGAGAAAGGCATCAAGGCCTGGAAAGCCCCAGGAATGTATTCAATAAACTGATTACTCAACATCTTATATTCCTACGTACCATTTCTCCACAAGCATAATGGGAGAGAAGGTCAGCTTCCATCAGTGTTCGCAGAGGCTGTGGAAAAACCTTTCTCTTTGACCTCTGTGGCTGCTCTACTGCTGTGAGTGCAGATCCTTACCTGGCACAGAGCAGAACCTAATTCTGGAAAACTACACAGAGCATGGTGAGAGCCCATTCTAAGTGAGTAGCAAGTAACTGTGGAGTAAAAGGTTTTAAATGTATTTACTCAAAGTGAGTTTATAACTGACTCTTGCTACATAAATTCACAAAGTGAGTAGCACTTCAAAAATTCATCAAAAGTATGTCCCCATTAACTTTTTTTTTGAGAAATACTTATCCTGTACACAAAAATCTATGTGATAGTAGTTAAGATACACTGGTTGAAATGAATTAAAAACAATACCAGTTGATTAGATTACTATCTTCATCTATGCCAGTTAAGGATTTTGTAACATCCATTTTACTAGAGACATCTGGATTTTAAAAAGCTGTTGTTAGAAGCATTAAAACACTTTTCACCTTTCATAAAAATATGATTTAATAATAAATCAGACTCCAGGATACACAGAGTACACATGGAATATAGCCTTTTGCATCCATGGAACTGTCCTGTGGCCACTTGTTCAGAACACTGATGTTGCTCTAGAAAAAAACCCAACCAATAAAGTTCCTGTCTTTTTCAATCTAAGCCTATTTTAACTCTTTTTGCAGAACACAAAGAAACCAGGGTGAATATTTTGTGTCTGAACTGACAGGTCAGAGTGGTTGGTATCCAATTAAATGGCAAAAGAAATGAGGCATAAAGAAGAAAATTGTAACGCAGCCGTGGATCACTTCTGACACTTTCAATTAAGGTTTTGTTTAGTTAAGCACTTACAAGTTTTAATAAGTGTGTTCTCAAAAAATTAATTAAAATATTTCCACTTAAGTTGCCTGACTTCACAAAACCCCGCCCGAAACCCTAAAACATCATATTTGTATTTGATTGTTCTCATACATTTTACTTTCAGATAACTGCACTCCAGAGCAACACTAAACTCTGATGCTGAATTCTTTGCAAACTAAACTCTGCACAGAGCTCTTTTTATTAGGAACATTTGCACGTCAAGATTCTTAAATTTGCATTATTAACATATTTTTAATAATTCTATTTCATGAAGGAAGGATTATTCCATCTAAAGAAATGCATCTAATGAGAACTGAAAATCAACTTCAAAACTGAAAATCTCTCCATAATTAAAGCACAACATAAGTAAATCCCTAGGGTGAACTTCAGCATGGTAGTTTTGTCTGCTAATGCTCTCCTTCCTGGTATTTACTGAGAATGTGTGTCGCTATGATAGAGGAAGAAAAATCAATGCATTTATTCATACTAATTTTACAGCTGTGCTTGTACAAACACTGCATCTCTGAATGCGCTTCTGTGAAAACTTCTGTCTTCCCTTGCAAAATAATTTTCATTCCTGCTACTCTTGAATTTATCAATTACCTTCCCACTGAAACCATAGCTGGTGGAAGGAGTGGGAAGGTAGAAAACAATTTTTATTTTTATTTATTCTTGGATGCATCAGACAGGTAGAATCCTTTCCCAATCAAAGACTGGTTTGATAAGAGCCACCAGGAATGAGAATCAGCACAAATTACAGAGCTTGAAATTACTTTGCTTCTGAAAAAAAAAAAAATCTATCCAAAGCACACTACAAACAGCAGGCCTGACAATCCAGGTCATACTGCAGCATCTCATGCTGCACTTCCTTGCTTTGGAACCCACAAGTATTGGCAGTATTAACCAAAACTCTGGAAAAACTCTATAATTCAAAATATGCAATTGTTGTATTTCAAGCGTAGTTTTTTCCAAGAAAGAAAACAACACTACCTGTAGACAACCACTCCTAGGGCATTTCACAATTTCAATGTCATTATTTCTTTCAATAAAGCTTAATGTCCCTCTTGAAGTTGCAGAGGAAATTTGCCCAGCTTTCACTCCATCATAAGACAGGAGATTTGAGTCATAACATAAATATTCCAGCAGTTTTGCACTTCCTATTAAACAGCACAACATTTCTACACCATCTAAAACAAGAGTAATGGAGTAGCTATTCTCACAAAAATAAAATATGCTTTAAAAACAATGACTTTGCTTTTATTCATTACAGTAAAAACTTTAAAATTGTTTAAATGGTGACCTATGTTATCATACTTTCTAATTTAAGTTCTTTTAATATTTCTCAAACACAGCTTGGAGAATGTGCTTGTTGAAAAGGCAGGAATGTGCAGTTTATGAGTTACATCCCATTGATAAATCTCAGTCATAGAGAAGGGCTAAATTACTTTGCAAAATCATAGATGTTAATATCTAGTGGGCAATTAATTTGATTTCCCAAGAAGCCTGTTCACTGACTAAATTAATGTGCACGCATTTATGTTGTGTTGGACACTACTCTGGTCTAGCCTCTTAATCAGAATTAAATAGAAGAGCTAAGACCAAGGAGAAAAGGGCCTCTCTTTCCCTGCCTAATAGCTTGATGCTGTTAGTGGCATCACAGCTATTACAGACAAATAGCATGATTCATATTTCAGTGTCTCCGAGTACTTTTGGGGAAAAGAGAGAATGGCATCAGGAACAAAAAAACAAAGAAAGAAGGAAAAAAACTCAAAATGTTTGCAGCTTTCACTTTGGAAAACAAAAGGTTTTCACAGGAGATAGGGCCACTTTCTCTGTTTCTAGTTTCATTCTCAGGAACAAGTATTACAGAATTAATTCCTCCCCTAACTTTCAGCCTCCTGCTTCCAGAAAGGTTGATTCTGACAAGACATTTACTCCTGCCTGGAAAGCAGTCAGACACAGTGGAAATCATCTTCTAAGTCTACAAAAATTTTACCATCATGTCCAAGAACTTGCACTGTTTGGTGCTCTCTCTCCAAAACAGCCTTCCAAATCGACCTCCAATGTATTACTTTTGTGCTGTTAGAGAATTATTTAATCTCTGTAACAATGCCTTCACTTGGCTTTGAAAGATCATTAATGAACGCAGCTATTACAACATCAACCTCAGAAATGCCATTAAAATATATCTATATGTTTATTCATGCATAAAGGTTAACATTGAAACTCTTACTACCACAGTGTGCTGCTTTTCTAGTAAAAAAAAAATTTTAGAAATATTTAAAAACTTACTTGCTTTTTAGAAATATTTAAAAACTTACTTGCTTAACAGCTGCCTACAGAGAGAGTTCACAATCATTTTTTAGTCTCAATAAAGTCCAGAATTCCAACTACATGCTATGATTTTGTGTCCTTTTTCCTCCATTTAAGATAGGTTCCCAGACTGATACATCACAACATATTTCCTATTTCTGGGATGTGTATTTAAAACAGCTTATTCACCATCAGTGCCAACATGCTGACATACCACAATATTTTTTGCATGAAAAACACTACTTTGTCCCTTGCATTTATGCAGCTAAGCAAGTTCAGGGTTTTTTTTGAAAGCAGAATTTTTGTTCCTTCCTATTTCTCACAGAAATCTATTCTAAAACTTACCCAGCACAGCAATTCTATTTTAGTTGATGTTACTCAGAGACCACCAGGCTAAACAATGCCAAGCTTCAGGCAAGTGAAGAACAGCCAACACCAGCAGTGCAGGCTGGAGCCCTTGAAGACTGAATAAAACATTGCTTTCTAATATCCGTATGTGCATAAATACAGCCACACTTTAATCATCTCCCCTCTGTTTAAATGGAACTCCATCTATTATGGTAACTGCTTCTTATATCCATTTCTGCTTGCTGAAATCCCCACAGCCTTGAAGTGCCCACAGTGACGCTGAGCTCTGCTCTAAGCTGGGCTGCTGCTCGTGTTGGAAGAAGGTTCCTGGGTGGCCATGTGGGACAGGTCTCCTTTTGGAAAAATAACTGGGCTGAGGCATCAGCCACAACTTCAACGCCAGCTGTGCCCACCTCCCAGATATGCCAGGGTGTTGTGGGTCAGGGTTTCTGGTAGGGATTCAGCTGCTCTTCTTCCCTTAACCCCAAGCCACTGTAATCACACTACTGAGGTGGCAGTGCCAAATCAATTCTGGAAGTGGTACAGAGCTCCAGGAAGAGCAGTCTGGCAAGTGACACCCAAGACAGAGTCCATCCAAAATAGGTATGCAACTCACTGAACCAAGGGAATCAAAACCTTCTGTGGAAATCAGAGGTCTGATGCCTCTGAGCTGTTTTCAGATTCCCAACAGCAGTTCCATAACAGCTGAATTGCCATTCTGGAATCACTCAGCAGCAAGCAACCTCAGTAGTCCCCATCCCACACAAATTTGGTGGGAATTTGTGTCTTACTGTCAAAACAGGACAGAAAGGCTCTGCAACTGACTGGAAACAGGAGTCTCATTTGTCCCCTTCCTCACCCTCTTGGACAACCACAGCCCTTTGCTCTGGAAAATGAACAGTCCCACAGAAGTCATAGGCACAGCTCACATGATCACAATCTACCTTTTTTGTAGGGCTTTTTTTTTTTTTTTTTTTTCTCACAAAAGAACATCTGGAGAAAAAAGAATCATGAAACTAAAGTGGAACAGAGAGTTGCTTGCTACTGCAAAAATATTAAGAGAAAGTTAATCCACTCAACCAACACTAAGTTGCATATGGATTCTGATATAAGGGACAGATGGCAAATAGCTGCCGTTTGTTAATGACTTAAATTGTCACTATAAACTGACACAGCCCTCACACAAGTGTTAAGACTATTATTCAATATTATAAAAGAAGTCTGAAGGAGTTGCCATGCCCAGAACAGCTCCAGCCACAGCAAAGACAATCTCAGGAAGAAAACCAGTGTCCATCTGAAATGTACCTAACTGGCCTCCAGTTGAATTGTCACTACTCTCTGTGCTGATTTCTCTCCACAGACTCTCATTCCACTGGGAGAACTCTGCAATTGCAGTGATTTGGAGAAGGCAGGTCTACCGTGCAAGGATATACCATCATTGCTGAGACCAGGGACCTTCTGCACATGGGGTGCACTAAGTCCAAAATAAGAGCAAAGTGGGCAGTGTTATTGCTAAGAGGCTAAAATGCATTAAAAAAAAAAAAAAAAAAAAAGGTAAACTGTACCTAGAGTAAAACTCATCAATCAGTTCTTTTCAGAGAAAACTTTCATACCTACTTCAATCCTGTTCAACAAATAATGGCTGAAGAAAAAGCCAGGAAAGCATTGCCAAATTATGAGGAAAACTCAGTACCCTAAGTGTGGAAAAGGAGATATAAGTTTCTTAAAAGAATCTATTTTCTTTTTAAACAAGGAATAAATTAAAGCAGTACTTAACACAGTTTTGTTAAAAACATTCATTAGCTTTCTCTGAAACACAAACTTGGGCAAAACTTATTTTCCCATTTATTAGACCAGCCAAGTTTTCACTTGTTTTGTACATTAGATTATGTCTAAACATCTCCCTTGATTTGTATAGCTCAAGAGGCCTTTGAGATCTACCCTCTGGAGCACAATCCCCTATTCTGCTGCAAAATAAGCATGTAACAACACAGTGAGCTACTGAGCTCCTCTGACACGGGGCCCTGGCAGCAGTGCCTCCACCTGACAGAGCTGGAAAGCCTCACAGGCAACACAGCAAACACCAGGAGAGATCTAGGACACAGGTACAGCCACGAAAATATTTGGCTCCAGTAGCTTTTTCATTAAGCAATAATGCAAAAGTACACCCATGGAATGTGAATTAAGGCCTCCTGCAATTAAGAGGATGATCTTTTTAGATGTCAATTTGTAATTTCGCTCTTCTAGCTATGCCCTGATGGACATGGCTGGCTGCACCTTACAAAGCTGAATTAGGCAGTTCATTTAAAAGGAGAGAAATTAAAAATTGGCCAGCAGGGTTGCTTCTCATGATTCCACCTCAATTAGACACAATTATTTCAGAACTTAGCACCACAGTCTGAAGATGCAGATCTCAGCTAAGTGACTCCCAACAGCTCCCCAGGTTCCTTTGCTCCCACGTTTTATGGGGCATGCAGGCTCTGTGCACGAGTGTCTGGGTGTCCTAAGGAAAGTTTCTCTTGGAATGTGCAGCCTGTGGGAAGCTGGCTCCCACCCATGGATGGCAGATGGCACCATCAGAGCAGCACAGCTGTACTGTAAGTAACTCCTGCACTAAATGAATTACTGCCTCTGCTAATGGGAGCCATTGCCTCAGCAGTGAAAACAACAGAGCCCAAAGAAGTGGAAAGGCAGCAGTGGTGGGGACTGCACTGCCTGATCCTCTCTGTTGCACATTCCTGGCAAATCCACCAAGCGGTGGCTGTCCCTGGGCTGAGAGGACTTACACAACCTGTCTTTCATCTTTCCAACACCTCACAGAGAACCTTCTGCAGAGCAGCCCCAAAATCCAGTCTGTGCATTCCACAGGTACATCTGCAATGCCATTCTACCCATTTTGTAGGAGCAAGCCAGGCAGCCTATTTGCACAGAGGAGAAGAATCCCCCAATGACACATGGGCAATTTCCACATACTTTTGCCTGTAAAACAACAATGATGTTGTTAGGCATTTGAACTACACCTGAATAAAACCATTAATACACAGTTACAAATGAACAGGCTTAAAGCAATTCACCAGTATAATAGAAAGTAATGCAAGCTTTTATTTCACACCACAAAATATATGTCAGTATGTAAGAGAAGCAAGGCTGTATCAGTACATATTCAGAAATTATTAGGTCTGCTCTTTTCATGTTAACTAAGTATTATTTAATAATGGTTAAGCTACAATGCAAATATCAGCATTTCAAAATGAAAATAAGCAAAACACAAGGAAAGAAAGAAAACCCAACCTTGCTTAAGGGACATTTTGTCCTAGATGAAGGCTGAACACAGTGCATTATTTCCAAAGAATATCAGCCTTGAAGCTAGTAGGCAAATGTTATTTCTGTCCACCAAGAGGATAGCTGGACTATGGAACAAACAGAACCACTAAACTCTAAGTTAGTGCTCAGCTAAAGAAGCCTGCACACAGAAGAGTTTGGAGGGGGGAAGAAAAGAGCTGCCAAAGCATTAGTGACAACTGGGGGTATAATCATCTTTTCCAGAGGGTTCTGATTGACTTACACTGTTTTTCAAAGGAAGTCGGTCATTGTGAGAGGCCAGGGACAGGTACACAGGCAAGTCCAGCCACACATCCTCAGCACATGCATTAAGCCAACCAAAACACAGACCAGCAAAGCACAAGAGAAAAAAACAAGATTTCACCTCCAAGTTTGAAGACTTCTTTCCCATGTGGACTGAAGAATGGATTATAGGGAGATGCATAGACATAAAAATGCTCAAATACATTCATACAGCACCTTCACATAAATATTACAACAGCCAGCACATAAATGGGTGGGTGATTTGTGGAGTGAGGCCAATTCTCTACACTAATTTCTGCAGTCCATTACCCACTCCTGTTTGTAATTATAATATGCATGGCTCCCCACAGCAAGCTGAATTTGCTGTTACAAGGAATATAAAGCATGTGCTAATGGCACACAGAACAAAATGCAGGTCATGAGAAGGTCACAAGAAAGTAAAGCCTGGGGAAAAGATCAGATTGTACAAGCTCTTTTTGGTCTTATGTTCCATAATTTTGAGAGCATAGTGTATGATATGTTGCTATCCACATCATCCAATCCCCCTGAAGTATCTTGTATCACAGCTGGGAATAATCAAAGCCTAAAAATTGTATCCTAAAAGTCCTGTAAGAGCAACATGTCCGTTTTCTTGGAGACACTTAAGCACCTCTGATTGATTTGCCTTCCCCCATTTCCCCTCTCAGCTTCTTCGATTAAACGGTAGCTGTGTGAAAACTTGAGGATAGATGTGACTTTGGACATCATGAGCTGTTTAAGACTGACAGATAAGAGCAGAAGCAGTGCCCAGACACATCTGGCTCAGAGGAATTAGGATCCAGGCTCAAACAAGATTTTCAGTGTCAGCTGAGGTGGTGAAAGGCTAACTTTTGAGTACCATAGCTGGTGAATGTTCTGGGCACCCCACCTTCCAGAGACACTTCACGTGTCAATTGTCTGGGTAATCTTCTTTCAGAGAGAGAGGAAACACATGATTCTACCTCAGCAAGTGAGATTCAGTGTGCAAGAAAAGCGCAGGGAGAACCGAGAACATGGGAAGAGCAAGAGAGTCACAGAAGAACAAAGGGAAAACACAAGATGGTTAAGAGAATGAGACATAAATCATACTGCAAAAAGGAAAAGTGAAGGCACACAAAAAAAAAAAGCTTGTGGAGATCTCAGGCACTGACCCGAGGTGCATCTTTTGCAACTACAGCTCAGTGCACCCAATTCTATGAAACAGGATGTGATTCCTTTTTACCCCTTGTCACTGCCTGCAGTGGGGACAAAGCCAGAAACAATTCTGATGCCTCCAAAGATGACTAAAGTGGGGACCCTTCAGCCACAGCAACTGCAAGCAGAGAATTACTTCACCCTCCTCCCCTCTAACAATCAAGGCCCCCACTGCTCTGACTGGAAAAACACTCATTAACAATTTGCTGGATTGGAGGAGACAAAAAAAATATTGCAGAAATAACTAACAGACCAATTGAATTTTGTTGGATTAAAAAAAGAAGTATGGATGGATGCAAAGGCATGCCTCTCAAAAAGCCATTATGCCTTCTGTAATTTCCTTCAAGGATTTTGCTTTTATAAACTATTTACTTTTCAAGACTATTACAATCTATGCAAGTAATTGCACTGGAGCCATTGTAATGGTTAGCCAGACATTAGATTCACCAGAAATGAATTTACTCATTCAACTTCTTCATGGAAGGACAACAAAGCAGTAACTTTATGATATTATTCCAACATTTAACTTACTTGGTACAATATAACTGATGACCTTACACTGACCCAAATCCCCCTACACCTGCAATAGATTATACTTCAATTTCATGCCCCAAGGAATTTTTTAGGAGTTCTTTGTGTCTACAGGTGAAGAGCAGAAAGCCCCACTGCTCCTGATATTGCACCTCCCACACAGGAGCTCTCTAACCTCACCCAGTTTTACACCAGTAACTCAAAGTTTACACAAGTCTTTCCAAAATTTAATCCAGATTAGGTTTGTAAATTCTGCATCAAACTCAATGATTCAACTATGTCAGGCTCTACTTTAGAACAGAAGGCATTAAGGACTAAATTTGAATTTAAAAAAAACCCACTTCTGTCATTTACTTTGATCATTAAAAATTAGTCTTCAATCTGAATTTACTTACTCTAAGGTTAAAACCTTTGCATCTTGCTATGTTTCTATCTAATGAACATACAATTACTCCTCACTCATTTAAACACAGGCAAAGGACAGTAAGACCAGCTTTTAATTTTTTTTTTTTTAATTAAAAGATAGACTTCAAGTCTCTGACTTGAAGAGGCATTGCTAATCATGGTGTCTAACCCCTTGGTAACCTGGGATATCAACCCAGCAAACAAAAACATTTGACAAAAATCAACCTTGATATCATAGGTTCACCCTGCAGAAAAAAGCTTCACAAACAATACCTTGCATAGCAAGTACATGGTTGTTCATGTGCCACTGGCCTGACAGCATGGATTAGGAGAAAACAAGATTAAATGAAAAGTCTGACTTGGATTTATTTTTCCCTGCTAGCATTCCAAAGCCAATGCCAGTGTTGGAAAGACAAAACAAACTGAATTCTCTACTGACCAATACGTCTCCAGTAAAACTGATAAATAGAATTTTATCACTGAGCATTTACACAGGGGGGACAGACAAGCCAGAAACAAAGAACCACCTCACCTGTAATAAATTAAGACTGTTGGCCTTTATCAACATCCACTTGTTAATTTTAATCAAGGACATCAGTGTTAACAGCTGATGAATTCTCTTCCTAAAAGGAACAATTGGCAACACCTGCAAAGGTATTAACCCAGTATCTGTTTTAAAGTCACAGATGTAATGATGCAGAACTAGTTTGAGCAAAAATTAAACTAAACAGTAACCCAGTCTCACTATCATCTTCATTTTACACGAATGTGGATATTCCCACTGCACAGTTAGCATTGGCAATGAAACCCACCAAAATCTCCTGTTAGCAATTCAAAAATATCCCACTTTGCTTGTAGCATTTCTCATTCTAAGTGTCAGAAAATTAAAGTCAAAATCTAAGGAAGGAGGGTAAAAAAATGTCCATTTACCGTTATTGTTGATTTTACCCTGACCTAGGAAGCAAACAATCCATTTCTGCTCTTTAGGCAGGACATTAGATATCTCTTATTTTCACATGGTTTCATTACTAACAATTTTTCCTCCAGTTTAGTAAGCAACCAAATAGTGACAAGCTTTTGTACAGCATCTGAGGTTTCTTAAATGCCATGTTTATAAATATTACCGCTGATACAAATTACTCTTGCCACCTGTCCCTTAAAATGTTAGGCTGCCTTTTAAATGTTTATTTTACCTGAAGTTCATCCATGTTGTGGAAGTTAATGAGCCTCCTAAAACTGCATCATAAATATCTCCCTCTCTGCAGCATTTCTTTTCTATAAGAAGTGTCTGGGGAACCTCTATAAAGATCCATCAGATGTGATAAGAGCCACAACTTTTTGCCAATTTGTACATCTTAAAAACGGAGTGAGATTCTTTGTAGCAGCTGTATACAATGGGAGCTAGCACACAGATTAACTGAGAAGTGACATTTCTCTCCCATGTTCAAAATACAAACAATAATAAGAAAGTAGAAGGACAATTTCATTCCAGACTGTCTGCCTGTGGGCAGGAACCCAGGCTTGTACAGGGAGCTCTCAGGAGCACACCTTTAGAATTCCAGCCTGCTCATTACCTGTGGTTGTAAAAGAATCAAGTTTCAGGACTGTTTTGCAGCAGACATCAAAAACCAGATTAGGACTGTGTGTAAACCCTCTCTAGGTCAGCCAATTGCCTTCACTTTCCTCAGTTCTGGAACAAAACCACAGAAACAGATTTGGCTTTAAGGTTTATCTCTGCAGGTATATTCCTTTCACTGCTATCACATGGCAACAATTACACTGGGATTTGGTTCAGTGGATAGGAATCTTGAGGGTTTTTTTTTTTCCTCTGAAGAGCCATCAAGGGAAGCTAATTGTGAAGAAATGTTTTGATAACATGATTTAATGGGAATAATTATTACAATTTTAGACTATTTTATTGTATTTTGCATTCCAGCTTTGCCAGACATCTTTCCTGTAGGCTGCTTGAGAATATGGACATAACACTCATCACGTGAGCAACCCCCCCTGGCATCAGAAACCTCCAAGAACAGCACAGAACTAAGCTGCTGAAAGGAGCACTCATTAGCAACACTCCTTTTGGAAAGCAAGGGGAAAGGAGGGATAAAAGTTAAAGAAAATCTCAGGCATTTTGACATAATTTCTGAAATAAACACGAGCATAACTTTAAGGGTCATTACACCTGCTAGGCTGCGTATCACAAAACCAGTGGTTACGATGCACACGCTCCCAGCTGCCTTGTGCAGAGGGGGGGTTTCTGCTGCAGTCCTCACTCCTGCAGCACTGGAGGTCCCACACCTGTGACCCCACCTGCCAAAGTGCACAGCTCAGCCACTGAGCTGACTACACTGTGCTGAGAGCACAAAGCAAAATAATAAAATCAGAAAGTCGGTTTCTTCCCCTCTACGAAGTATAAAAGGAAGCAAACAGATTTGCTAAAATGCAAATCGAGAAGGGAAACAGGACAGTTGCACAGCCACCAGTGACAGGAATCTCTATCAATTTAAAAAGGCCATTTGGCAATAGCTTAAATCCAAAGCTTCCACTGCAGCCCCTGTATGAATCAATTCTGTAATACACAGAAAATAAAAGAGCAGGTGTGCATTTGTGTTAGACTACGTGAAATAGGGGAATAAACGCACATAGCTTGACCTGTGAGATGTGATCACACTCTATTTTTAAGAGCTTTTACAGAAGGGCATTTGAGGATTCAATATTAAATGAGTAAGTCTACATATGCACTCTAAATTTGATAGCCCTGCTTGTACAGTGGTAACTCCTGTACCTACTCAGCCCAACCTAAATCCAAGACTGTTTATATTTTATTAGAAAAGATAATAAATTTAAAGTATTCTGACTTGCTATGCCACTGCTAGATCATCATTTCACTCTGAATTTGAACCATTTACCACAGACCAACATGAAATATCACTACAATGCTTTAGGTCTAACCAGTTTTGGTACGAAGGTTATCTCCATGCAGGAGTACATCCTGGAAATCACTGCAAAGCACCCCCCCTCCCCAGCCTGCATTATATCCAGGGAACTGCCAGGGAATTCTAACCAGGACTATTAGTGGGTGCTTACCATTGAGGTTTTCCTGCTTGAGACTATACAGTGCTGCTGGGTGAAGAACAGGTCCTGCACTGCTCCCCTTCCCTTCCCTTTGCTGGAGTCACCTCCCTGCAATCAGTGATGCTGACTTGGATACAGGTGGCTACAATCTGTCCCAGCATTTCACTTACCACTAATTGGTCACCTGAGGTTACTGGAGTTCCATCCTCAGTAATGAACGCAGTTTCTATATTTATGCCAAAAGCACAGAAATTTCAGAACAGCAAACAGAAAAAGGGTATATTCAAGCTAGAAGAAATTCACTCTTCCTCACAACCCTTTGGCTAAATCTTTCTTGGTCCTTGCTAATCCTTGTTTCAATCTAGATCTGGTTAGACACAGTTAACAACATCAGAGAAATGATATTGTTGAAAAATGCACTCTGCTCTTTTCTAAGCTAAAAATAAGTTTTACTGTGAGAGGCTCCATAAATAAATCCTGAAGACCCTCTTAAGCCCCCATTCAAGTACATTTTGTAGGAGCTGAGTAAGGGCAGGATGCAGAAACAGTCTGGTCTATCAGCCCTGCTGTGAATAACAACACTTGAGTACTTCATCTTCTGCAGTTCATGAGTATTTCACACAGGTCACCGTCCCCAGGGTGTCCTTCTCACACAGCTCACATCACTTGCTAGGGATCTGCCCACACGGTTTCTCATGGTTGCATTCCATGTAACGTGTTACTCCAGAAAAGCAACAAAAATGTGGAATGCATTTTAAAAAATAATAAAAATATGTATTTTGAGTAGACACTTCACGTTACAAGCTGCTTTTTCTTAGTGACAGTTGCTCTTAGCTGATTTTTCCACTTCTAACATTTCTGCAAAATCACTGACAAGGACTTGCAAGAAAGGATAAATAAAGAGAGAGAGAAAAGGCAAGGCATATGTTAAAATCATACCAGATCTTATATTATTTCTTGTGATTTCTCAGACTGAGGAAAGATTTCAATAATACATAATTGTTCTAATAATTGTTCTACATTATTAAAAGAGGCCAGTTTTTAACACATGGTATACATAAAATCATAGAATGGGGCGGGCTGGAAGGGACCATGGGAGGATCATCTGGTCCAACCTCCCTGCTCAAGCAGGGCCATCCCAGAGCACAGGGCACAGGACTGTGTACACAAGGTTCTGGAGTATCTCCAGTGAGGGAACCTCCACACCCTCTCTGGGCAGCCTGTTCCAGTGCATGATCAATGCACAGTAAGAAGTTCTTCTTCATGGTCAGGTGGAACTTCCTGGGCATCAGTTTCTGCCCTTGCCTCTTGTCCTAGTGCTCAGCACCACCAAACAGAGCCTGGGCCATGCTCTGACACCTCCCTGCAGACACTGACAGACATGGATGGGTATTGTGTACATTGCTGCAATTAGCATTGTTCACAAAATTTGTTCTTAACCTCATTGTAATGTGGGGGGAAAGCCACAAAGCAAACCACATATGGCATAAGGGTAATTAGCGAGACCAGAGAGTAGCAGTTACACACTAAATTAATGAATGCTATTTATTCATTGTTGTCTAGGCCTGTCCAAAAAGCTCTTCAGTAGCAGCCTCATTTCATAAGCTACTCACACAGTTAAAGTCTCAAAATGCACTCAGCTCCATCTCAAAATGAAAATCATTAAATATTTTACTAGATCAAGGCAGGCCTAGATCAAAGCTAATTATGCAAACACCTTTATTTCAATCATCTATAACAAGTTACCTTCTGCAGTGCTGCTACCACAGGTTACCCAGACCATTCTGGGAGAAGAGTCATAGGTTTTGTTGGAAGGCTTGTCTGAAGGTGTTCCAGTATATGGGTTTGAAGGTTTTCTAATGTTTTCCAGCATCTCACTTATCTCACCTGGGATATCAGATGGCAGTCACTGGAGCCCAAATAACAATGTTTGGGGATTTTTCAGAGAACTGTGACATCTTTTCCTCTCAGGCTAACAAATCTACAGACCAAGAGCCAGTGGTGTCTACCTTCACCGGTCCCCATACTTAATGAAAACAGATTCCCAATGTGCAGGAGGAGAGCAAAGCTGGCATTGCAACAGGAGCAGTGAGAAACATCTCTGAATGCAAAGCCTGCACTGCACCTGTAAACCCCAGAGTCACACATTCAGTGCTTCCAGGCTTCCATGTTGTTTCCATGAATGAAGGGCAGCACACTACTAATATCAGCCTAAGGCAAATGGAATTACATCACCAGCATCCTCCTGCAGACCTGCCTGACTTCTCAATCACCCTACTTGTTACTTGTTTTGCTGTTACTTGTAAAACTTAATGTACATTTAGATGAAATATGTATGAGGGCATCACACAGCAAAACCTCAAGCAAGCTCTGCCTCCTGCACAGGCATTCATCTTCCCTACAGGAAACCTTTTACGTGCATGGAGCTTTATCTTCCCTTCTGTAGTGAAATCTCAACAACAAAAAAAGCCAAAACAAAACAAAACCAAAAAAAAAACCCACCAAAAAACCAAATAAACAAACAAAAAACCCAAACAGTTTTATTAGTTTTACTGGCTGATCTTTTTAGCAAATATATTTTCAACCTTTGTGTCAGAGTGCAGGTTATATGAAAACAGTATGTGAAGAAATGCAATTTTGAGAAACAAAGAATACTAAAAATCAAAGCCATAAAAAAAATAATTTTAAATAACAGTCTAACAATGCCTAGGAGAGTCTACATCCTAACTTCATTTACTCTTCACTCCTAAGCTTTAAAGACATTTTAGACACAATTCTGACAGAGAAATTCAGAGTACCTAGTATGTATTCAAGAGCCACTGAAACAAGAATATAATTTTTATATAAAACCAAGCATCATCAAAAAAGTCACACTGACGAGTGAGTCACCCTGTTTTGCATGCCATCTTTAGCTATCAATGCTACCATTGGTTATATAAATAAAGACATAATGTTAAGAAATTCATTTAAATTAGTGTCTCTGAGCAAAATGTGGACAGGTACAGGTCAGATGCACATGGCACAGGGATGGAACAGTGACCAGAAAAACCCAGATAAAATTGTTTCTACCTTAGCTATTTTCACAAGTTAACGTGAACGGTATCAGTGATGTGCATTTTTACTGTCTGTTAGCCAGGCTATCAAATCTCTACATTACATCACTGATTCCAAGAAAAAGACCTGGCAGAAGGAATGCTTAGCTTTGGAAGTGTTTGTCCAGCATGGTAAGGAGCAGAAGACCATGCTGACGGAAGGGGAAATGGAGGGAATGGGCATGGAAAACCACAGGTAATATTAAACACTGAGACCTCACCTATCTCAGTAAATCCATGGGGTGAAAATGCTTGAACTTGCAGAGGGGAATGGAAAACATTATCATGCATGCTTGCCTTGCTCTTGTTGTTTATGGCTGCTGCTCAAGACAGGACATCTTTTTTTTGATCCAGTACCGATAGGTAATAAAAAGTGCTAACAGGAAAACAGACTGGAGAGATGCTACAAAGACCACCATAACACTGCCTACTAAAAGTACAACCCATGCAGAAAATAACATTTGAATTTTAAATTCACTTTCACATCTAATGAAACTTGGTGGCAACATGACAAACCTCAACTGGCCTCAGTCTGTCACCATCTGAAGTGGCAGAGAAGATAGTATTCTGTGGGCTGAAGGGACTGTTGAAAGGAATTGTGCACTTACTCAGACCAATAATAAAGTAGCGTGTAATTTTTTCTACATTCTTTTGTGTCCTCCTGCCCATCCACTCGTTTCATTTGCGTGCCACGATTGATTGTTGCAGTGCAAATCATTCAGGGTGGGAACCCTGACTGATGCTTGCACAGGGCTCCACACAGCAGCGAGCATTCCGTGCAAGCCCCTGGCCTCCACCAAAACAGAAATGGTGGGAAGTAAGACAGGAGAGCAGCTGAGGTAATGTTAATTCTCTGAGAGCAGCACTAGACTTACGGTGAGTGGCAGAAGGACCAGCAATGCAGGAGACATTTTGCCTCTGACACATGGCTGCATAACTCACATTTTAGTCCTTTCTTAAAATTCACTCTCTCCTAAAGGGAATTTGTTCATGCTCTACAGCTCCACTTATTCTATATTAACAAATATCAGCTGCATAATAAAGTCCAAGTTTGGCTTTTATTTTTAACTGAATGTTCATCATCTCCAGAAACATCCCTCTTTTCCTCCTGTTTGCTTCTCTCTTCCATGTCTCTTGTTGAGCCACGTTGGCTTCAGCCTAACTGAATACAGTAGATCCATCAAAAGGGCTCTCCTACTTCTGTCTGTAAAGGAAACTGAAGACCTGAGGCAGTGTTAATTCATTTTAATTCATGTTAATGTACAAAAGGCAATGAAGCTGCCACAGTAACAGGGCATCACTCTAACACATGGGGAGCTTTGCTGCCACTGGCTTCAAATGAGGATTCTTTTCCTTTTGGTAGCCTTGTGCTCACAGCACTTCTAACTTCAGTACTCTACAGTTTGCTTTACTGCTCACAGAAAAGTCAGGGTTTCATGCTCCCTCAGATCTCGCTCTGGTTTGGCATTCTTATATCCCAAAAAATAGGTACAAATATTAGCTGGGGAACAACATTATTTTGTCTCTTATCAGAATGTTAAAAGACAATTTACAGTAGAAATACTATGGTGTTTTCCTTTAAAGCACATCACAGGAAAGCTGTGTTTTCAGGGGCTAAGGAAAAAGAAAATCTTCCTGCTACAGGTCTTGGTTTTTGGCATAATATACAAAAGATTCAAAGTAACACCTTTCAAAATTTAGCTACTTTGACAACACTGTTGATGCTACATCTCTACTTGCTTTGGTGATATTCTTAGAAAGTTATGATATTATTAAGATATTATCTTAGAAAGATATGTTGCCAATTTACCTAATTTTTTATACACCAGGGCAAAAAATAAGGACTCCTTTAACCTCACCTGTCTTTGCGAAACTACATCAATTCACACTGATTAAATTTGAGTTACGACTCAGTACTGCTCTCTCATGTAGCTTTCAGATTTCAGAACAGATTTTTTTATGAATATTTTCAAAATTTCATTAATTTTCTGGTCCTTATTATTCTTCACATCTCATCTGTGCTGTATCACAGGATACAGGATATTATTAGGATATTATCAAGCAGAATTAACATTCCAACAGCTTTACATTCATGTATCATCACAAAATGTTCCCAGAACTGGTGTTACTGACCCTATTCTCCAAGTAAAATCAAATGAGAATTGCATAGCAGAGGGGAATTAGGCTTGCAATTTCAGTGCAACAACAAAAAAAATCATATTCCCTTTGCCTTTCTAACTCTGAGATGTGTGTATAAATAATATTTTGGAGCAGATCCCCCAGAAAATCATTCTCCAATCCTCCAGCACACAAGGTCTGAAAAATAACATGGCTAAAGAGAATTTGTCTGATTTGCCTCCCAAACACAATGTGCTCTTGTTTTTCTTCACTCCCACTCCAGTTCTACACAAAACCTTTTCTTTCCACCAGCATAAAAGTGAGTACATCTTTTTCTGTCATACATGGAATTTTTAGCATACTTTTAAATAATTAAGTGAGCAGAAAGGGGAATATTACATGGCCTGTTCGTTATTGCCAGTTTTAACTTGATCTTCCTTTTCTGAATATCCTCCATACACCTGCCTGAAGTAAGTGCAAAAAACCACAGAAGGAAAAAATTGGTGGTTCCTTTTCAGATCTCTAGTCTATCCTCTGCTATACTGACATTTTTTAACACTTAAAAGAGAAAAAAAAGAAAAGTATTTCAAACGTAAAAGGAGATGTCTGCTGTTGGAACAAGAAGCACCCATGTGGTCAAACTAAGCAATATTTGTTTGTGAAAAGCTGGCTAATACAATGAGAAGACTAGAAGAAAATGACAGACACAAAGCTTTGGAAGCAGTCTTATTAGAGCCCCAGAATGCCTCACACAATCAGAGGGAAAAGGACAGCAAGAGGCTTAAAACCAGAAAAAGGTGAGTGGATTCTAGATAACACCGACAGTTTGAAGGTTATCAGTATTTCCAAAAGAAAATTCCTCATCTCACTTCACTTAGTGCCACCCATGACCAAATGCAGTAAGAAATAAACCAAACTCTGCACTCAGCTTTCATCCTCCCTCCCTCACCTTCCCTTTTTACAAAGGCAGAGTTCAGGGGAGCCAAAGCAGTAACTGGTTCCTGGGCCTGAGGCAAACACCCCTGAGGCAGGGATTTGCTCCTTGGGAAGGATGCTCTGGGTGAGCAGAGCGCCAGCCCTGGAGCTGTCACCTGTGTCTGTGCCCCTGCAGAAGCTGAGCTGTCACAGCAGCCAGGGTGGGACACGTCTGTCCCGTCCTGTGGCTGCAGGACCCAGCCACACGCCAGCCAGAGCAGGGAGCTGGACCCAGCAGAATTCACCTCGTTTGGCACTGAGCATGGCCTGAGTGTCTGTGTCAGCCCTGCTCCTGCTCTCCCCTCCTGGCAGGGGGCTTTGCACAGCTGAGGCACTCTGATCTCACACCTGCACGTCAAACCCTGACACCAGTCCCAGTGGCTGGTCACACTCAAATACAGAGACATAAAAAACCTCTGGGCATTTACACATCACTTACGCAGCAGAAAGGACTTTTACAAACAGGAATTGTGCCCCTGCTATGGAGTTGTGAATTTACAAACAGAATCCATTAGTCCTGTGTGTGGATACACTGGGAAAAGAGTGAGCTCTACGAAATCCTGATGACAATACAGAAGTCAAGAATGAATTCAGAGCATAATGAAGCCACAAAAAAAATTCCAAGATCACAGTAACTGCATTTACTTCAAGCAGCTGCTGTCAAGCTCCTCAGCTTGAAATTAAAAACTGGTAATAAATTATTATGAAACACAGAAGGGAAAATTCTCATGGTTTAGGGTAATTTTACGACTCATTTGTTGCCTGCAACATATTCTTGAGCAGTATTGTTCCACATATTTTGTAATTTGAAAATATTGGAAGACAGCAACTCTCCTTAGCCTCCTATTTCATTAGCAGCATCTCCTTCTGTATTTCACGTATTTGTGCTGCACCTCCTCCAAAGCAAAACAATGCACATGACCAATGCATGTGGATCTAACCATGCCTCAGCTTCCCATGTTTCTGTCTCCAGCTGACTGCTGCTAAGGAATGAAACATCAGACCTTGTAAATGAGAACTCCAAAGTTGTTTTCAAACTCAGGGTTACCTCTGCAGGGTTTTTTTCATCCCCACAGGAAGTGTCTTATTCTGTCTGCATGTGGGCATTCAGTGCTTTTACTGACATGAAGCAATTAGGACATATTTATACAACCAACAGGAGGTAATCTGCTTTAATTTTTTGAAAGGGAAGGACACGGATAACAGGTGAGGAAAGAAGTGAATACTGACCTTGTCAAAATTGCCTTTTTTTTTCCCCCAAAGCAATGAAAAAAAACATTCTTTCAGAAAAATATGGGGTTGAGCCAACAAATATAGCATTTGCATAATAAGTCCCAGCAGGCTACACACTACAGAGTAAATTGCTATTGGGAAATACTCCATATAGATGATAATTTTTTGGATACTCTCTACAGAACAACTCAAGAGTAGAGATGCATAGAAGTTGTCATTATTCATAGAAATTATGTATACATCTCCACAAATGAAAAGAAACACAAGGAAATACATGACAAAATGTGCATATTATTGAAAAAAAACATTATATGTTTATACAAATGTAATCTAATATCTGTATAGTACAATCATGTAATATATGCATTTAAATTGTATGTAAATATTTAGAGATACACCATATATAGGTGCATTATATATAAAATATAAATAAAGTCTGTGGGTAACATGATGAAAATTGATGTGAAGTTGCAGTGTAACAGTTGTTTTCTAGGCAAAAGCCTACCAGGTGAAAGGTACCAAGCCCCAAGAAGTCTTAAAAAAAGAACCAGTACATTTTTTCACACCATCGCATTAGATTAGCAGTGTGAAAAACTGCAAATAGAGAAAAGGTTGAATATGGAAATCAATAATTTTCATCAAAACAATAAGGACAGACTGTCAGGCTTATGGAATAGAGCTGCTGCTCCTTGTGTTAACTCAGACGTTCTGCTGTCAGTGTCCAGCGACACTGAAAACAAGGATTGACTTGTCTCCCTCAGCCCTGCCAAAGACTGGCTGTATTTTACCTAGTCCCACTGTAAACCTCTGGGAAACATGCTTACAGCACCTCTTTTTGCAACTCAAAGTCTGAGACAGTCAGCTTTTCAGCAAGTCAAAATGATTACAGAGTAATTCATCAGAAGATCTAATAAATAAAAAAGATTAAAAAAAACCAAAACCCTATACATCCCTTCTTTAAGCCTCCAATGTGAATTTATAAATATTTTTCCTAATACTTATCACAAAACATCATCAGTCTCAAGCTCAAAGTACAGATTCAATCACCACATGTTCAGGAGTCCAGATGGAATTTTCTATTCCATTTTCTCCCTCAGCAGTATCTTGACAGTAGGTGCTGCCTCGCATGGCCAGTTTAAGTCTATTTAGAATCTCATTCAACTCCAAAGACTTCTGAGAAAATCTTTTATGCATTTAAATCTCAAGGGTCAGTTTGAACACCGCTCCAAGTTTACACTCATCATATCTGGGAAGACTCTCATCTCTGGAACTGTGGAAGGAAATAAAAAGACCCTGTCACCCTTCCCACCGCCCCCTCAAAAATCCAACAAACCCAACTTGACATTTTCAATTAATCCCCTCTTTCCTCAGAAGCTGAAAAACCACCAGTCATAATCCAATAGGGAGTTTACTACTAGTCTTCAAATGCAGACTATGGGAGCTTTTGGGAGCTCTCTAATCTTTAGTTGGGAGTCAAATATTATTTGAGTGAAAAAATAAGCTGATTTTCATCTTACTAATTACTTACCAGAAATTTTATCCAAAACCTAATGTCACTGGATGTGTGCTAAAATTTTTATAGAAGCTGAATAGGTTTTTCTTTTTTGCTTTGTACTGAAAATGTTCATGATCTGGAACTGAAAAAAGTTAAATAGTAATGTCTGGCAAGAAAAACATCACCTGTTTTGCATGAAGTTCCTTTTTTGCTCTAACTTCAAAGCCTACCATGTAATATTTCCAAATAAATACAGTAAAAAGAATCCAACATCCTAACTACTACTCCTTTACAGATGTTGAAAACTAAAAAATGGCCTAATTTTGTTTTAAATTACATGTCAAAGTCTATAAAATGCAGAAGAACACAGATTGTCAAGACTGTCTTTGTAAAACTATTTTTTTTCTTTTTGCCTCTTATTAATTATCTTTATAGAGCACAAAACTCAAATAATTTGTATAATATGTGCTACTGGTTTTCACTCCCATTGAGATTTTGGTGTCATCAACCAATTCCTCTTTTCCAATATCCAGTGCAGGTCTGGGAGGACTTCTTTGGATCACAATTTTGTTTTGAAACATGGTGTAATTATGGCTTCCAATGAACTTGGTTGTGCCTTCACTCCATAATATACCTTAAACAGTTATAGAAGGATACATAGAATTTTCAGCTCTTTACCTATGCCACAGCTCTACAGCTTTTCACCTTTTTCCAGACAACACAATGGTGAAAGAATGCAGCAGTGGGGAGCTAAAGAAAGCGAGGGATGGGAGGCTTTCCCTCACTCCTAAATCTGTAAGAGACCCTGTGTTAGGTGAGACCCCTCCATCCCTTCTCACAGCCACCCTGTGCTCACAGGAAATGCTTTCAGACAAAAGCATACCGGAGTGCCCTGTGCTTTTCCAGGCCAGACTGGCCCTATCCACACTGAGCTTCTGCAAACAGCAGCAACCAAGTTGCTCCTGTCACCAGAGGACACAAGGAAAAACGACGCACCACAGCTTTGGTCACGATGAAGAGACTAATTTATTTTCTCTGACTACAATCTTTTATAGTTCTCAAAAGGTGCCAGTGGGTTGGAGGGTGAACGTGCCACCTCTCCAACGACACTGGACAAACTACCTGTACATCAAATTTCTCCGCCTCTATGAAAGAATGCAAAACAACAGGTTATTTACAGAAAGTTGTGTGGGAAAGTTCTCTACAAGAATGTAAACTCAGAAGGCTTTAGAAAACTCTTGATAATCAGGGCGACAGCTCCAACAGTCAACTACATTCCTTTGGCTTCCTCCCCTCATCCCAACCTGTTCTGCTTGGAAACAGCTGCACCCCTGGCTACAACTGAGCCTTTTCTCCTTCTTTTCCAGGTGACACTGCCACAGGGAAGTGACTGTAAAGCAGGGCAGACCCAAGCTGAAAAAGCAGACTGCACAATTCCAGCCTTAGTGTGTTAGGCACGCATTTCAGACTGCGGCAAAACCCACGAGCTCTCAGTGCTCACTGTTCTGGATCGAGCTGCAAGGCTTAGCCAGGAATTGGGTTAGAGTTACATAAACCCTAATTCAGAAAGGATTTCAGCTCATCGTCTGGTTCAACTAACACAATTACAGAAGCAGCTTTGTCAATACATTGAAAAGATTTATTATTTTGAAACATTTGCAAATGTTCCTGTTTCGTTTACAGTCAGATGGGAATTAGGACAGAGACAAATGATGCCCACTGTGTCTGCAAAGTTTCCAAAGGAGACAAGCAATGGGGAGGAGTTTGGGTTCGTGATGGTGAGGAAGTGAACCCTCCCAAACTCACAATGGGGAAAAGACACATGCTGCTTCCCCTAGAGATGTCAGCAACTGCTCTGTTGACTGAAATGGAGGGGGGTTATGCAACATAACTTTGTAAAGTTTTTAGTTAAAGCTGCTATAAAATTCTGCAATAACTGGCCAGTCACCTTAAACTACAGAAGCATTTCAAGCAACTTATTCATTTAAAAAGCATGAAGAATAAAGAACCCCTGTGATAGCCTCAGCTTGCATTGGTTTGCATGTCTCAGGAGCGTGCAACTAAGCAAAATGCATCTGAGGAAAAGCTCTGGGCTCTGACATTATGATTTGCTGGCTAGCTCATGTTCTTTAACATCCACATATCTACTAGCCCACAGAAAAGCTGTCTCATCACCACTGAGTGGGAGAAGGATCGATCTCAACTTTAGCATGTGCTACTGGACTTTGTATGACAAAACTCAGCATCTCAAGTTCTCCATCTCTCACTTGTTCAAGATCCTGTTTAATCCAGAAGCTGGATTCTGCCTGTCCTGAGTTACACAGACAAGAAAATAGACAAAAGCTTTGGATAAACCTTTCAGAATTAGGTGACATATAGTGTCAAGCTAAATAACTTTGATACTCAATAGATATAAATTTTCAAATCCATAATTCTCTTCTGTCTTACACAGGTTGTTTAAAAGCTATTTTGACTAGGAGAGGAGCACTTGTACTGTTTTATGGAAATGTACAATTGACTCATACTCGCAGGGTTTGCTTGATGGAAGAGACATCTGGAGCACAATTTTGTTAAGTAGGTTCTGTTAAAATTAAAACCAAAATATACCTGAAAATACCATTTATATCCATTCAAACTATAGGGGCTGAATCAGGATTCAAATACCTCCAACCTTTGGCACATCTGAAACACACTGCATTGCTATTGCTAGACACTTCCAAGTGCTGCTGGTGTTCTACACATTTTCACACACCTGTGGAAGACACAGGAATCATTAACTAACACAGAGTGCTGGTCAGGACAGGAGCTGCTCACAGCAGTTTGCCTTCAAGTTTCACTTCTGTTACATTCCAATAACTGACAGGCATGAAAAACAACCTGGCATGCCTCTCATTCGGGGGTGGGATATGCTGCAGGAACACACTCACTCTTACAAAATGCATCAACACATTCACGACGGGGCTCTTGAGGATTCTTCCTCAAAATATAAAAGACACTTTTTTTTTTTTTTAAACCATAGGTGAATCAGTATTCACAGAGTAGACTTTGTAATTATAAATAAACTCTCTCACTCTCTAGTACTGGTCATAACACAGCTCCTAATAACCACAAAGAGATTTGCCTGTGGCGTGCAGCAAAATCCTGTTTAGTCATTACATCTTTCCTGCTCTTTTCCAACCAAAACCAGATTTAACAGACTTCTGAGCAGCCAGAAGACATGAGGGGTCTGAGTGGCAGTGTGAAAACACAGAACTGAGAGAAGAGGCAGCAGCTAACCAAAGCAATGGCACACCAGTGAGTCCCTTCAGGGTATCACATAAGAATTTAGCATTCTCATGCAAGCCAAAGTTGCACAGGTGGGGATTTCAGGCAGAGAGATCAAGGACTTTAAGACTTCATGGCAGAACACACATGTAAATCTGAACACAGTCTTTCTGTCATCTCTTGAACCAATCTTTGGGGTTCTGTTTTTGGATCTTTGAAATTCTTCAGAGGACAGGGGAAGAAAACAGGAATTGCCTGGATACCTCTGAGAAAAACAGAATGACATGTAAGGCAGCTGTGGGAGTATTAGCAAATCCTGAGAATAAAGATAAAACAAGAAAAACTACACATTACTTTGAGCCTTAGAAGAGTCTGGATTTAACTCAGAGGAAAGAAGGGAGAGGGTTCCTAGTCACTAATGAAATGCTACACTATCTGAACTGCAAAGCCATGAAAATTGGTTCCTGTTCACATCAAATCACACTAAATGTGCATTTCACCATGGGATGAAGTTCAGGTGTTTAATCTACAAAGCACCTGAAAAATGCCTTTTTTTGAAATTATATCTGTACATTGTCTACTCAATTTTAACACATTTTCACTGCCTTGAAAGGTTGCACAAAAGGAGAGTAACACCCTGAAAAAACTAATGTGTTCAAAACATGAGTAAAATATCTTCAGAGAGGAACAGAGCTTTGACTGCATTTTAATTTCAATATTCCTCTATGACCTGGGGTTTCAGCCACATAGACATATCCCAGCCATAAGATGCAGCTTATTAGTACCAAACTGCTCCAGTGCTAAAAAGCATAATAAAAGAAATCTGTTAGTAGTGAGTAACCATGAGAGAAGAGTTGGTAAGAAAAACCACAAATCTTCAGATTAAAAAGTTGAGAAAGTAAACTCTTCTTTCAGAAATAAAAAAATATGTTTCTCAGAATGTCACAATGTTAATGGAAGTTTTAGGATACCAGGATTTCTGGTGGAAGAAGACTTACAAATAAGTGGGAGATGATGGCTGAACTATGGGTGATGGAGTTCTGGGGCATGGCAGCCATTCATTAAGCTACCAGAAGTCAGGTTTTCCCTTCATGTAGTGCAACCTTTAGGATCAAACTATTTGAATTTACTGTCAGAAATGTTAGCCTCAGTGCTTACTGGTGTCACAGCTATTTTGAAATAGGGATCAGCAGTGCCCAGAGATAACACCACTGCAGAATAAACACCTGCCAGCTAAACTGACAGCTCTTCAAAGAGGCCTCTGGACACCAATCCCACAAGAGCCAACAGCAGCTAAGTTAAGCTGGAGGTTCACAAATTGACCAAGTGAAGGGCTACCTCTCTCAGCCTGAAGGCTCACTGTCAACAAGGTTCAGGAAAGCAAATTCCTGCAGTCTGCAAGTAATTTTTCACATAAACTCATTAAGAATCTCCAAATCACGTCCTAAATTTAATTAATGCACGCATCTTGTCAGCCATGCCAGTTTGCAAACAGCAGTCAGGATACAGGCACCACAATATTATTGCTACATCAGCACCCTCCACAATCACCATGGGTTTCCTAAGCAAACAGAGACACAAATGTGAAGTGGTGTCACTTGGTTGATCCCAGTGGTGTGGCATTACAGCCAAGCTAAGCAGTGACAAGTATGGATTTCCTGTATCAATCTCAAAATGTACCGGCCTGTGAATCTACAGAGAAGTGCATAACCCAAATTATTAACCTTTCAGTGGTATTGAGTAAATTGGTGCAAAATTGTTACATTCCCATGCAGTGAATCCAACTTCCCCTTAGCATTTTAAACTAAATAAATAGTGACATCAAATTAAAAAAAAAAAAAAATCAGTTTGAATTAAATGAGCAAGTCTTCTATAAAATCATAACATGGATCAGGGCAGCAGTCCCTACCCTCTAACCCTCTTTGTTAACAATCAACTCCTTCACCACAGGTGAAATGAGGCCCCACTTCTTCAATCAACTCTTTTCTGAGACAGCACTCACTATCTACTTAAATATTTAGTCAAAGCTATTAAGTTTTACAAAGGTAAAAGGGTTAGAGGGCAGCAGAGAGGTCAGCTGCAAGGTCCTGGGGCAAAATTCAAGTATTCCAGAAATTACTACCAAAGTAAGATGAATGTACAAAGAAATAATGTCTTTAAGACAAATAAATGCCATTTTGTGTATCTTTTGAAACAAATCAAGCTTCTAAACATACTGCCTCTTCTGTTTCTTCATTATTCCCTCATATCATTTCGATTGTAAAAAAACATTAGATTGAGCCCAACCTAACACTGCCAAGTCCACACTAAACCATGTCTCTGTGGATGCAAAGAGATGTAAATCCAGTCAGGGCAGTGATACTGGACCTGGGACACCGTAAAGAGGTGCAAGACAGGAAACAAAGGATTTCTTAACATGGAAACATGCAAGAGAATGCAGAGCAGATGGAATTTCTCAGGAAATATGTTTAAAAAACCCAAAATAGGTTTCTTGGGTTCATCTATGAGACAGACATTTAAATGCAGGAAAATTATTATTATTATTAATAATAATAATAACAATAATAACAACAACAACCAAAAAGAAGACTGAGCAGCCTGAAAGCCTCCCTTCCCTCCTAGCCTTCAGCCCATCTGCTGGCAGAAGGAATTCCTCATCATGCATCAGGAATCCTAAGTAACATGGTCATGAAACAAGGGGAAGCAGTGTTTTGTCACTCTGCTTATGAAGGTAAGTGAAATATTGTTGCTGACTTTATTTAATCTGGCAACATAAAAAAGCATGACTGGAAAAGTCTGGAGCCTTCCTTGTTATTACTGCCCACCCACAATGACAGGAAAAGACATGGAACACCACCCAAAAAGGACTAAACAGGGCTGCCCTGGGAGGAAATGTGCAACTTTCTTATGTAACCAAAGCAGAAGCTGAATATTTAGGCTCACTCCATTATCCTGAGGTGCCCTAGCACAGGTACAGTGGTGCACACATCTACCTCTTAATGAAAATAAATGCCAAAGCATGATTCTTCTTTGGGGAGATAGAAAGTAGCTCACCCAGGTGTTTAAACATACCTATGGTACATGATGGTTAACTTCCTTTTGCTTTATCATCTTCTGCTCTGCAGGTTTGTTGATTCTGGTCTATCAGGACTCAAAAGAAATGCTGGATAATGTGGGCAAAATATGCAGCTGTTTTAGAAACCTGAGATCATTTAATTAATAACAGCTTAGATTTATTTATAAAAGTATATACGCAGAACAAAGTCCTAAATAGAAAAACAAATGTTGCTGTGCTATTACTGGCTACTTTCTTATGGCTTGGCTACAGCAGTCAAAAATCTCCACTGTAAGGGTGTAACAGCATCAACTACAAAAACCCTACACAGCAAAAACATTCTGTGCTTCTAATAGGTTGCTATGGAAATATTTTTTCTTTTTTAATATCGAAGCAGCTTCACACACCCAAGCAGAAGATTGGTTGCTCAGACATTAGTTTGAGAAGCTTCCTCCATTTACAGGATGGTAATAGGCTAAAACCCTAATTTAAAAAAATCCCCCAAAACCTCTTGTAAGTTGATATGAACAAATACAAGTCTAAATTGACAACAGGGAAAATAAAGCAGGTGAAGACATAAGTTACATCCCATGAAAAAAATGGAATTTCATCAGTCAGAAGTTCTGCAGTTTGGTAGGAATTTATGAAGTTCACAAAAAAAAAAATTCTCAGCTCAGTGCAAACTGCATTTCAAGGTTAGGTTCTCAAGAAAAAAAACCAGAAAATCAGTTAACTCATCTTGGCATGAATAATTGCTTTGACTGAGAGTACTTCAGCAATGCTCAGATACATGCAGAAGATTTAGAAAGCAATAGCAAAACAAGCCCACCTCAGTACAATTATAGTTTCACAACCCAGGATAGCTCAAAGGTGGAGGGATGTGACAGCAATTAAATGTATCAACCCCAGAGTGCAGAGACTCAGATCGAATTTGCAGCACTTTTACAGACCCCCTCAGGCACACATCCATCTCTGCTCCCCACCAGAAAAAGCACAGTGAACAGCACCTTCCCATTCCAGGGGAAGGCTGTGAGGATAAACACATTGCAAACATGTGAGGCACCCAGACATCACAGCAGTGGGAGCAAACACATCCCCAGCGCTGGCAGAAGAGTCAGTGCCAAGCTTGGGCACACTCAGCTCCGCTCCTTCCTACACGTCTAACAGCTGAGCAACACCGCGGCTCGAAAAATTGGGCACAATGCCACATTGTCCAAGTTTCCAGCATCACCTGAATTCACCTGGGCAGTTTCACTGCAGAGGAATGTAACCAACTCACAGACATGTGCTCCTGAGAGAACCAGCTGTTTGCCATGTTCCTCTGCCAGCACTTGCTACCCCCACAGAGCCCGGGGTTTCTCAGCTCTGGAGACATCCTCTCCCTCCCCCATCCCTGCTGAAGGCAGAATGATTCCACAGCAGTAAGGGACCATTACTGCTTCAGCTACTGCCCCAAATCTGCCCTTCCAGAACACAGCCCTGTCTCCTTTCAGCTAACCTGAACATGGCACAGCAAGCCCAGCTGCACTTGCTGCTGACAGGTGCCAGGAAAGCTTGTCACCCAGAAGTGACACAAATCTTCCTGTATTGTCCCTTCAGGCAGTCTGTAAGCCTATGGGAGTGCATATTTAATACCTGTTAAAGGCTTTTTAGGAGTTACCCAACAGGAACAAGGTCAAAATCCTTTTCAAGGATCCTGTCTTACCTATGGTGGAAGATATTTTCCTTTGATGACTCCTTCCCACCCTTCACTGGTGGTGTGGAATAATGGAATAAATATAATGGAAAAATACCAAGATTTCAACGTGAAACAAAAAGCCAACCCAGAAAAGCAACCCACTCATATACTTATGGAATATATGGACATTTTTTTTCAAAGCCACTCACAGATACCTGATGATATAGCTACTGTGATGCCTACTACATTAAACACCTACCTTTTCTCATTAGAAACAGAAAACCTGCACTAAGAGAACAACTGCATCAAATTTGAACACAGATAAAGAAAAGGAGGTAATACTTTTGGAAAAGTCAAATACTGACTTCTCTTTTTCAAATTTCTGCAGATACGTGCGAGATTTAAATTTGCGTGTGAAGAGATATCAGAGGCAGTATATTGATGATTCCCTAACACCTAGCACATTTCAAATCAAAACACTAGAAAAATATGTATGTGATGTCCTAATTACACAGAGCAGTCACCCCAGTAATCCCTGAAACCAAAGGACTTTGGCAAATGAAAATGCAAATAGGTGCAGGAGGGCAGAAGGGAGATCACGTAGCGCTGCTCTTCAGAAGCCCTGGAACTCTGCTGTGCCCCAGCTCCTGCCCTCTTAGCTTTCAGTTCAGGCCAGTGCTTGCAAAAGTTTGAATGTGACTGTCAGAGGAGCTGCCCATCAGTATGAATGTCACTGCTGCAATCAAACATCCCCAAAAGGCAGAACTCAAGACTCAACTTGCCTCAAAGAACTCCACAACTAAACCACAACAACCTGAAACATCTGCTTCACCACAGGAACAACTGCAAAAGGTGTTACAGGTCTGATTTATGAACAGTATTGTTCCACACCTTTTTTTTTCCTTAATTATCACTTTCCTACAAGGTACTTAAAAGCTTTTCTTTCCAATAACGAGCAAACCCAGAAGTCAGTGGCAGAATTGGCATGTCTAAGACCTGATCCAGCACTTGTTGAACTACACAGAAGAATTTTTTCATTCTTGAATAAAAATTCTTGATGACTGAAATTCAATTTAAGTTAGAAACTTTTAAAAGGTAATTTAAGCAGAGTCCACAGATCATGCACCAGAAAAACCCATACATGAGACTATACAGCATTTTCAAAGAGCAGTTTTCTTTTTAAAGCTCCAATGTATTAATTTGTAAGGAGCAGAAGTCTTGGTGATTTAACAGGCATTATGTGCTCCAAAGGTACATCTCTACCAGAGCTGGCTGAAAAAATGAAGAGCCTTAAATAGATTCCAATTACATGAAATGAACCATTAGGTCTTCTCAACTGCGTCATTTTCCCTCAAGATCTAATATCTCAGTAAATTCAAAGACAGGCCTGAAAAAAATGGTACAGTGCACATTTTTGACAAATAACACTGAATTAGCATGTCCTTTAGCCATCTGTACCTTGAAACTGATTGCTGGTTGCATACAAACTAAATACATCTTCCTAGCACTGGCAAACTCCAATGCACACTCTCTTGTAGCAAACCAAGACCAGCAAAAGAGATCACTTTTAGTTGAAGACATCACTGCTTTAAAATTTTGTTCAAGGCCTTTGTGCTAATTCCTACAGAAGATTTTTGTCATAAAACTTTCCATATCTCTCAGAGGCAAAACCTGCAGGTTTTTTATGACCAACAAAAAGAAACCAAATCCCAAAACTAAGAGTCTTGCAAGTTAAATTTCTTTCAGATACTGAGCAGCTTTCTCATCTAAGCTCTTTGTACCTTCCATATAATGGGGCTAGTACTAATAACTATACATGGTTCATAGAGTAATTGTTTATTCTGTAAACACTGTTTATACTCACAAATATAATTTGTTTTCACCCCAGACTGACTGTTAGGCTGAAATAGTATTTTTCACTGAATAAAAAATTCTAATAAATTCGAATGAAGAATGACTAAAATGTTTGACACTACATCTGTCACCAGCTCCTGGCTGCAGTACAAAACTCAGCAGCTACTGGCACTGCAGAACAAAAGTTTGTCTAGTCTTAATTCTTTAACTGTCCTTATTTTAAAGACATTATTCTGGCCAAATTAAGGGACATTTTAAAACAAACTACTGTTTCATATAAAAATTCTGGAGAGCAGATGCAGTGAGAGTGATGTGCTATGCTTCTTGTTCACTGTAGCTTTTTTTACGAATTTCCACTGCAGATTTGTCCCCTAAGATCAGGAGGATGCTCCACTTTCCAGCCTCTTTTGCTGAGATTCAGAGTTTACCATCAATACAGTAAGATCTGAAGCTGTACTACAGCTGAGGAAGATCTCCCACTGAGAGGTGGATTAGTCCTGGAGGTTTGAGTCATGACTACCCAAAGCAGGAAGCAGAGCCTTCACTCTACTCCAGCCACATCAGGGACAGACTCTCACATCCCAGATGTTGGGCTGCTTCCAGAAAGGTCCCACCTGATGCCATCACAATGGAAAATATATCTGTACACCTCTATGTTAAATACGTTAATATATTTTGAATAACAAGTTTCAGCACTCAAAGTAAAATTCAGAATGATTTCATGGACTAATGTTATACAATACAGACAACTTATTTTTTTTATTTCCCCCTGCAATTCCATGATTCCCAGCTGAAACAAAATTATTTGCTAAGCATTTAAATTTAAGAGAATTTCACTCTATTGCTTGTACAATAATACAATAATACAAAATACAAATTTTTTTGTGGTGGTGACCAGATGTAAGAGGATTTGTAAGGAGACTGAGAGGAGGAGGAATGTTCAGTGATATATCCAGAAGTAGATATTTAAATTTCGGAAATTCCACACCAAAGACCTACTGTACAATTCTCTTTTTCCCCCTGTTAATTATTCAGAGGTGCCAGACAGGACAATATAATGTCAGCCTTAATTTACATGTGACTTAACATGAACTTATGCTCCCAAATTCAATGTATGCATATGACAGGAATGGATCCTCAACTCAAACTTTATACTAACTTGAATTTCTTTCTTCTACTTTACAACTCAAATAATTAACCTACATCTAATCTGCAATTATTTCCTTTAATTGTTCACTGCTTAATAAATTCAAGATCATTCTGTTTTGATCATTTTATTCATAAATAAAATATTCATATAGTCTATACAAAGGGAAGCATTTGTTAGGTTTAGTGCCGTACAACGTCCCAGTTTTACAAAAAGGTACTCTCATTTATGTGCAATTTCCTATCACTTCATGAAAAGAAACTGCTTTAAAACTACAAATTAAAAGATCAGTCTTTGGGGATGACAGCGATACTTTAACTGCAAGCCCTGCAAGACCAGACTCTAAGAAAACCACGCACAAAGACAGGAAAATGGAGAGTTTAAAGAAAACTGTCATTGCTAAATCCTGGCTGTTACTGAAGTAAGAGCCTGGAGCCTTGGATATAATCTAGATATTGCAGCATGTAGAGATTTAACTAATTTGCACTCCAGCAATACCAAATATTGGCAGACACTAACTGGGGACATTTGTTTTATTACAAGCACAATTAGGACCCATGTTTTATTTTTCTGTAGACAGTCTTAGCTGCCAGAAGAAAAGTGCCAATTCAGTTAGTGAGAATAGTGGTGACATTTTGCAATCAAATTTCCTTTAAAAAATATATGTAGTCATACCTTTCTTCCCCTTGGCTTCATTAATAATCAATACCATAAAAATATTCACACCTCTCAGACTTTGAATTATTTCCTTATAGAACCCACACCCTTCCCAAGCCCATTCTGCAAACTGGAAGGATTTGATTTTACAGTTTGCCAAAACTGTGGCATCAAAATAAACCTTTTTTCAGCTCATACCTTCATACAAGCAGGCTGCTTGTTTAATTAAGTGAGGGGTCTGGAAAGGGCATGGGTTTCAAGCTAGCACTGCTTTTACTTTGTCCATAGGGGCATTCATTAGATTTGAACATCAGTTGAAAACTCAGAATTTGTTCTTGTTTTTCAGGTGCTGCTGGGATAAAAATTTCAAGGGCTTATCATCCATGAATATCTCCAGGCACTGACAGTTAGCCAGCAGGACTTACCGGAAGGGAGAAGAACAAAAGCAGGAGGAAAAGTGCAGAAGACATTAATCTACAGAAAATCCCACGAGACAAGGTCAGTACATCGGTCACTGTCTGCCTGAGGTGAGAAATTCAATAAAGTCAGAGCCCTTTAAATCTCCTGATGAATCTTGGTAACATGTTTCATTTCAATAACAACTTTTATGGCTGGCAGAAGGTAAAACATTTTGTGATAAGCAGCTCTTGGAAAGTCACAGACAACTGCAGTTGCCAGCCTCAAAGAAACCAGAAACAGCTGTTGCCTTGAAATGTCTACCAAAATTTGGCAATTCAACAAGATTTTCCTAGAAAAGCCTCAACTGTGCAGATTAACTTTTTAACACAAGCTGTTTACTTGCATCACAATACTCTCAGGAGCCCCCATCACATTTTGTGACAATTTTATTCTGTCATGTATGGCCACATAGGTGAAGAGTAGCTATTCTTCCTTAATTCCATATGCAAAGGGCGTAATTTATTTCTGGACAAAAACCTTTTACTACCACTTTCTTTCACCCAGGACTCAGGAAGAGCCTGTGCTGCTCCAGCCCCACCAAACCAAGAAATTCAACAAATTCCCCTTATCAGAAGTAGAATTTAAACAATACAGTTCACTTCTAGCCATCATGACTGATCTAACAGTATTAAGAGTTTGGAACACCATGAACTGAAGTAATTCTGTACTGGAGAAAAAAAAAATGTCAAAGGTTGCAAACTCACAAAAATTTTAGACTGAACTTTTGATGGCAGTCACTGGAAAATCACCTGCCCTGCAGCCACATATAAAAAGCTCGTAGAAGAGTCTAAAAACTAATTTGAATTACATCATTTTGTGATGTCCATAAATTAAATATTCTTATCAGATCATGAATGAATCCTATAACCAGAAAAAAAATCCTTTATGAGATAACATACCATATGCTGTTTCACACACAGTTTAAGCACCCTAATTAGTATCTTACATATAATGAGCAGCAACTGTTTAACTCTTTGTATACAACCACAGTTAAGTGGACAGAACTAATCAGCTTTAATTTGCCTGATGCCTCAAATTATGCATCCATTTAACTTCAAGATGCACAGTGTGCATGAGTCTTCTGCTTGTTTGCCTTTCTTTTTTCTTTGCCTTGAATCTTCCCTTTTTATGCTATGCCATTCTAGAAGTAAATAAATATACTGAATAAAATTAATTTGACATGGAAAAAAAAAAAAACTTTATAAGGTATCCTCAGGGAAATAAGAAGAAAAATCTGAAAGGTAAATATTTAATAAAAAAGCAGTGAGGTGAGACCCGCACGACTTTCAGACTCTCTCCTGTCATAAACACATCAAAACCTGTAATGTGACATTGCCAAGGCAGGTAACAAGTTGTGACAGCCTATTGGCAACTGTGCATAACATTATGCTATTCTAAAGCACAGGGCTATTTATATTCATCTTGCCATTACCCAGCCCAGCTCATTAGGTTGTTTTGTCTGCAGATGAAGAACACACAGATACTCATGGACCTGCATTAAATGGCTTCCCAAATGGCAGCCTAGCACTGTAACCAGAACCGCCCTTCCTGGACTGCGCTGGTCTTAATGAGAAATTAAACCCAGCAGAGAGAAGCCCAAACTGACTGTGAAAGGGCTGGTACAGCACAGGGCAAGGCTGCATGAGCAGGGGCAGGGAGGGCCCTGCCAGCCCCACCAGGGTGGGTCTGGTTAATCCAGACACAGAGCTGCACAGCACAGCCCCTGGTACCAAATACACTGAGCACAGCACGTCCTCAGCTATGGAGACTCACATTTATTTTTCACTTGATCTCAAGAGAGCTGGAGATTATTTAAAGAATTTTAAACTATGCTATCACAGCTGCTTCTAGTTCATCTTTGTTTTGTGGGGGTTTATCCTCCCTAAAAACCAATATGCACATTCAAATGCTGGCATATGGCACTGGCTTTAAGAACAGATGCCCTTTTGGATCTCCAGTGGGTAAGGGATGACACACAAAATATTAAAATGGCCTTAAGAGAGGTTCAGGTTACCTGTGAAACAGTTCATACTTCAACATTTTTTTGCAAATCTTGAACTTTAGATAAAGTCTTTAAAAATCAAAAATTCCATAATCTTTACATTACAGATTCCTTCTAACTGGCAGCATTTTAAATTATTCCTCTAGCTTCCATTTTTATTATCTCCCTGCCTTCACTTTTTAATGAAATGAAGAAATCCTTCAGTGTTTGTGGAAGCCACCAGATCAGTAGCCCCAGAGAACCAAGTCTAATTAAACTGTTTTCAGAGTGTGTGGCTTCCTTTTCCTGTTATATAAACAGAGGCTGGCAACAACCCAAGTTGCACTGAGGGTACCCTAAAAGCCAACATCCACTTCCCACTGAAGCCAAGGGTCTCAATCCCTTGCACTTTCCATTTTCCCTTCTCCAACACTATCAGAGAAGGTAATTTCCTGACCAGGAAAAATTATCCCCTTGGTTTTCAAAATGCCTTTCAGCTCCTGCACCACAGGCAAAACCCTTCCTGTTCTTGTAACTTCCACAAGAAAGAACAAAACACAACAAATCCTTCCTGTCCATGACTGCTTCTTTATAGGATTTTTTTAAGCTGTAACCCAACTGCAAGCTTGTAACAGAGTATGCTGAGGTGACCCTGGCACTACTGTAATACTTCAGGATAAAGAGGGGGGAAAAAAGAAAATCATTCAGAACTTGTGCCTTACACATGATGTGTTATCTCTGTGATGCTGCACTGAAATCTGCACAAAACAAAAGAACCCAGTCTCATATTCCCAGTCCCCAGTGGAAGCAGCAGCCTAAAGGAAAAGCTAGAACTGAAGCACTGCTATAAATTGGTTTTTAGTACTCATAATGGCTTGTCATTCAAAATTCCCAAATGGCAGCAGAAATAATTTCCTGAATTTGTATATATAAATTAATATCTTCAGTCTGCACAGAAATACCTTGTTTGCTTACTAGCTTCCTGCCTTATCTATTAGTTTCTGACTGAGGTTCTGCAGCATTGCTACAACTGTGCATAATACATTCTAAGTATACTGTTTTAATTAAATGAGCCTGAGCAGCCCAAGTAAAAGGCTCAATACAATGAAGATTGAACTACCAGGGAAATAGGGGATCATTACAGATGCAACCAGAACAAGGAGCCAGTATGTCAATGTATTTATGTATATATTCACAAATACTACAGACAATGATAATCATGCTAAAATACAGAGATAAACATCTTGGGACTGCATTTATTTTAACAGTATATTTTAACCTCATATATGGCTGACACAGCCTACCTAAAAGGGTCACAGCACCTCACAAGAAGAACTAATATCCAAGATGACACACAACAAAACAGACATAGCTTAAAACTGGCCAACCTCACTCACACATAATTAACTCTATTGATTTCAAGAGATTTAGACTGAGAAACCTTTGAAGTGGGGCTGATCTCATTTGACTGTAAATATTTACAGGGTGGATATCTGCATGTGGATGAGTCAGCTCAAGCTCCTTTTACAGCATGGATCTGCATGTTGGTTATTAAGCTTCAGTCCCTCTACTGCTTGTGGAGAGAAGCAGGTGCTTCCATGGAGAAATGAAAAGAAATGCTCTAGACTGGGCTGGGTAGAGCCTCTTCCTTTACAGGGAGCCTTGACCCAAACTTTCCATCAGCTAAATCCCTCTCCCATTCTCTATAATGGTCACAACAGGGAAAGGAAGTGAAAACCAGAGTGCTGCTCAAGATTTGAGGCAAGACAATTAAATAAAGTGCAGAGTCCTTTTTCATTATGAACAAAGGCATCTCTGAGCAGGAAGAAAGATAAGCAGAGCTCACACTAGACCTATGAACATCTTTATTGAAAGTATGCACTTTGTGCATGCTCCTGCTCTTTATCGTTCTGCAGAAGAAAGACTGTTGCTAATTCAGAAGAGTTCCTGTAAAGCACTGATTTAAAATAAACAATTTAAATATTATCATGCAAGATAGCTACCCAAGTGAAGCAAAATATTCAAATGTTAGCAAGGCACAAAGTCACCCAAACTGCCAATCAAAATGACATCAGAATTAATTTGAAACAGTTAAGTTTAAGAATACACTTCCTTTAAAAATTAAGCTCTTGGTTCTTCGTTTCTCTTTGGAAACAATAAATGATTTTTTATAATTTCTATGACTTTTCATATCTTCTGTGCCTTCATGCAAAATCAAACCATTTAGGATAGCATTCAGCAGACTTGCACAAGGAATTAGCAAGAGACCCAAGTATATTTAATTGTCACTGGAGTATTATTACAAAACATGGGTCTAAGACAGTTTTCAGTCTCACAGAAACCTCCAGGGAGAAATGTAAGAGACTACAGAGGAACAGGAGACCCCTCTGCAACACTGAGACCTCCCCGTCCTCCCTCTTTCTGGACACACCACAAGATGTAGAAATTGAGATAATTACTCAGTTTAGTTGCTGATGATCTTAATTCAACATTTGCCTGCAACAGCAAATCCCCGTGAGCCTCATGCACAAGTAATAAAGGGGGAAATGTGAAATGCATGTCATGCCCTGAACACTGCTCTATGCACTGCTCCCCAGCTCCAAACAATGACCCTGCCACACGCATTTGAGGCAGAAGTTCAATTCAGAAGTGAACTCCAGACTAAGCACGCCTTTTAAAATAAATCCTGCCCTTCGTCAAGTCAAAGAGAGCGGACTCTTGGCCAAGTCTGTGCATTTGGTGTGGATTTATTTTTTCCCCCTCAAGTTGTGATCAACGGAAAAACCTCAGGCAAAATTCTAAAAGTTATCACAGTAAAACTACTGAATCAGTAAATGTACTATTCCAGTAGTACAAGCAAGCTTCTAGTATATGTTTTTCTCTGTTTTGTTGTACATTTGTGGCGGGGTTTTGTTTCCCCCTTCTTCCTCTCAGCTGCACAAATTATAGAAGATACAGAAAAGCTGCACTGAAATTCTCTCTGAAGATGGTTATTTCATAAAAATGTTTTTCAAAGTTTACCTTGGACTTTGAAAATGCAATAAATGCATTTTTCCCAAGGTGAATAACTAACATTTGCCCTCTCCATCTTAACTGGCACAAAGGGATAAGCTGAACTCATCAATTTGACTGCCATAATAAATTTTAATGTTCTGCACACACATTTTCTTATTCTTATATGATTGAGAAAACCAAACCAAAACAAACAAACCACCAAAAAAAAGCCCCAAAAACTTGTAAGAGGAAAATACTACGCATTCATAACAATCTGGAATATACAGAATAAACAACTTGAGCTTTTCTGTACTCGTAAAAACTCAACAGTAACTGCTCCAGCCATAGTTTTCAAAAATTGGTCAAGGAACAGGCTGCAGATTGGTCTGGAAAAATAACAGGGTCAGGGTGGAATTAACTTCTATCAATGCATGGTGAAGCAGATTATCCCAGTGTCACTCATGCTGACTGTGGCTTTACAGATCCAGCCAGTAGGATTGCAGGAGTCATTAGGATTAAGAAAAAAGTACTATGCAATTCAGAAAATATAATATTTTGTCTGGAAAACTTCCAGCTCCAAGACAAGGAAAACAAAATAATTAAGTAACTTTTACGAAGCAATTGGGAGGCTAACATAAGGCAGCATATATTCTCAAAATCAGAAAAATCAAACATGCAAATCTTGGATGCTTCTATTCTGAAGAGTCATTATGGGAAAACCTATGCGCGGAAGAGGAAATGGATGTACAAAATGTGCATTTCCATGAATTAAACTCCTGTCTCAGTAAAGCCTCTTTATTAAAATTGCCGAGCACCTAAAACTCAGTGAAACTTAGGGGTAGGCAACTTGCCTTGGAATCCTTTTTCTGACCTGGACAGAAGCACTTCTGGAGTAAACCTACAGAACAAAGAGCTGGCCCCCTGACTTTGTTTGTACCTTAAGGCGTGCCATAAAGTCACGTGAAGAATCAACAGCTCAAAATGTTCCATCAGAAGGAAAGTGTTCACAGCACTGAGGCCATTTGCACAAGTTTAATGAAATTAAGATATTAACAGAGTAAATGGCAACTCAGCTCTTCCATAGGTTGTACTGCAGCTCTGAGTAAACACCAGCTTGGTCAGGCAAAGGCACAAGGGCCAGGGTTTCAGGGCTTTCAGAGGCAGGGGGAGGAAGGGAACAGGTTTTGCTTTTAAACAAAAATTCCTGGAGAGAGATGTATTAATAACTAAACAGAGCTTCTGGGTTGAAAAACCAATCAATAACATACATAAAGATCAGATATTCCTTAAAAACTGGCAACTGTGGGGTTTCAGAGGTTTTGTATTCACACACAAGAATTTCTATTTATATCCCTCATATCTGTCATTACTCTATCAAATTAATGCTAAACTCGAGAATTTCTAAACTGTAGTTCCTTACAGTGTTGTGTTTAAAGCTTGCAGTAATTCACAAAATATTCCTAGCTACGTAGCAGAATTGTCTTTATTGTTCTTCTACAGAAAGTTTTACATGATTACATTGGTTTGAGGGTTGTGGTTTGGTTTTGTTGTTTGAAGGTTTTTTGTAATCTATCTGTAAAGAATTTCATGAAAGTGAAATTTTAAAAGAAAAACAACTGGTTTCTGTCAATAAGCTGCTAGGCAGTTCTTACAGGCATGAATTAAAACAGGTTTTACTGTGAAAGTATCAGTTCACCATAATGGACAGGAATTCTTGTTCATGTATAGTACTACTACAGTTCTTAATGGCTTTGTTGCCTCTACAGTAAATTTTCATACTTCATTTGGGGAAGTTCTCCTAACAAGGAATAAAACATTTGCTACAGCACTAAATTACGTTACAGAAAACCACAGAAAACATAGGCTTTACAAAGCAACCATGCTGTAATTGTCAAGTAAGATTTTTTTACAAGTTTCAGTCATTGTCAAGACAGTCCATAACTCTACAAAAGCATGCTAGCTGAAATTTTGCCAAGGTAATATAAAGTACAGAGCTGACAGCACTAACAACTGATGGACTATCAGAATTTCCCTTGCTAGATCAAACTGCACTTTTTTTTTTTTTTTCCTTCCTGAACTGGATATGGTAACCCTGCAAATGTGCCTGCCCTGCCACCTTGAAATAGCACACAATTTCAAAAAAGGGGGGTTAAAACTACATCTGCACCATAAAAATCCATTCCCAAAAAGAAACACAGTGCCTTCCTCGCACATCTTTACTTCTTCTTTACAAATGTAAAAGTATAAGGTAGTACTCCCTGTGCAGTGCAAAGCAAAAAAAGGAATTGCATCCAAACTAGAGACAGAAACAAACACCACAAGGTCCTCAGTCCCAATGTGTACAAAATTGTCACAAGGTCAGCTGGCATTTTACCAAAGCAGTTAGCATATAAATTGAACCTAAACAAGAGGAGGTAAGTATGTCCTCTGACAAAGAAGATTCCCAACAAAAACAGCAAAAGAATTTCCATTATGGAAGAAAAAAAATGCACTTATTAAAAATGTAACAACATTTATCTTCCCGCTGCAAACATTCTTTTAGCCATTCTGTTTATTGCAAAGGGCCCCAAACAGTGTTAAGTTTCTGTGCTTTGTTTCAGAAAAATATTCATACACAGGCTGACTATGATATATCCCAAAAAAAATTTGCCATGTAAATATAATGATTGATTGAATTTGACAAGCCTCCTTCTAGAACAGTAAACACTGAAGCTTTTTTTTAGGGATATTAATCAGCTCAGCAAGTTCAATGTGTTCACCTGTGCCAGAATGGAAGAAAAATCATCCCCACTTCCTGATAGAACAACCACCAGTAATATCCAAAGGATATTCACTGAAAGAATTACTCTGGATCCCAGCTATTCCAACAGGCAGGTTTCCAGCAGATACTCACCTTTCCTGTAACTGATCATCCCATTAGCAACAATGATCCTGCTCCAATGGCTGTGGAGGTCCAAATGGAAATCTGGGAGAGCTTTCTGCAATTCCCTACAGATGGGCTCAGGGGCCTGTCTGCACCTTAATACAGAGTGAAGACAGTGCTCACTACACTGAGAATATCTTATGTCTTGAAAATCTGCCTTTAGTTTAAGAATAATTAGAAAACACAGATGTCAGGGAATAGTTCACCAAAATTCTTAACTGCAGCTTGGCCATCAGCAGATCTTACTGACATTCTTACCTCCTGCTGCTCAGTGGCAAAGAACTTTACTGATGATTTGTTTTCAAGTTCAGGTTCCTCTAGAATGGCAAATGATTATGTAAAAATCAACTGGCTAACTGAAGTGGTGAAGTCAGTGCTCTGAAGGATGCAAAACCACCACCCTCTGCTGTAAAATGCTAGTTTCTTATAGGAGGATGTCACACATGCTGAGCAAACAGGAAAAATCTTCAGATACTGACAGAAATTACCCTCCTCAAACACTGAAAACTTTATCTGTCCCATTGGGATGTTTTGACATTATCAAGCTTGCAATAAATAAGCCCAAAACGTGTCAAAAGCTCAGCCCTCCCCATTGACTGAGGCTCCCAAGCTCTGCAAGTGCACACATGCAACCTGGCAATTTTCCATCTAGTTTTCACTTAGTTTCACATTCTCTGATCCTTGTAAATGGGACAGTTGGCTCCTGAAATTAACACTGGAGTGGTGAAGACCCATCTTCATGTTTCACTGTCCCATTCCCAGAGATGCTGAATCCCAACAGCCTCTGAAAGCCCATGTGATCCCATCAAGCTGAGCAAATGGACAGTCAGCTCAGACCATCTTCTGCACAGTATCTGGAAATAGCAAAGTACACTTTCTGTCTCATTTACTAATACTGCTGCTAATTTTGCTGTGTCCCAGTTTCTCATCCATCTGCAATCTGAATTCAGTTTAGATGATGGAAAAGGAAACATGCCACAGTACAGACCAGGATCTGGCAGTCATCTTAGTAGAATGAATAGTCCCATTTCTGCTCAGAAATTCTTCCCAGAAGCTTAGGAAGGACCTAGGACATGATTAAATAAATCAGATCACTGAGAACAAGAGCAGATAATGCCAGTTTTCCTTTGGACTTAGTTCTGGGGTTAATGCAAGCACTTTTGAAAATTTTGCAATGTTCAGGAAATTACTGGGAGCAAGTGAGCGTTCTTTCCCATGCACATTGTCTGACAGTGAATATTAATAAATGCAGCTTTTCAACTGGCACAAGAGAGTACCTACAGTGTCTCCCTCTATTAGCTGGAGGAGACTTATATGGATATAGTTATTTCCAAGATTTTTAACCTCTGATTATTTGACTGCTAGGTTCCAAAGCTACTAAAAAGGTAGACAGATTGCTTTCTTAATAATTCAGATTCAGAAATAAAAAACAGAAAGCTTATGAGATAACCCAGTAGGTATTTGATTCCTCCTTTTAATGCCAACTTTACTGGTAATAATTTTAAGCAATTACATAATAACTAAAATATATTGTGTGAATTCCTCAGAATTTCTATTAGCTGGTGTTTTACCTCCAGTTCCCTGTGGGAAAATTCTGAGGTATGCCTCAAGCAATTTAATTTTTTTTTCTTGGAAAGGTAATACACACTAAAGGAGATTAAGCACTGGAGGCTTCAAAGTAACTTACAGAAAAAAAAAAGTTCAAAACATATCTAAGAGACCTACAGAAATGGGACTTACTAGTTTTTCAAAAACATTTTACTGAAATTCTGCTCCTCTGACAGCTGTGTGCTTGGTCATCATTTCTAATTTTAAGGTTTTCACTCACATTAATGATTTGACTGCACTTTTTGTGTCAGGTAAGAGGCAGTGCCTAAAACATGTCACAGCAATCAAGAGCCAATTTGAAATGTATATATCAACAAACAAAGTCATTCAAGAAGTTGCACACACTGAACAACTGGAAATAACTTGCATTCAGACCCTGGAGCCCTTCTTACAATTCTATATGGGGATCCAAGGCTGAGGCAGTCAAAGAATGGCATTCTTGAGAAAGCAGAAAGGAAGAATGTTGGCCAACTAGCTGCTTCCACATTTCTGGGAAACAAGTTGTAACAAGAACAGAAGGAGACTAACCTTGCCTTCTGTGGCTTTTTAGTAAAGTAGATCAAGTTGCTAGACAAAAATGAATTTTCATTTATGAAAATGCTATTTTGCATTAGAAGTACTCACTGAAATTTGGCTGCGTACAGACTTTAGCAAAGATCTTTCCAGCAGTCACTTAGTTTTCAAAAATCTCTTTCTTTCAAAGAGATAGGCAGCATGGGAGCCCCTGCACATTTGTAACAGACATCCCATGGCCAAACTTATCTTTTCCTAAATACTTTTATCCCCAAGTTCCCCAACTGAAAACTCCTAACTTATTACAACACAGGTGCACAAGTTTTAAATAATCAGGGTAATGATGGGGGAGGGCAGGAAATGACTCCTAGAAAACAGAAGCTATTAATTAAGTTAACTAACAGGAAAAAAAAGGAAAGGAGAAAACTGGTAAAGGGGAAAAGGTCATCATGCTCTCCACTGGGCCTCAAGCACATGGCATTGCTGCAATGGTTTAAACTCTTTACATTTTCAACCAAATTCTAATTGCTTGACTGCAACCTCCTTTGTATCTCTAGTCAATCCATTTTAGTTCACATTTTGGGTTTGGAGGTGCAAAGGCAAGCTGAAATAAAAACTTTGTGAGACATGAGATGACTTGAAAACACATCATGCTCAGTGCTGGGAAAAGGAACGTGGCCAAAACACCGTACTCAGGTCTCAAGTATCAAGAACAAGAGTTACCTGTAGGAAAATTATTTTTGTCCACTTAAGGGGATGCAAGACTTCCCCTTAAAATACTGCAACTGAAAGATGGGAGATGTAAATGTGTAAATTCCTTCAGGTTGGGCTTTCTACTCCCAGTGTTATACCTGCTATCTTAGATGACTTCATAAAATTGCCTTTTTTTTTTTTTTTTTCATCTAAAAGACAGAGCTACCCATTCTGATGAATGAAATAAACAGGACTTCTTGAGTTTATTTTAACAGCAGTGAAAAGGGTACCTTGTTTAGAATTGGCCCTTCCAGGTAAATTGCTTGAATAAATCCTTCTTGTTGCATGATAATTGAATGAGCATGGGGAATTTTGACAGCTACAGGTGTCAAGAAGTTGGGAGAAAATAACATCTGTTCTCATCAAACAGCGGAAAAACAAATTCAAAGTCACTCTTAATAAATGTGTAGCATAAGCATTGAACAGAGAGCAAAAGAGATACATTTAAAATATTTTTTAAAGTAAAATTACTCTTTTTTTCTTAGCTGAATGTAGCAAAGCTAAACTGCTACATCCTACATTGCTGTTTTATCACTTTTTTCCTGTCATCCCTCTCACTGTCACAAGCTGCCATTGTGGCTAAACCCCTCCCATTCTCTGCATCACGTTCACAGTAAAAACAGCCAGACAGTGCCATGGCACTCACTGACACACAAGAACAGCCTAGCTGCCAGCTCAGCGTAAGTCTTAAAAATAGACAGGCAGCAGAGAACACATTGGTTAATATTTGCCATTGCCTGGATTTTGACACAGTATTTATGTCAATCCTATAATAATTACATTCTCTTTTATGCTAGTGAATGCTTTGATTCTTCTTTCCCTTGCCCATCGTCACGCTTCAGACTCAAGGCTTACATGGTGATCAGAAAAAAGCAACTCCACAGACAAGGAAGAGCCTCCCCAGATGAACCCAGCGTGGCCTGTGGGTAATCCAGGGCAGAATTCTAGGGCAGCAGAGGGGACAGAGAGAGCGAGTCCCTGCTTTTCATACTGCTCTGCACAGATCATTCTGCTCCCTCCCAGCCCCATAGAGCCTCAGGTCTATGAACTACTGCAGCACGGCCACAACAGCAATTCCTGTGAGTCCAGCAGAGATAAGACTTTAGAGCAAGGACTTTGAGTGCAATCACATTGACTGAAAACTCAGTCCAGGGGCTCTCTGTTGCATTCTTTTTGTGGGAAGAATGCAGTCTAAAAAATAATTTAATATCTATCAGTATCTTAAGGTTTTAAAGGTAAGGAAAAAATCTTATGACAGAACAGTCATTCTCAGGAGTTCCTTGTTCTCACTTTCAAATAAAAACCTTGTATCTTTTTTTAGTAACAGGAAGGGTGTAATGCACAGTGCCTTCAGAGATGACTTTACTACTTAAAAATTGGTCTTAACTGGACAGTTAGAAATGATAATCCAATTGCTGGAGAAGGAAATAGCCAGAATTATCTTCCAGTGAATCTGTGCTGGCACAAAGAGCACACTGAATAATTCTTTCTCTCTGTTCCTTCTTTCCCTAAGACAGATAAACAATTTTTTCAAAGAAGTTACATGGCATTCTTACCTGGCAAAACCAGCCACAAAAGCCAGGTTAAATGCACAAGGTTTATGTCTTAACCTGCCAAGAAGCATTCCCTGTGGCCAACCCAACACTTCAAACACTCTGAGAGTTCTTGTTCCTGTAAGCATTCTGTTCTGAACTTCAGGACAGCCACTCACAGCCCAAAAGCTGCTCACTCAAGGATCTTTGTAAAAAACAGCAATCAGAAAATCGCTGGTGAGTAGAACTCGGCATAATCCAAAAAAAATATCACTCTCCATCACCACCTCACTGTTTTTTAGCAAAGCTTGGGGCTTGGGGATTACTCTGTAACCTACACTTAACCCATGGAGTTAGTGACTGTGGTTAGGGTATTTATTTCCCTGCTGACAGGCACACACAGGGTGTGTTGGGCTGAGTGGCTGCTTTTCCATCAATCCCTAGAAAAGGGATTGGTGAACAGGTGGTGAACACACAGCCACGTGGGACAGTGTTTGTAATTACACTTTTGCACCACATCTCCTTGTACCTCTCTGCTTTTTTGCTAGACAACAACTTCCCCATAGCATGAAGACAATACTGGTATTTCACCAGGTATTGCAACCTTCTGCCAGACTGTAAGAGAAGCTTTTGTTTTCCTCTTCATCTCAGGACACAAATAGAAACAGTCTTTGAAATATATTTAGACTAAACTTTTTTTTTAAATGTTAATTTTCTGGAATGTTGCCAGTTCACTTTTAGCAGATGGTTTGCTATTTAATGTCTCCAGGCAGGCAGAAAGGCTTTAATCAATAGAATCAAAAGAAATGTTGAGAAATTACAAGCAATTTTACAAAATCAAAGGCATTTCCTACATATTGTCAAGCAGACAAAAATATATTGACAAGTTGTTACTGCAAGGAGCTGAGGAACGTTTCCCATATTACAATACTGAATTTTCTTTTACGTGCTTTCAAGTCTCCAGGTTTCCTCATAACAAGGAATTGTCATAAATTTAGAAATTCTCCAAGAGCAGCTTAATTAGGAAAAAAAAAAGGATCCAGGGCTGAGCAATTAAAAACCTACCCTCAGGAGCTGGCAGTGCCCACATGAAAAGCTTTACCTCTGCTTACATCTTTGAACAAGAAATCAGTGGTGTGGCTCCCCATTCCCTCTGGGGCCCAGTATTCCACCTGCATCTGCAGTCATCCAGGAAAGAGACAAAACAGGCAGGGATCAGCCTTGCCACCAGCTATCACTGTTACTGCAGAGAGCACTGACAACCACCTGAAAACCTGATTCCAGCACTTGTCAGAGTCCAGGAATCCCTCTGGCTGCCCTGGCTGTCTCGAGACTCTAGCAGGGGTCCCAGAGACCCTGGCAAGAAGTCAAAAACATCTGAGGCTTCGATTTTAGCCTGTGGAAAACTGCCAGCTCTGGATGAGGAATTGCAAGTCACAAGGGTTTTAGTAGTGTGATATTTAAACTAACACAGGGTGGAAAAATAGAATTTTGGGGTTTTTAAGATAAGGGGTTCAGGGGACAAGATGGAGGGATTTGGGCATGCCCTAGCCTTTTCTTCCTTCTTCTTGTCCTCCATGTCTTGCTGTGATAGTGACACTTTTCTGTTGGTTTAAGGTAGGGACACACTGTCCAACATAAATGTTAGGTATTGGTAATAAATTGTAAACACAGCATACGTAACTTTTGATATAAAAGATAAACACCGCCTGAGAGGGCACGCAGAATGTTATGGCCTCCTTGCTAGCCAGAGCTCAGCAGGTCAGAGAGAAAATATTATAGATAAGAAGAAATAAACAACCTTGACAGAGCAACTGGAAGCATTCCAAGACTCCTCATTTAGCTGCATTTGGGCTAGGGAAGCAGAAACTCTTCCGGATCTCTCTTGGGGTTACCCTGACCTATAGGAGCCCCGAGAGAGAAGAAATCCACAAACACTCTTCAGGCAATACTTCCATCCTCTGCACTTCCAGGCTGCAGGAGTCTACTCCTGCTACTGCCACACTGGGATATTTTGCAAACACACTCCCACGTGCTCTAACCAAGCTCTTGCTTGGGTGCTTGCATTACCATTCACAAACTCTTTCATGTAAGCCCCTGTCAGGCAATGGTGAAGCCCCTTCCTACCTTCCAGACAAGACACATGGATCCTTAGCTCAAACATATTTTTAGAGAGAGATATCATACAGAAAATATTTTAGATATTTAATATTTCCATATTCATTTGCATGCAAAATTTTGTCTCAGTACTTAAATGAGAGTAATAGAAGCAGCACTGTGAAGATGCTTTAAATAAATTTTATGTCTTTTTTATGTAAAAAGGACATGAGCTGTGCTGAAAACTCATGTGTGTTGATAGAATTGCACTTACAGGAAGTACAACAATGAACCAATGAGATTTAAATATTTCTATACCAAAAGCATTCCTGTTGCAATGGGAGCAAGTGGGAATTATATGTATCCAAACATAAGTCTTCTGTTGTCATTTTGTTACATCTTTTCCTGGTCGTGCTGCTTTCAGTGCCTAAATTCACCGGTGATCTTGGCATTGTGTACAAGTTTACACATCCCTTTGGAACTTGTGTTTGGGTTTTTCTATTGCTGCTTTGTTTGGTTTATGTGTAACACTTTTACATTCATTTTAAACTTGTACAGCTTTACAGCCACGTGAAAACATTAGCTAAACAGAAGCTTGAAATACCTCATTCTGTTTTGTCTAAGTTTAATGATGTCATAATCCTTTATGACTGACATCATGTTGTAAAGTCACAGAGTTCTAACTGAAAAAGCAGGATCAAAACAACAACACACAATTACAATATTGGAGACCAATAGCATCACAATTTTGGTTCCAGGCCCAGTATTTTGCTTATGATAGTCTGGCTGTATGCAAAAAAAAAGTATTTCTTACTTTATTAAAGGTGCTACACATGTTTTATAAGATCCATATGAACTAAAGCAAATAGATTTAAGTCTTTAATTTTTGAAGATTTGGGGTTAATTAACGAGCAAATATTTGTAGCAATCTACTAGATGTTATATTGGTTTTGAGAGTGGCAGGAAAGCAAAAGGCTTTCAGAAGAGAATCAAAAATGGTGGGTTCCACTCCATGGAAACTCACTAGCACTAGTTGCACCCTTTTCAATAAAACCAGTAGAGAAAGCAGAATTCCTACTCAATAACTGCAATTTCATATCAACTAAAAAAGGATAAAACAGTCAGGTATTCTTGTGCAGCCTGTAGCTTTTGCTGTATTTTCTCCTCCTTGACCCTCCTTGTCCTCCAAACTGTTAAATGTGAACACATCTTCTAATCAGAAATTCCACAGAAATTACAGCATACTACTCCCACACCCTTCACTTGAGCAACTTAAAATATTCCTGTTAGCACAAGTAGAAGAGGGAAAGGCTGGCATAATATGATCATTCCATATACAGCTGGTAAAATTACAAATACCTCAGAGAAAGACAAATACACAGAATAAAGTTATTTTAAAAATGATTCTGTGCTCAGTTCTGCAAGCCCTTTTTATTCTGTGCACAGAGAAATCCCAGAAGACATTTTCTCCAACCATAATTTCAATGCAATGATAATCCTGTAATGGATGAGTACAGACTCACTGAGTCTGCAGTGCTTGTAAAGTTTATCTGACAAGTTTTACCTCCAGCATGCCAAATCTTGCAAAGCCTCTGGCAAGTCATGACTTGACACAAAGAGAAAAGCTTCAAAGCAATTTGAATCCACCATGAAAGCAGGGACAGGTAATTCTCTGCATTAGTTGGATGAATCATGAAAGAGATCTTTAGCTAGATTCAGATTACATATGAGCAAGTAACACAGTCTAAAAATCTATATTATCTCCCTAAAATGAAGACTGGAATGATCATTTATCTATGAAGGAAAAAACCCACAGAAATACTATCTTTTTCTTATGCTCTTCAGAAAGCTGCTTATAGAAATCCTATTTTCTCAGAGATCACCTGTGACAGCTCTAATAAAAAGAAAATTCAAACACTCACATTTAAAATATGGGGCTTGATTTATGAGATAGGAAATGTCAAAACCAAAACTGAAACAGGATTTCCACACCCCTACTGACATTACTAACACAAGGTCACTGAGCTCCCGAATTTTCAGCACACAAGCAGAGATTTAGGCAGTTGTGTGGTATTTAAAATGGGCTAATTAAAATCTGCGTGTTGGCAGAGCTATCTAATCTCATACTTCAGGGTTCATGTCAGCCTCAAATCTGTGTCTCTGGAAAACAAATGTGGCTACTGCAGGACCCACACACTCCCTGGGCTCTTCCTGGGGGGAGAAAGGACCTTGTGTCTGATTCTTCTGAGCAGCTCCAGCAGCCAAATCTGCCACCAACAGTCTGTAAAAGTGGGGCCACAGCAGTTCTCTCTATCTCTGCCCTGCTCCTGCAGACCTTATCCATAGGGATGAAAGCTCCATGTCAGGGCTTCCACTACACATTCATATGGCACTGATCACAGGACAGCTGGGATTCCTGCCAGCTGCCACAGCATTGTTGTCATAGAAATAATACATTTTTAAAATCTCATGTGTTTAAGACACAACTGAAGTAGTGAATATAGCAAGAATCCCTCACAGCCTTGAGAAGACAAATTGGCATTTTAAAGACAGAGTACTTCAAGGTAGCAGCTTGGACCTTCCACCTTCATATTCTAAAATAGAAATCAGAATATTCTCATTTGTTAATTTTCAAAGCCAAGCAAAGGAGATGCTGGAGAACTGTAATAGCAACCATCCGGGTTTCAGCTCCTAAACATCTCTGCCTTTCCCTCAGAAAACTGAGGATATCATGCTAAAAACAGAACTTTAAGTACAAAACAGCAGTTGAGCAGAGAAAAACTGTGTAGAAAACAGACACAAAATGTTGTTTCACAGAGAATACATCTGCATTGCACAACCACAGAACAGATTTAGATATATATAACAGCACCATGAAGTCAAAGCATTAAGTTTCACGTACTTGAGAATTTCAGTGTCTATGCAGAGTATCTGTTCACGCTAATCCAACAGCTTGTTAGTGAGCTCTTTATCAATTCCTAAAAGGGATTGAAACTTCCCAGAAGTTTCTAAAGAGGCTTTAGAGCTAGCACTGCAAGGCCAGGGGCAGCACAGAAAGATACCTCTGGAGATAATTAAATGGAAAATAATATAGCAGATGAATAAAAAGGGATTTACCTCAGAGGAATGAACTTAGTTTTCACAATATGAAGTTAGTCACTTTTGCATTAGTCAGAAATTAAACTTCACTAATTTTGTTAATTGTGGACCAGTTAATCACTTCACTGCTCTGGACTCAGGGACAATTCCAAGACACCACAGATCCCAGTCTCCAATCTCCAGGCCAAGTGTGGCTGACAACATCATCTTATGGCTGCATGTAATGAGGCCAGCCATTAACCAGTTACAGAAGATTCATGTCCCATTGTGTCCCTTTCCACATTCCATAATGCATTAATAGCTGATAATCAAGTTCCTGGGCTGTTCCAAAGACAAAAAAAAGGATCCTCCATCACCCTCAGGAGGCAGCTAACCCATCTTCACAACTGCCACTGCTGTCTCAAGATTTGACCCCAATATTTGCTTTTTTAAATCACCACATATTTTCTTTACACATCATGTCTCTAACATTCAGATAGATAACATCAGCTTATCCCACCACTCCCCACACTTATGCACACTTTCACAGTGTAACATTAATGACAAGACCTTTCTGTTGAACACAGAATTAAAGTCAACTGCTTCTGTGTCTTGTCACAGGCAGGAGAGCAATGTTAGGTGGAGACAGGCAAAAACTGCTTTATGTGATGCCATGAGAGAGAGACTCCAGCACCAAGCTGATCTCACACATTACACACAATTCCCAGCAGCTGTGTGTAGGTCTTGCTTTATGTTTCTTTTCATAAAGAAACATATGTATTTACTTCTATTCTGGTCATACAGATAAAAATCACTCATTAGTACTGAAGTGAGCATAACAAGCTGGCAGGGAAGACCTCAGCTAGAAGCCCTGCACTGCTGCAGGCTGCTTGTGCCAACCTGAGCAACACAGCCCAAAGTGACACCAGAGTGGCACAAATGAAGCACTGTGTGTAGAACCTGAAGCAGAGCAGCTCTCTCCATCCCTGCTCAGCCCATACATCCACTGCTCAAACAGTGCACTAAAAACCCTCCTCCTTCCACAAAGGCTGTGCCATTATGCAGAGATAACAAATGTCAACAAAAATGATCTTTTTCAGAGAAAAAGGCAAACTTTTCTAGCTTAGCAATGAGGGAATTTGTGGAGGGCATGGAAGTCACAGCTCCACTCCTGATTAATTTTTTTAACCATCTGTTGAAGACTTCTTTCAAGTGAACTACAGAACTTGTCATGATTGAAGGAAATGGAATCCAGGTGAATTCCCTTCCCAACTACAAAGCTATCATTCACTCTCACTCTGCAGCCAAATAAAACTTTCCTTGTTTCTGTCAAAAGAAACAATCTCAAATCTGCCATGCCATTCCCATTGTATGAACCTGAAGAAACAGAGCAATCTAGATGACAATCAGGAAAATTGAAAATAAATTTAAAAAAAGAAACCTCATTCTGAAGAAAACAGAATCATTCAATATCTAGCAATGAAATTCAGTTACCTTAATAAGGCCAAACTAGCACTCCTCAGTTTTGCCCACTGTGTCCTAACCCCACTGACATAAATCCTCAGTGGAAGAACTGGCAAGAATATAATTAGAAGGGAGCTAAAGATAGTCAAAGCACAAAAAAGTTAATTTTAGTAACAGTAATAATATACTATCAAGGTGTAGTCAACAGAATCAACAACATTAAGTCTTCAGTAGATTGTCCTTGAAATACCCACACCTCCAGTGCTGCTTGAAAATTTACAGCAAATTAAGTCTTCCAGTTGAAATAACTATATTAAAGCTTCTTTAGTGTGCTCATCCCTAAGCATGGAAGAACATGAAAGTTAAATCCCAATTAATCTGCACTGACATGCAGCCATCTAGAATGACTTGAGAAGTCACAGTCTAAAGAGAAAAAATAAAGGGATTAATCCTGTCACTCTTACATATGCAAGTAGTTGCTTCCATTGCAATTAGCTGCATTGGGACAGCAGATTTCTGTGCTTGTACAGAGACAGGGAATACAGAGCCCTCTGCAGTGGAGCAAGAGCTGAGGATTCCCAGGGCTGCTGCCTGGTGCTCATTTGTTTCTCAGTAGAATAAATATGCTGCAATGAGTGATAAACATGCCTAATTGCTTTTGAGCTTGAGGGAAATAAGCTGAGGGGATTTAGTCATTTATTACTCCCAAAAGGAAAGTACCTCAGGAGTAAGAGACATGGTGGAGCGGCCATTTGAATCCTGGCAAACTGACTTTATGGAACCCAGCTAGAGTTAGTTAGCCAGGCTGCAAAAGACAGAAGCCATTCTTCTTTGTGCTTGAGATCAAGAAATAAAGGGTAGATAAGAAATATGACATTTACTTACTCAAATCTTTCCCAGGCTAAAATTAGGAATGTGGGATGACCTAGTTCCCAAGCTCAAAATATGCAGTTTCTGAGAGCAAATCATTTTACCCTAATACCTGACACAGGGACTGAGTGAATCACACACTGGAGACCTCTTCCTCATCCAGCTGACCACAGACAGTGATCAGATATCCAACTGTGGGATAGCTAATATTAGCTCAAGTAAATCCACACAGCAAATCATTCTAAGCAGCAGAATGGAAGATAACGTAAACAGTTCTTCTCTCACAAATTTTCCCAAGTCCACACAGTGCCTGATATTCCACTGGCAAGAACAGATGCAGCAGCTTGCAAGGATGGAGGACCAAAGTCCTACTAGGACACAGACGTCTTAGTAACCATCCATCAATCTTAGCTAAAAATTCAGCTAGTCCAGAAATGAACTGTGTGTTACAACTTCAATTTAGATCTAGCCCATGTCTTAACTGTTTAGTAAATGTGTTTAGGTCCAAGGGGTTGGGAGGAAGAATGGGTGAGGGCAAGGAAGCAAGTTCATGTCATCAGCTTCACAGTCTATAATCTTTTAAGATAATTCCTCAACAAAATCATCATCTGATTAAAACTAGGAAGGCTGAAAAATACTAAAATGACATTGAGTAATAAGACAGACAGGATAATGTGCAGTGGTGTTTTGAGTGATATGGGTTTAATCATAGCTTAGTTTTTCAAGGAAAATTAAGCTATGAACTATAATGGCCTAAAGTGAGGCTGTAGAAAACAACACATTTCTGCCTTTCAGCTGGTGTTTTTCACTTTGTCACAGATACAAACTAAGTATCAGATGAAGAGCAGCCTGCCCACTCCCCTGATCTTCCAACTGCATATATAACTTAGGGCGAGTTTTTGGTGTCAGAGCCAATGCATGATGCATTATTAAGATGAAGGATATGTTGTGATCTGTCTGAAGCACTCTCATATTGATTTTAATAACCTGAGAGTGTCTGGGGTTTCTTGAGCCACTTTGGTGTTTGTGAACTCAACAGAACACAGTTTTTCTATCCCATTTAACACTTGTTAACCTCAGCCCTCTGAAGTACACTTTCTGGGAATAAAGCTCAGTGCTACTACACAGTCCATGTGCCACACACCTCTGTCAGACATGAAAAGGGCTGCACTTTGCATCAAGATACCCATCTGGTCGTTTACTCAGTTTCTTTTATACACATAAACACAATTAATCTCGAAAAAGACACCATCCAAAGGAGGTGGGAACTAAAAGTTTCTCTCAGTGGGCTGCCTGCTAGCATGGAGCATATGCTTCCTACTGAAGATCTGGGCTGGGGTGGTGAAGAGAAACTCCTTGGTACTGTTTGTGGAGCATTCAGATGTAATTAGCACCACAACCCCACAACACACCGCCACAGAAAATCCTGCAGGTCGCCATCACTACAAAAAGATTAAGTCACTTGACCAAAACTATCTTGTGAGCTGTGTCTGGCCACAAGCCAGGAACTCAGGATTCCCAGGTTTCAGTCAGCTCAAGTTTCAGCATCGAGCTTTAACTCCACAAGCTTCTTTTTTTCTGTGGCCTGGGATTTCCCTGTCCATACCGTTCTTTCCAAACGCAAGGCATACCAGCTTTGACTCCCTCTGAATTTCTCTTATCTGGAAATCCCTTTTCAGTCTGATACTTTTCTTGTCACGAAAATGTCTTTTTAAAATACATACTTTAAAAAGGGGTTTATATGAGGGATATGAAGGGTATATGAAGGCACATCTTATTTCTTCTCATTTCCAGGACACTTGATAAAATATTACAATATTGCAATTTATATGCTAAAGGAATTCCCAGATGGCATCTAATCAAACAATCAGAAAGCAAATTAAAATGAAATATTAGTATAACCTCGTGTGCAAAATGCAGCAGCTAAAGCTCCCTGGCATTTGCAGGATATCCTGTGGAATGTAATTCTATTACCTGTGCTAATTTCATGCCTGTTCAGCATTGCAGAACATCTGAGCTATTGAGACCTCTGTCCAACACAAAAAAGAAGCGGTCCAAGGAAAAGTTTAATAGCAAACTACAGATAACCCTTATAACCATGTCTAGAACCATTACAGCAGCTGGTTTAATCAATTTCTGGCAACAACTCTCAAACATGTAATTTCTTAAAGCTGGCCTTCAGGTTCAAATCAAACCCAGTCAAGCTTGGGAAAGTTCTTTCAATAACTTCAGTGAATTTTGCACCATGACCCAGAATTCACAGCATCTCACGGTTCTAAACAAAGTCTGATTAAAGTAACATCCTATTCTACAGTATCTGCCACAGAAATTCCTGTGAGACCCCCAGTTATAATTATTTGGCAAATAAAAGTACAGAAAATCCACTTTGAGCTAATATCTGTGATTTTTATTTTATTCATTTATTTATCTTAGTAGTTTTACTTAGACGAAGTAGTTTCAATAAGGCATGAGAAGCTTGTAAAGCTCTTATTTTAATGCCCTAATCAAACTGTTCACTTAGTTAATTTTGAAAGACCCTCTTTAACTTTACAAGAAGCATTATTTGAGGGGAAAAAAACATCTGGTTTGGCTTATGGATAGTCACCAAAAAAAAAAAAGCTTATGCTCTAATCCATGCTATACTCTCCCCTGATTTAAGTGAACCTTTTCTCTACTAGTCTAAGAACTAGTGACCAAAGGCACCAACATGGTTAGTTTCTTTGAAAACAAACAAGGCTATTTGAGTTTCACACCAACAAACCTGAAGGAGTTATGCTCCAGCCTCATAAGGGAAGTCAATCAACTTTGTGTATCTCGCTCTTAGCCAGAGCCTTTTGGAAAATCCCTGCCTTCGTATATGCTTCCACAGTGCACTCCACTGGCACACAGACAAGAATACATTTCCTTTTAGAAATCCATTTCAGGAATCAAGAAAAACTTAAGGACCGTATGATAGAACTTAAAGAAGCTGCTATAACCCATTCTCCAGAGAAGAAAGGGGAGGAAAAATTATAAAAAGCAGCATTTCACTCCTTTGAGCAAGATGACAAGACTATCTGAGAAATGAGTGCATATACCAAATGAATGATGATATTACACACTTAGAAAGACATTAACACAAAGCAAAGTAGCTGGGCTTTAATAGCACTACAAAGTTATGTGTATTGACAAGCAGGGAGGCCCAACACAAATGGGGCTACCCACTCTGCTCGCTCCATTTGCTTCATATTCATAGAAGACCAGTTGGTCAAAGCTACTTGGAAGTGAGCAACACTTTTTGCACTGGTGACAGGTATCCTTAATCACGTGGTCTATTCTTCTTCTCCAGGTTTAGGAGAGACTAGAATTGGGGTTTGAGTATTTGGTGGAGGTTATGCAGAAGTAGAGAAAGATGGTTCCTCTAGATTTTGTACAGGTTCTCACTACCCCCAAGCCTCCTTACCATCCAATTCTCTTGGCAGGCTGAGAGAGTGTGTGGTATGATGCCATGCAGATGATGAAAGTATAAAGGAAGACACTAAAGATTCCCCAGTAAAGCATAAGTCATGTAAAATCCTAAACTCACAGGAAATAATCATATTCTCTCCCAGTGCCTCCCCACTTCAACCCTTCTCCCAGGGCATCCATGAAAAGGCAATCAAATTAAAAGGCATTACATAAAGAGAGATCGCCCCGGTTATAATCCCAAGAGGCTCCCGGCACTACAGCAGCACTAAGGGAAAACCTTCATCATCCCAAGGAACACAGAGACTCAGCACGGATTAGCAGAGTCAGGCTTAAAGGGGGAGGAGAACAAGAATTCCACTAGCAGCAAACCATTTTGAAAAATAACAAATAGAAATTAAAAAAAAAAAAAAAATTACGAAAACATCAAGATGGGAAGCGGGTCTTGGCTCCGAGCCCTCCCCGCGGACCCCTACTTGGAGAACGCACAGGCAGCCAGGGAGCTGAGGCTCGTTCCAGCCCCAGGCCGAGCCCCGCGGGTGGGGGCGGCTCCCACAGGGCCCCCCCGGCTCCGCCGCTGCCCGGCCGGGCTCGGGGAGGGCTCCTCCGGCGATCCCGCACGCTGTGCACAGCCCCGGCTCTTCCGAGCTGGCGCTGGCTCCGCCGATCGCGACAGACACGACAGACGCACACACAGCGCACACACAGCGGGAGGGGATGGAGCTGCACACGGCGAGCGGCGGGCGGAGAGGGGAGAGGAGGGCGAGCAAGCGGGGATGAGGTGGTACCTTGGATGTGCTGCTTGATGACATTTTCCAAATGGTCCAGCCTTTCTATAATCCTTAGTGTGTCCCCTTTGTCTTCCTCTAACTTTTTTTCTGAGACCGGCTCCTGCACTTTCACATAAACACTGGCAATGTAGTTGGTGACCCAGCCCACGTACAGCAGGCAGACGATGTTAGTCATTCCACTCAAAATCACGCAAGTGGACACTAAAGTTTTGGTTTTCCTGGTGCACACCATCCTGAGATCCCTCCATATAGCTCCAGAAATCCTGTGATCCACAAAACAAAAATAAGCTGCGATGAATATAAATCCTTTCCCCCCTTTCCCCGAAACGGAGACCACTCCGAAGTCAGTAAATTTCCATGCAAAAAGTTCTCTAATCCACAGAATGAAAAATACTTATCGCCTACCTAGGAGAGGTGGGGGCGGGGAGGGCTGATAATTAGAATCCTGGCTTTGAGTACATGAAAACAGCTGAAAGTTTGCGATGGCAGTGCCGACAGCAGACAGCGAGGCGCGCCAGCCGCCCGGCCGCCCGCTGCCTTCAGGCACCGCCCCCCGCCCCGGGCATCACGGACGGCGGCAGCCCAGCGCCCGAGCGTGGCAAACTTTGTTCCCTCCGACGCCGCTTCCCATCTCGACCGGCCGCGGCGGCGCCCCAGCCCCGGGAGAAGCCTGCCGGGGAGCGGGGCTCGGCCGGGACTGACAGCGCCCGGCTCCAATGGCAGCGGCGCTGCGCGGGGGCGCGGGGCGGGGATGCGGCGGGACCCACCTGCTCCTCGAGCGGCGCTGGGGGCCAAGCCCGGCGCCTCCCTCGCTGCCTGCCTGCTTGCCTGCCTCCCTCCCTCCCTCCCTGCCGTGCCCGGGGCTGGCTGCGAAGGATCTCCAGCCTGGAAAAGCGGAGGCGGCAGCCGCCGGTGCCGCCGCTCGCACCCAGAGGCGTCCATTTGCCTGAGGGGTGAAACCAGAGACGTGCCTTGGGCTCGGCGGAGCTCTCGGCTCCCAGCGACCACCCACCACTGCGATGTGTTTGGCTTTGAGCCTCTTGGCGTGCCCGCTCCCCGCCGAGGCTGGGCTGAGAATACCGAATGGTTGCTCGCATCCGCACCGGCGAGCCCCGTATCCATCCGTTCATCGCCTCCCCCACCTCCGTAGGGATACGCTCTATCCGAGAACATCCAGAATTAGCTTCAGTATCAGGGGCAGGATCAGTAACTCACAATTTAGTTCAGCATACCCGTGCTGCTTTCCTCTCTTCACCTCACATTTTACATCATTTTTGAAAACACATTAAAAAGGCAAATTCCTCCCAATATGAAATCTCATGGATTTGAGAGAAGGCACATGATGAATCTTTTCCATTGCTATTAAATAGGGACTTTTGTACTGCATGAGATCATTTTCTTTTGATAGTTTCAAGACAGAAATGTAACCACCATATCCAGCATTAGAAACAATGAGGCACGTGTTAATTAACATTCTAAAATTATTTTAAATACGTATCCAAGGAAAGCAAGAATATCAAATGTTGTGGATTGACTGCACTCTGTAGTCACGCTCCAGAACTGATCGTGCCACCAGGGTCTGCCAGTGTGCAGAAAGACCAGCAAGGTACCAGGACTTATTACTCTGAAGCATAAACATGTGAGTGTTCAAACCCTTCAACAGCTCCAATGTACATTGCAACATCTTAAGACAAATAAAAGCAGATGATTTGTCTTTGGTCTACGGGTTGCTATTTTTAAAGACATTGCAAGCAAGACTCAGTATTCAAGAAAGAAGGCAGACAACTGTCTTGCCAAAAGGCAGAATGACTTCTCCCTTTCCATCAGTTGGTACTCCATAGAAACAGTAAAAATGACGAACACTCAGACACATACAAACCAGCACCAACAGAAGCTACAGTCAACTCTGCCAACAAAGCTGAAAAAACAAACTGCCCCCTCAGTCTTCTGAGCCTCTCTGAAAACTAACTGAATTTTTGCCCATTTTAAAAGTACTTCCCCTGTGGTAACACTAGAAGAGACAAGCCCAAGAGAACTCCCTTGGAAATTAGAATATATAACACAAGGTATTTGAATGAGAATACAGTATTTCCATTTTAAGGAAAAATATTTTCAATGATACAGGGAAGTTTGCAGGACAAAGCAGTCAATGAACAAGTTCAAGCTTTGTAAAAGACAAAACACTGACAGAATAGATTAGAACAGTTCCACCCGGTAAGTCAGTTAATCCACTTGGTCTGCAATAAATGTTTGTCTACACCATCATTTATTTTCCTATTTCCTGTCTTTGTGTAACACTTCAGTGTTACAGCTTTCCTTCTGGTAGCAGCTGAGTGCTATGGCTGAAACCTTTAATAATAGTGTTACCTAGACTTCCTTTAATCTTTGTAAACCCTGCCTGCAGTCACAAACTACGAATTCTTCAGCAATTTAAGCAGAATCCATGACTTAGCCTGGGACTTCTCAATTTAAAGCACAACTTAACTGAAATCAGTCCAGGTAAGGGATGAGTAACAAGCATTAATAAGTCATAATTGCCATGGTATTGTATAAAAAATGAAGTACTAACTGCTTTTATAAACAAATATGAACAGTACTTGTTACTAATGACTGTAAGCACATCCGTAAGTGATACAAACATTTAGAAAAAGATGGATAATGTGTCTCACAGCCTTAATAGGTTGCTTACAACAGTAGATAATTGATTAATCTACAGTAACTATTAACAGTTCTTTAGCCTTTTGTTCCCATCAGCTCTCTGATCATGTTTAAAATGTATTTTCATTTATAACCACATTCTTTTACTGACAAAGCTGCACTCCTGTCTCCTAACTTGAGCCTTGATTTTACTGAAGCTACTCTTAAAACTGACTTGATAGCAAAACCTCCAGATGCTTTGATGCACAAAAAAATAAAGCGCTTGCTTTCATGCCTCTGGTAATAATATTCTAGACAGGTCTCTTTAAAAGTCTTCTTTTATGGGTTTATATAAAGTTGGAGGTATCTAAGTGTATGCCATTTAGAAATTGGTTTTGTAATTTTGATTTATTGTTTAGTATTACAATCCAGATGAGACCCCTTTGTGTGACATATTACATAAATACATAAGCAGTCCACTTTAATAATTTAATGGGAACAAAAACAGGAAAAGGAACAATAGGAGAATAGAAATGCTGCCAGCCTCACATTATAGTCAGGGAGAAAATTAGGTGGTAAAACCCTGAAATGTTTCTTTTCTGAACATTTAAATTATAGGGGAACACAAGGTCTATGAAATATTTTCGCTTAAATGAAAATGGTGTTTTCTGCTTCAGGTATTTAAGCTTGAGGCAGTACAATCTACTGTGCAGGTTATTAAAATATGTGTCTTGATCTTATCCTTGTCCTGATACTGCTGTGCTATGTCATGGTATGCAAATTATTTCACACAATTATTTCACATTTCTTAAAACAGGTATGTATTACAGGCTTTAATGTGGATTTCCCCCAGCTACACTGCTGCAGTAGGGCACCATTTGAAACAGTGCTGAGGAAAAATTAACCTTACAATCTAGTAAATAATGCAAGGTAAGTAGCAGCTGTAAAGTGACCTATAAGTAATTCTGTTAGTATTTCTTATCATTACAGTTCGTGGAAGTGAAATGTTTAAGAACTGTATTTTTATTGCAGCATTTTGATGTGGATTAAAGCGTTTTTACGTGTAAGATGGTGTTTGAAACATCAGAACCAAAAATACTTAACCCATTTTATACTAACAAGTTTCTTACACCTTGTTAGAAATCAGTGGAAAAGCCTAACTTTTAAACTTTATTTTTATCACATTCTATTCAGATTCTTAGCTGAAATCCTATTAGTTTGTAGAGATATAATCTTCATTATTATCTAGTCTGAGGAGATTTTCTTCTATTATTTCTTCCCTCTCACCCATGGTTATCACATCTTTTGTTTGGAAAGATGATAAAAAATTCCAAAGACAGTCACTAAGCAACACAGCATTTTACACTGTGGAGAGAGATGACTAAATAAATTTAGGAAAATCTGAATTACTCTGAGAAGGTAATTTTTTTTGGAAGCTCTGATGTCTAAGCCTGCACCCACAAATTAAGACCTGTACATCTCAAGCAGAGATTACCCCTCCTGCAGATGAGATCTTCCCAACAATTCAAAATATAAAACTGGGGGTTTAGCTCCTCAAAAGAGGCAGCTTTTTCTATTTTGAAGATAAAGGTCAGGTGTTCAGTCCCCAGGGAAGTGATCTGATGATCTTTGGAATCTATTGTCCCTAGTCATCACTAACAATAATTTTAAACTGATCTTAAACTTCTATTAAACCGTAAAAAGACATATGCAGGAATTACAAAGATGCCTTTGCATTTGCTGGAGCTGGGTTTTGGAGTAAGGGATTTGGTAAGTGGATGTTGTAAGATAATGAATAGGAACTGAATGCAAAACAAAAAGAAAGGAAAAAAACTTGGGAAAAGGCTGAATTAATGAAAAGGATGGAGGAAGACAAAAAAAACCCAAAAACTACTTTTCCTTCTTATGCTGGGACACATTCTCATCATCCTTATTCCTCTGGAATTTTTTCTTTGTCTCTCTCTTGCCTTCTTTAGGCCCATATCTGCTCTGTCCCTTTACTATTATTTCCTGTCATCTTTTCCGTTCCTCTTTTAAAAATCACTTCATTTCCATTTACACTAGTTCTGTTACACATCACCTTTTGTAACATTTTTAGCAATCACCAGTTCATTCAGGTCTCCTCATTTTTCACTGCTTTACAAAGACTGCTCAGCAAAGCACCAACTACAGCGAAACTCAGCTCCACATGGCCACTGCAGCCTCAGGAGGAGGAGAGTGAATTCGTGTTGAGCAGAGACACCCAATGACATTCTTACATCCATGAATCACAGAAGCACTGAGGTTGGAAAGGTTTGAGATCGTTTATTCCAGCCTTTGACTGAACAGCACCATGTCAAATAAGCCATAGCACCAAGTGCCATGTCCAGCTCTTTCTTGAACACCTGCAGGAAAAGGGATTCCCTCACGTCCCTGGGCAGCCCCTTCCACAGTCTAATCACCCTTTCTGTGAAGAAATTCCTCCTGATGTCCAACCTGATGCAGCTTGAGGCCGTGTCCTCTCATCCTGTCACTGCTTGCCTGGGAGAAGACGCCGATCCCCACCTGGCTCCACCCTCCTGTCTGGCAGCTTAGAGAGTGGTGAGGTCTCCCCTGAGCCTCCTTTTCTCCAGACTGAACACCCCCAGCTCCCTCAAGTGCTTCTCACAGGGCTCTTACCCTCCAGAACCTCCCAGCTCCATTGCCCTTCTCTGGACCTGCTCCAGCCCCTCAATGTCCTTCTGGAACTGAGGGAGCCCAGAACAGGACACAGCACTCGAGGCGTGGCCTCAGCAGTGCCCAGTACAGGGGGACAGCCACCGCCCTGCTCCTGCTGGCCACACCATTGCTGGTACAGGCCAGGGTGGCACTGCCCACCTGGGCACACCCTGGCTCATTTTCAGCAGCTCTTGACCAGCACCCCAGGTCCTTTTCCATTGGGCCCTTCTCAGCCCTCTTCCCCCAGCCTGTAGCAGTGCATGGGGTTGTTGTGACCCAAGAACAGGACCTGGTGCTTGGACTTGTTGCATCTCACACCACTGGCCTCAGCCCATCCCTCCACCCTGTCCAGATCCCTCTGCAGGACCTTCCTCCCTGCAGCAGATCAACATTCCCGCCCAACTTACTGTCATCCATGAATTTGTCTTTCCAAAATGTCTTTCTATCAAAACCATCAAAAATCACTTCATACTGTAATTGATCTCTGCTATGCTGCTATATTAGCTACTTTTATGCACTGCTGTGATTTAGTTTTTTCTGGCAGCATTACACTGCACCGTTTTTTTGCCTCAAAACTACCAGTTAATCCATCTCAAGTGACTCATGTGTGACCAGCAATTCAACAGCAGGAGTAAAGGATGCAACATATGGTCCTTTGTGAGTGGCATGTCTACAGATTCTCAGAGAAGCATTATGTTCCGTTCTCCTCAAAGCTATCATATGTCTACACCTTACACCTCCAATGACAACCTTGTCCCTAAGCAACTTTAAGTCTCTTCATTTTGCAGTGTTAAACTTTGGAAACATTTGAAACAGATTTCCAGAGATTACAGCCCACTCAATCTCTGAATCATTCTATATTCAGATTAAAAAAAAAAAAAAAAAGTAAATGCAAAATACTTTTTGACATCTAGAAACCTTGGCTTTCTCAAACAATTCCTCAATGCTCTTTTATTTCTATCTTTAACTACAGTAATACAAATCATTGTACTACGTCAAACAAGAACTGAGGCAGCCAAATATCTTATTTCCAAATACTGTCAGGCTCTGAATATTAAGGGACAAGAATAGTCCTCTTGCCAGGCTTTGCCTGGAAAAGCTTCAACAAATTTAATGGCATAAAGGCTGTCTGTATCAGTGGTTGCAAGTGATTGCTTACACTAGCTGTGCAAGCAATCACAAATTCACAAAGTTCTGAACTGGTACTTTCTCATATTCCAAAGAAACATGAACATATTGTGCGGGCCTGTCACAGACCCCCTTCTTAGATGGCTCTTGGCCAATGTGAGTCTCATATATGCAGCCCCTTCTCACATGACAGGAACTCCATACTTCAATTAATTTTTGTAATTTTGCTGTTTCATCAGCTTGTCATTCAGGGTCATGTCTCCTTCCACCTTTTGCAGCTGGCTTTAGAAGTTACTAAGGCTATGGTACCCTCACTATTTACATGCTTGTCTGATCACATCTATATATGCTGAACAATGCAGATCCCAACCTCCCCTGCTTGTGACTGTCTTCTCTTTGGAAACTTATGATTTCTTCCTATTCTTTGTCCTTTCTGTCTTAATCAGTTTTTAATGCATGAATGGAGCTTCTCCTGAAGCATAATGGAGAACAAACTCTTAGGAAAGATTTGCAGCCCAAGTATCAATTAAATCCAGCATCAACTGTCATCATTATCCATGTTCTCTGATGTCTCAAAAAAAGAAAAAATCCGTAAATAGGTGGAAAGCTACTTCCTTCAATTCCTCATTAGATAATTACTTTCCTAGACAGAAATTCCTTAAAAGAAGCCTAAGAAACTTCAATACTCCTTTTCCTCCCATTCCTGAATGACAGGGGGTGTTTATTTCTTCCAAATTCTTTCTTTGCTGAAGGCTTGGATCTTCGTACTGTTTCAGAGGAATTGACACTGAAGCATTCAAGAGCATTATGCCAGAGTAAAGCGAGTTAATTAAACCACTACTGAGGATTAGAAAGGTAGAGCCTCAGAAGTGACTGTAAATTCAAAATAGAGATCAGAGAAAATGGAACATAAAAGTAATTGTCCTTTTTAATTCAAATTGATGGTTAGAAAGAATTAATTACTTCTGTAGGTTCAGTTTATTGTTCAACCAGAAATTATAAAAAATTGTATGATTCTGCTTTACTAGTTTAATGTAAGGTAGGACAGACACCGTTGAATTCCAGTGCTGGTGAAATCAATTTAACTGGTTTAACTCTTCCATTTCCCAATCAACATTATCTAGATCATTTTAAAGATGAGATTTGGCCAGCTGTCCTTCAGCCAGTGGTTAGAAAAATGCACAAAACCCTCTGTTAATGCTCTTTTGCCAAATTTACATCCAAATATGTAATTTAGCTGAAACATGAGTTTCTACAATTTGAGACTGCTGGAATGATTTTCTGTATGACACCTTTCATCAGATATTGCAGCCACAGCTTAAGCAAATGAACAATTCACCTTAAAATACTTAGAGTATGTTAGTAACTAATTCTTTTTCTCAGGTAGATGAAAAGGCTTTGAATGTGTTTTTGTTTGGTTGGTTTTTAAAGGATTTGGTGACATCCAGAAGTTATCTTTTCTCTGATCTGTTCACTGCATAAAAACCACAACCAACACCACCACCCTGAAACACAAAAGAAAGCCCTTCTGCCATTTTTAAACAAAACTGACTCCACAGCAAGAAAGCTTCCAGTCCAGCTTGGTATTTTAACAGCTCTCACAGTATGAGAGGAGATTGAATGTTTTATTTGGTTTGGCCTGGAATATATCACACTGCTCCAAGAATGTCTAACAAAACACCTGTGCCCTGCTGCAGAGTTCTCTGATGAACTGCAGAGGGAATGGTCTTGTAATGCTGACAGTTTAGATTAATATAACCTCTTGTACTGGGTCTGACTGAGGTAAAGTTCACAGCCCTCACAGTGCTGTGCTTTGCATTAGTAGCTGGTCAGGTGTGGATAACAGACCAGTGTTCTGGCTACTGCAAACAGAGCTGACCCAAATTAGCCAAAGGGATACTCCATACCATATGACTTCAGCTCAGATGTATAAGCTATGGGAGAGAGGAGGAAGAGGGGGCATTCGTGATTCCTCAGCCTTTGCCTCCCTGAGAAACCAATGCTGAGGCCCTACTTCCTGGGAAGGGTCCAAACATCACTGCCAATGGGAAGCAGAGATTGACTTTTTTTTTCATTAGTTTATGCACGCACAGATTCTTGCTTATTGCTTTCTTTCTCTAATAAAACTGCCTTATCTCACCCTGCTGGTTGTCCTTCATCTTACTCTCTCCCCTGTCCCATTGGGAAAGGGAGCGATAGAGCGACTCAGTGAGCACCTGGCATCCAGCCAAGGTCAACTGACTACACCCCTTTACCTCAGGGTTTTGTGGATTAGTTTGGCCTTAAGTTGCTACAGAATTTAAGAAAAACTTAAGCATACAATGAGGTCTCCCCTCAGTTTCCTCTCCTCCAGTGGAACAGACCAAGTGCCCTCAGCCTCTCTTCATACAGTTTCCCAGAGCTCCATAGCCCGCTCTGCTCCTGGCTCAGTGCCTCAAACATAGGATGTCCTCCCTACAGCCCCAGCCTTGGGTAGCTCTGTCCTTCCTACTGAAGGGTAGGACAGCTCAGGGTGCCTCCTGTGCCAGCCACACTTGCTCCAGCAGTTGCTGCCACAAGCACTAGGCACATCACTGCCATTGCTGGGCAGCCTCAGGCAGGGCCACACTTCACTGAGCACCAATTCCAAGATCTTGGCCCAAAGCTACTGGAATCTAAATCCCAACTCCAGATACAAATATCACCAGGATTTAATACTCCTCTATTTGCTGCACTTCCGTATACATGATTTATCTCGGGAAGATACAGAGTGTGCGGAGCTATGTCTAAGTGTATGTTCTGCACCTAAAAAATGTCTTAAGAAATGTGTCAGCTGACTACATATGCTCATTCTCTTTCTGCAGTTATTCTCTATGCATGTATAACATCGTAGAACTAACACACAATTTCTGTTATTTTGGAGTTCCATTCTCCCTCTGCTTTGAGGGATCTAGGGCTGGAGGTGGCCTGCAGGTTGTCCTGCCGCCACAGACGCCCCAGCCTAGCCTAGAAGTGCCTTGCGTGTGCTGCTCCAAGTGCATCTTCAAAGGAAAGGCTGTGCTTCCTGAAAAGCTCTTCCAGAACAAATCACCTTCTACTTTCCAGCCTCAGTCTTTTTCCTGCTCTATTTCTTGACCTTTCCTCTTGCACCAGCTGTCTGTGACATGAACCAGCAGGTCTTTCCTGAGCTGCTGCTTTCTTCTTTAATGGACGGATAGAAAGAATCAGGAGAGGAGCCCCTCTGAATGTCCTAAGGGTTGAGCAGCACTCAATGGCACAGCCTCCTTTGCTGCCGGCAGGTCAGCAGCTCACCCCCTGCAGCTGCTCAGCCCTGAACATGCTGCTAAGTGCCATGTTCCTGCAACACTAGCTTGGCAGGAGGCTCAGGAGAAGCTGGGGAGAGGTGAGGGACGGGCTCGGGCAGGTGGAGCCCACAAAGCCGTGGGCCAAGGTGGTGACGGGCAAGGCCCGAGAGCTGGCACGGGGCAGCAAAGCTGGGCATGCCCGGGGCTCCTGGGCCTCCTGCCCAGACCTGTGGCCAGGGCCCCGAGGCTGAGCTCCCTCAGCCCCTGGGCAGCAATGGGGCCCACACTGAGCCCCAGGGAGCCGCGGGCACACCTCTTGCTCCTGCAGCCTCTGCCTGGGCCAGCCCAGCCAGGCTCTCCCGCAGAGGCCGCAGCCAGAGCCACGGGGCTCATGCCCTGCCCTCCTCGTTCTGTGTCTTGCAGCCCCTCAGCCTCCACAGGGAATTGCTGCCAGGGCCACGGGACTCATGCCCTGCCCTCCTCGTTCTGTGTCTTGCAGCCCCTCAGCTTCCGCAGGGAATTGCTGCCAGGGCCGCCGCTGCCACAGCTGCTCAGGAACAACCGTGGCCTGATGGAGCTGTGTCTGCAGCACCCCTCTGCGCACAAGGCACTGCCGAGAGAGAGGAGCCAGATGTGGCGTTTGGAAGAGGAGGAGAATCCGCTTCTCCCCTCGAGCATGTCTCTCAGGCTCCAGCCCCGCTCTGGGCTAGTGGCACGTGGGAGGGAATGCATGACCAGTGCCAACACCAGGCACGGGGACGTTCCCGAGCATAGCTGTGCTAAAGCCCCTCATCTTTAGTCATTGTTTTTAGGAAAGTTTTTACTTGGAAGTCGTATTTTTCAAGTTTAAGAAAGTTGACGGTTGTTGGGCAATGGGGTCCTAGTATTTCCCGCCGTTAGTTGTAGCTTTTACAAGTCTTAAAGTTCAATAAAGCTCAGGTTTTCCATACATTGCCATGATCTTTTGCTGTTCCACACGAGATGGGAGGCAGCAATTCATGGGTTTGCACGGGAGCTCCACACCAGCACTCCTGCACCAACATATTGCTACTTCCAAAAGACTTTCCTTTTGTTTACAAAATAAAGAGACATGCTTATAAGAAGTTATCACAGGAATAGAGAAGGAAGCCCTGAGAGGAAGCCTTGGATGAGAGCCAAGAGTTTCTTCAAAAACCAGTATGATACTAGCAAGTGGAGATCACCCCATTTGGAATTCATAAATTTCTAGGTATGCCTCGACTCGGGTTGAACTCCAGGTTTTAGAACTGCGGAGGAGAATATTTCAAAGCATAAGCTTCAAATTACTAATAAAAAGAAAAACACTGAATTGTTTATTCCTTTTTTTCTCTTAAGTAGCCTGCACACTAAGGAATATACTTTTTTTAAAATAAAATCACCTACTTTTATACAGTTCAAGACAGGAGAGGGCATGAATTTCTATTCACCTCTCTATGTTCAACACACAGCATGTTCACTCACAGAATAATAACCACCAGGCAGCAAAACTTCATGATCATCTAAAGAAACATGCAGCTGAATTGCCCTATGTAGGTATTCCAGTTTACCTTCCTGTTCTTTATGCTATTTGCTTTATAATCGCTGGAACAGTCTTTTCTGCCCCACAGAAATCTTCTTTAAAAACGTGACTGGGTCCTGGAGTCTAGAACAGAACGTGTGAGCTCAAGAAAACTTTTGGAATTCTTACTGTTATTGAAATACTAAACACCACATATTTAAATTATAAAGTCCCCTGCAGGGTGGCTTTACAATGGAAATTTCATGAATAAAAGATATTCAGGAGTCCTATTTTATCCCATTGAACCTACACAGTTCAAAAAAGTTACAAGAACACATGGGTTTAAGAGTAAAGCGCAATCTGTTTATATTTACCACACCTCTTCCTCAGAACATCTCAGTTGCTCATTTTCACCTACCCAGTTTTATGGCCTTGGTTTTGTTAGATAATTTCCTCTATAGGATTACATTCCACTGGCCTCTTGCCAAAAAACATTCGGACTAGGAGAGATGAAATCTTCAGCCATCAACAGAATAGTGTAGCTGACATACATCTTCAGGCAACTGCAGTCTGACATCTATGAACAGCACTGTGCTAAACACAAATTTCACTAAATGTTACTAGGATGGTGTTTCTACCTAGTTGTTGATAAAAACGTGCAATATAGACTGTAAAGTGTGGGAATCACAGCAGACATTGTTTCTCTGTAGATTGTAAAAAATACTATTATTTTAGCAACAGAAATTCTGCCCAAGGCTTCTGTTATTTACAGCAACCTCACGCTTTCCCCTGCAGGGCCTGCCTCAACAAGCTTCTGTGTCTTTCACCAGGGTGCTAGAAGGTTCTGCTGCAAATGTTTCAGAAACAAAGTTTTTAAATCTGAGAACTGATGTCAGTTTTTGGTGGGTCCTCCTCCTGCATCTGGACTTCTCAGCTCAAGTCTCTCAGGAAGAAATGACGCAGAACCAGGATTCACATACTGATTTGTATGGTAAGCAAGCCACAAAAACAACATTGTAACCTTTTGCAGTAAAATTGAAAGCGGAAAGGGTAGACTGAAGGTGGAGGTTTTTGGGAAAAGATAGGAAAACAACCTGAAAGCAAAGGGAAAAAACAAGGTGCAATGAAAATGATACATTTAGTATTAAGTGTTCACCTGTGACTCTATGCTTTGGTTTTTGCTCTAAGGGGAAGGAAGGACCACAGGTAGGACTAAAGAGAAACATCTAATCTGATGTTTATTTCCTGGTGATACTAATTTCTTTTGCTTCTTGCTGTAAAAGACTTGGGGGAAAAAAAAAAACCCAAACATGTTTCAATGTAATTCTTCCTGCAGCTCAATCAATTTCCACCAGTTTTAACTTAGATTTATCTATCAGATTCCAAGCATTATTTCAATGCAATGCTGTGTTTTGAGGATGACTCATCAGTCAAATAATATTACTGTGAAATATAACTCAGTGATACCAGGCTGCAGAACACACTGCTAGCTGTTAAGAGCAGTACTAATTCCAGTTGCAAATTTTGATTATAGGAAAAACAGGTAGGCTTAATTTGGGAGTTATTTCCATTGGGATTTTCATTAATCAGGACCTATTGTTTGCTGTGCAAACTCTGAACAAGCTCATTATTTACCGTTTCTATCAGTAGAAGTTTTCATGCTTGTAAGTGCACTCTGACACATTCTAATAATTAAATGGCGCTGGAAACACTCATCATACAGCAATACAGTGAGTTTGGTGTTTTGAAATAGGATATCTGTTTGGGAACATGTTTTATGGCCAGTTTGTGGCAAAGAGAAGAACTTGTGAAATAGGCAATAATTGTCTTACTCTCCTAGCAACTTAGATTTTTTCTATTTTTCAGAAAAGTCAAACTGATATCATGTACCATCTTGAAAGTTCCATTTCAAGGTCCTTTTTACAAGGCCTGAACAGAAAAGTTTCATGTCCCTAAACCTTCAAGGGCAAAAAAATTACCAAACCCCTAAGAAAATTGTTCTAAAAGTGAGCCAGTCCTCCTGGACCTTTTTTTTTTTTTCCTTTCTTTGTTATTCAGAGTTGTAGGAAATAACTTCCCTTGATTTGGGGGGAGGTGTTTGTTGTTTTTGTTATTTTCTTAAAGCAAATGAAATTAATGGTTGTGACAAACAGAAAAGGAGGAGTAAAAGTAAAGCACCACCAGCTTCCTTCATTAAAGTTTGTTTTCCACTTCACTGTGTCTAGTAAAAGAGCCCAGGAATATCTCTACAACCCAGCAATGCTGCATTATTTTGTTTTGTTTAAATGAGGTAACACATGCCAATCCAGCAGCAAGAAAAGATTCTTTCTTTGCTGCAGTGAGAGTATGTGCAGCAAATAGCTTCCATTAGTTCACAGATTCAAATTTTATCTCCATCACTGTCACAGAGAGACAAAACATCAATTGTTGGTCAAAGGCTAGAGAATATTTGGACAATAGGGAGCAGAAAATATTTCAAACTAATTCATGTCTACCATAAAGAAGATACCAATTTATACAAATCATGTTTTTAAAAAAAATGTGGAGACACAAATATGACTACAATAATCACATTATTTCCTTAAAAACCATTACCTTTGGGCAACATCAATATAAATAGAATTAACAACTCCTTGAGAAATATTAATTTCTTTCCTTTCAAAAAAAGTGAAAAGCATTAGTCTCTAATCTGACTTTAAAGACTTTGCCTAGAAACGAAATATGTTTTCCTTTCCCTCCAAGTTGTTGCACAGAAAGGCTTTTTTTGTAGAAAAAATAATTTGTTATTTAAATTAAAAAATAAATATATTATTTGATTACCATTGTAATTCAGAGTTCATTCTAATGCTGTGGTACTTCTAATGCTGTGTTACTTCTAAATTCTTGACATTCTTAGAGTGAAATAAAAAGAAACCAGTCAAAAACATATACGCTTCCAGTAAAAAAGAAAGAATCTGTGGACTAATTTAGAAAAAAAGTAATACAAAATTCTGTTCACAACCCTGTAGGATATTAACAAAACTTTTTGAAACTAGTAAATCTGTCATGCTTTTAAAAACAAAACTAAGCAACACAGCCAGAAAGGGGAAAAACTCCCACACTTTCCTGTAGCTCAAAACCTAAGCTTTTAGAAAAGAACTGAAACATTTACTTTCAACCTTTAAGCCAGATTTAATAAATACCCTAAATCAAGACATAAGACATCACATAATTCATATCCATCTTCATGAACTATAAAGAGAGAATCTTTCATACCAGATCAGATCCGGTTCTATCCCTGTTAGAGAACATTGCCAAACTGAACACATCTTGTATTTCCTTGCTTTGTTTATTGGATAAGGAGCTGAATTATGGATTCCTTTATAGCAATACAGCCACTCCAATCCACACATGGGGTCTCCTAAGACAGCAGGTGTTCCTCCACAAGCTAAGAAGAAATTAAAAAAACAAAAGGGCAATGTGGCCACTGCTCTCTGGCCACAGAGAGCAGGCACAACTTTCCTAGGCATTGTCCTGGGGAAGGCTGTGACAAGAGCAGAGAAAAGAATGAGAAACAATTCTTATCTTCACTTGCTGCACTTGTTTGTTGTGCACGTGTGGAATGTGTTATGGAGATTTGTTTAACAAAGGGTGATTTCTTAATTGGCCAATGGTGATGGTGTTTTGGATTCAAGGACCAGTCTGGTCTGTCTATATGACACTGTCTGTAAGAGCAATGAGTTTTTCTTAATAAGTGTAGTATAGTATAATAAAGGGATTGATCAACCTTCTGGAATCATGGAGTCAATGCTAATTATTACCCCATCGGGGATGCCCTGCTACAATAGGGCAAAGCTTCCCCAGGTTTTAGGCCAGAATTTAGGAGACACTGAAGCTTGATGGTGCAGTGGGAAAATACACAAAACCCATGAATACCACTTAGGCACATAGTTTTCAAAAAAATGTGGAACCCCAGGCAGAGAGGCTAAGACTGAACAGTTTGTGAGGCTGACACAGCTGTTAACCTGAATGGACTTTAGGCAGTGGATGCCTTCCCCCACTGCAAGGTTTCATGAAGGGCTGGGAATAGCAGCAGCTGAAACATCCCAGATTGCAGAGATCACAGGGAGCAGTTCACACCAACTGCACCACCAAGCATTCTGACACAATCTGAGAGCACTCGCAAAGAACAGGGGTGAGTGACCTGCCCATGGTCCAGCCTCAGCCACAGAAACCCTGTGTCACCAAAAAGGGCTCATCTCTGGGGAAGATCATCTTTGGGAGGGGGAGCTGGCATCACAATTTATTTTATATTTTTTTTAGTTCTAATATTAACAATGAAGGTTTCTATCACCTGCCATAGAAGGCTTTATAGCCTCATGTATATAAGAGACCATGAATTTGACATACATAAATAAATCTTTGACTGTATTCCACTTATTATAGGAATGATAACCCAGATTAATTTATGCTACAGTAGTATTATTAAATGTTAGGAAATTTTTTATAGAAAAGAGAGTTCTGACACCTAAAAGCTAAAGTTTTAGAATTGGCAAAAAAAAAAAAATTGTGCTTAGAGGTTCTGTTTTTAGTTGTCCTTCAAGAGGAGGAGGATTTCTCCTCAAAGTCCTCCTCTCTCTCATTCCCATTGTCCATTTTCCTCACCATTGCCATTAAGAAATCCTGCAATGTTTTACAACTTTTAACGAGTTCATTAGGCAGCTAAATCAGATTAAACAAATAAAATACTATAAATAAAAGACAAATAATAAAACCAGGGAAAACATCTCAAACTCTGCAACTACAATTATCTCTCTATTTTAATTCATAAGGTGGGAGAACCACTGAGTTTACCACAAATGTCACATCATAACCTCTATCACTGGCAGGAGAAATCTAGAACCCTGACTGAAGTCTTGCTAGATGCCAGCACCAAAAGCTGACTTTTTTTTTTTTTTCTTTCCACTAAATAAATATCTTTCAGAGCTGAAAGAGAACACAGATGGAGGTTAAAGGAGGTTTAACACTACTAATTCATGCAGCACTGCTGCTGGGCTTTGTCTTTGCATTTCACTAGACTGCTTTCTTTGAATAAATCTGCATCAGAGACCAGCAGTTTCATTAACTGGTCAAAGCTGGCTGGTTAGGAACATGAAATATTTGGCAAAACTGTAAATTAGGGTGTGTATATTTACACATTTTTCTTTGAGGGAAGCAGAGCTCATTCATAAAGAAACTTAATGGGCAGTAAATTTTATGGCATCAGTTAAAGAAAAAAAAATTCAGACATAGTTAGATGACAGATCAAGTATGAAGAAGTGAGTTCTGCAATCACTAAGCTGAAAAAGTTCTATTCAGGACATGTTTGTCCCCCACTGGTTATGAAATAGTGCAAAAAGGTGAAGACTTATCTTTCCTAGAGGGCAGTTTCCACTAACCACGTGTAAACATGAAATCCATGAGCACTGGCTGGAATCACTGCTACTTTTCTCTCCTAGGTACAGCTGGAAATTGGAAGTTTTCTTATTGCAGACTAATACAATTGTCAGATAGTTAGTGAATTGCAAGATTGTTAAACCCAAGGTTGCTCAGAAACACCAAGAACCTATTTCAGTGAAATGCCCTTTCATAGCAAGCCTTTCACGTCATGGATAGGTGTGGCAGCACATTTCTCTCTCTCTCAGGATTTTTCATAGAGGTGCACAGAGAAAACAATTTCTATTTCTGCTCCTTGTTTTTCTCATGTGGAATGTGCTTGGAGAATTGTTTACCTGGGGTGATTGCTTGATTGGATTCTGGTGAGGATTGTTTGGGCCTGGTGGCCAATCCAATCCACCTGTGGCTGGACTCTCGAGGAACAGGGTCACAAATTGTTAGTAGTTAGATATGGTAGTTAGAGAAAGTAGGTTTGTAGTTTTAGTATCTTCCTTTATATAGTATATTTATGTATTATAGCAGAGTTATAATAAAGAAATCATTCACCCTTCTGAACTGATGTTGGACATGATCATTTCTTCCCATTGGGTTTGCCTCCATTTTACAATAGATAGTACATAAAAAAGTAAGAGTCATGATTTCCGTCTTTCTTTTGTGACATGAATGTACACCTTCCACAGCTATTACTCCCCCTCAAGTGCAAAAATGAGAACTTACAGAACTTTAGAAGTTTAACATTTAAGTTGCAAAATGAAAAGCTTCTCCTATGTTTTATTGCATTTAGTATTCTACACATTCAGGCAACAATGCAGCCATTTTTAGTTTTGTCTGCCCCAGAGAATACTTGTGCTTTGAGCACCCACGCTGCAGCACAGGGCCAAAGGATCCACAATATCCAGCTCTACATTCCTTGAATCACTTTCAGACACACAGTAAGGACTGACCCTGGCTGACAAACCAGCATAGCTTGACTTAGAAAACTGAGTTTTCTTCACTTGCAAGAGAACTTTTGCCCTCCTTCTTTGAAAGAAATAGGAAGATGAACATGTGTTGTGTGATGCATTGGAAAGGACTCTTTGTTCATCATTACGGAAACCGCAAGACAGAAAGGAGAAGCCTTGTGTAGATAACAGAAAACCGCAAGAGAGAAAGGAAAAGACTTGTGTGGATAACAGAAAACCACAAGACAGAAACTAGCTAGTGTGTTGATTACTTAAGCTGACTGTGTAACTAGAACTTAGGCATATATAACATATGACCTTATAGGGAAAAGATCATTACAGGGCCGTGAACTTCCACCGAGGAAGAGAGGAGCCTTCCTCAAACGACCACCAGAGAGTAGAAGAAGACCCCCTAGCAACAGAGGGTGCAAGCACAGAGGACACCCAGAAATACCACAGACACCGAAGAAAAAGTATAAAAAGACTGTGGGAAGGGGGAAACGGTGTGAGCCGTAGGTGGAGCGCTGACTCCCTGGCTGCACCCAGCATTGTTTGCTTGCCATCGCTTGCTGTAACCAATAAATTTCTGATTGACTCTCGAAAGGCTGAACAAATTATTCGCCTCAATTTATAACATGTTGGGGGTTGGGTTTTTTTCTGTTCTTTCCTTATTACCTGTGGAATTTCTTCCCATTGAGTTGCTAAGGCACTGATGGCTGGGTGCTTGAGAGAGGCTGGGAAGGGGAACTCCTTTGTTTTTTTGGGAGTTTCTCTGGGGGGGCAGAAATACCACGAGAATGGGGGCAGTAAAAAAAAAAACCGGGTTGAGGACAGCTGCTCTTGTGCTGCTGGGCTTTGTAGGAGGACAGTCGGACCTGTGGCTTGGGGAAGGGAGTTCGCTGCCACCGCCAAAACCAGCGGGGACCCTTTCTTCTGCTGCTGGGCCCCGCATCCCCCTGCCCTGCCAGGACATCCCGCATGTTCCAGCTATTTGCCATGGAGTTTTGATAAATTCTCGTCCACCACCCCAGGATTTCTGCTCATCCCTGCCATTCCAGCCTGCTGCTTTCCGAGAGTCCCAGGGGTTTGTGGAACAGAGCCTCTCCTCTGTCCCTCCCTGGCTCGGCCGAGCCGCCAATGCCGCAGCAGAGAAGGCTGGGACTGGGTCCTGGTTCTGTTATTGTTAATGCTGCAGTTGTTGTTGCTTGTTTGCTTTATTATACACGCTGGTAAAGAACTGTTATTCCTATTGCCATATTTTTGCCTGAGAGCCCCTTAATTTCAAAACTCTAAAAATTCAGAGGGAGGGGGTTTACATTCTCCATTCCAAGGGAGGCTTTTCTGCCTTCCCTAGCAGACACCTGTCTTGGAAACCAAGACAACATGTCACTCAGATAAGATTTCGCTCATGTTCAATTTCTCTCAGTATTTAAGACTCCCCCCACCCCTTCCCTTTACAGTTTATTTTTTGACAGGCATCACAGGCAAAAAAAAGACATTAAGGATGTCAGATTCACAGGACAAGAAAAAAAAATACTCTATTTTTTTTCAATATTGTGAAGTCACTGTGATATGGAGATGACCTGTAACACAAGCAAAATTGCAAAGAGACTTTTCTCTAAGAGAAAATTTCCATTGTGCAGAGGAACACTTCAGTGGCTCCAGTTAACATTAGTGTGCTCAAGCACAGGATTCTGTGACTTGCACTCTGCTAGTTTTGGTAAGAGATTTATAAATGCACGGATCACCACGTGGAACATTTATCCATGGTCTCATTAGAATAATTGCAGGATCTGACTGGTTAGTGTTGTCATCTTATTAAGATTTTAGGAAAAAAAATTATCTTCTGTAATTGTTAATACAGAAAGTCTTTGAGACACCTTCTTTGCAGACAGTAATGGGATAAAACAGCCCAACTTCCCTGTCCTCTAGAATGTAATTTTGTGTTTATGTATCTAAGGGGATCTGATACTAGCCATCAAGATTCAGTTTCATCTCTGAATCTGCCAAAGAAAACCTAGCTTACAGAAAATATCTGAAATTTATCCTCTGAAATAAAATGGAAAAAAAAAAACCTAAACTAAAAAAACCTACCAACCAACCACTCAGTCACTCAGTAAAGCACAGGATGGCATCAACACATATTCAATGTCAATGCCTTTCTTAATTCCTGACTGGCATTCAGAGTCCAGACCAATGTACACATCTGCCTTTTGTCATACAGAGGATGTCACCACACCAGTCTCTAGAAAGGCAAGAGAGAGGACACGCCCCTGCTTTCCCAAAAGGCAAGAGACAGGACAAGCCCCTGCTTTCCCAAAGGCTTCCATCCACAAGAACCATCTCTGCATTGTGCTACTGCTTCACAAGGAAGGCTTCAGGCAAGTTCAACTCCTGGCAAGTAAGCCATAGCTGACAAATGCAAAATCACCACAGGCTGCTCCCTCAGCCTTCCCTCACACTCTGAATTATTCAGGTTTTGGCATTATGATACAGTAATGACCGAGGTCTGTGCATGCACTTTCACTCATCATCAGGCAACACACAATTAAGTTCACTGTGGTGAACTTAAATAAAAACCACCTGTTCATAGGACAGGGTGGAGGTGATGGGATAGGAGAGGTTTACCTAAGCATAGGATGCATCTAAGATACATCTACAATTCAAGACAGTGAAACAGTTTCACCTCCTCCAGGCTGGGAAAGCCTTATAAGAAGATTTTGCCTTTGAAACCAGTAAATGGAAAAAAATTACTACTTAGCAGCCAACCATTAAAAGACAATTGCACACTGACAAGCAAGTTGGTAGCATTTCATCGCCACTTTTATACAAAAATGAAACAGAAACACAAAGAAATTCTCCATTATTATTTTAGCACACCCTTTTATTAACAGACATTTTCTTCAGCAAGTATTAAATGTGATAAATGTCATATTCTCAAGTTACTGAGAGCTGCTTTTCCATCCCATTCAGACTAAGTTCAACTGATTGTTGGGCAGATGGTGCGAAAGAGCACATAATGTGTTCTCAATCTGACTGATACAGACTATAGTTTCAAAGCAGTGATTGAAGTGCTTTGATATACCATTTCCTCATCCTCCACCATCAGACAGGAAAGTTTCCTTAGTTACACTGATGCTGTCTCCTCAGTAAATTGCGTTCCAATTATTATGCAAGCCACGGAAGTCTATTTTAAGAGTCTTTGCTTTTATTACAGTGCATATGGAGGAGGTTTTCTCCTGACACTTGAATAATCTGTCTTCACCTAGCAGGTGTGTTTTCCTTTCAGATTTTTTTAAATAACCTCCTGAAAAATAATCAGGAAGATTGAAAGGGAACAAACTAGAATTCTGCTGACAGGCATATGCACTGTGTTTAACAGCGCCCAAGAACAGTACCATGCTAAAAAAAAAAATCACTAAACCCACACTTATGGCAGAGGAAGTGAACCAAGTGAGAACACCCATGCATTTCCTTTTCAGGTCAGCACACAGCTCCCATCCTCTGCTCCTCCTTGTGCTAATGGTAATAGTGTAAGGGTTGAAGCAACTTTGGTATCACTCACCACCCTAGCTAGAACCAGCTCCTGGCTGCAGAGATCTTCTGAAGCCAGAGCAGCTCAGGTGCAAGGCTTCACTGCCTGGAAGAACACAGTTACCATCAGACAGATGTTCCTCCTTCAGGCATGCAGGGGAATAAATCCTGTCACAAGCAGTCCATGAGCATTCTTCAGGATCTTTAGAAGCATCTGTCAGGTTTTCTTCTGGCAAGCATCTTGGAAGCAGTGAACAGGTTGCAGCTGAAGAAATGCTTCAAGAAGCAAGCCACAGATATAGCCAACACCTTGAGAGAGCATCCTTGACCGCTACCAAGTTTGGAGGCTTGTTCAAAATACAACTCATTGAGTGTTCCTTTTGCAAGTCCTCTGCAACTGAATGGCTCAGACTGACAAAAATTTGAAAGCAGAAAAAAGAAAGGTGAGCTGAGAAATCCCTGTAAGAAGATGAGCTTAGCTGGGGTAAATGAATTTACCCCAGTCTTATATGAATCTAAGCCAATTCAATGAGATTCATTTAAAATAATCTCCCTTTAAGCTTTACAGCCACCAGTGACCTCCAGGCCTTGCATCTGTAGCTGGTTCAAGTAGGCTGAATAAGGAGAAAAATCCATAAATTATTTGAGTTTTCTAGCTCAGAGCTTTGGCCATGTGCCCAGTGAGCTCTTAATTATTTTAAGTCATTCAGCCACAGCAATGAAAAAACCTCCTCATTAATAAGAACTAGGTGTTTAAGTGCCAGGTTAGAGTATTACAAAGGACAGAATATCTCCAGTTTTCTGACAGAAATAAAACCTGGAATCTGGCCTTTGCTCCTCCTCTGAGCACAGTCAAGATGATTTCATCAATACCCAGAACTATGAGACTGAGACTTCCTGTAATGCCTGGTGACCATCACTGTCAGAAGAACTAACAGATGGGGAGCAATTCACTGAGAACTTGGGCAAGAGCAGGAATCTCTCACAGGGAATCCTGGAATTTTCATGCTTGGTATTTTGTACCAGTGTTGGGTGGTTAAAAATCTGTATATATTTTGCATATTGCAGACTTTCCTGTTTCTCTCAACTCTGCCTCTGTTTTGTGCCAGATTTCAAATGCCCAAATGCCAGTGGCAACACAGGATTCCTTCTCCTCAAGTTTGGGCACAATTTATTTGGCAAGTGACTTTGTAGCATCATAGAACAGTTAAGGCTGAAAAAGACCTCAGAGATGATTGGATCTCCAACTGTTAATCCAGCACTGCCATGTTCACCAGGTACACATCTACATGGTTTTTGTGAACTTCCAGGGCTGGTGCCCCTGTTGCAATGCCTGACAACCCTTTTGTTGAAGAAATTTTCCCTAATATCCAACCTGAACTTTTCCTGGCACAACTTGAGGCCATTTCTTCTCACCCCATCATTTGTTACCTGGGAGAAAAGACCAACCCACCTGGCTCCATCCTCCTGTAGAGGGTGATAAGGTCTCCCCTGAGCCTCCTTTTCTCCAGATTAAACAAGCCCAGCTCCCTCAGCTGCTCCTCTGAATTGTAAAGGAGAGGGATACAAAATTAGCCACCTTCCAGAGAGACTCTTAGGCAATTCCTAGGTGTAGTGTTTGCATCTTGTGCCTCATGACTTAATCTGGTGACTTGAAGCCTATTGTCTTCTATTTCACAGGAGTGTACAACAATAAAAACATCCTCATCTTTTAAGGGGATGAAGCCAACATGGAATGAACAAACCACAAGGCTTGCAGATTTCAGTGCTCAAGGAAAGGCATAGCCAGGCAAGAATTTAAGCAAGCAAAGAATACAGTAACTCCAGGTTCTGAAGATTTAAGGAGTTTTACAGTACAACTTAGCTAAAACTAAGAAACTTAACACTCACTGCATTTTCATTGCTATCATTAGCTGAAATACATGACAGAAACAGTGGGTGCATCCTCCAGAAGGACTCATTAGCTGACACAAAGGTAAAACACAACTGCAGCTGAAACTTCCACTTGAAGAAACAGCACTGGTTACATAAAACACCCAGGCACCTGTAAGGGGGTCAACTTTAAGAATGCTTGGTGTAAAAAAGATTTCGATCCATGATATTCTCCATGCTTTCAGACAGCTGCAGTTTCCTTTAATTGAGAAAAGCTTCCCTTCACCTCCTGCTAAAAAGGTCCCCAAAGATATGTTAATTTTTCTTTAATGTATTATCTTTTCCATCACCACAACTGTCTTGTCTGCCTTTTTCTCAAGGACTGATGCAATTGCACATAGTTTCCTGCATCCCCTGATAGATTTTATTAATGACATCAAACGGTTTCATGCTTTGCCTCATTATTAAGTTCTGTGCTGGTAGCGGATATTGCATTCCTTTGTGTAAGTTCTGTAATTTTTCTGAGTTTTGATAAGGCCATTAATCACAACACAACTATGGTGATGCAGACCATGCTGGTGTCCAAGACAGCACTACAATAACCACTCTTTAATAACCATTCTCCCTTGCCTAACACCTGTAGAGATTTTCTCTGCTTAGGTAGTAGTCTTTTTAATGAATATGGGAGAAGATGCAGACTAAACTAACATAATTGTGTTTTCTGTAAATTTTCCTCAAATCATTGGGATAGGGCTGACCTTATGAGCTCAGCTCATTATTTTATATATTATTTGACCTCAAATCCTTATGACTTCAGTGCTACCAACATCTGTCAATACTCAGACTTAAATAATGCAAAGTACTTGAAAATTCATAGTTAAAAAGGAATATAAATAGCACTGAAATCTTTGCTCCTCAGTAGCCTGACACTGAAAACCTTCTGCTGACTGCAAGCATTAGGTCTCCTTGCATTTGCTAACCAAAATCCTGGTTTCTTTCAAAATAGCTGCTGACAGGTCAACATCTAAAGAAATCACCCTGACAAAGAACACAATTGAACAGCATTTGGCAGGCTGCTACCCTCATTTCTCTCTTAATTTTTTAGGTTTTGCACCTGTGGCACTGAGAATTACTGAGACGTGCACTTCAAAATTATGTTTTCCATGACCCCACAGAGGTCACATACATGCATACATATATTGATATAGATGCATATCCATGCATAAAGCACAGGCACTGTGTTACATATGAACCTCAAGAAAATGAGGAATGTAGTAGTGTGGGGGCAGAGGGGAAGGCACATGGTTGAATCCATTTCCTTCTTGTTGCCAAGCTTTGTTTCCTTTGTAGCACCTACAGCCACCTGCTTTATTTGGGATGCCTGAAGTACAGAGGTTACCTATCCCAGGATAAAGCACACACAGCACGTCAGAGGATTAAAGCCCAGCAGATGTTAACTGCAGCAGGGTACAAAAGGAGCCCCTTGCATTACCCCTGCACACAGCCAGCCTACTGCAAGGCACTGTCTGAGCAGGGCAGTGGAGCTCCTGGGAGTCTGACTCCTTCCCTGAGCTCACCAAGTGTTTAACACACTGGGTATGAGCAAGTCTTTGACCTGTTCTCTACAGCAGCCAACAGCAAATAACCCAGAGAGAGCATGTTTTTCTCCACAATATTCTTCCAGCCTACAGAGATTTAGGGTTGGCTGAGTTCCTGAGTCAAAGGCTGTGCTCCGGTGTCCTACAGCCCTGACTGAATCTCCCAGAAATACAGGGAATTGTTAGAGCAACCTGGAAGGTAGGCACGCCCCAAACCTTGACAAATGAGCTGAGGAACATGCACAGAGTGGTTTTCCTCCTTAGTTCCATTTCTTTCTCCCAACCTTCCACCATTTGATGCCTCTGGCTCTATTAAAGGACAGTCAGAAGACATCTCTGACTGACCACCTCAGTCGCCTCTCTTCCATTTTAGATTTATCTGATTATCCCTTGTTCAGAGGACAAGGTCTAGGGCAGACACACGTGGCTGAATGCAGGAGCTGCCTACTTCAGGCTGTGCATGGAGCTCTTTTTCCAGAGCTAGCACCTGTCTAACCCAACAAGCAGTGAGCTCAGGGGGGCTCCTGGCAGACAGTTCAGCTCTGAGTTGACCATGCACAGGAGCCAAGGCACAGGAGAGGGTGAGACTGCATTGTGCTGAGCAGCAACAAAAGCCACAGCAATGAAAAACTCAGCTTCTGTGGAACTCTGCAGATAGGACTGCTCTGTAACCTGGATGCTTTCTCCTGTACTACCATGAAGAAAACAAGCTCACCCCATCCGTGGGTGGGTATAAATCACAGGTGATCTCAGGCACTGCCTTACAAATAAAGCTAAGGGTTGACCTTTTTGGGTGTGAAAAAGTCTGGTTTGCAGGTACAGAGTTGTCAGCTATGGCTTTGCAGCAAGACAGGAAGTGCACTCATCATGTTCATCTATCACACAAGCCTGTAACAGACAAGTAGTTTTAGGGCTCTCTTATGGAATATTGCAGCTTACTGTGCTTGGAAGCAGGCAATATAATTTCCCAAGTTCCAACAAATTCTATTAGTTACCCCACATTTAATTTTTCTTCAAGATACTTGCTAATACCATCTCATTTCAGAAGTCTCCAGATAGCCAGCTTTGGTTTTGTAAAGGGGAAGAAGAAAATATGTTTGTTTTGCTTTGTTGTACAACAAAGTTTACTCTTAAATCCCTTTTAAGCTATTAATAGTATTCCCATATAATGCACCTAGTGTTTAATAGTACAACAGTAGAAATAGAGCTCCTTCCTGGCTCTCTGATGGCTGTGATTCACTTCCCAGGCAGCCCAAAGTACATTAGCTGTGTGACTGAAAACAGGATTAGGTGTTCTGCCCATAAACTAATAAAAGCATGTCCTTCATGCAGCATTTCATGAAGCCCTCTCTGGTAAAATGCAGGTGATACTGTGATAGAATTAAGTTACACCAAGAGTAGGGGATCCAAAAGACAGGGACAGGAGTCACCTGGAACTTGATGCCAAAGGAGTGGGTATTACACACCAGGGAAGAATTCTGATCCAAACATCCCTATTCTTTGTGTGAAACTTCAGTGAAGCTATTAGAACATAAGCCTGTATATAACTGGATACAGTGACTGGAAAACAAACTTAAAAGATGGTATGGGCAAATGTACCAGAAATACAGGAAATTATTACAGTAGCCTGGAATGTAGAGAAGGCCCAGCCCTTGACAACTGCTAGGTTAATCAGAATCAAGACACACTCTACATTGTTATTCCTCTGGAATGTTAACCTTGCTAAGCCCTCACACATTTTGGAAATCTGCCCATCAGTTATGGAGTTCATGCTTTCATAACAGCAACAACATCTAAAATGAGAGAGAAAGCAAACCCCAAGCATATATTTTATTTAGAGCAGTATAAGTGTTAGTGATAGCAGAGCGCTCTTTCTGGAAGTCAAATCACCAAAAACTGCTCCAAATCAAGCAAGACTACAATGACTGATCCTCCACTCTCTTTCTTTTCAGAATAATAAAACCTGTGTTGTTTAGGACCATTTCTTAAATTTGAGAAAGGGAAGGTTAAGAACAGACGTCAGAAACCTTTTCAGTTGCAAGACCCCATCCCCAGACCCACGCAACCCATGAATAAACCCAAGAGGATCATGCAGTGCCGGAACACGCAAGTCCTAGAACATACTTTTGTGAAAATGAGCCAAATTTATCTGAGCATAAGCTAGAATTAGAAAAATAGCAGATGGCAAATTGCAGCACCACTGAAATTCTAACAGCTTGTTTTGAAATGTTAATTCTTAAAATAAGGCTTTAGAGTTGAAATAGGATTCTCTAGAGATCCAGGAAACTTGGTTCAGACACAGGAACTCATATTATTGTCAAAAATTGACTGGACATTATTAGCCAGCTGCATTTTTCTGTGTTCTCCTCACATCAGATGCTGTTCTAGGTGTTCCTCTGGCAGTCATAACTGGGAACTTTTTTTAAATTTTTAAGCTATTATCACTTTGTACCATTTACCCCTGCCAGGCTTGAAAGAACTCCTCACACCCTCCTTCCCAGCCCTGAAGTTGGCTGTACTTCAGATGCAGTAACTTCATAACCTCATTGCCACTCGGCTGAGGGTCCAAATTTCCTCACAGAGACCAAGGTGCATTATTGTCCCTTTTAGGTCACAGCTGCATTAATGAAAAGGTAAAGGACTAAAATCCTTGGGTTTAGCGTCCTGAATGAAGCCAAATTCCCTGTAGGCTTCCTGCTTACGCTGAACCACTGATTCACACTGTGTTCTTTGCTTTCCTGGGAAAAACAAACTAGTTTTGGGAGTAAGGGGAAGAACCTCCCCTTCCATACCTTTCTTCTCTCCTAAGCCTGTTCAAGAATTAAAAGTAAACAGGATAGATCTTCTTTTGTCCTCCAGGAAATGCTTTTCCCCCCTATACTACCATCAGACAAATCAAGGATACTCCAAAAGCCACCCTGGGCATGCTGCTATTCCCACATCCTTGTGGAAGGACAAGCAACACAGGAAAGCCTTGCTTTGAAGTTGCGAGCCAGGGCTCTTCATGGCTCAGAGGAAATGAAACACTTGCATTGTCAATCCCTCCCATAGCAGCTTGCTTACAGCTCCAGGGGAAGAAGAACTCAGGGAATGAAAGGCAGGAGCCAGAGGCAGGAGCTCAGGCTGGTTTGCTGGGAGCACAGAGCCTCACCCTGCTGCCCCTTGGACACAGAAAAAGCCTGGCTACCAACAAACACAGGAACAGAATTTAAAAGCAGAACACTCCCCTCTAGGGACTGATCTCACCACCTGCATAATTAATCCTCATCGCCTACCAGCAACTTCGCCGGTGGTGTAGCTGCTGCCTCTTCTGGGAAATCAGTGTAGCTCCATCATCCTGGGTCAAAAACATCCCTCGAAGCAACACCTCCACCAACCATCTTTCCCAATGCCATGCTTCCTCTTGGAGCAAAACTGAGAAGGTTGTGGCCAGGTGGGCTCAGCCCTTGGCCCAGCCGCCAGCGCTCCCTGACACAGGTGCTGGCACTTGGATGTCTCCAATCAGTCACAGCTTGTAATTTAACGAGCTGAAAGGGAAGGCAAAGCGAATACCAAGTTGTTTAATAAGGTGATTTTTTTTCCTCATGGGTTGCTGCTGAGGCCAGAGCTGCGAGCACCCCACAAATGGTCCTGTAGAGACCACTGAGCCTGCCTGTATGGATTCAGTAACATGGTAGTACTCCTTCTGACTTCTAGGAGCTGTCACAGGAGAGTTTCCAGGTTTTTGTCCTCGAGTTTCCTGCTGTTCTATTCCCATACTATAAATAATTATTTGTATGTGTAGTTTTTTTTTTTTTTTTTTTTTTTTTTTTTTTTTTTTTTTAATGTTTCACTGTAGAGGTGGATTTATCATAGTCAGTATTTCTTAAGGCACAGCTGTTTCAGCTGACAGTGATCAAGGCTAACATTGAAGTCAGGTCACAATTTACATTACAAACACTGGTTTCTGGAATCTTACTACCCTTGCATAAAAATGTTCTGCAAGCAGAAATAAAGCTGTGGAAAAAAAAAATTGAAAGAACTAAGCAAATTAAAGAACAAAAACAGTGACACAGTTTTGCACATACTAACACTGGTTTTATGAACCTGTTTTCACTTTTCACCAGTCAGCAATCTGACCCTTTAAAAATCATATTTTACCAGTGCAAAACAAAGTAGATACATGCAGATGATGTCCAAGTGCCCATTAGAAGGGACTGGCAGCTGCAGCCAAAGCTTTGTGGCCACCAGGACAGGACAGTTTGTACTGCTTAAACAAACATGCTAATGAAGGTTTGCTTTAGAAAAAATGAGAAACATTTGAGCACCCTGAACATTAAATCCTCATTTAATGATGGGAAGTGTTGTGTTTCTTTCCAACATCCAGGCACAGTGCCACAACTTCAACAAGCTGCTTAATATTCTCTCTAATGCCTAAATCTATGTGATGGATATATGGTGCCACATCACTCTCAGCTGGGAATTGCCTGAACTTTATTGTTTTCTGTCACAGTGTGTATGCTCCTACAATGTTTTAGTGATTGTAAAAGATCAGTAAAGAAGGAGTACTTTGAAAGTCTTTGAAAAGGAAAAAAAATCCATGAGGGAAATTCAAGCAACAGTAAACCTGAGACCTGTTGTGCATCCCGAAACATTTAATGAGAAGCAGAAGCAGCCTTTCAGCTGTGACAAATAATGAGAGATGCCACTGCAGGACCACTGCTGGAAGACATTTAAGAGAGCATCAGAAGAGTGAGTGCTCAGCTTTCGGGAAGCATTTTGTTCCCAGGGTCCCATCCTTGTGGATCAATAGAGTATTTATTGTTGGCAGTAATTATGAGTTACTGCTGATGCTGTTACATGGACACCTCAAAGGCATTTTCATCAGTCTTTACTTCTAAATTAAAGTTGGTGTGTAAAGGCTGTGGTCCAAATTCAACAGGAACATAAACAGCACAGCACTTTTAACATATTAATGATGAACTGGGGTCTTTGGGGCAATTTCATCCCGTCCTTGAGGCCAGTGCTGGTCCATGGGGCAGTGCCACTCTGCCTGCAAGACATTTCACCACAATGCAGTGTAAATGGCAGAAGTAGCTTACAAGAGATGAGTGGGATAGTAAATATTTCAACTGGAGAATGCAGAAAACTTGAAACTGAATATTCTTGATCCTACTTGCTAACACACACTCCGGGGAGACTCGGGTTCTGCCTTCAAACTGGATGGACAAGTGAATTAAGAGTGAAACAAGCCTGTGTTCCTCAGTGCCTATATGGTGCTGCCCACCTCCCTTGTGCTTCTGGAGGGTTGTACCGGTGGGAAAGACAGGAAAAATATATGACTTTGCATCAGCTTTGACTTGGTAGAAGTGCCATGATATTTAAGCTACAAGCAGTTTTTCATATGAACCGCGGCTGAAGCTTCAGTGGGTCCTGACCGTGACTGGGTTAGGTGACAGCTACAGTCTCACAGGAGAAAGCTCTCATGAAAAGCCTCTGAATGCATGAGCCTGTCCTCTCAGCTGCTGAATTTCTTCTGTTTTATCTCTTGCTGTCCTCAAGGTTACTCAGCTTGTCTTTATCATACTGCAATTCTCTTGCACAGTAACAATGTTTCCCAGCTGTATTCCAACAGGACGTTTCATTAGCAAACTCTTCATTATTTCAGAGAGGTCATTAATGAAAGCCTCACGTGTTTGGCCCCAGGCAGATTCCTTGAAGATCTCTAGTAGTCAAACCCCCTCTAGCCTCATAACTCCTCCTAAGGAGGTGCCAGCCTCAGCTTACATCCTTAAATCCTGAAGCTTCCTCATAATACCCAGTGTGTGATTTATCTTAATCTGCTAAGCACTGAATTAATAGTGCATTGTAACGTTATAATGAGCCACTTGCAGAAAGGTGTGGATTTCTTAAAATGCAGCATTTCTATCCTAATGCAAGCAGGAAAGGGATGATGGCCTAGGAAAATAACAACTTATGAGAGGACTAGAAGGGAAAACATTTGTATTGTATCAGAATCAGACAAAACAATATGAACTGACCTGAAATATAGTGGTCCCAGTAAAAGCCACACACTGTGATCCCAGCAACATTAAAGAGGTAGCAAAAGGCTCATTATTAATTTATCAGGAAATAATAAAGAAAAGAAATGGTTGGGTTTTTTTCCAAGAAGCAGAAATCTTGTTGTGTTACACACTTTTATTAAAATACAACAATGGATGAACATTAATTAACTCATAATGCATATTAATCAAAGAGAATGTTTCATTATTGCCCAAAATAAAACAAAAGGCCTTTTTAGACTTGTGTGGCATGCCAGATAATTAGCAGAGCCACCCACCAACTTGGCCAGCTGAAGAAAGGAATATTCACCAGCCAGAACCACCATTGGAGGGAACCACCATTTTTGGTCCAGTCACCACCTGGTTCTTGCAGCATGGAAAGGAGTTCTCATAGCAGGGTGAATCACTGACCTGGCTTACCTGGAGCCCCTGGAATGAGTAAGGCATCAGAACACTTAGTGAGTGACAATTATCAAAGTATGGGATACACCAACTTAATTGAACAGCTATAGGAGTTGGCAGGGAGCCTGAGTTCTTGTGCTGCTTCCCGAAGCTGTTAGATCAGGATCTTCTTTCCTCCCCATTCTCTTCCACTCTCTCATCACTGTTCACTCACCCGCGTTACAGTGCACAACCTGTTTCCCCTGTCCAGTCCAGAATTCTGTCACATCCACCTTGGCACCAAGCCTTATTTCTTGCTCTTTGTGCCATCTGACCAGTTCCCTTTCTCTGTTTTGTTTCATTTTTAAACTCCTGGCAGATTTTTATACTCCTTCATTCTACACTATACTTAACAGTAGGTTAGCTTGATAAAATACAGTCAACTTGTAGTCACAGCATTAGGTCTTCTTTCTAATCTGATGTCTAAAAGGTATCTGGCAAGTTTATTTGGGGCACACGATCCTGAAAAGCACTGTTTATGTTGGATAAATTAATAAGTAACCCAAGCCAAACATAGCTGTATGCAAAAACTACATTGGAAGCTTTGGTTGATCTGTTATTGCATATACTATAAAAATACCTGAGTATAAGAAAAAACATGCAAATTACTATTCAATTTTTAAAAAAAAATCTAAAACATTATGAAGAATACAGTACAATTAAGCTAAGATTTCTTAAATATGTTTATATATTACTTGTAAGAGCAATTTACAAGGATATGAAAAGTACAGCCAAGAATTAATGAATTAGGAGATACCAGGATTAAAGCTGCACAAATTCATTATGATCTACAACTTTACTGCATGCACAGTTTCTACATGAGCTGTGCTTTATTCAGATTGCTCTCTTATTGTCCCGCTCTCCACTATTTGATTTTGTTCTTACTCGTTCACTGGGCAAGAGCCAGCCCTGTACTCAGCACACACTGCTCCATTACTGCTTTAAAGGGGCAATATTGGCCTTCAGTGGGTGTGAATCTTGCTCCCTGTCCTCCCACATCAAGCTGATTTCCCAGCAGAGAGGGCATGTCTGTCCCGGGCAGTGGAGAAGGGTTAACGTGGCTCTTCAGTACCTCCCTGGCAAACACAGATCCTGCTGCCCACAGCAGAGGATGCTGCAGAGGGTAACAAAAGCAGGTTAGATGAGCACCATGCCCGTGCTAAACCCCTTGGCTCCCAGGAAAGCTAATCAGAGCTGACATCTGTGCTGCCTGCAGTGCCAGAGAGAAATGTCTGCTGGGCTGCCATGACACAGGCAGAGCTGATGGGCTCTGCCTCACGTCTGCTTATTATAAGGGGTATGAAATCTACAGAACATTTTTTTCCCCTGAAACTCTATGACTGAGTTGATACTGTTGATACCTACAGAGAAAAATCTTCCAGAAAAAAAAAGAGCGTTATTTAAGAAAGATATCAACATTACTGTGCCTTAATTAAAATGGCTTTGTGCACAAACATTTCTGGTGGAAGGGATGCCACAGAGGTGACGCTTTCCAGAAGAGCTCTAGAACCAGACTGTTTATTGGTCTAAAACACATCAAAAATTACTGGATAGACACTAGATAGTAGCTAAGGCTCTTTGTCTGAATTACGCCTTGAGTGACTGGCAGCAGATACCCTTGACCAGCAATATTGATATTACAACCTATGGTATAATACCAGACTTACACTAAGAAATCTAAGAGATCCTTTTATTCATGCTTTCACTCATTCACATTCTTAAGCCAGGAACTTCTTACTTCTAAATGAACAACCATGCTTAAATATCTGAAAGCCAATAGAAAATTACCATCTTTGGTGACACATGATGAAAAAATCAAATCAGGTTTTTTCTCATCTTTGTCACATAGTAGGGGTCACACCCCAGGATTTTTACCTCAGTAAGACATGGAAAATAACTCTAACATTCAGCTCTGTCTTCATTGGCAATGTCTTTATTTAACAAAAGTGTACATACCCATTTGTTAAAAATGCTTGAGTTGGGTAATAATAATAATATTATTAATAATAAATAAGAATGTCATGTTGAGTGTGTTGTGTCCATGTTAAATATATTCATAAAGCCCTAAAAAACAATCAGCATGTTTGTAGGTACTGCACATGCCATTGTTTTCAAAAATCTATTTTTAATTTATAAGATACTGTTTGGAAGTGCATTCTGTTTGCACGAAAGGCTGTGCTCAGTAAATCTCTGTGTACACTCAGAACTGAGGGTCAGCCTGGAGCATGCAGACAATCCTGTTTACTAATTCATGGAGTGTTTCACAGCGTGCCAGAAGGACACAACAGGAGTATTCTCACTTCTTGGTATTCTGCAGTGGTGGAGAGCTTATTGGATTTTCCTCAGTCACCTGTCACACCTTAAGCATTTCTAGATCATTAATGATCAATAGATCCATTTAGATAAGAATAATAATGCAGACAACTGAAAAACATCCAGGCTTCCTGGAAGGCTTGTGGTCACAGTCACAAATGAATTCTCTGTTCAGCCCTCCTAAGGAATAACTGCTATTGGAAGAGCACATTTTGGAATACCAGAGATGCTAGCTTTGATGATACCCTAAAAACTGCAGTGTAAGATTTGTTGTTGTTTGTTCAAACACTGCACAATTATGCTTCCTTTAAATTATCATCTTTACTGAGATTCTGAGCTCTGTTTAGACCTTATTACATCGTTGCATATTTAGTTACTACAGCAGCCTCTACAGTTACAAAAGTAAAAATGTTCTCTCTTAAGGAGCTTCTTTCTCAATTTTGGGAAATGTTATTCCTAAGTCCAAAGCAGGAAATACCCAAGATCCAAGAACACAGAGCTCTTATTGTCCATATATGTGAAGTCATGTTCAATCTCTGCTTCATGTTCCCATCCCTTTTGCCCATCCTCTGTGCTTCCTGTATGTGTGCACAAACAAAGATTTGGAATTAGATGGTGTGGGAATCCAGGGCATCCCTGTGGCTGCCCTGGAAGGTCTGAGACCCTGGCAGGGGGTCAGGAACCCCCCTGTACAGAGCCCTAAGAGACACTGCCTCTGATCTCTGTCCATGGAAAAGAGTTTTCAGTCTTACAGGATGAATTACAAGCTCTGAGTGTTTGATATAAGTAGCAATTAGTATGGCACGGGTGCAAAAGTAGAATTTTAGGATTCTAGATAAGGGTTCAAAGGGGGCAAGATGAAGGAAAATTGGGCGTGCCTTATCCTTTTTCTTCTTCTTCATGCCCTCCATGTTTCACTGTGGTGTTGGCATTTTTCTGTTGGTTTGGGCTGCGGACACACTGTTCAACATGAATGATAGATATTAACATGTTATAGTAAATATAGCACACATAGTTTCTAATATATAATGTTTGTAACATCCCACTGAGGGGCAGAGCCCCGCACGCTGTCCTGCCAGACAGACCTGCTGCAGGTCAGAGAAAAAAATATTTTAGATAAGAAAAAATAGACAACCTTGAAAACCAACACAAACAATTTACAACTCCTTCTTTAGCAGCGAGACTAAAAAACAAAGACTTTCTACAATCAGGCTCATTTAAATATCACAAATCCCAACCAGATGGGAAAGAAGCAGGCTGCACTTTAATGTCCTGGGAAGTCAGGTGGACGCTGTGTGTAGGAAGGACAGTCCCGACAGCCCCACAGAGGAACTGTTTCCTTCCTGTGTTACATACACTCTCTGCTCCTGCACATGCCCCATGCACTTCATGCACCCCCAGTTCTGTCCCCAGCCACCCCTGCAGCTGCTTTGCTGCCTCCTGTGTAGGGGACATTCACTAAAATCCCTTTGCTGTCTGTCTATGGCCACCCAGCCCTTTCTCACCACAGCAGCTGTGAGTCCCTGGTGTAGCAGTCACAGGCACCTCAGGCCAATTCAGGTAACCAAAAGAGTGGCTGGCAAACTCAGATTTCTCTGATTTCCCGTGTTTCTCCAGTTCTGATGGAGCTCTTTTTCTCCAGCACTTTATCTACGTGTTCGGTGATTTAATCTTCATTGCCAGGTTTATCATCTCTTGAAGGATGGCACTCAGACTCATCATTTCCAGCATCCTTTCCAGACCCATTTCTGTGGACAGGACAGACTTTTGCAATATTCCTGCTTTTGTCATACTGAAATAACTTTTACCTTTTAAAATTATTTTTCTTCCCCATCCTGTGCAAGGTGGCTCCTCAAACTCTCTCTTAACCCTCCTAATGTCCTGCTTACATTAGATCTGCCATATGGAGTTTCCTGCTCTATTCTGAAGGACAAAATTCCCATTACAAATGCCAGACCTTCCTATGTGAAAATCACCCTAATTTTCTATTTAGTCCTGTAGGGCTTTTGCTGGACCGCTCTGATTTCTTTTCAAATTTCAGCACAGTTTGTCTTGAATGCTAACACAGGATTTCTCAGAAGTATCTTGGCTACCTTGCTTTTTAGCCTGCTCCCTCCTTAATCCTTTTTTCCTTCATTTTAACCACTTGCCATATTAGTATGCAGTTCCCTTTCCTTAGATTGAACACTTGTGTTCTGGATTTGTTTGTTTAGTCTTTCCTGCTGCAGGGTTAAGCCTGATCATCCTGCAATTGCTGTTAGATCAGCTCTCCCCACGTGCTTCTGAAGCTGGTCCTGTGCACCACTCAGGACCAAAGTCAGGGCAGAGATTTTCTGGGATTGCAGACCAGTTGTTCAGGAAAGCAGCTCCAAAAATTGTATTTCTATGTCCTGTCATAGGTGATGAGGCATTTATTCTGTTGGTAGCTGATACATCCCCATATTAATGGCTGCTCTGACTTTGCAAGTGCTCTAAACTCTATCCTCTATCTATATCCTGACTGAAAGTGGGGGTAATTATACAATAATTACATTTTTATTATTACAGTGGGATACTTCCAACCAGAGGGATTTCAGACTGCCTTTTTTTTACTTTTTCTTTTTTTTTTTTCCCTCCAACCACAATAATTTCATTTGGTTCCACTGTATTTTAGACTCCAAAACCAGCCAGACAACTGCCAGCCCTCTGCATGCACATCCTATCCTGCCAATTTGTATAAAGCTGATAGGTTGGGAGCATCACATCCACCAATTATTCTCTTTCTGCAAGGTCTCTGAGATGCCTCTCGCATCACATGAAGCCAAGCACCCTGGTTCTCCCTTTTCATTTCCATGCTTCCAGCACTGGCAAGGTTTGCCCTTGGTCTGTTGCCCCCTGCACTGGACACTGTCAGCTGCCATAGGAAGGAGCCTGATTTGCCTTCCCTACTCACTGCACTTGTGATGCTTTCTCTGCATCTTTTTAGACATGCACTGAACATTGTCCAGGGGCATTTGGGGCATCACAGCCCAACTGTGCTCCTCTGCATCTGTCAACTTCCTCACACTTCATAGCAGTTTTTTATGCTTTTGGGGTCATCAGCCTGGCTCTTTTCTAGCCAAGGTTTCAACCCTTCCTTCCTGTTCCCCCTCTTCTGAAATATTCCCCGTTCCCTAATGTATGTAAATCTCTTATGCCAGCATCTAAATGAAATAATTTCTGACTGCATATTATGTTAATTTCTGCTCATGAACAGCAACTGATCATCATCTTCTTAAGAACTCCCCCTTCTATTACAGATTAGACTGCTACCAGAGCATAGAATTTCTAAAATGTTTTTATTTTATGAAAGGTTATTAAGAGGCAGCTGCTAGATTATTAGCAGGCAGCTCAAGTATTATATTTATCCAGACAATAACAGCATCGACACTGTAGTGCAAGCTTCTCCCATGCAGTCCTATTTATTTATTTCCATCAAGCCCAGGAGAAATTCCAGTAGGGAAAAGGGATTGTAACGAGTTTCATGAAGCCTCATTCATGCCAAGCTGTTACAGATAATGATTCAGAGAGGGAGAAAAGGATATGGGGCAGCATCCAGAAGCTGGGGAATAATAGAGTGGTAAACCATCAGTGCCTGTTTGCAAAGTTCAGATAAATACCAGGAACAAACCATATTCCCTGGCACTTCAGCTTTACCCTTCAGGGTGCCAAACACACCCCAGCATGTGTGTACAGGGGAGAGTTCAGCTCTGCTCTGCACCAGGGTGGCCTCATCTCGACTCCTGGGGGCAGTTTTGGGGTGCCACAGTATAGAAAACACATTAATGTATTAGAGAATGTCCAAAGGAGGCCACGAGGATGGAGGAGGGTCTGGAGGGGAAGCCTTGTGAGGAAAAGCTGAGGTCTTCTGGGCTTGTTCAGCCTGGAGAAGAGAAGACTGAGGGGAGACATGGTGCTCTTCAATATTTTCACGAGGGGAAGAGGAGTGGCAGACATTGATCTCTTCACCAGCGACAGGACTCAAAGAAATGGCCTGAAGTTCAAGGAATAGAAGAGCATCCTATCCCAGAAATGGTTTGTTAAGAGCAGAGCAGATACATTTTAACCTGCTGTACATTCCCATTCTCATTTGGACCCTGAATTCTGAACTCACAGGCACACTGAGCATAGGGAAGCCTGTTAAGGTATACCATCTATACAAAGGCAGGCCACAAACAGTAATGGCATGTAGTCAACACCAATTTGACTTTAAAACAAAAGCCCTGTATCTGCACCTCTTGAAAGAATGATCCCTCCTATGGCTAGAACAGGCAAGTTATTTTGCCTCCCTTCACTTTGTTTTGTGGAGTTGTTCACCAAACCATGTACAGTGGCATATTTATGATGTGAAAGGTATCTGGCAAAAATCACCTATTCAGCAGAAAGTACAGCATTCTAAAATGTCCAGGCACTTCCCAGAGCTGCTCAGTCACATGGTAACTGCCATGGACTGGATGAACACTGGGAATGAATAAATTCATGATCCACATCTGTAGCATTTGTGGTTCCAAGTTATGTGTTACAATAGAAAAAGGATTTCCATAGCAGCCAGATACAATCAATGGAAACAAGTAAAGCAGAGCTGCAGAAAGTGTTCTGAAAGAGGGGTCAGAGTTAATGGTCTCAGCTTCATGTCAGAGAAATGTCACAAAGCCTCCATCATACCTACAGCTGGCAGTGCTATAAACTGAGAATCAGAATGGGGAAAGGGTAAACAAAAAATTGATTGCACTGCCTGGTGTGACAAGCACATTACTCCTCACAGGATTATGCCACAGATTCCATGACAACAATAAGAACTAAGATATTTATAACTGTGAAAGCAAGCCTCTGTCTTAATGCCACAGTTTGCATTCACAGGCCAAGAACAATTCTGAAAAGTTTTGCACGGAGCAGGTGTTTAAGGGATTAGGTGTGCTTTGATTCATGTGTGAGCTGCAATGGGACAATGTCTGTGAAAAGTGGCCTTTTCCAGGCTGGTGACTGCCAGCAGTGCTGGGTGTGCTGAGCAGTGGTGAGTGTGAAACCTGGAGCACAGGAAGAGTGATCAGATTGGAAGTGCTTGTTGTGCAGCAGGGAAACACTTATTGATCCAGAACATCAAAACAGTCATAGCCTGAGCCCCTTCCCTTCCAGCACCACACATGTAATAAAAAAGGAGCTTGGTGAGTCTGTCATTTCTCACTTCTGTATGGCCTGCACACAGCAGGTGTGCTGTGACTTTAGCATCACATCCATACATCAGAAAGGGAGGATTTCCTTGGATGTGCACATATTGATTCAAAGAATGAAATTAATGTCTTAGACTTTAATGAGCTGAAGGTTTCAGTGCAGTTTTCAATCATTCTGCAATATCCATTTTATCCTCAATAAGCAATTCTCAGTCTCCCAAAATTAAGTCAATCTACCCAGATTTAGGTCTCTTGCATATCCCTCAAAATCCAAGCATGGTGTGCACGCTGTCTGTCCTAAAACTGTTAGTGACATTAAGATTCACAGATATTCACTACCCTGGGCTTTTTCACATATATTTTCCCAACATCTTTCTTCGCCCAGCCAAACACAATAATTTTTTATCCACAGTGACACAATTGCCATCAGCAAGATCCCACCACTTGCCCTTTGCCTCAGTCCCACCACCTTTTCTGTGTAGGCTCCAGCATTCCTACAGCTGGGAGGTGAGCTCAAGCCAATTAAACATCCAAATATCTCAACTAATTTTTCAAATTTTTCTTTAATCGGCACAGTACATATAGCACATAAACTGAAGCCAGCACAAAGAAAGCAACAGAAATTAAGTAATCAAGGCTAAATTCTGTCAGTCCAGAGAAATTACAACAAAGAGGTGGGCCTAAATATTTAAAGAGAGCAAATAATATATAAATTGAGGTCTTGTGATTGGACAGTGTTAAGTTCTCACCTGTGGAAATGGTATCTCCAGTAATGCTAAGAAAGTAAAAGATTTTGTTTTCATAGTAGAATAGATGGCAAAAGATGTAGCTCTTCATACACCATGGTCTTCTGACATTTTCACTGGTGATGTGGTTGCAAAGGCACATGAGAACCTGGCAGATTTAAAAAATATAGTAGAATAGGCCTTCTTATGTGTGATATTCAATGAAAAGGAACAATTATATAATTCACTTCACAGTGTACAGAGAGTCAGCTTAGGATAGACAGAGCAGCCGAGTGAAGAGGCAGAACAGAAGAGGGTTTAAAAACAGCTCTCTCTAAAGATGCATTTTGATGTAGTGAAATGACACACATTCAGAATTCATAACCATTGAATCACAAAATACTTTGTGTTAGAAGGGACCTTAAAAGCTCATCTGGTCTACACCCCTGCAATTGAGCAGGGACGTCTTCAATTAGGTCAGGTTGCTCAGAGCAGCCCCTTCCAACCTGGCCTTGAGTGTTTCTAGGGATGGGGCATCCCCCACCTCTGTGTGCTACCTGTGTCAGTGTTTCACTACCCTCCTTGTACAAAATTTCCCATGTCCTGCCACTACAGACCCTGATTAAAAGTCTGTCCCCATTATCCTTATAAACCCTCTGTAAGTATTGAAAGCTGCAATGAGGTCTCCCAAGAGTCTTCTCTTCTCCAGGCTGAACAACCCCAGCCCTCTCAGCCTTTCCTCACAGAAGAGGTACTCCAGCCTCTGATCATTTTTGTGGCTCTCCTCTGGACCTACTCCAGCAGGTCCACATCTTTCCCATGATGAGGAGCTTGTCCAGGTCCCTGTGGATGGCATCTTGTCCCTCAGGCATTCCAACTGCTCCCCTCAGCTTGGTGCTGAGGTCTCCCAGGTCTCCAGACCTGCACTGGATCCCACTGGCTGTGTCCTTGGTGAAGATACCAAACATACTGGTGCCAGTACAGACTCCTGACAGACACTTCTTGTCATCCATCTCCCCCTGGATGCATTCATCCAACCAATTCCTCATCCCCACAACAGTCCATCCATCAAATCCTTATCTCTCCAATGGAGAGACAGAAGTCCAGAGAACAAATACTTCAGACTATTATGACACTACAGATTGTTTTATTGTTCAGAGCTGGCTACTCTAAGTTAGACAAAATTTTATTTATGTTCCTGATTTTCAAAAGTGCTGGGAATTTTACTTCTACCCCCAAAATAGTTTCTCTAAATAAGGACAAGATTGAGCTGGATCTGAAAGCCAAGCAAGTCTTGTTAACAGGCACAGCAGTACAAAACATCACTTTATTCCACCCAGACTTGACTTTTCCTCCTCAAGGTGCTTTTCTTCTCTTCCGTCTTCCTCATTCATCAGTGTGTGCATACAGAATTCATCTTGAAACACCTAAATTTTTATCAGAATCTGCTTTCATCATACAGAGAGCAAACAGGCACAATACCAGTGTCTTGAATGGCTGCCTGGACAAGGAAACTGCAGTTGACACAGCCCAACCTGCCTGGACACCAGGAGATGCTCCTGCTGGTCCTGTGCAATATCCCAGCTGCACAGCACTCACCTGAAGATGCAGATTTGTCTAAGGCTGAACACCAGGAGAATGGCACAGGAAAATACTAGGGAAGATAATTATGGGACAAATGTAAATGAAAGACCAACAACTAAGTCTCTCACTGCAAAACCAGGAAAATAGTTACTCACATTATGTTGACTTGCTCCCTTCAGCACTACTGCAAAAGTTAAACAAAAGTTCTTACTAATTTTGTTTAAATCCTGTGTAGTCATGAAAGGATTCATCCTGGCATTATGATAAATGATGAAACATAAAATTAGCATAAACTTATTCATATGAGGAACGCTGCTGACAGAGTACATGCTTCTTCATTTTATTTTTTCACGTTCCCTCTTTCCAGGACACTCAGCCAGTTCTCCCATCCATTACACCCATACAAAAGAAGAATAACTTCAATAAAGCTTGTATAAATTCATCATCCTAACAATGAGGCAATATGTATTAATAAGCTGATTTTGACAAAACTGCTAGCTCAGAATAATAAAATTTAACCCAAACTTATCTATATTGCCTAAGGAGAAGACTACTAGTCTGAAAACAGACAGCACAGTGTATATGATTCTTTCTACCTGACTGTGCAAAATCACTTGTGTTAACAGGAGGAATCTGGCTGTATTTGTTCAGTTGAAGACAACAAAATGGATCTTTGTTCTGCTATATCTGGGCTGTCCCCTGTTTGAAACCAAGCTCCAACAAGAACTTTGCTTTCCCACCCCCTTTCTCAGACCCTGGCACTGTTCTGCAGCTTATAACTAAAGGCTGGAACTCTCCTGCATGGTGCAGTGAGCTCCACCTACAGCATTCAGGTGACCTCACTACTGCCTGGTTTAGGAAAAAAAAAGGTCTGTCACTGCTTAAACCAATGGTCACATAATAGAGAGACTTATGCACCACACACAGAAGTCCCAAGACAATTCTGAAAAGAATTGCCTTGATGCTTTTGTTTCAGAAGTAAGCATGCACTCAAGGAAAGATGAGCAAATCCCAGAGTACGGCTGTCAGACAATTTAAACACTGGTAAAAATACTCTGTGTATGTAGATCCCCAAAAATATTTGTTTTCCATTTGCTTTCCTTTTGGTAATTAAAATTTTAAAAGCCTAAGATGGTAATTTTTTTTAAAAAAAGATGTCTTTTACATCTTGAACAATACTGCAGCTATTTTGCTATACAGCAATGTAAAAAAAACCAAACAAACAAGTTAAATATTGGATTAGCAAGTGACAGCTCTTCAAAAATATTCTCATTGAAGTTGCTCGGAGCACCAGAATCTGGTTTCATGTTTTGAAAATTAAGTTACAGGGAAAGCTTCCTCCCTCTTACCATATCCTTGAGGACCTGTGAATGCTGTTGTGGGTGGCAGTGTGTTGGCAAAGCAAATGTCAGCAAACTGCCTCCTCTCACACAAGTGATTGATTTATCAGTTTAATAGAGCTGTAAATTGAGAAAAATGTTCCTCGAGCCTGAACAGTGAACCACAAGGAAATAATAGGCAACAAGCTGTGATGCAGAATTGAAAATGTAAGTACTTGAGATATACAGCATATGTTACATTTTCCTGTCAGGAGCCCACGGAAAATCTGACCACTCTGATTTCCAGCTACAGTGACTCTGCCCTTGAGTTCTGGTGGCAGAGCCTCACAGCATTAATGTTGGATGCCCTTGCTTTCATCTATGGGGAGGACCCACGTGGGTTTTATTACATTTTGGTCAATTTAAAAGTGAAAGAAGCCAGTACAAAGGAGCTAAAAACAGCACTACAATACACTGAACCTAGAAAGGAATCTCCAGCCATAAAGCAAAACTAATATTCTTTGCAATCACTTAGTGCTTCTGTTATTTACAGAATCAAGGAAGTTTCTACTGTCTGTAATTGTTTGTACAAGACGTAAAATGTGTATAATTCCCAAAAGATTCCTTAAGTACTGTTCCCACTCCATCTAAATACATCAATGTCATACCCTTTTTCCCTTTGCAAAATACTGTTTCTGGCATATTCTGCCATTTCTGTCTAGAATTTCTCTTTCCTTCTTCCCATTTTTGCAAATTTCACAGGACGTTTGCTATTTAACTCTTCAGTGCTGTGAGATGGAGCGAGCAGGCTGTGCTGGGAAAGGAGAGATGTTATCTTGCAGCCTGCAGCAGGAGAGCTGCCAGCTGCACTCAGCCCTGAGCCTGGAAACATCTGTAAGGGAGGAAAGGTCTCCTCGTCAGAAATTCAGCGCTCGCTCATGATCAATCATTTGTTTGTAGCGCAAAAAACAGTTTATAAGAAAAACCTCAAAACCTCAGCCATGGCCTAAGTAACTGAGATTCTGGTTTAAAGAGGTGTTAAAATTGGATAATTCAAGCATTTTGAAGATACATGCTGAGGTGGGAAGGGTTCAGTTTTAGACAAGTATTCTGTTTCAATTACCTGAACATGATTTTGATGCATTTTTTTCCTTCAGATTTGCTTCGACACAGTGACAAATATGGGTTTTTTATTGGAAGTAACAGTAGGTTTTCATTCAGTAGATGGGGGTGGATTTCAACACAAAGACTGTTAATTTTTCCTTTTTTTTTTTTTTTTTTTTTTTGTGGTTGTAACTAATTCTGTTGTGTAAAAAGCTAATTGTTCTAAGTCTGATACAACTGGAACATCAGACCTCTATTCCATCTTTCACTAAATACTGGCAAATGCAGCCAGCGAAAGACCAAATACTCTTGGAGGTTCAGCAATGTCTCTGGAGATCCTCAAATCCTTCCCAGGGAGCTGTGACTTTGCAAACAAGCCAGGCACATCTTCTGCAACCTTGTCTGCCACCCGGGGGAAACAAAAAGACACCAGTCACATGGGACTGGCCTCATAACACAGGTATTTTGTTCTCCTGCCTGCTTTTGTTTTAAAAGCAGTGGTTGTCTTCCCTGTCCCTGTTGGAAGCACAAAGAGCTCGCTGCAGTGCAGCCTCTGCCCCATCTCCTGCTGCAAGGCAAGAGCAAGGAGACAAAACAGCCCAGGGAAAGGTAGTGAGGGAAAAGTGGCTTCCCCCTGCCAGCACATCCATCCAGCAGCCTGTTGGAATCCCGCAGTGCCTTTTCCATGTTGGTCTTCATTAGCTTTGGCATCTCCCCTGAACCTCTTGCAGGGCTTTAATATATTCAGCTGTGGCCACTGCAAACTTTTCGGTGTGGTTCCAACCCCCTTGTCCCTCCTGCCACAATCTGGAGAGATTTTTAGATGATAGATTTAATTAGAAGTCTGAGCTCTGTACTCACCAGAAATACAAGTCAAACAATGCTGATCTGCTTCACAGGAATTTCTTTTCACTACTGAACAAACAAATGCAAGAGCTTTCCCAAGTCCCTGTTACACCCATGGAAGTCAGCAGCCTTCTGTATTTAAAAGCAATCCAATCTGAAATACATCAGAAGTGCTAAAGTGCTTCTTTCTTTCTTCTTGTGATGGTCTAGGAACTTACCTGTGTGCAATGTCTGTCTATTGAATTAAGTCTTTAACATGCATCAAATATTACTGGAGGAGCAAACACTGCACCCTGGCACTTGCTGACTTTGCCTCAGTGTTTTTCTTGCCTTGCCTTTCTTTGTTAGAATTCAATCAGCAGACTGTACCCCCAGCCTTTCTTTGTTAAATAATCGGCTAAAAATTAGTTTTTACACAGGGGAGATAAATAGGATCAACTTCAGTGAGAAGACTACATCCCATGAAATTAAACTTATTTACTTGATTCAGTCTTTTAAAGTATCATAGCAGCAAATTTTGAAGTGTTGCTACAGCAAATGATCTGCCAAGCAGGGAGCTGCTGACTCACAGGGCCACTTGGAATCAGGATCTAATGGAACTTGTATTAAATTCCATTTTTTCTCAGACTTTCGTCTCAGGAGCACATTTAAAAGTAATTAGTTAATGAACTTGAAAGGAAGGAGAAGCCCAGGTAACTCTAGAATCATATTTACCATTAAATTCAACATTTTTTCAGAAAAATATCGTTTTCCTGAATTTACTTACACCCTGGTTAGCTCATCCCAAACTTAAAATCTCATTTTAGCTTGAAAAATCAAACTTGCTGAGCCAAGCCAATAAATAATGCTGTTCAGCATGGGCAATAAATAACCAATTTAGCTGCTTTCCAAATCCATTTACAAGTAATCATGCAGACATTAAGCAGTTTTATAACTGATACCTAAATGGCCACATAATAATATATTTATCAGAGCTAATAATTCCTGTTGTGCTGGTAAATGGACGAGCATGGTTCATCACCATCCCTGATGGCACCTTTATGAAGTAAAGAGGGAGGCTGTCAGGGAGTCACTGGTACCCCCCACAAACAAGGCTTCTTTAATGCACTCTCTTTTTTTTTGGAGAATAAGGCTCAGACACAGATGCCAGGGGCTTGTCATGCCACGTTATGACAGATTCATTCTCCCAAGTTTTGGCTGGAGAGTGCAGTGACTGCAGCAGGCTGGAACACAGAGGAAACTGGAAGCCTTTAAAGTAGAGCGCAAAAATAACACGTTTTTCCATCAGTGTTATCCATCTTGAAAACTCCTTGTGCCACTAGAAATGAGCAAAATTAGCTTGCAGCTGTCAATTGAAGCAGCTCAGTTTGCAGTTACAGTTGGGTAAGAAATTGTTTGTATCCCAGCACCGACACCAAGCAGGAGAAGAGAGATTCTGAAACTCCTTTTGTGCTCCTCAGGCTGTGATTCCCCCGGGCTCTGGCACAGGCTTAGTTAGGCCCAGCTCGTTCTTTTCTTCCCTGCATCCCTTCCTGGTCCTGGGAAGCAGCTGTGGAACAGAGCATTCCAGCTACAACCCCATCTCACCCATAAATTTCTATTTTTCCTACACTGTTTCTCATGTCAGGGCTAGAATTAGGGCAGGTGTGAGCTATTGCATGAATTATCCTCTTCAGTCTTTGAGAAATAGCCATGGGCAAGGATATATCTTGAGCTGTTTCCTCTTTCTAAGTTCCCTTTCATACTGCTTGAGCTGGGAATTTCACATACAAGTCCTTTCTGTTTAATTTCTAGAGAATGTTCCTTGGTATTGATTGTGTCAAGATCTCATTTCCCCCCTGCTGCTCACTGAAACTTCTTTAAAAAAATGTTCAAAAATCCTCCCCACTTAAGCTTCTCTTCATTTATCACAAAGTGGAATGAAGAGCATTTTAAAAACAAAATTCACAGGCTTGTGGGCATTTGGCTAATACATTGTGTGTAAAGAATACAGATGGTAAGATGGATTTTTGCCTGCTATCCTCTGCTGTTTCAGCTGTGTGCACCCCAGGCAGAGCCCTCCATGGCACCAGAGCAGTACATGAGTGATACCCTGGCCCCTGAGAGCAGGAAAAGTGACTCAGCATCCTCTGATGCCTTGTCTGGTGACTGTGAAGGGAATGATCACAGTTTTTACTGACAAGGCACAGAGAAGATATGAGGAAGAAACAATACTGCATCAGTGCCAGCAGCAATAGAGAAGGCTTGCTTAATGTGCCAGTAGCCTGAGGTAGGGAATGTCACTGAAAACTCACCTAAAATAATGTTGCATGTGGAGGCAAAGCCCTGTCAGTCAGCAGTCTCATTTATGGTTTCACAGCTCTAATCTAACACTGAAGAAAAGCTTTATTAAAAGTAACTGACAGTATCATTCCCTTCCCTGTCACCACCTTAGCCTGAATCCGTGTCTGTTACAAGCACACTGACACCATCTCACCTGGCACAGCGTTTTCCAAGGAAGAGAACTGCACCAGTGCTGCCCACACCTCTCCTCCTGCTTCCCCTCACCGCCTCTGAGCAACCCCTTACAGGAACAACAGCATCAAGCCAAAATGTAGAATTTAAGGCCTGTTCACCCCTTGCTGAAATAACCCCAGTTAGGGGTCATAGCCCACGGGTTGGCTCAGGCTTGCACCCTCCCTGCTCCCAGCCACGCTCCAACAGGGAATTCTCCTCTCGCTCAGCAGGACCAGGGTGGCCATGGCACTGGCTGTGAAACATAAACTTTAAGGAATTTAGAGATTTTAAAGGAGCTAAAATTTTAGTTAGAGATAAGCCTTACTAGAGTTAATTAAAATAAATGAGTAGGCCTCGATGAAGTTAAGAGTTAGTAGTTAACTAATAATTGATTGCTTGTCAACACAATGTTCAGTTAGCTGGGTTTATAATGAAGAATATAGAAACTGACAAACAGCTTTTAGGAACATGAGACAATTGTGGGCCTCCTCTGTTCTGAAACCAATTGAAGACAGGGAATGGGAGTTCTACCAAGGTTCATTTGTCACATTTGCATTGAAAAGGTAAAAAGGTCAGAATGAGGAAGACTTCATTTACTTCCTCATTTTGGGACCCCTCCCCATGAAAGGGACCACTGACCCATTTCAATAAACAAACTATGCATGCTTAAGAGCTTTTGGAATGATTAGCAATGATTAGAAGCGAGGAATGGGATGCACCAAAATGATGAATATGTATTTGTATTTTGAGTATTCAATTCTTGTGTGGATAAAAGAACTCTGTGATCATTGGAAAGGTGCAGTGTGTATTTGGGAGCTATCCCGCACGCTGCCCGGCGCCGCAATGAACATACACATTCTAACTTCAAACTGTTAGAGAGTTTTTGTCCGTCACAGTTGGATATCGGTGCTAGATCAATATCCGTATTTCTTTAATAAATCAGCTGGCAGCACCCAGCCAGGGCTCCCTGGCAACTGCCCAGATGGATTTTGGTATGGAGCTGACCTATCTTCTCCTGTCCTCATTGGTCATAAATCTAATAAATTCAGTGGGGAAAGATGTCCTGGGAATGTGACAGCCTGGTCAGACAGAGAGAAAACCAGATAAGTTTTCTCATGGCTGACTTGTGAGACTTTTAGGGAGTTGTAGAGAAACGATGATAGCTTGTTATTGTAAACAACCTGCAGGTGGTGTTTTTCTACCCTCTGTTTTCCTGTTTTTCTCCAAGATTGTTTATAAGAAAGGTGGTTTTGTTAATTAGCCAGTTAGGTGAAATATATTGATTAATTGACCAATTAATCTGTCTGTCTGTATTGGAACAGTGTATAAAAAGAGAGATTTTTCACAGTAAAGCTGCTGCTGTGCTAACCAACCTTCTGGTGAGTCTGTGTCATTTCTTACTCAACAGCGACAGATTTCCTCAATGTTCCTTCCTGTCTTGGGAAGGCAAGTAGGAGGAAAGGTTCCCTGCCCCTTCTTTTTTCCCAGCTAAAAGACAAGTAGGATTTTGGTTTCACAGTCTTTGCCAGGCAATGTCATTGTGGAGCAGGAAAGCAGCTTTCCTAGGGCAGAACATGGGTTTGCCCTCACTGCTCAAGCTAACCTGATTTTGAGCAGAGCACGGCACATCTGAGCTGATTTTTGGTGGGATATCTGCCCAAGGGAAGAAGCTGTCTAAGCTAAAGTAGAATGAGGCCTTGGTTTACCCATTCAATTTATTTCAAGCTACTTTTTATTTAACAGTGATTAAAAATTAACAGTGATTGAAATATCAGAAGCTTTTAAATAAAAAATACAATTATATTAGCACTAATAAATATAGCTGACAGATGAACAAGGAAGAATATGAGCTGCATGGCAGACAAGGACTTCTCCAAGTCCAAAATTTCTGTGATGCGATAGTAAGATGGTGATTTGTGACTAACGTGTATTTTCAATAAAAGATTCCCCTTTTGTTATAAAGAACAATGCTTCTTTAAAAAGTGATTCCAGAGTCTCTCACCAAAAAATGTGTTTCTTATGAGCTGAATTAATTTTTGCTGACCTTAACAAATAGTCATCAGTCACCCAAAACATGTCCCCCAGAGAATCAAACAGCCAGCAAAACTTCACATAGCTCTAGAATTTATGTGTTTGAAGGATGCATTAAGTATTTCAAACAATTTCTGGGACGTTTTAGACCATAAAGTCTGCTTTCAACTGTCATAGATCATTGGCTTTGCTTTACAAGAAACATTGTTTAACAGGTTTATAACTTGCCTATAAAAATGTGCTCCAGGCTAAAGCTCAGGATAAAAAAGTCTCAGCTAAAGGGTAATTTTTTTCATTACAACTTTTCCCTACTTTGTTTAGCTTTTAAGATTAGAGCTGCCTCCAAAAACTCCCCTTTCACTGTAGGATTATCACCAATACTGGGGGTTGATTTATGCTCTAAACTGCAGGGAAGGGAAAGGTAATCCAGATTTAGAAAAAACACCACAAAATCATCAGTAAATGAACACCTCAAAAATGCTGGAACTATAAGGTTTTACATGGCCAAGGTTTTAGATTTTTAAGGTAATGTGCTGGAACACATCCTTAAAAGAGCTGTGACTCAGTGTGCACTTCAGACCATACAAAAGGATGTAAGATAATTAATGTATTACCATTTCAGGCCGGGGCATCTGTAACACAGTGCTCCATCAGTGCACCTCTGCACTGTTGAAAGTTTGAGGTTCCTCAATAAAAGAGGAAAAGAACCTGCAAAAGAACCAGCTAAAGCTGTTTGGTCTATTAATTCCATCCAATGCAAAGTCTCGGGGTCATCCCAGTGAGTGTCGCTTGGGCAAGCTCAGAACTAATTTAACATTTTCAGAAGCAGAAAACATTCAGCCTAATGATAATCAGTGAAGTCAGGTCCAGGGCAAGTAAAGTTCAGCAACTTGAGTTCATTTTTATGTTCAATTATTTGGCTCATAAAAGCCAAATAGGTGTTAATGCCTAGGGAAGAATAGGAATCATTAATATAAAGTGATATGAAACTACCATAAAGAGACAGCATTGGGATTTGTTGGGTTTTTCCCTTAACAACTGCAGAAGGGATATTGTTGGAAAAAGTAGCCATATGCTTTTCCCCCCAGTCTTCATCAGAGTGAGTGAAATTGCTGTATTTTTGTTAAGTTTCTGGACAAGCTGAAGCAGTACTGTTGGTTAGAGGGTAGGGCAAGGTGAGAACTCTCAGTGGAGAACTTTTGCATCAGAGATCCTGGGCAGTCCCAGCTGTGCTGTGGTTGTAACACCCACTTCCATATCCATTTACAGGAGAACCTTTGGGGCCCTCTGTTCTTTCACTGACTCATTGTTCTGGGCATACAGGGCAGAGTTACACTTCCTAGAAACATCAGAGACATTGCTTTGGCATTTAAGACACCCAGAGAAAACTGTCCTATTTCCAATGTTATATAAATACTTCAAATTCTGATCAGCTTCCTGCCCTAAAAGCCTCACAAGGGTGTTTTATGCTTCTTTCAGAATCATGTGGTCACAGGTGCTACACGTACAAGCTGCTTTTTATATCCCCTGCAGCAGTATTTCACTGCTGGCCCTGAGAGACTTGGCAGCCCATCCACACCATGGCCAGGAGCTGGGGGTGTTCAGCCTGGACAAGAAAGTGCTCCAGGGAAACCTTGTAATGTCTTCTGGTACTTGAAGGGGCTACAAGGGAGCTGGAGAAGGACTTTTGAAAAGGGCAGGTGGTGGTAGAACTAGGAGGGATGGCTTCAAACTGAAAGAGGGCAGGGTTGGATTGGATATTAGGATGAAATTCTTCCCTGTGTGGGTGGTGAGACACTGGCACAGGTTGTCCAGAGAAGTTGTGGATGCCCCATCCCTGGAAGTATTCAGGGCCAGGTTGCATGGGGCTAGTGAAAGGTGGCAGTGTGTTGGAACTAGATGACCTTTAAAGTCCCTTCCAACCCAAACCATTCTATGAAACAATTCTGTGATCCTTTAAGTATTAACTAAAAGTGCAGAACAGCAATATGTTTCCATGCATCAGTGACAGAGTGCTTATGCCTCGCCAGATGAGCAATATTATGGAGACCATTGTGTACATCTTATTTTGCCCAGTGCGCTCCAAAAATCCCACAATCAAATCACAACATACCACTAAATCCTGTGGGTGGTGTGCAATGGCAAAAACTTCTTAAAAACTTTCTGTAGAACCAAGCTATATTAACCTGCAAAACAGCACTGGTGATGCTCCTTTTACTTTTTATATAATTGCCAAGCTTTAAGTTGATAATTATTAAAAAGAACATATCAACTAAAACAATGCATTTGTTATCCAGGAGTTGCTAGCCATACAACAGTGATGCTTTCACAAGTGGTCTGTGCCACACCAGGCAGTACCTCAGGATTTACACGAGGTGACCAACTTTGTCTTCAGGTTTTGAAGAATTACAGAAACAATATTAAAAGCTGAAGAGTACTGAAGTAGGGAAGAAGTTGGGATTTTCAGTGGCAACCCAACTTCATTCATAAGAGTGGAATTTACTGGTGATTAAGCCTTTTTCTGCTAAGTGAGGAGGACAAAATTCTAATCACTGTGATGAAGTTACAGCTAAGCCAAAACAGCTCAGCCCCACTACGGGTGAGAAGCACATATTTGATGGTCTGTCAGAGGGAGTTCTGCAGAGCCACAGCTCCCTCAATGACAGGGCTGAGGGGATGAAGATGCCCAGACTAAAAATACACCATTTTGTGCCTAATTCTGTTTGTAAATCTCATCAGGAAGGGGATACAAGCACAGGCTCTATTTGTACTAACGAGAACTGCAACGCACACTAAAGAAATGACTCACAGGAGAGACTCAAGGACCCGGGAGAGATTGTAATACTGTGTCTAATTTTGGAAACACTTCATGATTTGTATCCTCTTTCAATTCCAATGGAAATAATGAACGGTAATAGCAGGTGCACCAGCGAGTCCCGGCAGTTGTGACCTTTAGGAGAGGGAACTGGGATTTACAGATGGCAAGATTCATTGCAAGCACAACACACCACACTGAGCTGCTGATTTTCAGGCTCACTGTGATTTACTGGAATACCCCAGCCCACACACCAATAGTCCAGCACCCACAGGAAGGGAAGTTTTACTAACAAATATCCCAGTTTGCAATTTTCACCAGTAATTCCCAAGACCCATCATGTTAACCAATATGATGTAAACTTAAAACATTTTTTCTCATGGGATCATCAGCATTACACATTGCAAATCTAATACTAAGTCTTTTTCCTTGCACACAGACATTGTAGAAAAGAAATATTAACAGGATGCAGAAGTGGACCACCTGATACTAAAGTCCAGTGCAATTACAGACTTCTGGAAAGCAGAATTAATTTAGTCACTAATGGAAGAACTGGCTTTTTGCTGCTTTCCTTTTGAAGGCATTTACCTAACTCACATGTCCACATCTCTTGTAATTTTCCTTTCCTCATAAAAGTGAAAAATAAACCCTGGAGGCATCCCATTTGTGAGCTGAGACATCAGCTTCACCATACATCTAAAGAATATTTGTGTACCTGCAGATGTACATAAAAAAGCAAGCCTTCATTTAGGAATTAGTTATTACCTGCACATAGACATACAGGATGCTGATTGATTTCTGCAAGCAATAGGAACAATAAATTAGGTCTGGACTGGATATGCAATGCAGCACATTGAACCAGACTTCTCTGAAGCACTTTGAGAACTTTATCTGTCCCCATTTAATTTTAAAACTGTTGTTCTAGCTCTCCTAGCTTCATCTCTGGTCTTTCTGGGACCTGAAGATGGAGACATGCTTCAGTTGCTGGGATTTTTTTCTTTTGTCCCACAAAATAATGTGTTTTTCTTGACATGTGTGGACATGATGGAAAGAAGATAGATTACAAAAGAGAAATGTCTCCTTTCTGCCTGCCCTCAAATCCCCTTTATGGTTCCTAAATTCAAAGCAGTTGGACAACTACACCTGGGCCAATACATTGTGCTGCTGTTCCTTTCCTCTGTGTTTACCACGTATTCAATGCAGTAAATCCTGGGCACTGGTTCCTGACAGCCACAGAGGTTAACTGAGAAGTCTTCCTTGCTTGTCTGTACACAGTGTTTTTCCAGCACTTGATACCCCAGAGAATCCTTCACTGACTGTACTCTGTGATCCAATGGGAAGTTCTTCACACATTTCCTGAGTAGAGAGAAAACCCATTGCAGTAAAAAAAAAAAAAAAAAGATTATTTAAGTTTCAGGAGTGCAGTGCCACAGAAAAATGTTTTTCTGCCTTTATAATATATCACTGAAATGCTTTATTTACAGCAGAATTTGTTCCAGAGATTAGTGAATAAAATATGCTGTAGGCTAAGGTCGTAAATTTTCAGATCTCATCCAATGAGTTTTAAGATGTTAAGTACATTGAATTTTTAATTGAAAAGTAACTGAACTGCAATGTCATAACCTGAAAAGTCCAGAAACCTTACAAAGTCCAGCTTGCATACACTTACACTAAAACCATAATATATATACTATTTTTATACTAAAACCAGAACACTACATATTTCTATACATGTCTGAATTTGCCTCCAGTTACTCTCAGACTTCTCTTTTCTTCCAGTTAAGTAAATTTACTCTCACATTCAAACCTGAAAGAAGTCCCAGAACAGCATGTAGCCTCTGAACTCCCAGGTCCAGAGGCCTCCCACTGCCTTTAATACTTTTTGCATCAGATCCTGAAAGAGCCTGTGTTGATAAATAACTTCATTTGTCACTAGAGTGGCCCATAGGCCTCTAGAACCAAAGTTTTATTAAACAAACATAAAACCCCCCCAAAATTTAATTTTCACATTCATAAGGAATATATTTTTTCATATATTAAGGCCTTTTAAAGAGAATTTGTATGTATTTTTTAAAATCCAATTTATATCACCTTGAATACTGAGTAAATATACATGTAACAATAACATATGCTGGCTTTTAATCAGCAAACTATTTAGTAAACATGGTCCTAACTTTGTCCAATAAGCCTGAAACTCTTTTAATGAATCAAATCTAGAGTTAATCTGAGCCAAACTTTATTCAAGGATTTACAATAATGATAATCTTTGGGTATATAAGAAGCAGAAAAAGGTTTTGTTACCTTTAACTGATATTTACCTGAAAAAACATTCTCTGTATAAATATTTTTGCTCTGTAAAAATATTCAGTGTCGTGGCCCCTCAGCTCTAGAATAGCAAGGAAGCATTCCTGTAACAATGTTTCCAGAATGGAATGAATAACGCTCAGCATTTAATAATTCCCAACATTTAATAAACAATGGATAATTCCTAATCCTGATCTGAATGCATGACAGAAAAATCTCATGGGAGTCCCGGTTTGACCCTATTCATAAAGGAGCAGAATCTGCTCTCCTTAGAGATTTGTTCCTTGATGTGTCTCTCTGACTACAGGTGGCCAGGAATAGTCTCTGCACTAACTGTGCTGTTTGCACTCAGACACAAATATAACACTGCTCAGTCCAAGCCAGCATACAGCTCATTTATATTTTACCTCAAATCAGCCCCATGAAAACAAAAGAAAGCTGTTCCCCCAACCTACTTCACCTCCCTTTGCCTTGTTCCATGACATCAATTGGCAAGTTGGGGTTGCTAAAATATAGACCACAGCACAACCTTATTTTCTTACCTTCATAGTAATTCAAAAAACCCAAAAAGCTATGGCCCACAAAGGCCTTATTAATTTCCTTTATTGATTGAAATGTAAGACACAAGGTGCCTTACAGCTCCTGAGCCACACAATGAAATAAGTGCAAGGACCAGCAATGAAAAACACTGAGTAATGAAACAAAAGAAATTATGAGAAGCAAAGCTAGAGATCAATATGCCGCTTTTCTGAAAGACTGTGCTCAGCTTTAAAAACAGAATAGTTTGTGCTGAATGTTTGATTAGCTATAGATCACTAAAGGAGGATTCCAGACCATCTGGAGTCTATTCTGTAAACTGATCTGGAAACCTCTAGCTCAAAATAGTCCCTGTGCGAAGGCACAAACATACATACCACAACCTCATCAGCAAGTTTCTGGAATATATTTTAGATTAAAATATGCCACCTTTATCTCCTGGCAAACCTGAGATGAAAAATAAAAGAACCCAAATACCAAAGTATTAGAAACAATTGGAGAAGCAAGGCATTGTTTCTTAAAGGAGCAACAAGAGGGAGGTTAATACCAAAAAGCCTGATGAGCAGCTTCAGCTTCTAAACATTAAAAGATGCAATTATTCAACAATGTCAGATAATCACCCAGATGATAAATATACATCTGCTGAGCTTTAACAAGGAGCTTAAAATAAGACTTGCAATATAGCAGAGGAACAGGAGCCCCCATTGTACTGGGAGGATACGGAAACTGGAGCATCACACAAACACCAAACAAAAGTTGTCCTAAAATAGAACTTGGAATAATGCCATAGTTAAGAGCTATAAATACAGAACATGCTGGTGTATTAAACATGGTTTTTAAATACAGCTTTAATCAGAATGGAAAAGAAAGGCAAGTCAAAGATTTTGGTCACCATCAGCAGGGCAAAGAAAACTGAAATAATTCTAGACAGTGACTAGTGAAATACTTTTATTTTTATATTTAAATCAGGTTGGGTCAGACTAAAAGGCTTCCTCCCTGTTTCTATACCAATAATAGAACAATTAGCAGGTGTGTCTTGGAAGGAGAACCCAGTCTGTGTACAACACTTGAATTACAGTCAAGTGGTGCAGCATCTCCAAGGGCAAACAGGAAATAATATTCTGGAGGTGGTAGAAGCAAGAGGTCCTTACAAAGCAGTGGACAATCAGCCTGCATAAGAGATCTGTGCCCCTAAGAATCAGGGAAAACCTTTCCAGAGTGTATTTCCTGGATTTTAATAAAGATGGTATCCTGGGAATCTAAAGACTAGGACTGGAATCAGAATTTGGTTCATTTTTACATGTGGAAGGGTTTCCAGAAAGAAATGCAATGAAAAATAAAAGCTATAAAATATGAACTGCCTGAGTATTTAAAAAAAAAAAAAAACAACAAGATGCAGTCTGGAAGTCATAAATGTGTCTCCAACCTGGCCATGGCTGAGCAATGCAATCAGGCAGGGTTTTACCAGAGGGAACTCCAGGCAAACTTTCCACCCTCTCCTTCCATCAAGCACAGCCTGTGCCCACAGCAGAGGATCCAGATGTGGGGACGTATTTTCCCATTCTGACAGGGACTCTGCAAGTGGTGACAAAGAGTATGTCAAGCATGAAACACATTTCCCTATAACCCAGGTATGTTGTGAAGTACAAATGTGGTATTTGGAGCTTTCAAGAACTGGGAGAACTGCTTCTGGTGGAATCTCAAACAAAAATGTCAGGAAAATAAAAGGAAACCTATGGGAAAAAAGGGAGTCTTAGGTCATTGCCTTCTGACTCACTTTTGAATCTTGTGAGAAATGGTTTGATGAGTTTAGAATTTATGCATCTATCTATACATATTATTACCATTTTTAGCAAGCTAAATTGATATAATCATATGGCTTAAAGATAAAGTAACACTAGTAAAACCTGCTAAGACAGTAAAATAGAAAACCCCTGAACATTTATCTCAGAGTGATCCCAGACATTTTCTCCAGCCATATTCTTTTCTATACATATTTTTTCATAGATTTCCTGTGCTAACAGTGGATCTGTTTTGAAAAACCTCAGCCTCTGCAAATATGTATTCTACTTCAAAAGAAAGAAAAATGGAGACTAAAGCTCATCACCCAAGTAATGGAAATGTGAAATGTACATGTAAACGTACATGTGAGATAAACAATACTCTTTCACTTGTTTACCCTCATCTCTCTAGTTTGTTTTCTCATTATACGAATCACAAACAAGCTGTGACAAAACCAGCAACTGGGAACAATTTCCAAATACTCCATGCTCAGGAGCAGTCACTCATTTGACAGAGACCAGGCATAGGATTTTTACTTTTTATTCCTACCAGATGAAACTCAGCTTCTACCTAAAACTCTGTGCTTATGAAGCTGGTGTGAAAAGATCCCTGCTTTAAAATGATGAATGAAATTTACTGCTGCCAGTTGTGAATGTAAATACTTAAAATCGTCCATTAAGGTATATTTGAGCCCACAAAAATGTCCTTCATTAGGTTCTATTAAATCTTACCTATTTGGACATGCATCTCTGTGCGTTCTGCAGCCCTAACATGCACTAAAAGGGGCAGCAACACTCCCATGATCTGAGATCACACTTACTTTCTCTGTAATAAAAATAATGGACAGGCAGCCAGAAAATGCAGATATTATCCTCCCATAGCTTCCAGTGATATAAACCACAAGAACAAAGCTCTGGGAACATCCTCACAGCTCAGAGTATCTTGGCACTTGTGTGATAAACTCTGAGGTACATCAGGAATGCTAAACTGCAAGGAGTTCCAGCTTCCTCTGCAGGACAGGCTGGATGGAACTTCTTATACACAATGGGAGAGCCCCAAATAAACCAGATTGTTTGAATCTGAGCATTAAAAAAGAACAGAGAGCTTTTTCAAGAACATGGGCTTTGGAAGGAGAAGCTGCTCCTTTGGAGGCAGTGAGAAGCTGCTCGCTTCGGCCACAAACATCCTGCAAACTAAGGTGTTTTTATAAAAAATGAAATGACAGTTGTTCTGTGCAATTAGGTCCACACATATCCTCAGCAGGTGGTCAAGGCATCTGTACTGATTGGAACCTGCTTCCGGATTCTAACAGGTTCCCCTGATGGATGTGCATCCTTCCCTCTCCTTTGGCACACTAATTTTATCACTCCCAGCAAAGGTTTCACTCAGCACTTAGAGACATGCCACAGCTTGACAGCTATACAATTTACCCTCCCTAACAGAAGACAAAAGGCACTTACGTCCCATTATCCTCACCAAAGCCTGGCCTGGCCTAAGATTGTAGGAACATTGAAATTTCTATTTTGCGGCAAAAAAAAGCAAACTCAAAATTGACTATTTTTCCTTCTTTTTAAAAGGATCTTGGTGCTTGATTTAGGGACCAATTCTCTTCTGTAAGGCAGCTGATGCAAAGCAGCATTAATGACTGCTACAGTGCCTTTCCTCACAGCCATGTCACCAAGTTCTGTATGACAAACAGTCCTGAGTGGGACCTTTACAACTAAACAGCAGCAGCAGAGAAAACCAGACCAAGTCCTTTACAGAACGTGGTGCAGTGGCTCCAAGTGCCAGTGGAGCAGTTCTCATTTCCACCAGCAGGAAATGCAATCCTGTGCTTTTAGCCAGAGGATAGCTCCAGGATTGTGTGTTCAACGGGCTAAATAATTCCAACAGTACTTCTGGCTCATTCTGTACTGAAAAGGACATTCTGGCAGGAGACATCTTCCCAAATCCACTACTCACCTGGATCCCTGAGGCAAAGGTGCATTTCCATTTACTGTATGTATAACAGGAGGTAATGAATAATCTCCCTTTTCACTCATTAGGCTCACTGTATTTTGAAATAAATTAAAATGGAACTGTGAGAATCTATCAGTCTTACAAACAGGTTTTTTCCTGTTTCAATGATAGGTAGATGGAAAGTGCATTTATCCTGGGAAAACTTTTACTAGTTTCATTTAATCTTAGCACTCTCTCAATACATCTTTTTTTCCCCCTTAAGATATGATCCAAACCCTACTAGACTTAATAGAAGAGGTTTTCATTGACCTCAGCAAGCTTTGAATCAGACCTGTAAATTAGAGTCTGACCCCTTTCACAGAATTTATGATTTTTACAGACTATCCCTGCAAAATTAGGACATTGTGGACTCCATGCTTTACAATTCTTAAAATAACTGCCAACAGATAGTGCAAACTATGCTGTTCATTTCAGGATACCCTTGAACCCTGGTTATTTGTCTAATTTTGCTCCAGCTGAGCCCTTGACCCTGCTCAAGCTTCCTTCATCACAGTAGTTCTAGGCCACCTGTCTTGCTGTCAGGTTTGGAAGCTCAGGCATGAGAGAAAAGAAAGAACTGCTTGGCCATCTAATCTCATATTAATAATTTAAAATAGAGTTTTAGCAAGTTTTTCTTATACTATATGAAAGGAAGCATAAGATGTATGGTTAGCAGCAGTCATCCTTGACTATTATAATATGGAGCATGTAGTTAATATTTAAATAATATACAAATTCATATGCAGAGAAAAAAAAAATAGTTTGAAGCAGAACTGATGCTCCCCAGGACAGGGGACACCCCCGTGCTCTCAGATGACAGAAACAGCCCTTTAGGGGAAACAAGCTAACAAAACCAAACCAAATCCCCTGTGAATCACCTAGCTCAGCCTTTTCCACTGTGCAATAAGCAAATTCCTCTTCCACCTGCACTTCCCAGCTACAGTGTTCAGTGCCAAGACAAAAGGTGTGTGACTGAAGAGACATCACGTCCTGTTTACAGCCAGTCAGTGCCAAATGTGTGACTTCAGACAAGAAGAGAGAATGGTAAACCACACTCCAGTAACTCGCAGGCAATTCTACAACAGCTCATCCTTACTGAATTAAAGGATTACAGCCCATTGTCACACCTGTAAAGGCACTCAGAAAGAGGTGTTCTGATTTACTGCATTTTAACCACTCTGTTTGGAGGCCTAAGTGAGTCCACAAACAGGGAGGCAGTGAAAAGTCAAGGGTAGCAAACTCCTGTAAGCATTTCTGCAGTTACAGATACTGGTACAGCAGCAGGAAGCCTTTATGTCATCCTCAGACAGCTTTGTAGCACTCTCATTCAACCAAACCTTTTACCATTAGTATCATGTTGTTCTTGGGGGAAAATGTAGACAGGGCCAAAAAACTTTTCTAAACTTTTCGCAGCTACTGAAAGAGACAAAGAATAGTTAACTATTTCTTATTTGAGAAGCTCTTTGACTGGCATATTTAATCAATCATTCTATAGGATCAATTTCTATCAGGAAAATAAAATGCTTCACTGTACCCCAGCTGACACAATAAGAGAATCCAGGTTTTATTTGTATCTACTTGCAAATTACTCACCAGTCAGGGTGACTTTGCTGTTCTTTCATACTCTGCTTTGCCACAACTGCAGAGATTTTCACTGCTCTGAGCTTTGATGTTTCCAGAGGGTTGCAGTGAGTTTCTCTATTGGAGGCTCCCTCTTGGTGCCTCCAGCCTTTCCACAATGTTTCCTAACAAATAGCTCTCATTTTAATTAAGGGAGATAAAGAAACAGCCCAGATGCTCTGTAGTCACACAGGTCCCTGGTCAAATCTTGTGTCAGAGTAAAGCCGGTGGCGACAAAACATTGGCCTCACGTTGAGCAGCACACAACCAGAATTATACAGAGGGAGTGAAACACTCTGGGTTCACAGGGGTTTGTGGTACAGTTTGATTCCCTGGCAGCTCCTTCAGGTAAAAAATACACATTTACTAAAAACTCCAGAGATACCCTGGATGAATCTTCGTTCAGACATGATTTATTACGCCTAGTCTTTGGAAAGGCCTAGTTAAGACAGTCAAAAGTGACCCAGAAGTTGATGCACCTTTTTAGCACCTGAATAACCTGTGATTAATTACAAATACATATGACTAACATGAGCACTGTGATAAACTGATGTACTGTTGGAATTCACACAAAAATAATTACTTAGAGCTTTCCTAGAAGTAGAACAAGAGCAGGAGAATGATCACATTGAAAATAAATGTAGTCAAGTTTTCTAGGCAGTCTTGACAGCTGTCTCCTAGTGGGGATTTCCTGCAATGTATGCGTGGAATTAATCCATAATTTAACATTTATGCTAGTTTACATCTGTTTACAAGTCCTACTTCCTATTCAGTTGTGTAGCACATCAGCCAGGGGTATCATTATTAACTGATAACAACCTCAATTTGCAAATTACTTAAATCTAATGGGCTATATTTCATTACCATACTGGCTGTAATTCCAAGTCAACATTCATTAGTGACATAGTTCCATTTTTATGCAGACAACTATACATTGCTGAGAAGTTATTTGTAATATCCTAAATATTTTACTATGAAAGAAATGTGCCCTTTTGCCTAGGAAAAAAGGTAAGAAAAAACCCAACACCATTGTGTAAAGAAATTAAAAGGTGAATTCAGGACATCCTTCCTACAAGCATGTAGAACACACAATCAAAGAGCAATGTGTCCAGACAAAGTTCTATACAGCAAGGAAGTATTCTCTCCCTTACATATCTGCTTCCTCACCATATCAAGAGCATACTTAGCCAAAATCTGTCCTTTTCTTCCCACTTTCAAGCCCTAAAGAGCCAATTACTGCAGAAAGTTATTAATTCATTTCCAGCCTGTGCCACACAAACATCTGAGTCAGAACTCATTTTTTCCACAGTACCAGGCAACAGGAGCACAGCACATCCTTCCATGGATCTGTCATAAATCCAGTGCTTCTCCAAGTCCAAGTGACACAATATCCTGTGTAAGGAGCAGAAGGACATATGAATTGTTCTTGCATCTGTAAGGACAGCAGAAGATCCACCCACAATAAACCCAAACTGAGCAGCTCTATGAAGTTCACTATTATTTGCATTTACAGACTGCATGTCCAGCCAGTCTGGACAGCTGCCTTCAGGACTAACTTCCATATTTCTCTCAGGGATTAAAGTTTGTGCCTTAACCCAGAGTTGTTTTCCAAATTGGACTTTTGTCTGTCAGCCTGATTCCAGTCCTAGAACAGATCAACATTATAGTTCATTGCTTCCATTTTTTTTCTCTTCCCTTGTATGGACAGCTCCTGTTTTCTACCTTTAGTTGCATCTTTGTGGATAATGCTCTCCAGCTCTGGTTCCTCTCTCCAACAACAGAAGCTCAAACCTTATCTGGTTAGTCACTCCCACCTAAAAGAGTTATCTGATAGCAAGAAAGCAGCAAACATAAATAAAATGTGCATAATCTGTTTCTAGCAAGCCCTTTTCCAAAAATTCTTTTAGATAAGTAAAGCAAGTGAAGTTGCAGAAGTTTTTCTTATGTGGGTCACTGCCCATGAACTATTAGGAAGTATCCCTTGCAATTTACTTTGAATGAGCCTTGGCAAACAGTAAGGAACACTCAAAAATCTCATGGAATGCCAGAGGCTCTTTTCCATTTCCTGTATTTGGTACATTTCACACCTTCCAGAGGATGCTTATTTAAGCATAAGACATCACCTCAAACTGCTTTATCAGGAGCCAACCATTCAGAGACTGAGACTTTAGTCCCAGAATTCTGCTACCAACAAAGTATAAGCCAGGAATTCTGAACTCAATAATTCACTCAGTAACAATTTTAACTTCAGCAAATGCTCAAATCCACCAGAATCCAGAGGGGAATTGTTTGCAACTCACCATGGTAACAGTGCACCAAGGCCAGCTATAAAAATTCACTCCTCTCCACTACATGAATTCTCCTGCAGGAATAAAGAGAGTATCAACAACTCCTTCCCCAGCCCCTTTTTGATTCTAATACAGATGTCATTACCATGCTTTGGAAATGGTGTGGAGGTGATTTGTGATATTCTGTTGTTGGGTTTTTGTTTGTTTTTTGGGGGGATTTTTGGTTGGTTGTGGGTTTTTTTTTGGTTTGGTTGGGTTTTTTTTGTTTGGTTGGTTTTTTTTGTTCGGTTTTTTGTTGTTTGTTTGTTTGTTTTTGGGTGGTTTTTTTGTTTTTGTTTTTTTGTGGGTTTGGGTTTTAAATTTTTCTTTTTAACTTTTAAATTTTTATTTCTATATCTAACCAGAACACTGATGAGCCCTTTGTACAGCCCCTCTACAGATCATGAACAGACCAAGCCTGCTCCCATTAATGCCAATAGAAGCCTCTCAATTGACTTCTGGGGACAAGAGCAGTTTGTTGTTAAGTACAGCAATATTTGTTTCACCTTCACCCATGTTAACCTGTTAAAAGGTTTATCTTTATGGGCAACAGGGTCTGCCCCTCTCAGAGGGGTTTTGCAAATGCATAGCATTAACCTGTCATTTGATTTTCTGCTTGAGCTGGTGTACACACTGAGGCAAAGAGCAGCACTAAGGTGTGTTGGTAATGACTCCCCTAGATAAATCCATACATATTTTATATTTTACTTTACAGTGTGACCCTTGCAGGTTAGGCTCTTATTTTCCCACAAAAAGGTGATTTGCATCTAGTTGGCCTCCTTCCAGGAAGTGCAGAGGGAGGCTCACACAGGACACCCTCAACGTTCCAATGGCCTCAATATGGCTTTTGGGTTTATGGCCAAAGCATCCCATTAGCACACAGCTCTATCAGCTCTAATACAGCTGTGAGTGTAATTATGTGAGACAAAGGCCATCCTTCAGCAAGGACAGCTGCACAGCATTAGCACTTTATTCTTACCTGATTCAGAGTATGATTTTTAGTTCATTTAGTTTGAAATAGGAAGCAAGGAAAACATCTGTGTCCCATCACAGTATGCACTACACTGCTGCTATGCATTTTACTGAGTCTTCCTGCTCTGAATCCTCATGTTATCTCCCAGTTTTACCTTATACTTCTGATGTAGTCATTTATTGCAAAAGCATTCCTAAGCTATCCCATTTCTTTCTAATGTAACATCACAGATAAAAGCAATAAACAGGCTCAAGAACTGAATCCTTTCCTGCAGCTATACAGAGATTGCTGCAAGCTGTACGTTCAAAATGAATTGCAGTTCAAACGTGTTTAAAGTAATGATCTATTCATTCTCAGGTATGGGGGTTTGGTAGGTAAGTCAAATAAAACAACTTCTCTGGTTTGCCAGGAAAATGGCTGAGAAACATTTGATTATTTCCTGCCTATAATCCATGTCTTCTGAAGGAAGCAACTTCTGTCTCCCTGTGCTCTCTCTCAGGTGGGCTGTGGTGCTGCTTTATCCTTCCACCACTTCAACAGGTATTCCACGCTTGATTTCTGCTGTCTATGCTCTCACACCCCACACCTGTGCACTCCCACATGGTCTGAGAATTTGGTCCCAAACTTCTGACAATGCAGGTTTTAGTTTATGCAACTGCTTCACGTATAGTGGGCTCTTCCCTTGTGGCTGCTCATCAGTTCCCCAGGTCCTGGGTGTCCCTCGTTCCTTTACTCCCTGCTGGTGCCCACCAATGGATCTGACTCACCTAATGGGTTTGTGATTTGATAGTTTTCTCTTGCAAAAGCATTGCTGCTCTGAAGTACCCTGTGTACATATATTTCACATTAAGATGGCCCCTCTGGGCCACTTCCCTGCTCGCCAGTGACAGCAGTTATCTCCTCACTCTGCCATCAGTCACATTTTTAGCTCCCTCCCTACATCTGACAGCTCTTTGGAGAGGACCTTGCTAATCCTCACATTCCAGGCACCCCTTCCAACAGCAATTAACTCTGACTTAAGTTTTGGAACCGAGACATTTTTGCTGCTGCAGCAGAGGTTCTCCTCAGGCTCCAGGTCTCACAGGGTGACTGCAGGGAGCCAGAGCAGTGCTAGGATTTCACGTCATGCATGAACAAATCCAGCCTTGTGTCCTGCTCAGAGCTCCATGACAGTGCTGGTGTCTCCTATCCCTCAGCATGCTCCCTGAGCAGGCACAGCTGCACATTAGAAGTTTCTCAGACCATACCATTTATGACATTTTATAAAGATAATGAATACAAAGTATAGAAACAGATATAGTACTGCTGAATGGAGAGAACAAAAAATCATTGCTTTCTGCCATCTCTGCCTAAATGGCACCATGCTTGAAGGTAGCAACACTGGCAGAGCTGGTACTGCCCTACCAGGATTCTGCAATCTCCTATCCAACACTCAAATACCACTTCATACCTCAAAAATTAACTCTGCACTGACACAGACCATTTAATTAATAGGACTTCAAGCCATTCATCAGCAGTCACACAAACTCTGCTTTAACTAATGAGCCATTCTTACCATTTATGTAATGTTCACTGCTCTTAATGTTCAAACATCTCAATAGAAGCAGATTTCAAAAGTAATTAATATTCAAGTAGCTCAAAGCCTTAAATTTGCATATTAATCTTTGCTTTCTAAGTCACATGGAAAGATATTTGAAAGGCTGGGAGTACTCTGATCCTGTTGAAGAATAAAAGTGTTAGAATTATTAGATTTTCAACACCTTTTGGTCAATGGTTCTAAGATCACAGATCCCATTTTTTTTCCCATGAAAACTCTAGATCCTTCATTGAGAAATGGGACTTGAAACAGTTTGATTCTATTCCTAGTGCAGTCCTAGGAACTAGATTGAGGGTGTACAGCCTAGAGTGCTGCATAGCAAAGAAATAGTCTAAAATTATCAAGTTTTCAAAGCAAGATTTTAAATACATTCAGGGTTAAAGCATAATGTTGATTTTGCTGTTTGTGTGATTGTAGCAGAGACATTTCCTAGCAGAATAGGGGTGTAAATGATGGGAGGGGACTACCTTGATCACCCCGGAGTCCTAAACTATTTAGTATTTGTTAAATTAAAATAGAGAACAACACCCATTCTATCCATCCATACACACACAGCAGCTGAAATACACTCATAGCCTGTAATGTATATCTTTAAAAGATATAAAAGATAAAAACCCCTTCAGACATCCCACAGAAATAAAGAACAAATACATTTAGCAGCACCATATGTCTCACACAGCCAGGGAGCCACAGGGAAGCAGTTGAATTAAGTACAGGAAGTGAACTTTACTCCATAAAACAGAAGAGCATGGAAAAATAAAGATCCCAACAGCCTCTGCCAGTGTAAACAAGGATGAGAGGCTGGGAGAGAGGAGACAATTCCTTACTCCCCTCAAATCTGCTAACTGCACAACAGATGGCATTGCCAAGCATGGGTGGAAAACATAAACAGGTTCATTAAGATTTCCCATAGGAATAACAGTATGGCATGTTCAGACTCCCATCTTTAGTTCCTAGCAAAGAAACAAACAAACAAACCCAACAAATGTAATGATGAAACAAAAAAATAATGTATAGTGGAAAGACTGGGAAAAAAAATTATTCAATCCTTCAGGTAATTAGTGACAACCCTCAACTAAGATAATTGATTAAAACCAAAAGTTTAACAACTCTTCCTAATCCATTTAAATATTCAAGAACCTCCTAGGGAATCATATAACTCCTTCCTTGAATTCATCAAGATCTATTTTCAAATCCTGTCCTCTTTAGTCTTTTGCTCTACTTCAAAGTTAATTTCATAACTTCAGCTGTCCTGTTTACAAGTTCAGTTGCAGTGGTGAGCTAGCCATGAAAACCCTGGACAGAGCACAGAATCCCACATCTCATCCTTACTAATGGCTTCGTTTAAGAACATTCAATAGCAGAGAATAGTGGAAATCTAGAAACTTTATTATCATTGTTTTTTTCAAATTAGCAAGAGGCATTTCATTACCATCAGGATTTCACATATGGCTTCCAAACACAAGGTGACAGGACTAAAAATGTTATCTGGAAAAATACTCCAAAAAAAACACCTCAGAAAGCACAAAATGTTACATAGGAAATATATGTAAGAGGTAAACAAAATTCCCCCCTTCCTCCTCAAGAATCTCACTGGCTGCCTTTTTCAGACATCAGTCCAACCCAAATAACCCCAAACTCTCCCATCATGTCTTCTCTACCAGGCCAGCCAGACAGAGCTTTCAGCCTGACTTCTTCCCCTGGAGAGGTCAGTTTTATTTTCGTTTTTCATCCTCATTGTTTTATGCAAGCTTTACCTTCAGTTGTAGCGTTGCTTCTCATTTCCTGTTCCCTAAATGAAGAGAAAACTAGGTTCTCAGTGCACATCCCAAATCCTATCTTCTTTCTTTCCTGCCAAAAATAACTCATTTCAGCGAGCTCACTGGAATCGTCACACTACTCAGATTTAGCAAGGCTGTTTTTATAGCCTGTTTAAACAATATATTTGATGGTGTCCCATCTGCAGCTGGTCTGAACCAAACCAGAAATACTCACACAATATTTGTTAAGCTACTGTCTCCACAGTTAGAAACATAAACTCTGTAATACACATGGCATTTCCTTCAAAACCCTTTCCCTGCTCATTTCAAATGCTTAACAAATACTGTCTTACTCAGCTGCAGTGAGACAACAAGATTTGCAAAAAGCAAGATTTGCTATGAAGGCAGAATGCAGTCTTCAAAGCCTTTGAAACAAATTTAAAAGAACTAAGTTGATTTTTTGGTTCCACCACAGCATTTCTGGTTAGTTTGGAGGTGTATTTCACCTGCAAAGGAACAAATCAGAACACAGTCCAATGCCATTGAGCAGCACATTTCAGAACTGAACTAACATGGGAGACACATGGAAACGATCTTCAGGAGCAATGAATGGTTATAAACCACCACTTTGTACTCCATCTAAATAAATATCAAATGCCTTTTGTCAGGACCCTGCTAGTAAATCTTAACTCAGTATGTCGGCATTAAGACAGAATTTCAGGTTGTTATATTGCAAAAGGTATTGGGGATTTCCTTGAGCAATCTCTGAGCTAATGCCATCCATACCTTTCACAAATGCATGTTACTCATTCAAGAGAAATCATAAACATGCTGCAGTCTTCTTACACCCATCCATTTTTTAGCAAGGGATTAGCATGTCATAAAGATTGTTACAAGCCTGCTTTGTGCCATGCACCTAAAGCTCTGCAGCAGCGTTGCTCAAAGCCATGAAGGCAATTTGTAAGTGAGAGGTATCTGCTTACCCCGGGCTGTTACACTGGAAGTTCATATACTGCATGGTTTGGGGAGTTTTTAGTCTTTCAGGAAAACACAATTAAAGGCTTTAGGCTTGCAGCAGCTGTTAGTGCTTGTTTTTAAAACACAGTCAAGGTTTCTGTTTCTCAGTTTATTGTTCTTCCAATCTTACTTCAAATATTCTCCACAAAACCTGCTGCCTGCTAACTTTTGCTGCTGGCAGTGCCATCAATATACATCACTTGAACACGTCTCTCTTCCCCTCTGAGACTGGAATTACAAAAGCTCTCCCTGCATATGTAGCACAGCTCTGTGTCTTGCAGAGAAGTTCTCAGAGCCCTCACCATGTTTTGGTTTCAATAATTTTCAATAACATCTGACCACATAAGCTTGCTGTTGGTAATGGTGGAAATAACACAGCTTTCCATACTCAGTGCAGGACACAAACATCCTTTTCTCTTCTGGCTGCTCCTTCTGCTGCAAACACTCCGAGACAGTTCTGCTTTTCAGCTTTAACTCTTGCACAGGGCTTTCACAAGGAAACGAAGAAACAACTGCCCCCAGAACATTGAAATGCACATTCTTTTTTCAGCCTACTTATATGAAGTGTTAGGATACCGTCAGGTGCTTTATCTCCATTTTGTTACCTGTGAGAAAATTCATTGCAAGTATCTTTCCCTGACAGGTATATTTATAATCCTGGATTTCTGTAACAGCCCAGCCATAGACAATGAAACCACTGCAGTCAAATGTGCAGCTCCTGTTCCTGCTCCAAGCCTGGTGAGAGCCCTCCTGCAGCTCCTCACTGAGGAGCATCCACAGAGGCCTGCACACAAATGGAACAAAATAATCTGCCCTTCCCCAGGACTGTGTGGAGTCCTAAACAACCTGTATGGATTAGGGGATATTAACACTTCTCCCAGGTAAGTTCACATTTCAAAGACTGAAAGCTTCCTACATCTCCAGTCCCATATTCCCTTATATTCTGTCCACTCTTTCCATTACTTGGGATTTCTGCAGAAGCTCCTGTCTTCACTCAGCCTTTCTCCTGGCTTCATTTCTATCTGCAAACTCCTTTACAACTTTTAATTTACCTTCCTTTTTATTCTAAGGCCCTTCAGCTTCTTCTCCAACATCTCTGAACTTACTGTAGCTCATAATCATAAGTTTTTTACTTTCTCTTTCCTACATCTTCTTCAACTATGCAGTGGAATGCATGCACCTACAATATTTCACCTGCCAGGCGTGATGAACTTTAAATAAATATTTAATATATAATTTTATATCAAATATATCACTTGTAACCTTAAATGATGTCTGTTTTTACAGCTCTGGTGTAGCAAAGCATGTACCATAAAGAAGTTGGTCTGTTAGCAAGGTTTGGAGCTGCTGTATCATGTAACAGTTCACACTTCCTGAAAAGATCTTCCAAAAACCTCTGTTTTGCTTAATTTGTTACAAGTTATTCCTGAATAAGCACCCCAAAGATCTGAGGACTTAAAAAGAGGATTAACTTATATATTCTTCTACATTAACAGCCAAGCACTTTACCTTAATACCAATGCTTTTGGGCTTTATTTAACTCTCCCCCATCTACAAATGGCAGAATATTACCAAATTTCTTCTTAGCAATACTGTGTTAAGCATAACAATTATTAATTTATTGTGCTACTTTCCAGGCAAGCCAATATAATAGACAATGCTTGGGACTAAGTAATATGTATTGTAGTCACCACACAGATTACCACTTAAAAATTCATATACAGCAAACAGAACAGACACTAATCTCAAACATGCCAGTATAAAATCTTTGCAAACAATAGCTTGTGTTTTTCTGGCGTTTTTCAGCTTTTCATTCCACATCTGTTATAGCAGAAAGAGAAAGTGGAGTCTGGCCCAAGGACTACTTCTAATAAATCCTTTCCTTTATTAGAAACAATGTTATTCACCATAGAGCATATGTTCCTCTAATTATGTTTTTGAGCAAAAGTATTAATGGCATTTTGGCCATATGTCTAGTTATCCTTCTCAGAGTAAGTTTGGGGAATTTTGAGACATTTGCATTATAAAATGGTCAGAAACTTTAATTAAAAGTTTGGGATTTCAAGGTCTTTTATTTGCAGTAAAATAGAAGCCAAATAAAGACCCATCCAATTATTTTGAGCAGTACTCAGATATTCAAAATAATTTTTATGATTTTCCAACATTCTAACATTATGTAGACTTTTGAAGAATCTATTTTCCAATGGTGCACCTTTATCAGGATATGAACGAATGGAATTTTAAATGTTCACCTCTGTCTATCCTTGTAATTCTGAAATAAACCCTTAAAGCACAGAGAATTAAAATGGGATGGCAATTTGAAACAGAACATATCACTGGTTTTGAGGGAGAAGTAAATTTTGTAATTTGGTCATAGTCAACAGTGTCTTTGCAAATTCTTTCATCACTGAAGTGAGATATTGAAAAAGGAAATGTTCCTAATTATTTCTATGTTTCTTCTGAAAATTTCTAGTAAAGAGTCAAGCCACTACCAAGATATTCTATGAGAATTGCACACATGGATCATAATATAAACTTGGATTAGTATTATTCTAGCAATGAAAATAAATAGGCCATACTAAAACCAAGTATAAAGTAAAAATTCATCATTTCCTTAAACCATCTGAGATCTGTATTGTCCTCGTTGCCTGCTTTTGTATTACACCCTCTGAATAACCAGAGGGAACAATGTTACCCGTAGTTTCTTTTAGTGCTTTGTACTTAGCATGTGTGGAAAGAACTGACTTTCAAGTCCTTAAAAATGAAATCTATTTGTTTTGGGTCAGGTAGACACAAATGCTTCTGGAATTAACACATGATAAAAGCTGCATAATGGAAGTTTTGCACTTGTCTTACAAGTGCCACTGTAAGGGTTAGAAACACCTCATTGCCCTGTGTCTTTCAACTGTGCTTCCAACTAGCCCTGAAAAACACAGTAAAAGCCAAACCCTTTTTAAATGCCTTCTGGAAAAATAAATTGACTTAAACACAAGCACTAACACTTCTAGGTGAAAAGACAGTGACCCATAAATAGGATCACTGCTGATTAAACCAGTGAGACCCACTTATAACCAGAATTCTCATCCACTAGGAAGGGGAGAAATTAATTTCACACAGCCTAGTAAAAAAATCGCTTCTGACTTTTACCAGTGTGGGTGGGATTTGAATGTGATCAATAGCACATTTCATCACCAATCACCTTAATTATTTAATTTCCTTAAACGATCTCTCAATTTTCTGCTACAGCCTAGCCCTTGAATTATCTTCCTCTTTAAAGCAGGATGCCTTTCAATTTTCTTTGAAAGCCAGCCTTGTCCTGCTGCCAGGATGAGCGAGGGAGGAGGCTCCTGGAGAATATCACAGGCTTTGTGTGACCAGGAGGTCAGATCCATGCTCTCTCTCTTTCTTAAGCAAGGAGAGGGGGAATGATGGAGGTGTGCTGATCTGCAGCAGCCAAAACAACCTCCAGTGTTTGAAGCTGCCTTTCTGAAGCTCTCCCACACTGCTCTCCCTGTGTTGCAGTTTAGTCCTTTCAGCATCTCAGAAAGTATGTTAGAGTGGAGACACCAGGCTCTACAAACGAAAATATCAGGTGCATTTCTTTTCTTTCCTTACAATCCATGCTGGGTAGGGAGGAGAGAGCAGAATTCAGCAATCATTATCACCCAAAGACCTGACTTTATTCTCCCAGTATCATTTATATCCACAGCTTCCTTCCTTCAGCAATTTTAGAAAAAGTGTTCAAAGCCACAAAGTAAACAATACTGATGGCAAGTTTGTTTTTGGGAGGCTATACTGAGAATTGCTGAAGATGAGGAGAACTGCACCCTAGGTACATTAAAGAACAAATTAAATACTCAGGTCATGCATTCCAGTTTGGTAAAGTTCAAACATATTAATTTTGATCTCTCTGACCATTAAGTCCAACACCTTGAGCTGTTAGAAAGTTATACTTGCAGACTAAACCTGCCTTAATCCTAGAAGTGCAAAGTGACCACCTACCAATAAAACCATCTTAAGTATGGTGGATTTTGAGAAATTGAAAGGAAATGTAAGAATTTCCTTTTGTGCTCAGCACAAAAGCTTTCAAGAAAATGAAAATACAAGACTTTAAATAATTTCTTGTTGAAGTATTATTGCACACCAGCCAATATTTCCTTGAAATAATAACAGTTGCTACCCAGGATAGCAAAGTACATCTTCATTACTATAAAAGAGGCATTTCTCCAGGCTGTCATGAAAAATGCTGTCCTGATTTTAAAATAAAAATGGTCTTGTTAGTGGAATATCTGAAGAAAGCTATAAAACAACCATATGAATTAGAAATTATTCTTCAGCTCACAACTCATGCTGTAAAATCAAAATGGTAATAAAAAAAAAAAACCAAACAAAAAGGTATCTATAGTCTTGGGAAGCTCAACTTCATCCAAAAAACAGTGAGGATTCCTGTATTCCCAAGCTTTTTGTAACTAATGGGTAAGGCCAAATTGGTAGACTTGTTTTTAGAATCAGAAACAAACTTGATCTAATTCTTCTAGAAGCTGATCCGTGCTGCCCTGAAATAAAATAAAGATGTTACCCCAAGATTAACTGAAGGTCAATGCTTCTAATGGCTCAAACAGCAGCTCTTTCATCATTCCTTATTATTTATATGGGGAGGGAAAAAAATATTAAAAACCCCATTAGAACCCAAAATTTAATGACCTTTCTTTTCTCTGGTTTTATGTTCTTACCCTAAAATTCTGACTCAGCTACTGACTTCAGGGAGAGAGGGATCAAGCCTTGAATGAATAAAAACACTCAGTGGACATGGAGGGAAATATGTGTGAATCTGAAACTAAATTTCTGCAAGCTACTTCTGCTTAGTGCATTTGAAACAATCAAATGTTGCTGCTGAAATCTCAGGAATGCAACCACAGTATTAACCAGAGTCCCAATAAAAATGACATAGTTTCAACACAGTTCATCATTTTCATCGTAAACACAGCAGCAAATGAATGAAACACATTCAGTCCCGTGCCTGTTGCTGATCTACAAGTTCAGCTTACACAAATGAGCACAGCTACCCGAGTTTCTTTCACATACTGGATAAAATGGAAATAGTCAAATGTCCGGGGCCTCCTGACTGGTGCAGGTGATGTTATTCCCTGAAGTGATGCTGCCATCTTGTGAGGGAAAGGCTTAAATCCACTTTTATTTTCATTCCTGAGATGTATCCAGAGCGACTGGAGATCTGGAACACACAGGTCGGGAATTGGAGCTGGACATTTGCTCTCCCTCCCCAAAACCAGGTCTTTGGACACAGAGGGGAGAGGACAAGCAACACTGTCCAGGAATTAAGAATTCTTCAAAGCAAGCTCACCCTCGGTCGAGCAGAACATTCAAAACTAAGGGAACTTGCATTTCAGGTGGAAATGAAAGCAAAGGAACCACAGGCTAAAAGTTGGCAAACTCCACTTCCTTTCTTCTAAATCCCACTGTGCAGCCGGTACCTTGTGCTGCTAGATTGGGAAACCCAAGCAAATTTTAAAAAATGCATTTTGCATGGCCAGATATTACATCCATCCATCAGTCCTTGACATTAGGGATCAAGGGATAGGGTACAGCTAAAGGGAACAAAGTAATTTCTTGAGTTTTTCACCAAATAACACATCATTGTTATTCTAATTCTAATATAATCTCTTACATTTTTCTAAATCTCTCTATTCTAATTCTCCATACTCACATCCTAATGCACACACAACAGATTTCAAGACAAGAACCAGGAGCACCTACAGTTGGATTGAATTTAATAGCATGGGTTAAAGAAACACTGACTGCTATTAAATCTAGAATGAAATTTTCCAACAATACTTTTGCAGCTGAAAATGCCACTTCAAGTGTTGCATGCACTCAGCATGAATCTATTTTGAAAAAGAAATAAAGTAGCTTCAATATGATCAAAATATTCTGACTTCCTATTTGTGAATGGAGTATTTAAATCTTCTATTTCCACATTTATAATATGTAATGCAGAAAATACAATTTTATGTTTCATTTCTTGAAAGGAACTAGAAAATGTATGGTATTCTAGAGACCATACACCATAGAGTCTATGCAGATTCAGTTTTCATATGGAAGTACAGAGAAATGTCCTAAAATTAATTTTATTAGCACGCCTAAAGGTTTACTGTTGCTAGAAAAAAAAAAAAATCACCTGCTCTTCCTGGCTGCAAAATCCATGCCTTCCTGCAAGCCTCTCACAGAAACAGCTTCCTGCTATTTGGGTTTAGAGTTGTAGCTATAAGCAGTGACCTCTCTGCTCTCCCAATATGCAAATTAGTTACGTTACAAGAAGTTATTTTAATAATCCCTCACAGGTGAAATGAATCTCTTATTTTGCAGTTGGAGCAGCTGGTGAGGAGACAGTGCCCACCACTGCTGTTAGATTTTATTCTTGCTCTGTCACAGTCTGTTACAGCTCTGGGTCTTCATTTATTCCTTTGGAAAAAGAGTATAAACCACCACCGTGCCCTGCCTTTGAACAGCACAGCTATTCACACAAATGTTTTGCTATCTTCTGAAAGAAAGGACTACAGCCTCAATTATCAGATATTTTGGCACTTACCAGTTGCAAACTATGTGTAATGTATTCATTAGCTTGTCACCACCCCAGCATGCATGGTGTGAGCCAAGAACACCTTTTTCTCTTGGCCTGCTCCTTCAGAAGGGCTGGCAGAAGAGGGGAAGTTCTACCCTAGGCTTTCCAAAGAACAGTTCTTCACTGGGAAACTGTAAAGCAGACAATCTGGCCCTATATAATTATAAAATGTTTTTGTTGCTTGACTTAACAGCAAGATCTGCTCTTTGTAATTACTTGGAAGTGCACAGAATCCAGAGATATATTCGACTGCCTCCTCTGTAAAACATGTTGCCTTTTATTCATGACAACAATGACCCTGAATTTTATTTTTAATTCAATATACTTAGTGAGTCTGGAGTCTCTAAACTCTATATTCAATTATTTAAGCTGAAGTCACAGCCTAAAATAAACTGTGTTAATCAGAGATTAGAATATGTTGTACTTTTCCTCCATCTGCAAAACTGTTGTGGACTTGTGGGCAACAGCCTCTGAATCCTTTGATGCTCCACATGCCCATGTTAATTCCTGCAAATACGAATGTTTCTGGCCTGAGAGAGGAGCAGGTAAGGGGAAAGGATGATGTGACCCACATTTACAAGGAAAACCCGCTCGTATTTCCTGGTTCTGGTTACCCAGCTGAAAATTTGAACTTTTTAATTTGCTGGAGTCTGAGAACTCTCTGATAAATGGACTCAGGAGATGTACCTATTTCACTTGGAAAGCAGCTCTGGCTGCCAGCATTCAAGTGTCCCTTCAAAGCTAAGGGGCTTTGTTTTTAATGTGATTTATCTCTGTATCTCACCTCAGAATATTAGTCTGCCCTCAGGTATTTCACCTCTCCTACACACCTGAACTTACTGTGCTGTTTTGAACCTACTAAAAAAAAAAAAAAAAAAAAAAAAAAAAGCCCATCCAGCAGACCAAGCAAGGACATCTCCAGAGCCAGTAAATGCCCAGTGGGGACTCAGTGACCCTGGGTACCCAGTCAGGCACACCCAGCAGCCTCCTACAGGACCCAGGAACAGCTCTGACAACCTGGACAACACAAATTCTGCTCCAAACAATTCCAGAAGTTTGGGAACCAGAACGAGAACTAAGAGGTCTGAATCCCTGAGCTCCCCTGAGCTGATTTGAGCTTCCTACAAGAATTCTCATGTCAGAAAAACCTTTTCTTGGCAAGCAGTGAACATTCACAACTCTACTTGAAGTGCAAAGGAGCTGAAAAGACTAAGGTACATCCAGAGTTACAAAATTCTACTTCCGGCTTTTTTGGTTTTGGTTTTTTTTTTTTTTTTTTTCTTTAAAGCCTTTTTTGCCTTTCTTCTTTTGAAGGAGTGTCAGCCATGGTTACATGTTCGTGGGGAAGACCTAGAAAAGTATCTCCAGCTAAGCTGAGCCAGGTATCCAACATATCTGCAGGGAGATGATCATTATCAGTATCGGCCACCATCATGAATATTCAGATTTTAACTGCCTGGGTCTCGTATTCTAAATGGACTTCTTAAAGCAAAAGTTCTGTCAGCAAAATGAAAGATCACTTTTTCAAACTGGAGGATGTCTTACAAAAACAAAAAAAAAAATTAGAATGAGAATGTTTCTAAGCATTTTTCAGTAATGCAATTCAGCAACTTAAAATATCCATGTAAGTTAAGATATAGCTCCCTGCTCAGCCAAACCGTGACTCAGTAGGAGACATCTTGTTCCCTCTGATTCACAGAGTACATCTTGAGAATACTGTGGTAAAAACTTTCTATGCATTTATTATCTGGTGCATTATATGTGATGAAACTGGTTTTAGCTGTTTATACAAGTATGGTACAGGATGCAGAATTCTAAAAATTTCCAGGACAGTTTCTGGAAAGAAAGATTATTTCCTGAATCAACAGTTAAGGATTCAGACCTATTCAAGCTACAGTTGGCCCTCCCTCAAAAAATTAAACCAAAATACTAAGTGCTTCAACTTGCAGGTATAGTTTAATGTATTGCAAACATCAATTAAAGAATGACTACTTACCTAAATGGAGGCTTTAAGAGGGATATTTTCCTTTATAATGTCCACAATTGTCAACGCTTCACACAACCAATATCACTACTTCAAAGAATATTATTGTCCAAAATGAGATTTAAGAAAAGCAACAGACATTAAAGAAAACAAAATACAAAGAGAAGTTACCAAAGAAAGACAACTTTTTTAACCACTAGGCTGCTCAAAAACATTAATTTCTAGACTAAATTATCTTCACCTGAACTATTCATCATACTTAAGCTTGTACTGGATATTAAATGACTTCCTCTTTATTAATTTCTTCTTTGGTTATCATTCCTGGCTGTAGTAATTATTTCTGCACAGCAAATAAACACACAGCAATACACACTGTGAAATAATCACAGAGGAGGCAAAAATTAATGAAACCTTTCACCGCAGAAGTAAAGGAAAAAGGAATCCCAAATTACTTGGAATTTTGGGGAATGCAGGATATGACCTGCAGAACTTCTCTATAACAGCAGGAAACCTTCAAAAAGTGTAACCCATCCAGCAGAAAGTCCGAAGAGCAAAGCAGTGGTGCTGAGGTCTTCTTGTGTTTTCTAGAATAACAAGTTCTTCTGTGAAAAGTAAAGCCCTTTAAGTATTTCACTAAGACCTAGAAAAGACAGGGCAAGGTTAAGAGCAGCCTACCACTGTTCTGTTGGAGCTATGCCTTAAATATTTAAGGAGGTTACATCTGAAGGTTTAAAAAAGAATATATCAGTGGTGCAGATTGCTAGATGAAGGAGAAGGATCCCTGCATACAAATGCAACACTGAATTTTACATTAATATAGGGCTTTCTAGAAAATATATAAGCAGCACTAAAGAACTTTATTTAAATATCTGCATTATTTAAATCAAAACCAAGTAGGAATTCTTTTGATGAATAAGAAACTAATTTGCCATAAAAGATTAACAAGACAAGTAAAATATTTTCCTAATACTTACATTATTTTTGGACTAGTATTTTTGTTAATAGCCAGAACACACAGCATTTCTTTGACACACTCTGAACTCCTTTCAATTTGATAGACCCAAATCCAACATTCAGTTCAACCTTCTGCCTCTCTTTTTCTCGTTTCCCAACAAACCAACTGCACAAGCAGAGATTTGCTAGGTGTTCCTTGAAAATAAATACATTTTTAAAACAGCCTAAATATAGCCCACAGTGAGTTATTGTAGGACTTCACAGATGCCCAGGATGAACACATCACATGGTACCAAGGACAATTCCTACAGTATCAGAAGAGAACAGCACAAGGGTTTTTCTGTAATGCTGACAAAATCCTTCCCTGTTTAGCTGACCTTTCTTTCCAGTTACAGAACCTAACATTAACATTGAAACATACATGGTTGTTGAGCTTGAGTTATTCAGCTAGAACCTAATTAAACTATTCCCAGTTGAGAAACTAGAAAAAAGTATATTCTTATAAGACATCCTAACTGGCAATAGAGCCACAATGGAGCACAGAGGTCTCTGCATGTTATTGTGCAGAAGGCTTGGGGAGAACACAGACCTCAGTAAGATAAATCAAACATTCTTTATCTTTGCTAGAGGTGTAATAATTTCAATATAAGGGCACACTTCTTTACAATCCACTCACTACATTCTACTATACTGAAATAAATCAGCCCTAACAACTGCCAGTGAATCCATGTAAATACATTCCTTGTAGTTTGCTCAGCAGTGGAACACAAAGATGTTTTAGTCTTATTAAATTCCTGGTGGGTTTGGGGTTTTTTTATCCTGTTTTCTGGCACTGGATTCATGTCCCGTGTTCTGGAAAACTCAGCATCTGAATCATCTTTGACTGTAAAGAAACAAGATTAATGTAGCAGGATCTGATCATAATATTAAATATTTATTACTTGGTGAAATCACTATTTTCCCTTTCCTGTGAAAATACTACACCTGCAGCAAGATGTGTAATTGGTCCAAATATTTAACATATGCTTAGAAAATACGTGAAAATGTCACCAGTAACTTCTAGTGAGGAAAGCACTCATTATCATCACTTCTTCTAATTCTGCAAGGCAAACTGAGGTCTGCTCGCTGAGTCAGTCTGCAGGTATTTCCCTACTTAATGAGGAGGTGGCTGAGGCTGAAGGACTGTGAATGGTCTCTGTTTGCATTGCTCACTCTCTTGCTGAGGAATTTCTCTTCCCCATCTCACTGTCAGGCTGCAGTGAGAAACCTGACTCTCTTCACCACACATTTCTCTGTTCAAAGAACCTTAAGAAAACTGTAACATACCTCTACACCATCGGGGAAGGGAGAGGTAAGGGCAGCGGGCAAGGCTTTCAACTTCTATGTGTGTCTATTAAAGTTAGCTTACGGAGCAATACTGGCAAAACCAGCTTCTGGATTTAAAAAGCTCTGGTCTCTGATCAAAACCACCAAATATTACCCAGTTTCCAAGGGTCTGTGACAAGCTCCCTTATCCCAGAGGCTTCCCTCGCTGAACGCAGGGCCTGAGCTCCAAGTTTCCATTCCCAGTCCTGTCAGGCTGGATGACAAAAGAGACACTGTGCTGCTGCACAGCTGTTTATTCCAGTGCCACTGGCTGCCAGTAAACAACCAACAGAGCCGTCCTTATGCCATTTCCTGTTCTCCTCAAACCTCGCTCTAACTCCACCACCAAAACAGCTCCCAGCAGAGCCACAGAGCTCCTGGCTGCAAGGTGTCCCACACCTAGAGCTGCCTCTGTGTCCCATGCATTAGGCTCAGCTTTTCAGCAACAAGACTACTGTGAGATAGAAAGGACACAGAGATTGATTTTTTTTCACTCGATATTAATGTTTTAGTGGTTTTATAATTGTTTAAATCAAGCTTTCTCAGTTATCACTGTCTAGTGCAGTATCAGGAAGTAGCTTTATTGCTTTTGCCTTCTGTCCTATAAAAGCACCTGGGCAAATGTTTTGGTTCTTCCCAGAATGTCTTTGGGTATAAAAACAATACAAAAAAGCATCTGGACGGTTTCCTACTTATTCTTTGGAAGATGCTTATTCCTTCTATGATCAGCGTCATGGCTATCCATGCATTTTCCCAGGCACACAGATTTCATTTGTAGAGATCACATTTCATTTTCTCTTTTTCTCACTTTGTCTCTCATTATTTTCCAAACCTTTTGGATTTGTCTTTCACCTTGCCATGTCCATTTCTGGGAAATTCTTTACCATCACGTTAACCTTCAAATTTACATAACTTAAGCAAGTTTAGTTCCTTCTTCCAGGTTTAACTGGAAGAGCTTAGGAAAAGAGAGAAGTCTTGAAATTATTGTGAAAAGAAACTAGCATATACGGTAATTTGCAAAATTTGAAGTGTCACAAATTGCATCATGCATGGTAAAGACTAATGTTCACATGCATCTATGTCATGGGTCATGTGTTCCCACACTTAAAATTTCCATATTCTTTTCACGTGCTTTCTGACTATATGATCACTGAGCACAAGGAAACATAGCTAATATGCTGTTAGAGCATACTATTAAATTAAAAATGGTCTCCCTGCAGACCCTAAGAAATGTGAATCTGTTCACATCAAACCTCTTAAAATAGTGATAGAGGAAGGTCTAATGGTGCTCTCAAGAAAACCTAAAGTTGCTGGTTTTTTAAATGAAATTAAGGCATGTTATAAATTCAAAGAAGAAAAAACATCAAGCTGCAATTAACATTTCACAAAAGGACTCTAATATTCAACTTCTTCTAATGTACAGATATATCCAGTTTACAGCAGAAGAGACTGCGTGAGTTCAAAACTCTCAGTTTTGAAAACAAGAAATTTCCTTCTCTGGGTTCAAAATAGCAGCACTCATCACTAATAATCTCAGGATTTGTATACTTGATACAAAACTCTAAGCTCAACTACTTCAGCTGTGACAGTGTGGACTTAGATCTGTTTGCTAATAAATAATGCAAATAGGTAAAGGGACTTCCCTTTTAGAAATATAAGAAAATGCAAAATTGCTAATGAAATGTAAGCGGATATTCCAAATCGTAAACCTCAGCTATTTCCAAGATTCAAAGCTGCAGCAACACTCAGATACACCGAACAGCTCATGTACCTAAACAATAAATTACAGACTGCTGCAATGTACTGAAGCAAATCGTCAAGGGAACAACAGGACCAAACATAACCTTGTATTCAAAATCAAACTTCTCACACTCAAGCCTCAAGGCTTTAGACTGATGAGGTGAGTACTGCAAAAGAAAGTGCCTTGGGTTTGTATTTCATACCTCTCCCTTTAGCTCTGCCTGTGAAAATCCCCCAGCTATTACAGTTTTAACCAGATTTCTTCACACTGCATACTAGTACCAAACTAACTCTGGTTGAAACAACACCTTACCTAACTACTGTTTTACAACACAACAGTGCCCAGAAAAAAGGCATTAAGCAATCCAAGTGAACTGAGTGGCACCATTCTCAGTCATATGATGGATTTTAAATAGAGCAGCACTAGTAACTACTCTGAAATCTCCATAATCAGTTTGATTAAAGATTTTTTTAAAAATTGCATGTCCACTTTAATTCTTAGTGCTTTCAGTTTTCCCCCTTCCTCAATTAAAAAGAAAAAAAACAGCTAAATATTTCATCCTGAGGTAGTGCCATGGTTTAAGCAGACAAAGGGCCAGAATCAGACTAGCAGTGAGGTTCTGAGAATAACTTCTTATGCCACAAATTTATTTCCAAAAATTAAATGACAAAAGCATCTTCAAAATACCTTTGTATGAACGTTATTTTTGTTCATTTCAACATAGGAATTCTTGGTTTCATTACCTGTTCATGTAAAGCTGCCCTTTCATTTTTCAAGAGGCAGTATGAAAGTGCTGTTACAGCCATGGACCATATAAAAGGACTCCCCTAAAGATCCTGTTAAATCTACTTTGACTATATGGAAATGTGGCAATCAAAGATGATAAAAGTCCACCATGCCAAGGCTGCCAAGAACATGGATATTATCATGAGATGGTCAGTTAAAGCTTCATTAACGTCTTCATGCCTGAAATGTGTATTACATTAGTGCCAGCCTGGGTAAATTAAAATACATGAAAATAAATAGCATGAGGATACAAAAAGCAGATTAACACAAGACAAACTACAGTTTCAGCCTGTCCCTGAAAGAAGAGGCTGAGGGAGTAGCCATAAAAACAAGGAGGAACAGACTGAAGAATGATCAGGGTATTAGCAGAACATTTGCAGTTAGAAAAGTATGTTATCATCATTTTTCTTAGAATTCAGAGGTCAGAAGAGATAAAAACGCTAAAAGACAAATACAACTGCTTTGATTATCTTTGTTTATAACTTCTTGGGCAGTAGGGACAAGAAGCCTCTGATGGTCTGAGGCTTGCATCTTCCCCATTTGAGAAACTCTCCTAGACTTAAAAAGGACAAATCTGCCAAACAGCCCAGATCTGGGATGCAGAGCAGGAGGGGAGTTTTATTGTGTACGCAAGTTTTCTTGTAGGCAGAAACAAACCTAGAACATCAAAACGTTTACAGTTGACTCTAATCCTAGTAAAGAGCATTCCCATCAGCAAGTCTGGAATTTGGTTTCCTGTAAGCATTTGCATTGCTGGTGGTATCAAAAGCACAGCTCGATGTGCCTGTAAGAATTTAAAATTGGTCTGGGCTGCTTAACATAAATCTTTTGTTCCCATAAGGAATACAAAGCCAGCACCTATGCAAAGGCACACATTTCCAGCACAAGGAATGGCGTAGATTAATTCCATAGGTAAAGCACTGTGGTAAATACTACAGTAGCCAGCCTATGATTATATCCCTGAGTCTGGCATTGAGACCCTGCTGATTCATGCACCCCTGCATTCCATGGATGCACACTACATTAGTAACCAGCCACCCCCAAAACCCCAGGAGCCCTCTTCCTTTAACATCTGCATAGAAAAGAACGCTATGCTGAAGACTTAAGTCTCAGGAAAGGATTTGGATTCAGTCCAGATTATCTGGAACTTGTTCCTGCCTATGTGGAGACCTCTGGAAGATGTGCTTACATCCAACAGGCCCAATTAAGAAGCCTGGTTTAAATCACAGTGAGAGGTAAATGGGTATGCATCTAACTTTAAACAGCCAGCACAATTCATTGCAAAGAAGTAACAATATTGAAAGAAATCTATTTCCTATACTAACAGCAAATACACGATTCAAATTCTGCAGCCAAGCCTTCTAATCCAAATGTTGAAGAAACAACTGCTCTCCAGACACATCTATTCACAAAGGCAAGGATGACAAGCAAGAACAGTAGTTAAAACTTTTTTTATTATTTATCCCATGTTAATTCAGTTCAATCAACAGATAAATTACAAACATTTGAAAGAAAAAGCCCATTAAAAAGAATTAAAATTCAGATACATGTGACAAAAATTATTGCTTTCAGAAACTACATTCTCTCAACACTCTTACCACCCATGCTTTGTCCTACTCTTTCACACAGAAGAGAGACTCCCAGCACCACGGGATTACTTTATCAGTGCACACACTCTGACAACTACTTACAGTCAGGGCTGAACACAAACCACAACAGCCAGGAGCCAGCAGCATTTCCGTATATATGACCAAAGCAACACAAGTGCCAGCTTGCTGCGAGATTTCAAAGGGCATTTCACCAACATCAGGATACTCTGTACACAAGTCCCTGCCCTGACTGACTCACGCTGTGTCCACACTGACATTCCCCCTGCCAGAACTCCAGCACTGGCAGCCGCTGTGGACTGGCAGCTGACATTTTAAATGCTATGTAAGACCTCTGGCAGCTCCCTTTGCTGCTGCCAAAGGTAAAGCTACGTTAATTAATGCAAGAAAGAGGTCAGCAACCCCCACAGCAGAGTGGCCCTTAAAGCCCCAGAAGGCTAAAGATGTTCAGGACACAGCACATTACAAAACAAGGACAAGGTTGAGTGTGGAGAACCACAAAAACAGCAGCTGGTTTTAGACCAAGACTCCCACCAGCTATGCACAGACTGCCTAAAAGCTGCCTTAGAAAGGTCTCAGCACAGCCTGCTACAAGCCCTGGCATGAGGAATGATGGCAGATGAAGAGCATCTCCCCTCCCCTCAGAGGTCCTAAACCAGCTATGAAATAACCAGGTCCAGCCCAATACTCCTCAAAATACAAACTTCCTCCCATCATCAGTGGAAGAAAGTTATCTGAGAGCACAGAGCAAAGCAGAGAGTGGTGTCAAGCGCTGAGAGGAAGCACCAATCAAGCAGAAACGGGGAGATGGTGACAGTCCCTTCCTGCTTTCCAGCCCTGCCCAGTAAAGAGGGTGGCAGGTCTGCACTGCTGGGCACTGCTGAGGCCAAAGGCAGATCACATCAAGATTCTGCTGCAGCTGCTGTCCTGGCACTCCATGCCATGGGATTTGAGACATTCAAAGGATGCCTTTTCTTCCCTCTTCTCAGTGAAGGGATGGGGTGGAGCCCAGGCAGCTGCGAGCTACCTCTTTACACTGATTATCATGACGCCTTACAAAGAAAAGGTGAAGAAAACATATTTCATCCAGGGGAAGGCCACCGAGGAACCTAGCTCTGGGAGGATGGAATGTTCTCTATGTGCTAGGGCATGCTGAGGACGGGAAACCACTTCCTGCTTGCCCAAAGAGGTGCAAGCAGCATAATTAGCACTCACTCGGAATATTAAACATCACCAGATGTAATCTGAAGGGTCACTGGGAACCCCTAGTGCAAACCCAAACTATTAAATTCCCCAGGAGCCAAGGGCAGCTATAAATACATTGACTGTCCATACTGAGAGCTCCTGAGGGCGTACTGAATCCAGGCTGCTCTGTTACTTTTGCACATGACAGCCTCTTGTTTACTGCTGCCTTTGTGCTCCCTGGCTGACTGTGCAACAGCAATTCCTCACATGCAGGAAGTGTTAATTCAGTGCTTTTAAATACACTGGCTATGTCACAGCAAGCTCTTTTTGAACCTCTAAAGTTACTGAACCATGTTGATGACTTAATTCCTGTCATGGTATGAATTCAAGGCAGCTCTCCTTCCTTCTTGCTTTCCCATAGGCAAGCCTTTCCTGTGCTGTGCACAGAGACTCCTCACCCCACTGCCACCTCCCAGCCTTGGAGGGTTGGATAACGTGGGAGCCCACATTCCAGAAAGGATGCATGCACTCCACCGGGCTGCACATTTAAAAAGACAGCAGATTTCCAAGCTGCTGCACGTGTTTTGGGTCCAGCAGTGCCGGCCTGGCCCCGTGACCAAGCCAGCCAACTCCATGTGAGATCCACTTGGAACTCACAAACTCTACCTGACACCAGCCCACATCTCTTTCCAAACTCTCACCACACAAAGTGGAAGCTGGCCTGCTACCACACAATTTTACCCCCAGTGACACCAGGAAGGCTTTGACAAGTGCATCAAGAGGTCAAACACCCTGGAACTGTGTTTTGTTTACGCTCCTAATGCCAGAAACTACTCTGTAGTCACAAGCACACAATGCTGAAAATTTTAAGCCAAGGTGGTAAAAGAATTCAGTGTTAATAAAGGAATACGTGGTCTCGCAAAACTCTCTGCAGTATTTCTACTTCTCTTTACAACTGTAATTTGAGTTCCAAACTCTTGTGGGAACTCATGCATAAGATTAATGCTATCATGGAAAAGACAACTAACTTCCTAAGCTAGTATCTGAACACTTGATGTCTTGAAACTAGAGTAATAAGATAATCTTTAACAAAAATGTTAATGAATCTAGGCTGTTGATTTATAATTAATTAAAATAATCCCCTACTGGTTTTGATCAAAAATATCTTGGTGTGAAACACCACGTCAGAGGAGAGAAAAGTTCTTGTCTGTTCATAAAGATTATGGCAGAAAACACTGCTTAAGAACTGCAGAACACAATGTTTAGCACTGAACATAAACAATTTTTTTCCTTAATCTCATGATGTTTAACTTCAGAGGGCTGCTTATCTACCTACTACAACCACAAGACCTGCAACATTGGTCCCTCTAAAGCAAAATAATATATTTTCCATAGTATACCTCCTATTTAATGTTTTAATTTTCCACACAATTCTTAACTCTTTCAAATTAATTCTTTACTTTCTAAAATTCTGTTTCAAAATATTCATCTTCAGACACAAAAGTCTATATGGGGGTTTTAAAATACGTATCACGGAAAATAATTTTAAATTTTTTATCTTTAAATTAGTGTCTTGATTCAAGTGCTTAACACATTCAAGAAACAGCATAAAATATGAAAATATAAAGGCCTCTTAACAGATATAGAAGAATTAAAAATAATCAGTGTTTTTTTTTCAAAGACCTTAATTTGCTCTTTAGCCTTTTATTGATCTGTTTCATACTTAAGGAGTTAAAATCAAAGAGATTACTATCTAGCAAAAAGGGCATTTAAAGATGCAGAATTCTATAATTTTCTTTTTACTTCTACTAATACTATTTGTTCTTCCTATTAGCTCTCCCCTCCATCCATCTAATGGCTGAATTTACAGATTCTTTTTTTTTTTTAACTTTCCTTATTGAAAGGACTGGATGATGCAAGCAGATTTTCAGAGAAATACTCCAGATTTTGCCGTGCAACTGGGCAAAAGTTACTTGAGGCTCAAACAGCAAAGTAACCAGCAGTGCAATGACCTGCAGGACTGCGGTATCCTGAACTTTCACACATCTCCCCTTCTATCAGTAGATGTGGAATTGCCAAAGATTGAAAAGGGAAGAGACCTTGAGCTGTATTTTCTGAGAGTGCTGACAGTGCAGACGAGCGGTGAGTGAACACTGCTTCAGCACTGGCACTGCTGGCAAACAGTGGCTGGGCCATTTGGGTAATGTGTCAGCAACTTGCCAAGGACTGCAAACTTCAGGTTTAGGGTTTTTTGAGGGTTTGGGGATTTTTTGGGTTCTTTTAGTTGGTTGGTGGGAAGGAGGTTTTGTTTTTGTGGTTTTGTTTGGTTGGGTGTTTTCAATGGGACAATACAGAAAAAACCAAGCAAATTGGCTCCACCTCTGAAACAGGACATGGATCTCCCAGCCTATTTGAAAAATCAAAACTAGGTGTTTCAGAGAAGACATCCCAAACCCACGGCATTAAACTACACAATCCTCTTTCCATAGGCTTTCCATTTCAAAGAGGTAGGCTAACATTACTTTGGGAAAGACATCAGTTTACAGCATCAAACTGCACATATGAAAGAGCTAGATGGCAGCACTCCATTTCGTTCTTAGAACTTTCTTCAAAACTTTACTAATTATTTGGCTAATCTTGGGACAAGATTCAGTGACTCCTTACAGAGAAGGAGGAATGATAAGAGCACCATCTTTAAAGAGGTATCCCATTCCTACAGACTAATTTACAATTTAAAATAGAAGTTTGCTATTTACTTCAGCACACTGACAGTGCATGACTGTATTTCCATTAATCCACTGGAAATATATGTCCACTGGAAATATATGGAAATATATGTCACACATATATTAGTGTGACAAGCATTGTCCTGACTGAAAACTGACACACTGCAGCACTTGTGACTCTCATTAATGTGTCTCTGAGCAAGTCTGACAATCAACAGCCCAACAAATTTACCTGCAAATCCAGCATCAACTGTAGTCTGAGACATCAGTTTTTCTCCTTCACACTAATAACAGGTTAAATCTGTGCTATATTAAATCAGCATTTATATAAGGCCAGGATTCCCTTCATGAAACTCAAATACTGAATATTCCTCTTTAAGAAGTCTCACATAAAGAGATTTAATACTGTAGCATCCACAAATTACAAAAGCTCCTGGAGATTTAATTATTAACTAGAGATTATTACTCCATTAAAGATGTTTTATGCACACATGCTACACTGGATGTTTGCACAGTTTTAAAGGCTGACAGGAGGATCTAACAAAGTATTTCTTAAAAAAACAACTCCTGATTCTTATCTAGCAGGCACATATTTGTGGTAGCTATCTCTTTATTCTAATAGAACAATATATTTCAAATAAAGTCATCGAGTTCTGTAGCTTTTTCCCTTGATGTGCACAAATAGCAGCAAAAAAAAAAGAAAAAAAAGAACACAACATTTTAGAGAGTCAAAAGAACTTTCCGAAGTGACATCTCTGAAAGCTTCTTGTCCCTGAATTCTGGATTCCTTACAACCCACAGAAAGAATCCTCCAAGTCGGTGAGGTTTTGTGGGGTGTGTCCCCAAAGTGGGGGGAGAGGGGAAATTACAGCAGACCAGTCAGTCACACACAATTTTGCTTCAATGGTTGGATCTGTTGTACTGGAAGCTTGGCTCTGTTCTGGCTCTTCAACTCAAGCACCTGCCCGCTAATCTCCTGGATCTTTGGACACCACGGGACAACTGGAGATCTCCAGGCAGCTGTGTTCCTTCAAGTAGCTACAGATCTTGACATCATTTTTTCACTTCTTCTGCAGTTATACCTTTTCTCATACCTAGATGCTTACAAAAGTCCCCCTCAAATAAAACCCCAACTAAACTCCAAACCTTTTCATGCACAACACAGCCAATAAGCATGAGTAAAACAGCTGGTTTTTTTTCAGAATTACACGAGTTCATTACTTTCATATTGCCTTTCCTATTAAAATCCCCACTATTTTAGATGTTTTTCTTCCTCTTGTAGAGGGGTAGCTCTACAAAACCCCAAGCTAACATGAAGTAACAGCAAGGGATTGCAGGCTCCTGTCTCAGTACTTGATTTTATCATAATAGAGCTCAAAGGTCTAAGATGAGGGGCTTTCAGGTGCAACATATTTCAAACCCACAGGGCAAGAGCTCCTGTGCCAAAGAACCCTCTGACCTTTATAAGATAAACAACTTGAACCCAATAAGTTATATAATGCAAAACAGGTTAGAAATACACTTAAAAACTGCTTTAAGTTTTCCAGTGAGAGGATTTCTGTGCTTAATTCAAGGAGCAAAAATTCAAGAAAAAACCAAAATATAAACAAACCACAACAAAGCCAGAAACATAGCACTTCCACAGCATACTTGAAAGGAAAATAAATTTACTGATATTATTTACAGGAATTACCATTTTGAAGCCTTTTCTTTAAAGCATTACTATATTATACAAATAGAAACACTTGTAACATATCCTGATTCTAAAAGCTGCCACTTATCTCTGAGAAAGCAGAGGGGAACCTGAGAAGTTACATATTTTGAACATGAAAAGGAAGATGAGATCATTCAACTTTATCAAATCTTCAGTAGCCTCCAGTACAATGGGTTTCAAAAATTACCCCAAGCCCCAAAACCAAAAACTATCCTCAGTACTGCATTTTTCCACAAGAGGACACTAAAATAATAAGAAAAACAGTTGTGCAGAAATGTACAGCTACCAAATAGCGTCGTTCATTAGCCAAGTAGAATGTTTTTCACTTACAAACTATTTTGCAGTGAAGTAGACATCAACTACTTTCCCTCTAAGTGTGCGTTTTAGTAATTCTAGTGATTTGGTTTTCAGTGTGTTTCAAGTGGCACAAAAAGCCAGCTACAGTTCAGCTTGTTGTGGACAAAAATCAACAATTAAGCAACGCCACAGAAGCAGCCTTGCACTCCGCTTGAAAACGAGCTATTAACCTTGGATTTACAGCGAGCACACGCTGAACTTCATCGCATGACTTCAAGGAACAACTTCTGGGCACCAGCAAGGGCTCACATGCCAGCGGGACCGGGCTGTGCTTACGCGTCCACTCCAGCCTGGCACCAACGCTGGAAAGGAGCGAGTCACGCTGAAACAGCCTGCGGTGTCCCTGCAGCCCGGGGCTCCGGGAAGGGCCGCTGGGGGAGCGCTGCGAGGGGACGGAGCCCGTGTGGCGGGGCCCGGCTGCTAACGAGCGCCGAGCCCCGCTCCTTAAACACCCCCGGCTGGCCCAGCTCCGAGCCCCCGCTGCCTGAACGCTCCCGGCCGGGCCGGCTCCGAGCCCCGCTCCGAGCCGTGTGCTAACGAGCCCGGAGCCGCAGCTGGGGCAGCGACCCGGGCGCGCTCCCTCCCCGCTCGCCTCCTAATGCTCCATTTGCGCGGTCTCAAGTTAGCTTAGAGAACACCTCTGAGATCATCCAGTCCACCCCACGACCGAACACCACCGAGCCACGTGCAGTCTGTCCCTAAATACGTCCGCAGACGGCGCCCATTCCATTTATTGACTCCCTGCTCCCCCGCAGGCCCGGGCGCCCTATGCCGTTCCCCAGGGCAGGATAACGTGACGGGGCAGGCGCGGCGGCCCGGCGCCACGGATTAACCCGTGCGCGGGGCAGCTCTGGCCTGGCCGCACACGGAGGTTCCGCGTTGCGGCCCCGACACCGCCCCTCGCGTTCGGTGAACACCGCGCGGCCCGGCCGGGCCAGGCAGCGGCAGCAGGACCCGGGCCCGGGCCTGCTGCGGCCGGGCCGAAGGCGATGAGCGCGGCGGAACGCAGCGAGCCCGGGGCGGGGCGGCTCTCGCGAGAACCGCGCCGGCGGCCATTTTGCCATGGATTGGCGGCGGGGCGGGGCCGCGGCGCTGCCCGCGGGAGCGGAGGAGGTGGAAGAGGAGGAAGAGGAGGAGGTGGAAGAGGAAGAAGAAGAGGAGGAGGAGGAGGAGAAGAAGAAGGAGGAGAAGGGGGAGGGGGAGGATGAGCCGCGGGCGTCCCCCCGCCTCCCGCTGCTGCTGACGACGGCGCTCGGTTCAGCCTGCTGCGGGCTCCGCGCCGCGCCACCGGCCATGGTGCCCAGCGAGGAGAACCAGCTCGTCCCCAAAGAGGTGAGGCGGGAGATGGAGGCGGGAGGGCCGAGGCAGGACCGAGGAGGGAGTGGAGGAGGCCCAGCCCGGGCCGGCCTGGCTCGGCTCCGCTCCCTCCCTGCGCGGCCCGGCGGGCGCGGGCCCGTCTTTGTGCGGGCCCGGGGTGATGGTGGTGCGCGGGTAAAGGGGCTGGCCAGGGGAGGAGGAGGAGGAGGCTGGGGCTGAGCCCGGGCTGCGCAGGGCCCCGGGCGGCCCGAGGGCTGCACCTGTCCGTGTCGAGGCATGCGGGGAGCCCGGCCTGCGCGGCGGCGGGGCCGGGCCGGGCCGCTCCGGTGTCACGGGGCTGGAAGGCAGCGCGGCCGCTCCTGCCGGCCAGCGGGGCTGCGGCTGAGGGCCCCGCGCCCAGGGGCAGAGCGGGGAGCCGGCCCTGGCCGCCAGGCGGGTCTCTGCCGAGGGGCCGGGGCCGGGTGCGAGGCGGCTCCGCGCTCCTGGAGCGGGGCAGAACGGGCGGCAGTGCCCGCGGTGTGTGCCGGAGGGAACGAGTTGAGCAGCGGCTTGTTTCCTTTATTCTGGGCCCCTCATCTCTCCCCTGCTGTAGGGAGAAGGGGAAAGGCTTGGTTTTGGCCATAGGCTAGAGATAAGAGCTCGAGTGAAAGAGGAAGGCGAAGCCGCTGTCCTGCAGCGATAGGCGAATGACACGTGTCAACTTGGGGCGATACCGTGCAGAGGAAGGAGTTCGGGTGATGGCATGAAATGTTTGGAAACAGCTACTGGTAAAGTAGTATCAGCAGAAACTTTGTTTGCTGAGCAGGTACACATTTTGCCAATTTTTCTGACAGTTTTGCAGTTCTGATAAATTACTCAAACCTTTCCCATTGCTTTTTCGTTAAATGTCGGTGTTACGTTTACCTGTTCTGTTGTGTGTTCTTACAGGAAGCTTTGTCAGGCAAGGGCTTCGTTTTTGTGGAGCTTAGCAAAATGAGGTGCTGATCCTTAAATGGTATTCTTGAATAGATCTGGGAAGCAAATAACAGCGCTGAATATTGGAAACAATTTTTTGTGCGAGCAGTTGTGCATGTAAACACAAGATATATGTAGGAAAAAGGTAACTTTACCTTGTCTCCTTTCTTAAAATACTAAGGTTTAAAGGACTACGTTTTGTCTTTTTACAGGAAAGTGAGATCTCCAGAAACTTTAAAAAAAGAGATGGAGTGTAGTAGCTAATATACTTAAATATTAGCTTTTAACAAAAATCTTCAAAAATATAAAACCAGGGTCAGAAGTCAGAGTAGCTGATATATTTAAAGATTTCATTTTAAAACCAAATAAATACATAATGGATAGTGGCAGGAGAAACATTGTGGCAGTAGCTGTAGTTAAGTGGCATAGACAAGATATTAATAAAAGCAGCTAGCCAAGGCTGTGTCTTTAGTTATATGTATTAATAGTATCCCCCTTGGCTTTAGAGTTGTATTCAGAATATACTTATGATTCAGATGTGTATTTTTAACTGACTCATTGGAGGAGGCTTTTAAATGCACTTTTATCTGTAGGGGGGGGAAGTATGGGGAAAGGAAGATGAATATATATGATTATAGATATGGGTATCTTAAACAATCTATAAACTTTGTACATTGATAATGCTAGCGGGAGGAGTTGCTTTTTCTCAGCAAGTTTCGCCAAGTTCTTTGTTGTGTCTCTATGCATTTTCAAGGTAAATGAAACTGAACAGAATATTGATGAAATCAAATTGAGAAAGAAAACAGATTAACTATTTGTGTTAAGCCCATCTGGTTATATCTATATATATGTTGAAACAGAAGTTTGTCTTCAACTTTTCCAGTGTTTTTCAGTATTCTCATTTTTTTTTAGTGACAGGGAGTTTTAACAAATGCTACACTGCAGCATTTCCATTAAGTTCTTCTGAGATTCATTAATAGTCCCATTGCAGAGAACACTGAGTTACGGGGAAACAGAATTCTCCAAATCTCTTGAGTTCTCAACAGCCTGCTCCTAAATATTCCTATTATGCCCCTAGGAGCAGTTGGAGGCAAAGCAGATCGTTTGGCGTTTCAGCTGTGCCCTCCAGGGATGGATAAAGGACCACAATCCATGGTTTTGTCCCTTCCTGGTGGGCTGGGTGGTATCACTTGTACAGCTCTGTGTCTGGTGCTGCTTTAGAGATTTCAGCTGGGCTCTGAACCAGCATCTGCTAAAGATGAGCACGCAGCCAGATTTTCCTTGGCATTCCAGTGTGAAAGAAGGAGAAGAAATGTAATGATGTTTGCTTTAGGCCGGTTTAAGGAATGACTAATCATCCAAAGCAGTGGATGGGAAAAGAATTTTGGTTCTTGTCTACAAGTTAGTGATGCCTTCGTAGATAAGTGGTAGGAGGTGTCTCTAACACTACCAGTCTGTGTGGTGGAGTGGAAGGATGGGTATTAAATTAATGATGAGTCTTCAATTAGTGTTTTTATCCATATTTTTATATATTAACAGGAGCTCAGGTTACTGTTTGTAAAGTAGAATTGCTAGGATTTTTTTCATTAGGTTTTGTAAGGAGTAGTACTGTTTTTATGGATACAAAGGTTCATCTTTCATTATTCTCTTATGAAAAGTTTTCTTTTGGATATTGAATAGCTTCAGCTGCATATCTGAAGTCCAAGTAATCAGGGCCTTGTTATTTTCTCTGCTTGTAGCTTTGGGACAAAGTTCTTTTTCCTTTGGAAGAGATGTATTAAAGCAGTTTCTAATAAACCAGTGTTGGGATTTCATTTTGCATGAAGGTTTTTGCCTGGGCTATGCTGGTACTTAGTAAGTTCATTCTTGCATCCCTACTGCAGCCTAATGCTTTCCCAGCTGTTCCTGTAATAGTGTGACCAGTAATTCCTTATGGTGGGGGCAGTGAGAATCCCTGTTCACTGCATCTGGGGTTCAGTGTAAACTGGTCTCTGTTCCTTTTCCTTCCTTCCTTTTCCTAATCCTCAATTACTTTGCTTTCTTCATCTAAAAGATGGAAAGATTCATTTTTATATCCTTTTATATCCAATAAACAGAAGTCACTGAGTAAAACACTGTTCATTGCTGCACCCTGGTAGCAAAATTTGAGCATATTCTATAAAAATTGCTGTATTAATAGGTGTGGATTTTTACCCAGTAACTGTGGGAAGGGAGGGTGAATAGTATGAGTAAGATAAATATGGAAATAAGAAAATGATGCTATCAGAAGGGAAAAACTATGGCTCTCAGTGTTTCTTACAGGAAAAGTTGACTTGAAACTTATTTTGGGAAAATCCATCTCAAATAGAAAATAATAAAATATTCTTATATACACAGTTGGTGAAAAAGATGCCTATGTGTGTTTACTGGTAAAATAAGTGAACTTTACAAAGACTTATCTTGAAAATCAAGATGTATGAGAACTTAGTGAGTATTGGTCAAAATATGAGAAGTGTGTTCTGCTATGAGGTTTTTGAAGTGTTTGTGCTGCTGGTTAAATAAAATGCTGTGCAGATGCTTTTTCAACATGTTCCATCATGAACTATCTAAAGTACACCTCTCAGAATATATATATAAAAGAATATACTCGCTGCCATTAAGTTGAGTAAGGTGTTGTGAGTTCTCTCTCAGCTCACTAATGTGAGTCTTTTCATCCCTACACTAACGAATCCATTTTAATCTTCTGCACTGAACAAATCAAATGTGTCTCTTGATGGATATCATTCTGACTTCCTCATTAGAAGAGCAGGAATCTGATTAAGATATTTTACAATTCTCTTTAGTAAAGCCATGCTGTTCTTTTCAATGCTGATGATATCCTTGTTTTTTCATTTATCAAAAGATTCTAGAAGTTGTTACAGCTTGCATAATTTATCAGTTTTTCCTGCTTTCCTTCTTGTGTGCTCCATTAGAAAACATAAAGGAATGATTGTGACAGCTAGAGAAACTGAGTAATTCATTGACTGAGAAGGTATTTTGGAAATCAAGTGTAGGAAACGAACAGAAAATCCACATGGAAGTCCATCAAATAATTTGTTCCTTGCAAACAGACACTTGCTGAATGATGTTCATGTAGTTACTGAGTTTGGTGAATAAAGCTTGGCATAGAATTCAAGACCTTTCCCTGCTTTTTTCCAGCTATTGGGCTTCCCAGTTAGCGTTTACTTTCCCTTGCTGTCATTGGGGTATATAATCTGCAGCATAGAAAGATGATCAGGATAATGAAGTATCAGCACCTCTAGATCATCTGATGAAATGTTTTTGCCTAAGAGGTACCAACTGCCTGATGGGCAGCACTTGGTACTGGAGCCTCAGACTGTAAATGCTGCTAACAGAAGTTACTACTCAGGAGAATAATCTGACAACTAAATAACTAAATAATTCTTCTTTTTCCTGCAGTGATACATTTTGAACACCATCACAAACAATAAATGCCATTTTATGTCATTACTGTTTTGTGTGTCGCTGGTGATTAAAATTTCGGAATCAAAAGCTTCAGTAGTAAAAGTATAAACCTTAATATTCTTTTTGGTGCCATTTCCTGGTCTTTTTAAAACCTGTGGATATAATCAATGTAGCCTTGTATTATAGTTTTAAAATGTTAGTTGCACAAACACACACATACTGATTAAAATTATTATTGTGCTTCCTCATTTTCTGATAGAATGTAGTGTTATCAATATAACATTAGAACTTGTGGTGATTTAATGAAATAAACCAGTACCTTGAATTTATGCTTTCAATTACATGTTTCATTCTCAGAATTAAATGGGAGTAGGGGCAGGGTTTTGTTCTAAACCTTCCCCCCCAGTACATTACAGCTGGTACTGTAATGCACTATATTATGTACAAATGTTCATAAATGTTCATATGTTCATAAATGTTCACAGCTTCACTCTTTTTGTTATGTTTGAAAATATGTTGGGTTTTATCTAAGAAAATAAAGGTGAAAGTTATGTCTGTAGAAAATGGAGTGATTGAGTTACATGTACATATTCAGCCTTTTTATTCAGTTTGAAAAAGTTTTTAATTTCTTTGTGAACATTTAAAGCTGCTATTTTAAACTTTGCCCTTTAATATTTAATGTGGTGTACCTTTGGGTGGGCTGCCATTTAGCATTTTGTTATTTTTCTTGTCTTGAATGAAATATTCATAAAACAATGCTACTAGTTAGTAAAGAAATGATAATGGTGAATTCTAGTAAGTCACAGAATTTTTTTGTGGAGCTCTGATAAAATAACAATGAACTTGACCACAGTTTTAGGCACTGTGAAATGCTGGGATTTTTATTTTCTTTGGTTTTTGCAATGCTTGGCATGTAGTCAGCTTGCACTGAGCAAATGCTCTTGCACAGCATTGGCAGATGAAATAATTTCTAAAAAGGATGTCGTGCATGTTCTAAAAATACTAAGGGGTGAAATTGGTACAGATCATTTGATTCAGTGTAATTGTTGAGATTGTGATCACAAGGATACTTTAGGTGCTTCTGAAAAATGGCAACAGATTATTTTTAGATTGGCATTTCTGTGAATAGCTTAGAGCTGGGTATCGTGCTGCAGTTCAGGTGTAGCTTCTCAATAAGCACATGTGGTGAAAGCTGCCTCAGTAACACGAGCAAGTGTGCCTGAATTCCTGAGGATTGGTGAATACTCTGGTTTTGGAGCTTCATGACAAATAAGTTTGATATAGTGTGAGAGTTTTCCCAGTAAATAATGTCTGAACAGGTAAATAGCATTTTCTGAAGAAGTTTGGCAGCATACTACAGGAGCTAAAGAATGGAAGGCAGCCATACTCACTGATTTGTGTAGGTATTGGGTGGAGATCAGTAATGGTGAAGGAAAAGAGAAAACAACAGATACAGAAACTCTTACGTGGTACCTCTTGTTTTGTAAGTAAAATGCTTTCATCAGTTTATATATGGAAAAATTGTCTTGGTCCTTTCTCACATACACATTGTCATTCCTGTTCCTTCTGTGGAACAGGAGTTCTGTGTTCTCCCTGGAGCCCTTGGTGGCAGTGGCAGCAGGCAGAGTTTATGCCCAGGTGCTTCCATTCTGAGCTGGACCCTTCGTTCTGTGCAGAATTCCCAGAGAGCTGCACAAAGCATGCCTGCTAACACACCTCGCTGTTCAGTTTCTCTCTTTCCTTCCCCAACAGCAGCTGGACAGTTTAAAATTAGAGAGTTGTTAAAGAATTAAAAACTATGCCTCTAGTCATGTTTTAATATCTGAACTGTACAGGATTTATATTTTTAGCATACATGTCTGTTGGTGATTTTGTAGGGAAGTAAACCTTCATTTCAAAATTCTCCATTAAGAGAAAACTCTTCAGAGTACTGGTTTTGCTCAGACTCTTAATTTGTTTTTATGCTAATGTTGTATTTGTAATTCAATCCAGCAGAAAGTTCTTCAGAATAAGAGCAGCAAAGGAAAATGTTTCCATAGAAATCATACTTGAAGAAATGAAGGGCAAGTTCATCCACTACTTCTGCGACTCTCAGTAGGGGACAAATGTTGCAAGTATCAAGTAATATATAAAAGTGTAGTAAGTTTCTTGTGGTGTTCTCATATCCCCATTTTTAGCTTTTATGGGTTTTGTTTTTTAAGGAAAACCAAGGAGCATGCTGCTTAGGAAGATGGAGAGAAGTTACAAGCAAAGGAAGCTGTATAGAGATGAGGCTGTTTCAGATCTGAGTGTAAAGGTTATACTGTAATAAATGTAGAGAGTCTGGCAGATAGATTGTGAATGTAGAGAACTTCATTGATATTTAATTATCACAATTTTTTAAGTGTGGTTACAAAACCCTTTGCAAGTTCAACAGCTTAGGGTCAGAGGAAAGAAAATAGGATCAGCTGAAATTAAAACCTTTAAAAGTAAGAGAGTGAAATACAATGTCCAGTGGTTAAGAGATAGCTATAGATATTTAAACTACTCTTTGTTATGCCTGAAGAAAACTTTGTTCTTGTGTGATCTGCAGGTATGACCAGGAAATACTTGCACACTTTTGTTATTGACAGCTGCTTAGTTTGACTTTTTTTAAGGGAAGGAATTAATCTTGAATCACTTTAATTTACTGTATTTAAAAGACCATGAGCAGATAAATGTAAGAAGACTGGTTCTTCAGATATCCTTAGTAAGACGTATTTAAAGTCTTACTTTAAATACGAAAAATACCTTCTGTAAAACTGAAAAGTGGCTATTTTGGTCTGTAGTTCAGCTCTCCTCAGACACATGTCCCCTTACACTGTATCTTTTTCTATAGTCTTTGGAACAACCTCCAGGCTTATACTTATTTCTGGCCCCATCCCAACTTTTTTTGTCATTTGTATTCTTTTGTTAGTGTTTTTTACAAATGACCCGGTAATACACAGCAGTAGGAGCAAACTCTCAAAGGGAAACATTAGTCTCATAACACACTCTTTATTTCTGAGGCATAGGGTTATTTTTGGACATGTTTGGAAAGTTGGAAATAGTAGACTTTGAAGTGTATATGTATTACACAAATAATTAGTCCCTGTGCATTTTCCAAGAGTGACAGTTGACAGCTGGCACGCAGCTGATTCAGTGAGGTGGCATTTCCAATTCTTTTTAACTAAAATTTTGTTACTAAGGAAGCCTTTCTGAGAAGGTGCCAATAATAATCTACACAAGACAGAGAAGAGAGTAAAATACACATCCCATTTTCCAAAGGGAACAAGATGACAGAGGTTCTGTTACAGAACTGATTTTTTATTTCCTCCCTTCCTTTTTGGGTCATGCCCCATAGGGAGAGCATTTGTAGGGTTCGCTTAGCATGGGTGTCAGTGTGGCCCACCTTCCCTCTGGGATCTGGCCAGGGCCATGGGTGTCAGTGTGGCCCACCTTCCCTCTGGGATCTGGCCAGGGCCATGGGTGTCAGTGTGGCCCACCTTCCCTCTGGGATCTGGCCAGGGCCATGGGTGTCAGTGTGGCCCACCTTCCCTCTGGGATCTGGCCAGGGCCATGGGTGTCAGTGTGGCCCACCTTCCCTCTGGGATCTGGCCAGGGCCATGGGTGTCAGTGTGGCCCACCTTCCCTCTGGGATCTGCAGCAGTTACCTGTAGCCACAGCAGCTGGCAAACACAGCAAGTGTGGCATGCAGGCGGGAGCAATGGCCTTGCCACAGCAGTGACACTGTTAGCTCTTCTAGGCCTTTCCAAAGAGAAGGGGGAGTTATTCTTCTTGTCCAATAATTAGGAAAATGGTCAGAGTCAGGATATATGTTCTTGAATTTTGATGTATTTTAGGCTTGTTGTGAAGCAATTTTTTTCCTTACTTGTAAAGAGACAGAAGACCTCTGTTTCATTTCACTAGCTTCAAAATTTTGTTGGATTCTGCCTGAAGTCTCCCCAGGTACAATGAAGAATTCAAAGGTGTGGATAAAGTATGTTATTGAGGTACTCACAAACCTGATACTTTAAAATCAGTCAGATTCAAGATTCAATGATTGTGTCTAAAGGTTGTTTGTGGGACTCCTTAAAATCAGAGGGTTTTGGGAAAGCTGCAAATGGCAGGCCTCAGAGATAGCAGAGCTACTATTAGACCTAAGAAGTAGCCATAAGGTTTATCAGCAGAAAAGTTCTATAAGATGTAGAAAGTAAGAACAAATAGAACAATGTGTATTGTTCTGTGTGTTAACTCTTGGCTAGAATAACTCCCTAAGCTACAAAAAAGTATATTTAACAAGATACTAAAAAGTTCTAGGCTTAATAATAGAAGTCTATACATTGTATTTTAAAGCTTACAAATGAGTATTGTATTCAAAATAAATAAACATTGTTTTAACCAAAAATATGTGTACTTATAGTAATTAAATTGAACTACTGTCAATACACTTTTACTTTGTGGGATTGGTCAAAAAACTTTTAAGGTGACTTATAACATTGAGTTCTTCGTCTGCTACCGGGGACATGAGCTGCTGGCATCTTCCCATTGTCATAACCATGTAATGAGACTGATGCTGAAAAATAAACAACCCAAGACATGTTCCTCAGCAATCCCATCCTATTCATGATTTATACGTAGAATCCCAACCAACAATAGTTATGCAGATTTTTTTTTTGTTTCAGGAAATGTTCCAACACACAGTGTATCAAGTTAACAGCTCAAAATTTCTCTGTTTAGGACCTCCTGGGATCTGTGTTTTAAAAACTGTATTCAGTTTGCCGCAAGTGTGCTGTAAAATATGTCTTTTTAAGTATTTTTGTTTAGGCATTTGTAACAGGATTCTAAGTGCACTGTTCTCTCATTAACTCCAATTGGGCTGTTGCAAAGCATCTGCATTGAGTAACACCTCAGTGCTCTGACAGGATTAGTTTAGTAACCTGTACTTCAAGAAGGTGCTTCTTTCCTCTAAAATACAGCCAGATGTGAGTCCGAGACTGCCTGCTCAATGCTTCCTTCATTATGAGGACCTTTATCACCCTGTGTTCACCTCCCAGGGGACGGACCCTTTCTACCTGGCTGTACCAGGGAAGTTGGCCTCTAAAAAGAGCTTCCTTGGGCTTGGAAAAAAACATGGAGCATGAGTAGCACTGCTGGGGATAGAAGGCACTCTTGGGTTCTAAGGACTCTCTGGAGTCCATGGTTCAAAAGCACAGGGTAGAAAGAGGGGAAATGGTGGGAATGGGTGGAAATGGTACCCCAGTGCTCACTGACTGTTCTCCCCTTATTTGCTGTCTATTGGAAAGATCTTTGATCTTTCTTTTGGTGTGCAGCTCCAGAGGCACATGGCAGCAGGAATGGGACATGCAGCAAGTCACACTTGCTCATATGTATTGGTATCACTTAATTTTATCCAGAATTTTGCTTCAGTAAGTAATAAGTGATTCCCATGTTTGACACAGTATCATCAAGAAGAAATTCTTCGATCAGGATCATAAAAGCTCAAACATTTTGTATTTACCTCATAGCTGATAAGATTTTCAGATTATATTTATCTTTGATCATTTTTTGCAGGAAGCAGTGCTGTCAACATGTATCCAGTATGGCATTTAATGGATTGGACCTCTTGAAATAGGTGGAAAAATTCCTAAATTATGGTTGTGGGTTCTCAAGGAGCTGATTTGATAGTATTTGATCATTGCTGAGAGAGAAAGAAACATTCACACATGAGAGAGAAAGAAACAGCTAACAGTTGTTCAGCTGAACAGAAGCTTGTTTCAACTATGTGATTATACTTCAGAAGTAAAAGGTACAGATGCAGAGTACTTGTGTGTCACTGAAGGTCCCAGATTTCACTTATCCTTGTTATTGCTGGAAATGTGCATCCAGTCATTTACACAGACCTGGAATGTGCACCCCAGAGTTTGCCCAGCAGTGATGTGACTGGCAGTAGTCACTGTGCACTTCATATGGGAGTCTGAAGTTGCTGAAGCTGTATTAGGTTTGAGAATTGCTGTCTTAGGCTTAATGATCCCAGAAATTCTGTGAATATGAGCTTGATGTCTGCTGCTTGCTGCTGATCTCTTTGTCTTTCCTCGGTATTGCCGTGATTTGTGAGAATTATTTACGGGGTGTGGACATGTAGAGTCTTCTCTAGTGGTGATCCTTTCAAGTCTCAATAGGCCATTAAATTTACTTGGCAATAAAACTTCACACATCTATTGGTTCAACTCTTGACCTGGAATTTGGAAATACTGGGTAGAATCTGTATGAAGTTTGACCTTAGCTTTAGGTTTTGCTTTCAATCTCTGAAACTAATTTTATAAAAATGAAGCTGGAGTTAAAATAGTGAAATGCTGCTATAGAATTTTAATTAACTTAGTGATTCAGGGCTGAAAAATAGCAAGCCACATCTAAATGCAGTGTTAAAACCACTGCAGTTCTACATTTGAATATTGTTGTGACAGATCTAGTAACACTTATTTTTATTGTTCCTTTATTTTCAACAAATACAGAACCTATATGGTCAAAGCAAATGTCTGTCTTGCAGATGGCACTAATAGCAATGCTGCCTTTGTATATACAGAAATACAGCTTGAATTGCTTCAGTGCAACAACATACTTTATGCTCTGCAGCTTGCAAGTGCAGATCTTTCATGGAAGAAAGATGAAATGTGTTTTAGAAAGGTACATGGGATGTGAATTCTTGTGTAGTATGGCCCTCTAGAATGTCCACCCAGGTCAGACCTCTGTGTTGATTGCATGTTCCTATTGTAAAGAGTCTTTTTAAAATCTGGTCTAATAGTCAGAAATCTTCTACATGCAGGTTTATCATCATCACCTTTCTAAAAATGGAACAGTGTAAAGGGCTATAGAATGGTGTGGTTTGGGAGGGACCTTTACTATCATCTAGTTCCACCCCCCTGCCATGGGCAGGGACACCTTCCACTAGAGCTGGTCTCTCAGGGCCCCATCCAGCCTGGCTGTGAACACTTCCAGGGTTGGCCATTCCACAGCTTCCCTGGGTAAACTGTGCCAGTGCCTCGCCACCCTCATGTAAACAATTTCTTCCATATATCTAGTCTAAATTTCCCCTTTCAGTGTGAACCCATTACTCCTTGTCTTGCCACTACAGTTCCTGATGAACAATTGCTCTCTAGCTTCCTTGTATGCCCTTCAGATACTGCGGCTGTGAGGTCTTCGTGCAGCTTTCTCTTCTCCAGGCTGAACAGCCCCAGCTCTGTCAGCCTGTCTTTGTACAGGAGGTACCTGAGTCCCCTTATCAACTTCATGTCCCTGTTCTCGACTTGCTCCAACAGTTCAATGTCCTCCTTATGCTGTGGGCACCAGAAATGTCCCCAGCACTTGGGGTGGGGGCTCATGAGGGCAGAGTGGAGGAGGAGGTTCCCCTCCCCTGACCTGCTGGTCACACTCCGTTTGATGCAGCCCAGGGTACATTTGGCTTTCTGGGCTGCTGGCTGGCACTGCTGGCTCATGGTAAGTTTTTCATCAGCCATCACCCCCAAGTCCTTCTCCTCAGGGCTGCTCTCAATCACTTCTCTGCACAGCCTCTAGGTGTGTTTGGCATTGTCCCAACTCAGGTGTAGGATCTTGCACTTTGCTTTGTTGAACTTCATCAGGGTCACACAGCCCCACCTCTCAAGCTGTCAGTGTCCCTCAGGATGGCATCTTTTCCATGCAACATGTTGACAGCACCACAGAGCTTATTGTCATCAGCAGACTTGCTGAGGATGCTCTCCATCCTGTGGGATTCCCACTCTCAGTAAGATGGAGTGACTTGGGATGAAAGTGTCAGTGTTTCAATATTTTTTTTTTAAATTACAGTTAACAGTTGAAATTATTTGTTGACCAAAATTTTAGCCTGAGAAGACTTCTGTGCTAAAATAATCGTAGCATGATTTTGTGAATTATAGCCTTAATTAACAGTCTGCATTTGCCTTTTAGGTGCTTATGCAGTTGAGGGTCAGTAACTTGTTTTCCTAAGCCACTGGTGTGCTGTGTCACACTTTGGCAAAGTAGCAGCGTGGAACTTTGAGCATGGAGCTTCGAGGACATCTCTCAAGTACTGGATAGATGTGCTTGCTGCCTGAGTAGTTGCTCTTACTTCTTATGAGGAAAAGACATTAAGGTGTTTCTGCATTTGCCTGTGAATACTGTGTATGTTAATTTGAAAGCCTTAAACTGTGTAGTTAATTGCCTATTGATTTTGTGAGGTGTAATAAGTAATTGTCTTGGCGCATTCCAGAGTAACTTTTATCGGGTAATATTAAGCAACTCTATAGAAGATCTTTGGTCTCTTAATTGTACCTTAAATATGTTTGCATGCTGAGAGGAGCTTTTTTGTAAAATGTAGAATTGCACTAGTGGTTATTATAATAAAGTTTATTTGGAGTGTTTGAGTGAACACTTTAATTAAAAAGCAGAGAATGCTGCATTTGAGAGATGGACACATCCTTGTGATTTCAACAGGGCCAAGTCCCGTGTCCTGCACTTGGGTCACAACCCCATGCTTTGCTGCAGGCTTTGGGGAGACTGGGTGGAATGGAGCCCAGTGGAAAAGGACCTGGGGATGCTGATTGACAGCAGCTGAAAGTGGCCAAGGAGGCCCATGACACCCTGGCCTGTACCAGCAATAGTGTGGCCAGCAGGAGCAGGGCGGTGGCTGTCCCCCTGTACTGGGCACTGCTGAGGCCACGCCTCAGTGCTGTGTCCTGTTCTGGGCTCCCTCAGTTCCAGAAGGACATGGAGGGGCTGGAGCAGGTCCAGAGAAGGGCAATGGAGCTGGGAGGTTCTGGAGGGTAAGAGCCCTGTGAGAAGCAGTTGAGGGATCTGGGGGTGTTCAGCCTGGAGAAAAGGAGGCTCAAGGGAGACCTCACCACTCTCTAAGCTGCCAGACAGGAGGGTGGAGCCAGGTGGGGATCGGCATCTTCTCGCAGGCAAGCAGTGACAGGATGAGAGGACACGGCCTCAAGCTGCATCAGGGGATGTTCAGGTTGGACACCAGGAGGAATTTCTTCACAGAAAGAATTGTTAAGCATCGGAAAGGGCTGCCCAGGGAGGGTGGAGTCCCCATCTCTGGAGGTGTTCATGAAACAACTGGATGAGACGCTTGGTGCCATGGTCTAGTTGACATGGTAATGGTCAGTTAAAGGTTGGACTCAGTGATCTTGGAAGTCTTTTCCAACCTAGTTGGTTTTGTGATTCTGTGACTTCTGATTTTTCTTGTCAGAGAAGCTCTCAGTTATTTCTAAAAATTCTGAACATCATATAAACAGTATAATTTGTAAATCTATTTGTTTGATCTGTTATATGAAATTTGTTTAGTGAAGTAGCTCTTGAAAATCTTCTAGCAGACCTTAACTGAAAAAGCAAGAGCTGAGAACCCGGCTCTTGATATAAAAGAATATTATCAAATATATAAAAAATAATATCAAAAGGAATATTTTGATAAAAGAAGCAACCTATAGATAGTTCTGTGCAGGTGATACCTGGAGCCTGCCTCCCCTTCCACTCTCCACTGTGTGCACCAAGTCAAATAGCATACTACAAAATTAGATATGCCCCTGTGTGTGCCAGACTTAGCTTGCCTGTCTCTGGGGAGAAGGAATTCAGGCTGAAGTCAGGGTTCTTTGGAGTCCCTGGCTGGGAGGAAAATTTGAAGTCTTAATTAAGTCCTTGACACAGGGGAATGTATTTGATAGCAATATTACAAATCAGCAGTTTCAGATTTGTGAGTTTGGGACTCCATTAACCTTTGGGTCATTTTAACAAAATGTATATGGCTTTTGACTAAGAGCGGGTAAAACCAGTAGGCAGCAAAACATTTAAATTGTGTGATTTAAATCTGGAATCTCTCAAATCTAAAATTACAGACTGGTTTGTAAGGGAAACTGCTAGACACAGTCTTGTCATATTAAAACTTCCAAACTGGATCTTCAGTTCGGTACGTACAGAAAAAAGTCTTGCCTTATATGTCATCCTGCTGGGAAATTAAATGCAGTAGTCTAATTTGGGCTATTTTTGTAGGTCATTTTGGTGGGGCAAATAGGGCACGTCAGTAAAGATCGTGTCAGTGCTTTTTGTTTTGATTTGATAACCTTTACCGAGGGCACGGTTGAAGGAATTTGGAGAAGATCAGTGATGTTATGAGCATCTTCATTCTCACTTCCTGTTTTTCCTTTCTGGAGAAATACAAAGTGCACCACTTGAGATTCATAAACTGGTTAATTTGATGTTTAGTCAGAAAACAATTTTGTGCAGTTAATGTTTGCTGTTGAATTTTTGATGATACATCAGAGATACCAGGGCAGGCTTTCTTTAAGAGTGGTAGGAATAAAATCAGTAACTTCATCTCTTTACTACCTTCGGCTGCATACTTCAAAATGGGCTCATAATAATAAAACTTCCCTACAGGAAATAATTCAGGCATGAAACAACACTTTCATATGAAACTGGACAGCTTCATAATTTAGAAATACATTAATAACTGAATTACAGGGTTATATGTTAATCCTACCCATGAACCATTTGAGGTAAAATATTTACCTATGTTTGTGGCATGTTTTAAAGATAATCAAGGAAAGTGTTAGTATGAATTTATATCTTGAATTGTTATTTACATTTTCTTATCCATTCACTCTTTCTTTATGAGATGTAGTCTGTGTATTGCAACTTAACTGACATTGTCTGTAACTGCTTCTATGATAATTTAAATATTAAAATAGGCTATTCCTTCTTGAGTTATTCTGTGAATGGTGTTTCCAAACTCAGTAATGATATTTTTATAGTCTAAAACTGATTTTATATAAAATAAAAGTCAATTTACAACTTTCAGTTATTATGACTTGTTAATTTTGTTTTTATATACTGTAGGATATGTTTTGGAGTTGCAGACAGAGTATCTTTGCTGAAATGAAGAAGAAGTTTTCACAGGTAGACAGATGAAATCAGCTTTATAAAATGATAACCAAGAAACATAGTAACAGCATGATGCTGTAGCTTCTATTTATTTTAACACGAGCATGAGCTATTGACACTAAACTCTGTGCATGTTCTTGAATACAAAGATGATGTACATATTAAATTCAGTCTTAATGGTAGCTTCAATTTGAGTATGTGTTGATATGCTTTTACACTGGTGTGTGAGGCTTTGGCTCTCTCTGTCTCTGCATTAAAAAAAGGAATTCTTTTGCTCTCATAATATATCAGATTATGTAATGGTTTAAATTAATTTCAGTGTTTCTGTTGTGGATTTGGTTTGATAACAGCCTGTCAGAATAGCTGAGGGGTCTATCACTGGCCAGTCTTGCTTTTCACACTATTTCTGTAGTATAGTAGCCCCAGACAAGGTGTTGGATTGTTGTCTCCTAGTTCAGCTGGTGTGTGTGAATGTTCTTAATGAGGAGAGTTGGGCTGAGGTTATTTTTGCTTTATCTATTTACTACTAACGACTTGAAGTGGTGGCAGTGTGAATGAATGACAGCTTAATACCCTTTGCTATACTGACCCTGAGTTAAACCAGTTCAGTCTGTCAGAATTACATCTGTGAACAAGAAAGAGAGGATTTGTGTGACGTGCAACATCCAGCAACCCAACCTGAAAATCTTCTGTAATCGTCTGTAATTTGTTCCCTTAATGTTATTTCCATCCCTCAGATACTGTGTGCCTAATTATTTTCAGTAGCAATTCTAATGCAAGTCACAACTGATTCACCATCCAGAGTACCAGGGAAAGTGGGAGTGGGAGGAGTTGACTTCACAGGGAACTCCTGCAGGGAGGAGGGGAGTCAGTGTTGGTTATGTAAAGGCAGTAGCACAAGGAATTGAGTCTCCAGTGGAGAACTGCTCATAACATGATTATACACAGTAGTCCATCAAGTTACAGCATCAATACAAAACCAGTGTGGAGATAATTAAATCCAAATTAACTTCTGTTTTCTGAGATAATCCTGTATGAATAGTAGTAAATGCCTCTTAACCCCCCTGCAGTGTTCTATAGAGGAGGGCAGGCTCCCACCCAGAGCAAGCCTTTACCATTGCTGAGGCACCTGCATATAAATATGGGTTGATCTTACAAGTTTGTTGGGTTCAAAAAAGAAGACCACTGAACAAGCTTTACCTTTTTCCTAGCCACACAGTGAAAGAGAGAACTGGCTTCTTCAGCAAAAAAGGAAAAAAAAAAACCAAACACCAAAACAAAATAAACAAACAAAAAAACAACAACAAAAAGATGCTGTGCTGGGAGATTTCAAGGGAAGAGCCCAGGAGAAGTAATCACTGGTGAAATTTAATTTTAGTCTACTTAAGTACAGCCCTGTGTGTCTCTGTGGGTGCTGTACATGAAAGTGAAGATGTAATATGTCAGAATTACTTTGACTTCCAAACTCTGTTTTCTTCTTAATGTGTGGTTAATGTTTCAGGAATAGTTTGTTTGTCTTCTTGGAAAGCAGTTCATAAATGTAAAATTCTCCCATAAAGATGAAATGTATGAAGTGTTACAGGTTTGCTGCAAATAACACTTCGAATCTTTTTGAGCCTGCAGTTAATGAAGGATTCCACACAGGATATTTCAATTGATAAACCTAAAGAAATTGGACTCCAAAGTCTTAAAAGAAATCCCAGTCAAAAGCAAACTAACGTCAGTCAGATTGGGTCGAGGGTGGTTTTATTTGCCTTCCTCTAACAACTTTTTTGTGATGCTGATAGGAATAGATGCTGCAGTCAGCTAGCATTTCATTCTACCCCTTTGTGAACACTGCCAGCAGATCTTGCAATCCCCTGTAATGAAGGCATGCAGCATCAGCAGAATGGCCGTGTTTCTTTTCCGAGGGTTTGGTGATGTAAGAGCTCTCAAAAGGGGCTGTACCTCTTTGGTGGTGCTCATCTGTGTTGTGAGGCTGGTTGTGTAGAAATAAAGGGGATTCTAAAGATGTTCAGATCTTCTTTGTAGTTCTCTTTTCTCTAGAAGCTGCTTGTGATGTGGCTGAGAGTTTGAGCATGAACGTAATTATTGCCATTTGTTGTTCTTACCAACTGAGAATCGTGATAGCACCGCATGTGGGTTTTTTGCCTTTTTGGATGCTGTGGCCTTTAGCCATGGACTGAGATTTGGGCACTCTGACAATGCATTACTAATGCTTCTGTGTGTTAGAGCTCGAAGAGGCTGAGTCCCTGAAGGACTAATTCCTTTTACTTACCTGATTATTTCCTATGAGATGTGTATTTAAATATCAGTTATTCCGTCTTGTTCTACAATTTTGGATAATTAAGATAATTAATTGATTGTGCTTAGATTTTTGACTTCCTGGGTTTTCAGTGTTGGAAAAATGCTGTTTTTCTTGACTTACCTGGGTCTAGAAACTTTTATTATTGTTCCATTACCACTTTCATTAAAGATCATTATTGTTCTGATTTCAGATACATTGAAGTTTCTGTTTAAACTCTTTGCCTTGTCCAGTAGCCATTTGTCAGTGCTAATTTTCTTACTTTGTTCAGGCAGAAGAATATCTCCTGCAATTCAGACAGTGGTGGAATTAGTAGGAAGTTGGTGGCTTGATTATGAAACTTTCTGTTTAATGGTCAGCTTCCAAGATTGCTTAGAGCTTGCAAATTTTCTGGGTTGCATTCCTGAAAGTCACAAAAGGTATATTCTGCCTCAGCAGGATTCATGATTGTGTCAAAGCTGGAAGTGATGACTTGGAAGTCTGTTCCCGATTTTGAAGCAGTCTTCTATCCGCTTGCTAGCTGAAATTCTGTGTGGAACCTGAGCGGTTTCTCTGTCCCCACACCCGTACAAATTCCTTCTTGTTCTATAAAAATGGAGCTTGTTTTTACAGATTTTTTTTCAAAACTGGACGGTTCTTCATTTTCTCATACTCACTTCGGAAAATAAAGTCCAGTTTTAGGAACCTTAGATTTTAAAAGTATACTACATTTTATTGGTGAAGTCTTGTTTTGATTTTTCAGTTAAACTCCTATATGTTCCTACTTTTGCTCCTGAACTGTTGTGTGCTGTCATTCCAGGCAGAATGTGCTGCTGAGGAGCCCAGGGTGCTGTGTATAATACAGGACACCACGAATTCCAAGACGGTGAACGAGCGTGTTACCCTGAACCTGCCCGCTTCCACCCCGCTCAAACGGCTCTTTGAAGACGTGGCTGCCAAAGTGGGCTACGTGAATGGCTCTTTTGATTTGCTGTGGAGCAACGGAGACAATGTCACTGACACGGTAGGGCAGCTGAGCTTTCTGCTCCCTCTGGGTAGCAAACACTTGACAGTACAGAAAACCTTCTTCTGTGTTGCATGATGCTCATTTAATTCCTGTAATATTTTGTGCTGGGTGCACCACAGCATGCTGATGCCACTGTGTTGATTTGGCTGAATTTTGTGCTCTTTAATGATACATCTGTTTAATCATTAAGCAAAAACTAATCTGATCATTCAGATGCAATATTAGTTTTTGTTATCAGTATGTATTTTTAATAATAATACCCATGATAAATAGTCTCAATTTCCTGTAGTCTTGTTTGAGAAATGTTTTCTTCTCAGCAGCAGCATGTTGTTTAGCAAGTCCTGATGTTTCTTAGACCTATTTGAATATATTATATTTAAAAAAAAATGATATTACTCCTATGCTTTATTGTAAATCAGTGTTGATTTTAGTTAATATTATTTCTGTAGATGCACCTAGAAAACTTTCTAAGATTTGTTAAGAAATAGACATTAGTTTATTTCAGGTCATGTTTATGCCTGCTGAAAGTAATTTTTTTTTTCTTCTTTTAAAGAAAAAAAAAATGTCTGCATGCTGTAGAAGACTCTGGATAATGTGATGTTCACAAGAAACTTACAGACTGGTGTCTGACCCCTGAATAGATTAAATAACTGCATTAGACTGTAATGTTTCTTAAACTGTTCCCAAGTTATTTCATTACTGATGATGTGTGTTTTCTTTACTGGATAATTATTTATTTTCATGTGGTTTTACTGTGTCAGCAACCATAGAAAGCAATGTACTTGGATGGAATCTGTTAATTGCATATAGATCTGTTTATAAAAAGTGTTATTTCTGTTTTTTTACTCTTTTTTAGCAGACTCCAATAGATCAGAACAGTGACAAAACCATTCTTGATGCTGGTTTTGAGCCAGGGAAGAAGAACTTTCTGCATTTGACAGACAAGGATGGTGAGCAGCCTCATGTAATGCAGGTAAAATCTTCACTCAGCTACATAAGCCAGTGTTGTGGGAGAGGTGTGTATTCTTTGTAGTGCTTGTGTAAGATCAGAACATGAAATAAAACCGGGCTGAGTATTTCATCCTAAGCTTCTTTGAGAACCTTCTCAACAGACTTTGACTATATTTGCATCTGTGTTCACATTTCTCCTGAGTGGGACCAATTCCATTAGTAATGATTTGCTGTCATTCTGTTCACGCTCAGCAATATTTATGTGATGTTTGCTGCAAGCAATTTTGTAAGGTTATATAATTAATTAATCTTTGACACATTCAGAGATAAGTCTTAACAATACATATTTAATCATATATCCAATCCCTTTCCTCTTGGTGTTTGAAAGCAATGTTAGGCCTTTCTGGCAGAATTCTCAGAAATGGTAGCCCTGCATTGACAGCAGTTAGCTGCTTCCACATTTATCCTTATGGATAATATAAAAGAAGAGTTGGCAGTGTTTCTAGAAGCCACTGTTTGCCATTTCAAATACTTTAAAATTTTCTGTTTCTCAAATACATGATGCACACAGCTGCAATATACTCAAATCAAGGATTGGATAGACTAGTGATATATTAAGTTTTATTACTTAGCTCTTGTATCAGCATAATGCTGGCTTACTTAGCCTTTGTTGGGGAGTTTAATTACCTGAAAAAGGGGGGAAAAACCCATTTGTAAATAATTATGCTCAACATCAGAATTTAAGAATGGTCCTGGAAGATTAATGGAGTGAAATTTATATGTCTGGGAAAAATCTTATTAGATTATATATGTCTTATGTGTCTTAGAAAAAAATCTTATTCTGTATTGCGGTACAGAAAACTTGAGGCTTAGGAGATGCTAAATTGCCAACTTGCTTGTTGTGTACGTTGTAATAGTGTATTTGGATGTGCAGTGTTCATAAGGACCTGTCCTTCTGCCAGTGCTAAGAGCAATGTGTCAAGGGCTTGAGAATTTGGAGGGCAGAACTAAAGTTACACTGTGCATCTGCAATGTTGAAAAAATTGTGTGATGTGCCTAGGAAAATTGGTTTCTTAGCCATGAGAGAAAAGTAAATCTCATAGGTACTTCAGCAGAAATGTGCTGTCTAACTTGTGCATGTGATGGGTGTGTTTGTGTTTCCAGGAGGAGTCAGGTGCAACAGAGGATGGTGCACAGGAGAGATTTATAGGTCCCCTTCCAAGAGAAGGCTCCATTGGATGTACCCATGATTATGTCAGTCAAAGCTATTCTTATTCTTCAGTCCTAAGCAAATCAGAAACAGGTATTTTGTTCTCTCTTGTAAAGGCAATGCGAGTTTGTAATTATTTTAGCACATTTTCACATAGCAGCACCTCAGGATTTTTTTTTAAATAAATTGCAATTTATTTTAAAAATACCCACATCGCTGCTACATTTTTTTATTCATGTTTTTTTATGATACTCTCCCATCACTTTAGAAATGGAAGAACCATGTTCCATCCTTTCCTTACCTTGGACAGGGTAATTCAGACTCTCTCAGAGTCCCCCTTTGCAGTGTTGGCGTGCTGCTCATCCCTAGTTCGTAGTTGGGGTTGGATCAGCAGAGTGCCCAGCTGTGTTCACTCTCAGCTGAAGGATACCCTGTTACTGCAGGGGCTCCTGCCACATCTCTGCTTGGCCTGGGAATTCCTGCCAGGGGCTGCAGTTTTCTTTGCCTGAGGGAGGATTCCCCAGGAGACTCCTCCTGCATCCCCCATCCAGCAGGCCCCCCTGGGGAGGGGAGTGCCCAGGGTTCTGGGAGGCTGCTCGGCAGGGCAGGAGGAGACAGCAAATTACAGCTGCCAGGAGAGTAAAGGCACTGAGTGGCCACAAAACTGACATTCATCTCTTCTCTTCCTCTTCTCTTCCTCTTCTCTTCCTCTTCTCTTCCTCTTCTCTTCCTCTTCTCTTCCTCTTCTCTTCCTCTTCTCTTCCTCTTCTCTTCCTCTTCCTCTTCTCTTCCTCTTCTCTTCCTCTTCTCTTCCTCTTCTCTTCCTCTTCTCCCCTTCTCCCTTCCCTTCCCTTCCCTTCCCTTCCCTTCCCTTCCCTTCCCTTCCCTTCCCTTCCCTTCCCTTCCCTTCCCTTCCCTTCCCTTCCCTTCCCTTCCCTTCCCTTCCCTTCCCTTCCCTTCCCTTCCCTTCCCTTCCCTTCCCTTCCCTTCCCTTCCCTTCCCTTCCCTTCCCTTCCCTTCCCTTCCCTTCCCTTCCCTTCCCTTCCCTTCCCTTCCCTTCCCTTCCCTTCCCTTCCCTTCCCTTCCCTTCCCCCTGCTTAAGGCTTTTTGGCAAATAAGGAAGTTTATCTACCTTTTTTTTCATTTATTGAAACTGAAAAGGTGATTTATATAGTGTAGAGTATTAAGTAAAGCACGAATGTTCTGATTCAGTCTCTTCACAGAAAATGCCTGTGTGTGAAGTAGCTGCCTTTTCATTACTAGTATGGTACTGAGATTATTTTTTTTTCAAGACTTTTTGGAGTATAAACAGGAATTTTTAATTCCTTTATTATACAATGCTTCAGTATATGCTCCTTGCTTATCAGTTGTTGCTAATATTGCATATTTTGGACAAAATCTTAAAATTGCAGCTTAGATTAATATAAGTAAACAATTTTATTTTCAGCTAGTAAAAATGACAGTGTTTCAGTAGTTCAATTATTTTTTTTTAATTAATTTTTTAAGGTGGAAGGGTTTAGAATAGTAGTGTTGTGTTGGCACTTGGGATTTTTTTTTTATTTCTGATTTGAAAACAATAATAAAACCAGTGCAGATACAAATTATAGTAAAATTATTACTAGGAGACTTTTAACAGACATAAAACAGTAAGCAAGCTGATACACAATTGTTTCTTAGAAAATTCTAGTTTATTCTGTAAAATATAAATCTGCTATTATTTATAGTTACCTACATCCCCATTAGTGTAGTATTCAGCATTAAATACTGCTTTTTAATGTGATCAGAAAACCAGCTTCATGTCATTCAGGAGAATTATTTTTGTTATATAAACTATTATTACCTGTTGCTCTCAGAAATTATAACATTCCCTTCATTTATAGTGTAAATAACAATAAATAACAACAGACGAATGCAGTTCTTAAACACTAGCACAGAATTGTCTTCTTGTCAAGTGTTTTAAGTCTTGAATTGCTGTGCCTTCTTTTTGCATTATTTCCATCTCATTATTCTCATATTTTTAGGTTATGTGGGGCTGGTAAATCAAGCAATGACTTGCTACTTGAACAGCCTTCTGCAAACACTTTTCATGACTCCTGAATTTAGAAATGCATTGTATAAGTGAGTATATAGAATAAAAAACTTCTTAAATTTGTGCTGGTTCATATTGGTAGGAGACCCTTTGGAATTTCACGTGTTAAAATTTCCTTTTTTGGATACTGAAATCATAATGAAAGTCAAGCTTATAAATTATATCTGCTTAAAAGCTTCAGCTTTTCATTAAAATATGTTACTGGTTATGGCATGGACGCTTTTTAAAGAATCTTGAAAACATCAAACTGAAAGTTAAATTTGATGTGAAGTGCAGTTCATGTCTGTACAGTGAATGTCTTCAAAATTTTTGGTGTTATGTTTAAACATTTGAAGAGTATCATTGCCATTTACTGCAGAAATGGAAAGCAATTGCATTTGACTTCTCCCAGGAAACAGCTGCAGTTAACCTGTGACCTGGCAGACCTGAAATGTAATAAATGTTGATTTAATGCCTTTTTGAGTAATGCTTTCAAAGCAGTTTTATTTGTCAAATATCTTGTGTTCCAAATAGGTGGGAATTTGAGGAATCTGAAGAGGATCCTGAGAGGAGTATCCCCTACCAGCTTCAGAGACTGTTTGTTTTACTGCAGACCAGCAAAAAAAGGGCAATTGAAACGACAGACGTTACACGGAGTTTTGGATGGGACAGTAGTGAAGGTAACGTGCAGCTGTTAAACTGCTGTGGTTTGCTTCAGCTGCTGCTGTTCATGGGGGAAAATACCAGAATTAAGAGTAATTAATACAATCGACTTTTTCAATGGAAACAAAACAGCCTACCTGGATTCTTTGTTGTGCGGTGTGTTTGATTGTTAAAGAAATGGCAGCTGTGAGTTTTAGGCTGCTAAAGTAAAAAGCACTATGTTTTTGTAATTAAACAAAAATAATGACATGAGTCATTGCACATGTTAATTGTTTCTAAAAAAGTAATTCTTTATAGGAAACTTGCTTCTGTTTTGAATCACAAATGTCAAATGCCCATGTTGCATTTATGGAATTACCCATATTATTGTCTACTTCAAATCAAGCACTGTGTGTGTCCTTTTTATACTTGTGTGGTGTAATTTTGCCCCATAACCTGTTGATTTTTCCATTAGCACATGGTGATGAGAAGTTGAAAGTTGGATTTTGGAGAATCAGCACAAAGTGGGACAGAAATCAGAAGCAGTTTGTTTTATACCAGAGTACATTAGCAGTTCTGTATTATTCACATATTCTTGCTTGTGTACACAGTTCTTGTTTATGTGTAAACACAGTGAACAAGCTGGCTGCTTATTTTTCTGGCTTACACTGAGAGGCAGCTGCCTGTGGAATTGAACACTGGCCCAGTAGTGAATAGGTAATAGAGTAGGTACACACTTGAACTAATGATTAGTTTTTTAGGAAGCATTCTCAAGCTACAGTCAGTATTGGGGCTTATAACATCTCCTGTTTTAACTAATAATAACTTCAATTTTTAACAGCGTGGCAGCAGCATGATGTGCAGGAGCTTTGTAGAGTCATGTTTGATGCTTTGGAGCAGAAATGGAAGCAAACGGAGCAGGTAAGCTTGGAAAAACTGACTTCATTCAGTGGTGTAGTATTGTGGACATTTGTTGGGTTTTCTCATGATTATAAAGATCATTTACTAAATTTTAAATACCAGCTTATTGAAAATCTGTGGTACTTTCCAGTTTTCTGGTTTGATGCAATAGTTAAGCTACTGTGATATATGACTTTCAAGAGTGTGTTGCATCTGTTTCCTTCCCCCAGTTAAAAGTGGAATAATCTACACTCTGGAATATTATACTCAGTCTTTATTTGAAGCACAGAAAGTGATTGTGTAACTTGCACAATAACTTCCTTGCTGTCAGTATTTATTAGGCTTTGTTGTGGCCTCTTGAAGCTCAAGCTCTCCCTTCTTAATGCAGGAGAAAGTCAGGAATATATTCCTGGCCAGGATACATTCTGATAAATGGCCACCTTCTTGCAGGCCAGTTTTGGTAAATAGGAGTAATTGGTAAATTGTCTCTGGAAACACAGGAAAGGAGTGCAGGGTCAGTCTGTTAACAGTGTCTGCAAGATCAAGCTCCTTTTAAAATTCAGTTCGGTGCTTTTGTAGTCACTTAAGACATGACTGTAAAGGACACTGAAACTTATGTAACATGATTTGAGAAGCTTGTTTGATACCTGTTTTGGGCAGGGGAAAGTAAGAAGTCAGGAGATGGATGTCCTGCTGGGGAATGGTATTTTAAATGTGTAGCTTAATTGACAAAAAGGTATTTTCTTGTAAAACCAAAGAAATACGGTATTGGTAATTTTTTTTAAAATCCCTGTTGCTGCATTTGTTTGTTTCAGGCTGATCTTATAAATCAACTGTACCAAGGCAAACTGAAGGACTATGTGAGGTGCCTAGAGTGTGGCTATGAAGGCTGGAGAATTGACACGTACCTGGATATCCCTCTGGTCATCCGGCCCTATGGCTCCAGCCAGGCGTTTGCTAGCGTGGTGTGTACTATTATGGTCCTAATAGTGCATCCATACACACATAGAATACATAATGCCCCAGTGGTAGAATTGGTTCCCTGGTAAGTATCATCCTAGATACTCCATCTTGGGGTGTTCGTCTTTGTGCAGTGAACCAGCTAGCAAGTTCTAGAAGATTTTTCTTTTTTTTTGGCTTTTTGGTTTATTTTTTGGTTTTGTTTTTTTTTTTTTTTCTTTTGCCCTTCAATGAGTCCTACTGGTGCATGTATAAGGGGAGGGGAAATGCAACTTTATTGCCTTAGGGCTGTAGTAATCAGTTATTTTCTTCCTGATAAAATATTCAGCATTTACTTGAGAGATTTTTATGAGATCACAAAGTTTTATTTGGGTTGGTTTTTTTTACTCGCACATAGCTAAATTTTCATAGCCTTATTGAAAGTGTTAGTGAAAGGCATAAAATTTTTACTTTAATTGCCATGTTGTTGCGGTGCTTTTTAAAGATCACTTTTTAAATACCATATCCTTTTAATCACCAGTTTAATGATGATTAAAAAATCCTATTCTGCATCAATATTTGTAGTCTCTTTTGCTCCAGCTTTACTGATGCTGGCAAGCATAATTATTGCTTAGTAAATCTGTGGAAGTTCTTTTGTTTGAGTTTTTCCACCCTGAAAAAAAAACCTACAAACTGTGAAATTCTACAGTATACTATGAATGGAGTTGTGAGAAAGAATAAGAATAAATCAAACAAGTCTCTCAGTAAAGGTTGTTTTAAACAAACACTTGTGTAATTGGCTTGTTTATTAAATATTAAGTATTTTTCCTTCTGTATTTAGTGAGCTGGCAATATTTTTAAAGCACTAATAGTCCATAATTCTTGACAGTAATTCTGTGAAGAATTGGTAGAATTAACTTAAACTGCAGTATAGCTTCAAAGTACTTCATACTTTGAAACTTTAAATACCAATCTTGAGAAATAGTAAAGGTGAGGGACATTGATCTTGGGAAAAGAATTCAAGTTAGTAACGTCCTTTGAATTCTTTTTAAGATTGCATGAAAATTTTCTGGAACTGTCCAGCTAATTGAAGCTGTCTTATTACAGATTGATATTATATACAGATGGCTTCCCTTTTAGCCTTTTAACCCTAATTTCTAGCAGTATTCCCTGAACTAAATTTTATTTGTTGTAATTTTTATTCAATAATTAGATTTTTATTATCTATTAAAAGTAATGAAAACTATTCAGTTCCTGTAGTTTAATTCTGCATTTAACAATGCATTGTTTGTATGTCTCAAATGGAAAGTTTTTTTCTTTAGTGGACAAGTCTGTAGTGCAATGCTAAAAAAAGACTTTGTCTATTTGTAAAAACAGAAAATTTGAATGAATAAGAACTTAAAGATCAGATTACTTTTAATAGTATATGATATTTTTCCTTCCAGTCAGCATTTACTGGGTTTACTACACTGAGGAAAGTAGTTTTAAGATTTTTGTTACACAAACTTACATGGTTGCGACTTGTATTGATGCTTCAATTTTTGAGCTTTTTCAATTCCTATTCTGATTACATTCAGTTGATTCTCCTCCCTGCATATGTATGATCAATAGCAGATGTAATTTTTAGTTCTGTAGTCTGCAGCAGTGGGGAGATATGGAGGATACTTGCTTTTGGAGAAGGGAAAAATCGCCTGTTTCTAAATGGAATTCTCTGAAGGTAGTATCCTCCATTGATCCATAGGTGATGTGATTTAGTAGGTGTAGGTAAAAGGGTCTGAGAGATCAAAAACTTCCCACATGCGCTAATAGGGCTTATGGAAGGGAATGTAAAACTTTTTAGACCTTGCTAGTCAGCTCCTGAGGGAACTTGCAGCAGGCGACACAACCCAAGATAGGGGATCTAAGGAGGATACTACCTTCAAAGAACTCTAGTTAGAGGTAAGTGATTTTCCATTACTTTTGAATAAGAGAGAATGGATGGATGAGCCTTGAATAAGGTCAATCTGTAGAATGCCATTTAAAGAGTATTATCCCACTGTTTGACATTGTGTATTACCAAAAAAATGCAGATACTTGAAATGTTGCATTAATTAATGTGTGCATTACTTCTCAATACACGGGGACATTGAAGAACTGGGAACTATAATGTCATACTTTCTTTATTTCCTACTATGAAGCAATTCTGAAATTCTTCAGTGTGGTCTTAAGGTTTGCATTTGGAATTTTTCTGATTCCCCACTCTATCTCCCAACTCCATGTAGCATAGCTGCAAACTCACTAGGGCAGCTCTGGGGCATTGAGATGTTGTCAGTGTGTGACTCAAGATGGTTTCTGAAAAAGCACTCAAGTAATCTGAATTGTTCAAGGTTATGGTGTTAAAAAACCCTGAATCAGGCTTTCTTGAGGTCAGTAGAAATCCAGGCATAAAAACACTTGGCTTATTTCAGGGAGGCAAACAGGAGCAACAGTTCACATTCTGATTTTTGTAGGTACTAGTGTCTTTTGTATAGATGACTGAATTTAACAGCACTAGGCATAAGCTGAAATATTTTGCAGTAAAAAAAAAAAATTGCAGGACAGTAATGCTGAAATTATGATACTAAAACAGAGAGAGTTGATTTGTAATACCAGAAAACGGGTCATAATCCAAGTATTCTGGAGGTGTAGCAAGTGCAGTTGTGTTTTGTTAAGTATTGTTAGTTTTCAAGATCTTTTATACATAGCTTTTCTTTTGAGAGTGTAAGTATGTGTACAAGTAGTCCTTCTTAGGGCAGAAATTACTTTGAACTTTATGTGAACTTACTTTGTGGTGTCCTTGCCAAACTGTTGAAGGCAGAATATGGATGATGTGATAATTCCTTTTTGTTTTTAAGGCTAGATCAGTAACAACGAGGTCTTGTATTTTTCATTGAACTTACTCTTTGAACACAGGAAAACTGACGAGCTCTGAAAACCTGAGAAGGCAGTTAGTTTCTAGCTTTTTCCAACAGCAGTTTTGCCTAAATGCCATTTGTTGTGTAAGGTTTCGTAAAGGTCCTACTGCTCCTATTCACAGGTTTTACAAATTTACACATTTACAAATGCTTGCAGTATAACACTTGTCAAACTACTGTCTAGATCATAATGCATTTTTATGGAGTGGAAAGTTCTCTGCAGTGCCTCTCTTAAGTCAGACAATAATTAGGCTGAATTGTTACAGCATTTTAGTGTGCTAAGTGATAGAAATCTCAGAATACTAAAAACTGAATGCACTCAGAACTTGGCTGGACAAGGCTCTGAGCAATATGCTTAAAGTTTGACCTGATTTGAGCAAGGGATTAGGATCAGATGATCTCCAGAAATTTCTTTCAGCCTGTATTGTTCTTTTGATTCTTTGAACTAGAAAGAAGTTTAAATAGCTTTTGTCATCCTAATCTGTAGCTTGATCACTTAGGCTTTATTTTGAAGTGTGTGTGTAGGGGATTTTGGAAATGCTCAGTAACTCCAAGGGTAGATAACAGCTGCCACTTTGAAGGTAACTCCTAAGGTAACACTGGCTTCTGGTGGCACTGCAGGGCAGGGGGGTGTGCTGTGATAGGCTGTGCAGCTTGGCAGCTTTGTCCCTGGTTTTGCCAAGTAAACTGTCAGAGCAGAGGGCAGTGAACTACACTAGAAGAGGAATTGTATTAAGAAACCTCCTAATTTTCGTGTAAAGATTGTGTAAGAGGCAAGAGAGTCAGCCTGGGGAACAGCAGTGGTCGTTATCCAAGGATTGAAAAACACATGGCTGTATATATAGCTCAAAAGTAATGGAGGTCCCAAGAGCTCCAGTCAGGCCTTTCAAAGCACAGCTCACTATGTGTGCTAAGCAGTGAAACCTCAAGAGTGATGTAATAATGCTTCATTGCCTTCTCAGGGGTCTAAAGCATCAACACTTCCTGCCTTATGTAAAAATTTGTAGGGTGCTTCCTTGTTAAATTGCACATCACATGAGTCTGCATAAGCATTACATAATAATTTTTGTCCTATCCTCCATATATTCCCATTTATATTCATGTTGATACATGAGCTGCAACTTTTTTCTTACACTTGAAATATATTTTCCTTGCCTTAACTGGCATTTGGCTCCAAGAGAGTCCTGTCACTGATTATGATGTCATTATGTGATGTTTTCTGATTCATGTTTTCTGTGTTGGCCATTACATTTTTTGCTTTCACTGAAATAGTTGTGAATAATAGTCAAAGTACAGCAATGCATTTCTTCTGCTTTCTTTTTAAGCAGGTTCTAACTTGTTAAGTCTTTTTTCTTACATTTTAGAATGAGATTCCTCACATTTCAGTACATAATCTTACTAAACATTAGCTGTCTGTGGCCCTGGAGTAAAAAGCAACTCAGCCTCTGTAGCATTTAGGAAGTAAAGACATAGACAGCAGTTCATTTCAGGCTCTAAGAGGTTTTCACATGTCTGCAGAGTCTCTGCCCAAAAGCTGTGATTTCAGGGCTGTTCAAAGGCCTTTCTGGCTGGCTCCAAAAATGGGCAGTTGAGATGACTGCCTTCACTGTACAGTTGTTCTGTGGATTCTGGCAAGTCTTCCATTTGCAAATAGTTGTCACCTGGAACAGAGTCCGTTTTTTAAAAGTCTATTCTCCTAGAACAGCAGCAGAGCTTTTGGAAAATGCTTGCTTTGTTGTTCTTGCTGCTTGCCTCTGTTCTTAGGAAGAAAGAAGGGAGGAGGGAAGAATTGAGGACTTCTGTGAAGAACTTGGCATATCCTTGATTTGTTCCCAAAGTGGGATTTGCCAAAACAACACAATTTAGATACCAGTCATTGGTTCTTTGCCAGCTGTGTTATGACTGCTGAGTTTACTCTGCCCAGTTAGGCCCCTTCTTACTTACTCAGACTTCAGGGGAACAGCCACAGACCTTCATTAACAGATGTTGATTTTAAAAATGTTGTTGCAAGTTGTATTTGTTTTCACCTCCATGGGTGAACAGAGAACTTCTGGCTTCTGCTTGGAGTTCAGAAACCCAGAGGCTTTTGGCTTGCAAGCTGGCTGTGTCATAGGTTTTAACTTTGAAAGTCTCTGGGTAAAATTCTTCAGTGAACCCGTCTCAATACTTGTAGTGAATTCTGTTTGAATAAGTTTGTTCTCAAGTATTTACACCTTAATGTGCAGTGTCATTGCTGCAAATTGTGTTCGGGAGAGGAATAATGATCAATTTGGTTGTATTTTGAATATTGATTGCTGTAGTGAGGAGCACAATAGAAATCATTGAAGTCCTGGATGTAAGCATTAGTGACAGAACTTGTGGCGTTTTTTGAACTACCCCAAACTAGGCAGCTGTCAGAGGACAAAATTCCAGTTATTGTTTAGTTGCCTCATGAGGTTTAGCTAGGAAACTACTTCTGTCTTTATAGGAGATGGTCATTTTGATCCTTAGGGAGCAAAACTCAAATACTCTTCCTCTGTCCTTTCCCCAACTTTCACTTAAAAATAGGATCTTCAAATGTAGTTTCCTAAGACCCTTGGTAGAGCAGGACTAAGGGTATCTTCATGCAGGGCACTGAGAAACTGAGTAACAGGTTTTTTCTGTCCCTTCCTCTTTCTCCCTCTAAATATCAGATTGGATCTCTTGAGAAAGACTCCTTTAGAAACGCAGAAGAGCCATCTCAAAATTCTGGGAGAACAAGGACAAGTCAGGGTTTAAAAATAAGCTCATTTTCACAGCAGATGACTTCACAGACTGTCGCTATCGAGTAAGAAAGCGACCGGACTCCAAGAAGGCTGCTTTGCACAACTGCAACTTTAATGTGAAAAGCTCTTCTCTTTATAGACTGTTCCGACACATTCTACCTGATTGGCTGATTAACAAAAACACTTTTCTCACAAACAATCCTTGAGAAGAACAGAAAAACAAAGAGTAGAAAAACACCACCTGTAGGTTGTTTACAATAACAAGCTATCATCATTTCTCTACAACTTCCTAAAAGTCTCACAAGTCCGCTGTGAGAAAACTTACCTCGTTTTCTCACTCTCTGACCAGGCTGTCACATCCACAACAGACATGACTAAATGTGATGTGCAAGGTAACAGGAGCAAATGTAACTATTGAACCAAAGACAGTTGGGATTCATCAAATACTGAATGAGATATGGTTAACAGTAATTGTGTTTTTACTATTTACCTTGGGCTGGGTAGAAAGGTTGATTTCTGGTCACGTTTACCTGAATATTGTGGCTGTACCAAAATTTGTCAATCAAATTTTGGGGATAGATTTAAATTAATTATTTGTATGTTTTTGCAATCTTATTGTAAATTTATACCTGCGTAGTAAACACTCTTTAAAAATGGGGTAACGTGTTTTTATTCTTAGGAAGAAGCACTGCATGCTTTCATTCAGCCTGAGATCCTTGATGGCCCAAATCAGTACTTTTGTGAGCGATGTAAGAAGAAATGTGATGCAAGGAAGGTAAAGACCGGTCAAATGATTTGCAAAAATTACTTTTAGTAATACCAATCCTGATAACGGGCATAATCTTGTCCTTGTTTCATTTAGGGTCTGCGTTTCTTGCACTTTCCATACCTGCTGACATTACAGCTGAAGAGATTTGACTTTGATTACACCACAATGCACAGAATTAAACTCAATGATCGCATGACTTTTCCAGAGGAGTTGGACATGAGTGTCTTTATTGATGTTGAAGATGAGGTAAAGTATTTGGTTTCAGAGAAAAGCATTTAAGTTCCTTCAAGTTTCTCATGCAGAAAATCAAAATTCCAGACTTATAAACCCATTTTAACAACATTTTTCATCTACATAAAAAGTCCTTTAGCCATGCTATGCTATAATTTGAAGATTTTTAATCTGTCCATGTGGATTTATTTTTTTCTTTAATATTGCAAACAAACATGCTCTCTGTAGTTGGGGTTCCAGCTTCCATAAAGAAGCTGTTTCAGATTTTTTACATCTTCAATCGACAGATTTAAAGACATGATTCTCAGGGCTTCTACATATATACCGCAATTCCAGAAGGGAAGATTTATCTGAATCGTGTTGGTCATAAGAGGTGATGTAAATTTTCAAAACTCTGTTCACTGAAGTTAGTCCAGAAATCATTAGTAATGAATTCCTTCCCTCTGAATCACCATGTAGTGTATACTTTAGAAATAAGATTTAAAAAAAAAAAATATTTTTTTCCCATCAGTCTTCTGGCTTTTTACTTTTTGTGTTTTAACCAAAATTCATGTTGTGCAGTTATATTCATCAAGAAGTATTTACTGTGCATTTTGCATTGAAGACCATTCCTCTAATTTCATTCCTGAAAACATTTGTTGGCTTGCACTGGTATAAGAGAAATACTGCCGGGATGTGCATATGGAGGAGAGGCTTTTCTGGCTCTCTGCAAACCCTTGTCTTAGGAAGGATGCCATGTAGACAATTTGATACCTCTCAGAGTGAGTGGGATAAATGACAATGAAGATTGATGTGGGAGAATAGAACTCAGATAAAATTAAGGACTGTCAGAAAATCAGAACAATTATCCAGAGGCAAGAGGCTCAGGTAAGCAATGAATATACTGAGTGAGCTGCATTTACAGTGTTGGTGACACCATGCTGTTAAGCTAGCAGAACACTAATCAGTCTTACTGTAATACCTTGGCTTGGTCCAGTGAGTTGAAATGGAAAAAAAAAAGTCTTTGATTGTGATTGAAAATATTTTCAGTCAGTTCTGATTAACAGGGCCACGTTACAACAGATCTGTTGTTTGGTATCAGACTTCCAGGTACTGAATTAGGATAGCTAGTGCATGGAATTGGCTAGTAATAAATATAACCTTGCCAAGTCTGAAAGCTCCTCATTTTACTGTTCAGTTGCACACAAAGGCCAGGAATACTGAAGGGGTGGACTGAAGACACCAACAGAAACAAGTCTGTTCTTGGTGCTCAGTTGCAGAGGTCTCTAGTTTTTTGAGGAATTTAATTGCTTCACAGAATGGATTTTTTCATTTCACAAACACTGTTATTTCTTGTTCCATGTAACTTTTATTTTGTATAATGTTAGTGTGTGTGTCTTATTTTTAAGAAGTCTCCTCAGACTGAGAGTTGTACTGATAGTGGAGCTGAAAATGAAGGCAGTTGTCACAGTGATCAGATGAGCAATGATTTTTCTAATGATGATGGAGTTGATGAAGGAATCTGCCTTGAAAGCAATAGTGCAGCAGAGAGGATCTCTAAAGCTGGCAGTGAAAAGGTATGATAACACTGGGGTGTTAGAAGGGTGGGCAGGAGGCTGGAAGGAGTGACACAGCTGGAAAGGCTGACCTGGATTCACCACCAGGATATTCCATGCCAGATTCCCTGCTGTGCAGCATCATGCTCAGCAGGAAAAGCTTGAGGGCTTTCCAAGGTTGCTGTTGTTCAGAGACTGGCTGGGCATTGATCTGCTGGGAGGGTGGGGGGGTGTGCTGAGAAATGCCTTTAGTGCATCACTGCACTATTTTTTTGTTTTTGTGTTTCTTTTATCTGTTAAACTGTCATTGTCTCCAACCACAAATGTTCCCACTTTTGCTCTTCTGATTTTCTCCACCATCCTACTTGAGGGGGGTAATGACTGACTGGCTGGAGGGATGCTTTGTTCTTTGCTAGGGTCTACTCACCGCAAATGTAAATGATAAAAATATAATTAATTCTGACATTGGAGGCGAGAGGTTGAGAGTGTGTGAGTTTATTTCAATTTTCAAAAATTGACATTACAACAAAGAATTCAACTGATTTGGAGGTCACCTGAGAATAAAAGTCTTTCCAGCTTGTCAGACTGAGAATTTCCAGTAACTTGTTTTGGCAGCAGACCCTTAAACTGAAGACCTGTTTTGCCTTGTGAGCAGTGGTTTTACTTGAGGCCAGCTGTCAAAGGTCTACCAGATGCAGCTGCAAAAGCATCTTGCAGAGTAGTAGGAGAAGATTGGGAAGTTTTGATCAGTGTTGTAGGTGAAGCCAAGGGTTTAAATGTTAAATATTCCTTCAGTCATCTAAATATAAAGGAATTAAATAGCAAGTCTCAGTCCAGGATAGCAGCCATCCTGCTGTGGGACATCAAGATTGGTAGAAATTGCTGATAAAGTTGGTGCAATTTTCATCAAAAAGTTTGAACTTTATGATAATGTCTGCAGTATGTACTTCATGTATTGTTGTTCAGTGAATTAATCTGAAATTAGGCCAGTAGCTTTCATTCAAACTTGGTAGAGAGCTGTTTGGCTTCAGCTTTACAAAACCTTGTTTTGTAAAGTAACAGTTCTAAAGGCTGACTTGCATGTTAATCTGCACATCTGGCCTGTTTGAATTTACCTTAAACCATTTGAGAGGTTTTTTTTGGTATATGTTCTGAATACTGTCAGTCTTAGTTGGAAGTTATGAAAAAATTAATTCTAGTCACTTGACTGGAACAAGATCAGAATATTTTAATATGTCTGTATGCAAGTGGGACATCCAAGTATTGACAGTAGCTTTGGCCAGCTATTTCATACTACTTGTTCTCCAGGCAAACAAGCTGTCAAGCCAAGCTTTTTGGTTTGGATATCTTAATAATGGATATGCTGAGAACATACAGTATTTCTTCTGCATAGTCTAAAAATATCCTTGTAACACTTGTGAGTCAGTATGGTTCAGTTTTATTTTTTAATTTATATTAAATTAAGCACTGAAGGCACTGAAGTGCTTAGTGCCCTGTATTTCCATCCATTTATCTATGAAAAAAAGGGTATGACATCAAGTGTGGAGAAGGGTGATAGCAAATAGACCTAAGCTTTGTAGCTACAAACTCCTGAGTAAAGTTTAGCAGAGCAGACCTCTGGTTTTGTTTAATGCCTATTGCATTAATTAATTTATATTACACAAATCCACTCTTTGCATCCAACTATTTACATACCTGGGTTTCTGTCCTTATTTTAAAACTTTTTTAAATTACCATTTGCTTAGCTTTTCTTCACTGGATACATTTCACACCTTTTTCTTCTCTCCACAGAGTTCTTTGCTGTATGAGCTCTTTTCTGTCATGGTTCATTCTGGAAGTGCTGCTGGTGGCCATTATTATGCCTGTATAAAATCTTTTAGTGATGATCAGTGGTACAGCTTTAATGATCAGCACGTTAGCAAGGTAAAAATAGTATTTTTAGTTACGTTTTCTACTCATAAATGGACCACTAAGTTTCTGTTTTGCAGTTTTCCACTTAGCTGCCCATAAAACCAGTTTCATTATACGTTTTTCAAGTATTTCCTTGATTTCATCCTCTCATCCTAATGTCCTGCCATATACATATGTTTCACTCATTAGCATAACTGATTTCTAGGGGTTGGAGAGTTTTTATTTATGTATCTATGTATTTTTGTATGGTGGGGAAAGGAGCATTTCTCCTTGGCAGTGATGGTGGGATGGTTCCTAAAGAAACCTTCATTCATGTACAGACCAGGCTGTATTTCGAATTTTGTCTTCTGTACATGGGAAGAACATTTCTTGCTTAGAGAAGTGTTTGTAGATCTGTTACAGTCCAGACTGTGCTGTTAAACCTGTCCAGCTGATGGAATTGTTCCAGCTATCACCCATAGGTACTATAGCAATCAGGAACCTGTATCTTTTTCCTCTAAGAAGTTCCTACTTTAAAAACGAAAAAAAGTATGTTTGCATTCATTGTAAAACGGAGAAACAAATCACTTTGAAATTGTTTTTGGAAGTCAGCAAATAAGCAGAAATATTTTTATAATTGGAATGATTAATATAGTGTGTCGTGTAATGCCATGTTTCCTAGTGAGAATAAATACATCTCAATTAGTGCAAGTTTCTCAAATAATCATTACATTGATTTTTTGTTAGATAACTCAGGAAGATATTAAGAAAACATATGGAGGATCTTCTGGAAGCAGAGGATATTATTCCAGTGCTTTTGCTAGGTTAGTATTACTGTAATTTTACTTTTCTTTCTGGTAGTGTTTTAGTGTAATGAAATGAATGGCCAAGGTGCATATGCCTAACATGTTACCTTAAAATTATTAGTAGATGCTTCAGATAGTTGTACGAGCTACCCTGACTGCTGTTTCAGCTCATTAAAATAATGTGATATTTATTTTTGAAAATCCTTCTTGGTTTGTGTATAACTTAGATATGGTATAGCTCCTTACTGAAAGATAAAGAAACTGAGCAGCTTCTGATGCCAGTATTGTCTCCCGAGTGATAAATTCAGCTGTCTCTTTTCTTCCCCAGCTCCACAAATGCTTACATGCTGATATACAGACTGAAAGATCCAACAAGAAATGCAAGTAAGTTCGACAGCTGTATTTGCAAAAGTTGGGTTTTTTTTTAAACTTAAGTGTTGCATGTTGTGGTTTTGTTTGTTGTTGTGAAACAATGTCGCAAAGTACACTAATCTGCATGAAGTGCAATATTTATTTTATCACACTATAGATGATAACCTGAGACTTTGATTATCAACTAATTCACTTTCTGGAAGAGTATTTGCATTTATAGTAAAAACAGGATTAAGGGCAGTCTTCATCTTTACTGTTCTCTACTACAGCAAAGCTTTGTGTACTGGTACTGGGATCTTTTGCTACTATCACTTTCTTGTGTTGCTGATAACATAAGCAAGGGGAATAAGAGGTTGACTTCACTTTAATTTAAATCATGAAAAAGAGAACAGAGTATGGTATAGTGGGAAATTTGTGTGGAAAAAGAACAGGGTGAAAAGGCAGGAAAGATAACTCAAATATACCTATAATGCCTAAAGGTGGAAATGTAATGCCTGCTGTGGAAAAACTGTATTTTTTTAAAACTGTTGCTTTGTTTTTACTGGCAGAGTTTCTTGAGGCACATGAATATCCAGAGCACATCAAACAATTGGTACAGAAAGAGAGAGAATTAGAAGAACAAGAAAAGAGGCAACGTGAAATTGAACGCAACACGTGCAAGGTTAGAATTTCTGCTGGACAGAGTAACAATACACTGCTAGTGGGAATGTTTCTACAGTAAACAGTGGTTTTTAACTGCAATACAAGGACTCCTTTGTGATAAATGTTTGCACTAACAACTCTTTCAAATGAATTGCACACCTGTTGGAAAGCTGTACATAGTGCAGGCATCTGTTAGAGGTATTCACCAGACGTTTTTGTTGAATTCATGTATTGCATGTGGAATTGAATTGGTATTAAAACCAAAACACTTTAGATGATTGAAGGAATATTTATCACTTATTTTAAGCAAAAGTACTTCCAAAGAATGTGTAATGCTGCACATTGTGTTTCGTACTGTTAAATCTTTTCATTTTGTGACCCTTGACTTTGTGCAATGGTGTTTCTTACACTAATTCTAAATAGTTATTTGGCAGAAAGAGCAGAATATTTTCCAACCCTAAATTCAATAGTAACAAACAAAATAGGACCTCAGTGTCTTACAAGCATGGCAGTCAGCTGCTCTATCTATAAATCAAGTGATTGTTTTATGAGGAAGTTCTCTCATTGTAAAATGTGTAACTCTCTATGTGAAAAAGGAATTTCACATTCATTGTTCATATGTGCATTTTGCTTTGGAGCATTTGCTCGCTGCCTGTGGCTACAAGATGTTCTGGTTATAGAAAGATTCAGATACACACATATACCTCATGTGCCTTTGACATACTCTGTCTGCAGTTGTGTAATCAGCTGAAAGGAAACCACCCCACAGCTGAAGCAGAGCTAAAGGTGCATTTACTACTTGAATATGGTGTTTTCAGCTTAAATGGAAAGACATTTGAAAATGCCTTCATGAATATTTTTCTTCCTTTTGTATTTCATAGATTAAATTATTCTGCATGCATCCTACAAAGCAAATAATGATGGAGAACAAATTGGAAGTTCATAAGGACAGAACACTGAAGGAAGCTGTGGAAATAGCTTACAAGGTATGCCATGTGTAACAGGATAGTAAAATTGTTTGATGTAGTGTTTTCTGCCTTGTGTCTTCAGATTTTAAATTTGTAATACTGTGGGAGTGTTTGAGAGGTCTTAGCTGTGGGGTTTTTTTGGGGGTGGGTTTTGGGGGCTGATTCTTGGGAAGTTCTGTATGATGGGTTTTTTTTGTTATGGTTTTTTTTCAGGTGTTCTAGTTTGCCATTATTGACTAAGTTTTCTGCCAGTAGCCATCAGCTGATTGCTGATTGGAGTGATGCAGCCTGCCCTTGTAAAAGGCAGTATGATCTGGCATACCCTTATTTTAAAATCACACAGTGAGAGCTGCTGTTAGACTCACCATGGCCTCAGCAAATTGAAAGAATTCTGCACTTTTATTGGCATTGCAGTAGAAACCTTGTATTAGATACCTAATGACAGAGTTCTTGAGAATCTTCTTGGGTAGCTAATTCAGTAACAGGAGTGAACACCAAAGGCATCTATTGATCTCTGCATTCCTCAGACAGGTGGGGGCTGAAGACATCAATTCTTGCTCACCTACTTGTACTCTTTGGTTCTTGCTGTGTATGTTTTTGGCTAGGAGAGCACCAGCAAGGTACTTACCTATTTGGGATGTGCTAACATCTCCTGGAGATGCACAGAGAGTAATTAGTGGATGTGACTCCCTCAGGCCTCTAAGATGCCATCTGGTAGAAGTGATAGGCAATGTATTCCTCTGAAAATACTTCTGGGACCTGTCTTCGTGTGTCTCTGTACATACTTTTCAAAATTCCCCATTTTCTGCATTTTCATGAAGGCTTCTATTTGAATTTGGAAACATATATATATTGCATGTATATATACATATATAACATGTATATATACTGTAAAATATCTATGATGTATTTTCTAAAACCAAATTGACTGTTGTGAATTCAAGGGATTCCTGGATGTACACACAGTGAGGTATTTCTAACTTGCAAGTTAAGAACTAAGCTCACAGCTAAGCTGTTTCTAATGTTTGGGGGGTTCTGTGTGTGCACATTGTAGTTAATGGATTTAGAAGAGGCTGTTCCCTTGAATTGCTGTCGCCTTGTCAAATATGATGAGTTCCATGACTACTTGGAGCGCTCGTACGAAGGAGAAGAGGATACCCCAATGGGTTTGTTACTTGGAGGGGTCAAGTCAACCTACATGTTTGATTTACTGTTGGAAACAAGAAGGCCAGACCAAATTTTCCAGTGCTATAAACCTGGTGGTAAGACATGTAATTACATATATGCTTTTAGTCTATCCTTATCTATGTTATTTGATGGCACAAGCACAGAGCTGTAAAACAGCTTTTGTTTTTGTTTTCTTCTTTCAACAAAAGAAGAAAACCTAAATTCTACAGTCAGTATTCAGAACTACATAATGTACTGTGCTGTGCTGCTGACTTGCTTCTAGTTTAAACAGGTCTAAGGTATAGTAAAATTTGTCAGACTGGAAGGTTTTTTATTTTTTGGCATTAAATTTGATCAGAAAGTGTAATTCTGAAATGGACTGCTTTTCAAGTTCTTACTGTTTGTATTTAATGCAACCCCTTAATTATTACATCAGACAAGCATACGTGTGTTTTCTTTGTCTGTTGAATTTTCTCTGTGTGCATGTGTGACTTCATTTTCTTTTTTCTCCTCCCTGCAGAGGTCATGGTAAAGGTTCACGTAGTCGACCTGAAGACTGAATCTGTTGCCCCTCCAATAAGTGTGCGAGCTTATTTGAATCAAACTGTTTCAGAGTTTAAGCAGCTAATTTCAAAGGTAATTTACAGTCCTTATGGACTTGTATTAAAGAGTTTTCACTCATTGTGACTGTGAAATGTGTCATAATTTACATATCTAAAATGAGAGCTTGCGCCTTTTGCAGATGATGCTGTGAGTCCTGTCCAGCAGGGTTCTGTTAGATGCACCAGTTGAGTTTGTCCACCTGCTCACGCCTGCTGAAAGCAGCAGGCTGCTTCTTGCTTCCATCCAGAGTTAGTATCTTCAACAACCTCACTGAGAGTCCAGCTGGTGACACAACTAATGAACTGTTACCACGCAACAGAACCAAAGTGTAACTTCCCCCCCAGCTTCAGTATTTGACACCTAACATCCGAAGCTGTCCATGTTCTTTGTAGTTTCTCCTTTTCATCCCAGTAGTCACTTGTTACCAAGACGCAAATTGATTTTTACGTGGTTTGAAACCAAGGGGCATTACTGCTTCCATTGCATTGGAAGACAGAGATTGCATTTGCTCATTTCTGTGCAAAAATTCAGTAGTTGGTGTAACTTCTTAATATTTGTTATAAAATATGATTCCAGAAATTTGAGTTCTGTCTAAGATTTAAGTGAACACTGTGAAAAACCTGTTGTTCAGGAATATTTTTAATTTTCAGTTGGTTCATTCATTAAAGATAAGACCATTGTCATAAATGATTTTTCAGTTCTCTGTAAAGCCAGGCCATTTTATGCATCTGACCTTTTGGAAAAACTGACACTTGCTACATATTAAAGGGTGTAGAAAAGGCACTGCGACTGAACAGGTTTGGGAGGTTTCCCCTGGTGTTCTCTTTTGCAATTTTGAAGTTGATAAACAAACCTGCTCCTTTCCTAGTGAATAATCCCAGAAATGAAGCACTTTTTTTTCAGTTTTGAAGGTATGTCTGATGAACATGTTATCTCCCTGTCCATATCCTGTTTTAGGCCACACACCTGCCCGCCGAAACCATGCGGGTGGTGCTGGAGAGGTGCTACAATGACCTGCGTCTGCTCAACGTGTCCAGCAAAACACTGAAAGCTGAAGGCTTTTTTAGAAGCAACAAGGTACATGCTGTGGTTTTTAAATTGTTCATTCCTTGTGTTTGTGTTTACCTGTTATGTAAAAGGCATGGAAGTATGTACAGAGTTGATAATGGATAACTGTCCCTTATTTTGCTCTGTAGTGTGTGGGGTTTCTGTGCCTGGTACAGTGGTGCTCATGAATACTCTAGGCTATGGATGAAACCAAGTGTACATAAGAGAGAGTGGATTGAGAATCAGACATCTGGCTGTTACTCAGGTTCAGATGATGCTGAGCTTAACAGCCTTACGAAGAGGAAGACTGTTAATAGTCATGCATGCCTAGGGAACAAAGATTGGTATCTTGCTATGAAGCCTAAAACCACCTGAACAACTGTACCTGATCTCAGTATTATTAAACTTCTTAAAAAAACAAATATCAAAACTATAGCAAGTTTTTGGTGGGTTTCTATCTTAAATTCAGTAGTTTTCACTATGAAGATTCCCCCTGGACAATTTACATTCTTTTTTTAAAAAAAAATTTCTAATAAATATTTCCAATAATAATTGTATAATGCATTCAGAAGAAGAGTAATTTAGCACTCAAATAACTTTAAAATTTTAAATGCATACATTGCCCTTTTTTACTACAGTAGAAATAGCCCATCTTTTAGCACATTTTGCACATCCTCTGTCTCTGATGTTGAAGCTCAATGTTAAATCTTCTTGATGAAGAAAGATTAAGGAAGGCTTTGATGGCTCACAGCTGAGCAGAACAGTGGCACTGAGTTGTTACTCAGAGACTTTTCACAATCAGCGTCACTACAACATGGAGCCCTTTGACAAAGAGAAGAGAGGCATTTAATTTGCACTATTGCTTGAACATGTATACATTTTAAACTTCCTTATGACACTGTACCAGAAAGTAAGGACACAGTCTGCTGCAGTGGTGGGGCTCATTGCTGCCATAACGGTGCTATGCACAGGTGAAGGGTGCACATGGAGTGATTTATGAATCCACTTCTGAATGTGTTTCCTGCAGCTGGTCAGTTTGCTTACAGTGAACTTGCACTTGCACCTTGCTTACAGTTCACTCTAATCTTAACATGGTTATGAAAACAAGGAAAAGTGAAGTCATTATTGTGCTACAGACTCCTCGGTCTGTCTTTTTCTAGGCATGTATTTTAACATTCTGATAAAAGGTGATGTTTCTTTATGGCATTATTTCTAATGTGTGCTCAACCCTGTGTTTGCTGTTGTTGCATTTATTTAAAATAAACCCTTCTTTTCTGGTCAGGTGTTCATTGAAAGCTCAGAGTCTTTGGACCGTCATGTGACATACACAGACTCACAGCTATGGAAACTCCTGGATCGCCATGCAAACACGATCAGACTGTACGTTTCATTGCCAGAGCAAGCTCCTGGATCTCAGCTCAGACGGGCGCTTTATCAGAAGTCTGCTGGGGGTGCAGGCAACTTGGATGAACCTTGTGAAAGAGTAAAAGGACCTGTAGGTAATATGAAATCTGTAGAAGCAATTTTGGAAGAAAGCACTGAAAAACTTAAAAGCTTGTCCCTGCAGCAACAGCAGCAGCAGGAGGGAGATAATGGAGACAGCAGCAAAAGCACAGAAGCCAGTGATTTTGAAAACATTGAGTCACCTTTAAATGAAATAGACTCTTCAGCATCAGCAGAAAACAGAGAACTTGACAACCAAATTCAGGTTTCTGATCCAGAGAATCTGCAGTCTGAGGAGCGGTCGGACTCGGATGTCAATAACGACAGGAGTACGAGTTCAGTGGACAGCGACATCCTCAGCTCCAGCCACAGCAGTGACACTTTGTGCAACGTGGACAATGCCCCCCTCCCCCTGGCTAATGGACTGGATTCTCACAGCATCACGAGTAGCAGGCGATCAAAAGCCAATCAGGGCAAGAAGGAAACCTGGGACACAGCAGAAGAGGATTCTGGAACAGACAGTGAATATGATGAAAGTGGCAAGAGCAGAGGAGAAGCACAATATATGTACTTTAAATCAGAACCCTACACTGCAGAGGAGGGTTCAGGAGAAGGGCAAAAATGTATGTATTCTTTTTTAAGTGCCTTGAAATAATTCTGTGGGTTTTACTACTTAATTCATATGCTGTGTTAAAAAAGTCTAATGGCAGTATTGAAAAACTTGATTATAATGTCAAATTAAAGCTAATGAAAGTGCAGACAGGATGTGATGTTCAGCAAAAATCTAACCTTATTTTGATCTTGTAGTAAGTGATTACATATTTGAAAAGCGTCTTGCTCTTCTGTTTCTGAGAAAATGAACATTTACTTGTGTGTATTGATAGTGTTCCCTGGAGAGCAAGCTGAGTTGTCTTCTAGTGAAAGGATCATAGTTGCATCTGCTGCTGCTGATTCACATGTTTCAGAATGCACTTATTTAATGTGGTTAAAACAGCATATTTCTGTTACCATTTAGACTAACAAACCTGAAAAGCCTTAGTCATTTGACTGTAAAGAAAATTCAAATATACTTGATATTGACAATTTAATTCACTAACTGAAATACAGTGGGTACGGTGAAGCATATGGCTGACATGAAAGTGTCCAAACAAGTTCAGTATAAGAGCCTAAGTGGTATATAATTGTCATAAAAATAAATAATTTCAACAATGCTCTGTACCTGCATGTGCTTTTAACTAACAGAATAATAATAAAAGAATAGCAGGATGTAAGATAAATATTTTCAAAGGCAAAGGCTTTCATGTCAATCCACAAATCTGATTGTAATAGTAATAGATAAGAATTTTTCACAGAGAAATTGATTTGCATCTACTAGCTTTGATAAAATTACTCCTTTAGCTTGGAATGGTGATTCTCTAGGGCTAATTCTGAACTGCTTTCATTTTTTCCTGTTTTGTTTTGGTCAGCCTAGTTGGATTCAGAAGCTACTTGTTTGCAGTAATTTTGATGTTATCATAGTACACTGCATAAATTATTATCCTGAGGGGAAAACTTCTAATATAATTCAAATAATTTTGAATTCTTTGTTCACTTCAATATTCAGAATAGTTTATTCTAGAGTGTCATGATGTTATATAATCACAACATAGTTTGTAGTGTACTACAAATTGCATGTATTAAGAAACACAATTTCTAAAGATGAACTGTTCCCTTTATGTTCTAGAATTTAATGTTACTACATTTTTTTCCTTAATTACAACATTATTCCATGAAAAAGTCCCTTCATCTGAATTTGAGCTTGTCTTGTGATACCTCGTGGCCTTCCAGAACACAGAATTTACCTTTTTAATGCTGAAAGCCAGGAAGGAAAATAGAAGGGGTTGAGTGGCCTGTGCCCAGCCATTCCCAGCACCCAAGCAATTCCCTGTCCCTTGAGGCAGAGAAAGCTGCAGGAGGATTTAGCAGTTGCTCCATGTTCATTTTCTTTCTGAACAGACAAGGTACTGCTCCGCTGTGCTACTCACTGAATGCAAACCAGGGCAGTTTGGAACTGCTGTGTCCCCCAGAAATATCTGCCCATAAACACTTAAAATACAGTATTTAAAATAAAGCTTTTAAAGGTTATGATAACATCATTAGATAAAATGTAAATGTAGCCATTAACCATAATTCAGGCTTTTCAGTACTGTTTTGCTGCAAGTGCTAACTCTGAATATGTGGAATTTGTACATGAGAGTGTTTCATTTTTGGTAGCAAGGTGTTTCATACCATTTTTATTTTTGCTTAGGGCTGATGGTGCATGTTGATAAAAGAATTACACTGTCTGCCTTCAAGCAACATTTGGAGCCTCTTGTTGGAGTTCCATCTTCTCACTTCAAAGTCTTTAGAGTCTATGCCAGCAATCAAGAGTTTGAGAGTGTTCGGCTGAATGAGACCCTTTCGTCATTTTCTGATGACAATAAGGTTATTTAGAAGTTTTTTTGAATCATTGAAAGTATATTGGTACAATATAGATAAAGTTAATTTACAACAGGTGAAATAATTATTTTGGTCTTGGTAGCATGTTACAAAACACAATTCTGATTTTGATACCAGTTCTAACAGATATTCCTTTTGCATTCTAGATAACTATTAGACTTGGAAGAGCCCTTAAGAAGGGTGAATACAGAGTTAAAGTCTATCAACTCTTGGTAAATGAGCCTGAGGTAAGGCATTGAATGTTTCAAGGCTGATTCATGAAAATACTAATATGTGCCTTGGCCAAGGTTTTGCTTTGAAATCTTGGAAAAAATGAAACTTCTCCTTTTCTTCACATTTCTCTGCAAGGGATTTAGAAAGTATTTAAAAAGGAAGTTTGAGATTATTTCTGTTCCAAGTAAGCAGTTGGAATGTGATTTACACTATCTCTCAAGTGTCTTTATTTCTGTAGTGTAAATGGAGGACAAATAAATTGTTTCTTTGTTTCCCTTAAATGCGTGACAGTCACTTAGCATTCTCTCCAGAGAAAAAACTGTGTTTTCTTGTGGCTGTGGTTTTCAGTGATGCTGAACTGATCTAATTCATCCCATTCATGTTCTGCAGATAGTCAGGGAGTTTATCTGGGTAATGGTCCTCTCTGTGTAAGGCAAGCCTGAAACAAAGTGCCTCTCTTGCAGTAAAGCAGCTCATAAGCTTGTTACATCTTCTGGGACATGAAAAATACAGAAGTGGTTATATAGACTGTAGACTGGATAGATTGCAGTCTTTATAACTTGACTTTGTATGCACTTTAATTTTATTTTTTGGACAAAACTGCAGAATATGTATTAATAATGGATAAGAGACTAAGCTGAACTGCTAAAGCAAGGAATAAGATAAATATAAAAGCTACTGCCATGGATGGAGCTGTGTCTGATCCATGAAAGCCAAGAAAGTGGCTTTTTATGATGCTGTGGCTTATTTAATTTGAAAGCTCCTTTGCCATTGTGTGGAATGTAACAGTAGCAGTTAGCAGCACAGCAAAGGCAGTATTTCTGCACAGGCAGTCATGAGGGTTGGAGTGCCTTGCCAAAGGGCTGCTGCTACACTAATTAGTTACACCCCATTTTAATGAATTCATTGCCTGCCTTGTTGTCGAGAAACCTAATGATCTTTTTGCCAGGTGGATGGGACTGGTCACAAAGCATAAACAGAGGTACAGTTTTCTGTTCAAAAGAATTCTGTCTTTTATCTCTCTTTATTTATGTTCACAGCCATGCAAGTTTCTTCTAGATGCAGTTTTTGCTAAAGGAATGACTGTCCGACAGTCCAAAGAGGAGCTGCTTCCTCAGCTTCAAGAACAATGTGGCCTAGACTTGACAATTGACAGGTAAACCTGATGAAATATAATTTTAAAATGTGTTTGGAGATTTCTTTCCTCTTGTGGAGAAAGAAAGTAATGAAAGAAGCACAAATAAATTGCTGTGGTCTTTGAATCAGTTTGTGAATGCAAACACTAATTCAGCAATTCTTGGCTTTCATCTCACACAGAATGAATTTTTAGGGGATAATATTTACATAGAATTGCCTGTGTGCAACATGTCTGCAGCTTTAGATCTCTGTAATGACGATTTCTTTCAGAAAGGGGAACATTAAGTCAGTCAATTCTTAAAAGAGCCATCTGCTCTCTACATGCAAGCCCAGCATAGATCACTGCAGCAAACTTCTTGTGCAGCATCATCGTGTGTGTGTACAGCACTGATCTGGGCTGTCTGCCCTTTACCATAATTGGGTAATCCCTAATTAGGAAACTGCTTTCTTCCTTTAAATCCCTACATATTTCCTGCATTGAACAAGTGGAATACAGACTTATTTCCCTTGTGTTTATGAATGATTCAGCACTAAGCCAGCAGTGACATCCTGCTGTCAGGGCTGTTTCTGAACATTAAACTTGTTCCTGTTAAACTTCCCCAAGCCTTGAATCAATGAGTTATAGTATTTCAGTTTTGTCAGAAAATACTCAGTTTTGATCTCTGCCAGTGCTAAGTGTTCATGAGCAGATAGAAACTCACTTAGGTTTTTTGTGATGTATTTATAGGTTTCGCCTACGAAAGAAAACCTGGAAGAATCCAGGCACTGTGTTTCTGGATTATCATATCTATGAAGAAGATATCAATATTTCCAGCAACTGGGAGGTCTTCTTAGAAATACTTGATGGTATTGATTTATTTTTAAATTAATATTGGTGATGACTAGCTAGCTGAAATGTGTGCGTGCAGATACATAACGCATTTGTATAATTTAAGTCAGCACAGCAGTTCAGTCATTTAGTAGTTTTCAGACAGGATTGAAAATACTTCTGTCATGAAATTGGAACAGAAACTTCTGTTCATCAAAACAATTTTGGAATCAAATATTAGAGAGCAGAATGTTTCTGAAATTCTGCTTAAATATAATTTAAATTATGCCATTTCTTAAGCATTCCTTTGCATGTACACTTACAATTTTGATTCTGAATTCAAAAGTGTAATTTCAGGGTAAGAAAAGTAGGCCATGCTCTCTGGCCTCTAGATTAACGGATATTGAAGTTAACGTATACATGAGGAATGTGAATTCCATTCACTCAGGAATTTTCTTCCCAAGCATACCTGGTTTAAGAAGTCTCACTTAGCTATTAGTCAAGTATTTTGGCAGCTGTGTTCAATTCTGGTATTTTCAGTTTTAACAAAATTGTGCCAGTGAAAGTATCAAAATTTGAAATGAACCTGAGAGATTCAGGAAGCCTTCAGATTCCTATGGGCATATGTATCAGCTGCCACTGCAGTTCAAACTTTACAGTTTAAAATTTTTATTAGATTTAGATAACTGTTGTACTGTTTCTGTAGTGAGTAGGTCTTGGAGATACAGGTTTAGACACTGCAGCCCACCTAATTCACAGACTGATTGTAGATTACAGGGCTTCCAAGTGTTCTGCAACAGTTTCATGCAAAACAACCACGTAATATGAGACATAAATGTCTAAGCCACATTTTCTGCATGCTAGATGATAAAATTATAGACTAATTAAAAATAAAAAATAAATCATCCCTTAGGTATCACTTCTGCTTATCTAATTGTAATATAAACAATATTGCTCTGTCAGCCAGAGACTGCTCTGAAACCTGGAACAAGGTATAAAAAGGATGGAGGCAGCACATACTAAAACTCTTGAAGGTGGTGGGTGGAAAGAAGATTTCAATAACAAGTGTGGAGTTGGTGAGGGAAATCTAGAAGTTAAAAGGGAAAAGCTTGTTTTGGTAAAGGAGGTGAAACACATGAATAAATACCTGATTCAGATAGCTGAGGAAGGTCTCGTGCAGATGCCAGATCTGGAGTCAGCCTCTGGTTAGGAGGATAGATCTGAGTTGGGTGTTATGGAAAACTGTGCCCTATGGCTTCAAGAAGATTCTGTCCATGAAAAATTCATTTATAGGAGCTGATAACAGAAAACTTCAACTAAATCATAGTCCTTTCCTCTTGCCCTTTTTTACAAGTGAAGTGCTTGCAGCACACTGGGTTACTTAATTTGTGCATGTATCTCGAGGGCAGTCTTCCATATTAGAGTATGATGAAGCTATAGACAAACCCTAATTTAAAACAGGATATTTTGCAATGTTAATACAAAAAATTCCTCTTTCTTTGCTAGGAGTAGAAAAGATGAAATCCATGTCACAACTTGCTGTTTTATCAAGACGATGGAGGCCGTCAGAGATGAAATTAGATTCTTTCCAGGAAGTAGTACTAGAAAGCAGCAGTGTCGAAGAATTAAAAGAGAAGGTAAAATGTGCAATGCGATGCAAGTTTCTTGTGATGACCAAGACCCTTATTGATGTTCTCTGGTGGGAAGCACAAGGATGTCATAGCTCCAAAAATCTTGTTGCATGGTGATTGTTTTTCCCCAGGAACTGATAACTTATCCCATCCCATTACCAAACGACATGAATTATCAACTTTACTTCTTAGATTCTGACAATGGTCTGGTCTGAAAGTATTCAAGTGAATACATGTAAAATAAGTCATATCTTAAAGTTTAAGCAGCTTAGTAGTACCTTTGTCCCTTATCCTCAAAAAACACATGAAAGAAAAGCTAAGCTATTGCCTCTTGGTGTTTTTTCAAGATAATGTTTTGTTAATCCAAAATACCAAACCTTTCAGCCTCCTCATATTTGAATTTGACAGCTGTTGCTGTATCAAGTAGGCTGAACTGTTTTGGTTGGAAAGAAGTATGGCTGTGGTATGGTTTGGTTTTGCTTAAGGCCACGGTGCTCTAACAGGTAAACAGACCTGTCACAGCAGACCTGTGTCATCCCAGCAGAAATCTGGAGCAGGAGTGATTCCTGTTGAGACTGTTTTGTTAATGCATTGTATCACAGGGTTCCACATTTGGAGAAATGTTTATTTATACATTGCAATACCCAATTGTTAGGAGGTCACCTTGGATGTTGAGGTCAGAAAAAATGCTGGTGTCAGTGACCCTGAGAATTCATAAATTAGGGGTGTTAGTTCACAGGCTGGGTTTGTGTTGTACACAGGTTAAGCTATGGGCTGCTTTCTTGCATTCCTCAGGTAGAAATGAAGTCATGACTACAAGTTCTTGCATGCAGTCAAGAATTCCTCCTCACTTACATCTGAAAAGAGTTGGCTGCCTTTGTTTTCTTGCCTTAAGAATCGATGTGCAAGGAGCAATTTTATTTTCTGAAGTTTTGGTAGGAAGTGCAGGTGTGTGGAGGTGGATCTTAGTCATGCATATTTTCCAGCTGTGCCTGCTCCCAAATTGACTGGATAACACATTCATGTCACAGAGGTTTAACATGAGGTGCTTGGTCTCTTTGTATCTTGGAACTTGAATGTTATTAATTAATTGTTTCTATGAACTTTTTTTGTCTCCCCTTCAGTATTAAGAGGAGTGTGATAAAATGCTGTCACAGCAAGCGTCACTTGTGACACACAGGTCACTTCAGAAATGTTAAGAATGTGTACTTGTCACTTTAATTTTGTACATTGGAGGACTTGCAGATAATTCGACTTCTAGATTTGGCAATTATTCACTTTATGTAGACACTGTGTAATGTTGCTTTGGAATAGTATTAAATCCACCATTTCTCTTCACAGCTAAGTGAAATAAGTGGAATACCCTTAGAAAACATCGAATTTGCAAAGGTAAGAAAGATTTTATGGTTTTTTACCTTTTAATGGCACAGATGTGTGATTATGAGTTTTATTGTATTCACTAAGTAATTGCTTTTTCAGGGTAGAGGAACCTTTCCCTGTGACATTTCCATACTAGAGATTCATCAAGACTTGGACTGGAATCCGAAAGTATCCACACTGAACGTCTGGCCCCTGTACATTTGTGATGATGGTGCAGTAATATTTTATAGGTATGTATTTCATTACAGTATAATAACGCAAAAAAAACCTGTGGTTAACATTTGTGGGGTGATGTAATGGAGAGGAACATAAAATACTCTTTGTTACCTTAAAAAAAAAGGTTTGAAAGTTTTAAAAAGAAAAGGTTTTAAAGGTTTAAAAGCTCCTCAGCTTCCTAAAAGCTTGAATATTAATTAAGGTTAAGAAAACAAGCACTGCATCTTTTTACTCAATCCTCTGTCCCAAACCACTGAAATTCAAGCTAGTTGCTATGCTTGAGTGTGTATCTGGATTTAATTTCTTAAAATAGAACCATATTCCATGTGGAGTTAGTGAGAGTCTTGCTGTAGGTTTTGGAGAGCAAGGATTTTATTGTCTGAGTTTATTTCTTTGAGAAATTAATATGGATTCTTTTTTAAAAGCCTGTTTGCTAACAATTTTGTTAACGTGAAAAATGTTGATCAGCTGGTGGCAGTAGCCTGGGGCAGGAGTTGAGGACTGAGAGCTTAAATATTGTCATTTCTCCTAAACTTGGTTGGTGGGGCAACCTCATGGGGCACATTGCTGTGGCATTTTGCATAATTGCATGTGAGCTGGAGAAAAACAGCTGGTTAATAATCTGCTGGTCCTGATGAAAATGACTTGGGAGAACATCTGGTAAGGACTGGCTGACACACAGCTTCCAGCTGTTGGCACTGAGACCAAAAGCAGAGCAGAGCTGTGGTTGTCTATAAAGAATAGGAGTAAGAGAGATGGAGGAGTATGGGCTTGTTTCTTGCCCTGGTTTGTACAGGCAGAACACTGAATGTTTCTGCTGGAAAAGCAGGTTTAGGCACATTGCCTGTTCCTTCAGAATAAAGCAATCCCTGAAAAGTATTATGCTTAGTTGTGGTTTTTACTAAGTTGCTCCAAACCAAAAAAAAAAAAAGCAGAAGTCTACTTGTGGTTACTGTATTAATCTGAATTTGAACCTATGTTTACATTTTAGAGATAAAACTGAAGAATTAATGGAATTAACAGATGAGCAAAGAAATGAACTGATGAAAAAAGAAAGCAGCAGACTCCAGAAAACTGGACACCGGGTAACCTACTCTCCCCGTAAAGAAAAAGCACTAAAAATTTATCTGGATGGAGCACCAAATAAAGATTTGACTCAAGACTGATACTTGCTATAGCATTTTCCCTGGGGAATTTTTTTTGTTTCCAATCAAAAGGTTCACTACTACTGTGTAGTGCCATTACGGCAGGACATTCATTAGGTGTAAAGCGCTGACACCAGCACAGCCGGGCGGTGCCGGCCGCAGGCAGGGCCCCGCTGGGCACTGTGGGACTTGGAATCATGTTGTGCACTAGAGTCAAATGTACTGTAAAGCTAAAAGGGATGTGCAAATAAAAGATTAGAACTCAAAAGTGGGCGGGGAGGGAAACGAGTGGAAATTGTTGAGGACAGTGTGCACATAGTAGCTAGTGAAACTAGCCTCCAACAGGATACTCATAGCTTAATAATAAAAGCTGTGCAAAGGCCATGAAAGAATCCTTTTCTCTGTTTGTTTCACTGATACACGCATTACCTCATCAGAGAGTCTGGAGTAAATGTTAACACATTGGTTCTAGGAAGGCAGCGGGGAAGGGCCGGGCGTGGGAGTGCTGCAAGTGTCAGGTTTTAGAATATTCTTCCATAAAACAGGGGGTCTGAGAGGTGTCTGCAGGAAGCTGCTGGCAGGCGTTGTTTGTTTGCAGAAGTGCTGTTGTTAAGGTAAAGTGGTTTTTAATAGGTTACCAATGAGCAGCTCTAGTGTATTGCATTCAATGTGTAAATAAAATCTGCCCTATCCATTTACCGGAACTGCAGTTCAGCTATTTACCATGCTATTCTTTACACATATCAGCATTCATTGTGTACATTTGGAAGTATAGTTCCCTATTTAAATTTGTATTCATTTTATGTTTGAGGATGCTGGGTACTTTAGGGTTGTACTTCCCCTTGTTAATGAAGTTTTGTTCTGTTCTGCTACTTTTTGTACATTTTGTTTTTAAGACAAGTTTGCATCTTCTCCACCTGCTGAAAGTCAGTTTATTTTTTCCCAGAGTCGATTCCATAGCTATATGTAGTCAAATACTGGGGCAACCTCTTAACACCTCAACGTACGAACTCCGTAGTTCAGGCTGTGGTGCAGAGACTGATGCAGTCAACATGATTTCATTGCAAAGCCTAGGAACAGCAATTTTTTGCTTTGGTCCATAAAGATCAATAGAGAACAATTCTCCATAGTTTTTGGAAAAGCCACCTAATTTATAACAATCAAAAGATTTTGGTAAACTTTTTCATGCCAGATGCTGTTTACAACAATGAACATGCCAATAAAACATTTGTTCATTCTGTTGTGTTATTTTAATCATTAAATGCTGTGGTTTTTATTTAAAAAGTTACGGAATTGTTTCATGGAAATACAGACTTCCCCAAGGCAGTGCTGGAATTGCAAGGTTGTGTGTTTGTGTGTATGTGCACATCCCCCTCCATGTACAGAGTGTTACAGGAACTGGTTTCTAGTCTGGCTGCTGCTCCTCTTTACATTCACACCAAATTTTTCAACTGTGAGTTTCCTTTTCCAGAACTGAATTTCTCACCAGTGAAACCTCCAAGTTCCAAGTATGATTGGCAGCTAAATTCTGCTCCAAAGGAAAGGGGTGTTCAATAACAGAACCTTCAGTTCTTCCTTGCATGCTGGCCCACAGCAACCTAAAAATTCTGAGGAATCTGGCAGCTTGAGAAGCAGGGATTGCACAGAGGCATTCCTTCATTATTCCTCTCTGGACTGTCCTATTCTGCCTCTTGGCCAACATATGTGAGGTTGGAAGTGGGGGCAAAGGGAGCAGAGAGGGAAATACCATCTCCTGGGTAGGGTACTTCATTGAACTACCATCTACCACAGACAAGAGACTGCTAAAGCATCCTTAGAGCTTTTGGAAGAGAGAAATGGATCATGAATTTTCCTCAAACTCGGGTATTTGGAAAGGCAAAAATGTAGAGACTAAATTTGGTAGTGGCAGCACCAAGAACCTGAAAGAATAATGTCCTTAAGAGGGCAGTATTTACAGAGTTACTGCTCTCATGGATATGTTTTTAAACAGGAAAACAAGAGTGGCATTTAATTCCTTCTCTTTGTATAGATGGGGCTGTCTAAAGCACAATAATTTTATTAGGGATAGAAAGGGAGGGTAGGCTCAGTGAACTCTCAGAGATGATGTCTGTGTGTGTGTGTGCTGGTGTGAGAACGGGTTGTAGAATCCTTAAACCAAAACTAAGATAGTTAAAATGAAATATTATCCTCCCTGTTTATAATGATAATGGCTATTAATTCTGGTACCCAAGGAATTTATTGAAAAGCCTTTTTACACTGGAAGTGGGGAAAGATGTGCAGATTGCTGGCAGAGTCTTACACCTGCTCTTGTTATTGCACTCTGCTGTTCCAAACTAGACATGAGCAATAGGGATTATTTGGGAAAAAGCACCATGAAAAGTTACTTGGCTGGAACCTCACATCTTATTTTACCATGTGCAACAACAGATGGTGAAATCTCTCAGAAAACCATTAATAGTGGAGGAGCCATGGTAGCAAACTGGTAGCTGGGGAGTTTCAGGGGTCAGATTTTACTCTTAGCTTGCTATTGATTTTTTTAAATCAATGACCTTTTAAGATGGTAAAAATAATCACATCTTGTTACATGCACAGATCTATGCCTATGAGGTGTATTAAAACCACAAAATGATTCTAAAGGAAAAAATTAAAATTCCTTTAAAAATTCCTTAAAATTTATGACTGCAACAGTGTCAGAGTAAATGGTTCTTTTCCCTAGAGAAATAAAACAACTCTGAACATCCGTACTCAAAGATCACCTCTATAGTTTCTAATAACTTAAAATGATTTATGCTTGTGTGTATTTTTTAATGAGTACAAGTACTAAGAAGTTTATTTCTGACATACAAGAGGAAAATACAAATCCAGAAGAGCACTCCTATGGTTCCCATTTGGCAGAAGGTTTGAAGACAGGGATTTAATGAATTCCACAGGGACATGCAGGTTTGGTGCACAGAGAAGGATGCTCCTTGAAGACCTCGTTTATTGCACTTCTATCCAGTAGTGGGTGTTCAGGGTTCATACAAGCAAGACACTAAACAAAAAAAATATCTAAACTAACTAAAATGGTGCTTTGGGCTTTAGATTTCATCTCCCAAAACCAGCTCCTGAGCTGACTCAGGCTCAGGCTTCAAACCTGCTTGGTCCTCCAGGCTTTCTAATTCTCTGCGCACTTCCTGGATGACACTGCTTTCCTCATAATCGGAGAGGAGATCTTGAGGGATCAAGCTGAGAAAGGGCATCTCATCCATGATTAAGGGATCTTCTTTCTCAGTGTGCTGCGTTTCGTTGGCAGACAGCTGACACACAGATGTAGTCCTGTGGCTGCTGGGAAGAGGCACATCTGGTCACACAGTGCATCATTTTTGTGTTCTTCTGCTAGTCTATGAAATTCTCCATTCCCTCCCCATATGAAAACATGTTAAATGCACAATGGATCTACCCTAGCTGACTTCACAAGCACCTGATTCTTACATGCTTGACAGCTGGTGAGTTATAAATATGATTTCCACATACAGAGATCCTAACAACACAAAATGTTTGATCCTGGTAAATAAGAGCAGTGGCCCTCAAACAGGTAACAAAAAAAGTCACTTGAATCTTCAAATTCAGATAAAAACTTCTGGGCAGTTCAGCTATATTCACAGCCCAATTAATTTCTGTGTTTCTGTATCCTCATCTGAGACGCTGTTCTTACTGGACCTGACATTTGCTGACAGACCTTCCCTGAGGCTAATGGCACATTAACAAAAATGTTACCCAATTCCTTTTCAAGCATGAAAAAATGTAGAAAGAGTTGGACACAGAAGAGAGAAGTATTAAACTGCATCTCTATCCCAGCTATGATGTCTTGTTGGAAGTTAATAGGATGCTGGAAGTGTAGGAGAAAACTTGGAGAGTTTATTTCACAGAAAACATTAGCTTTCTAAAAATGCTTTCAGCAAAACTGAAACGATCTCACTTTCTGCCAATGAAATTGCTGATGATAAAAATAACTCCTTTTAAAGAAATATTAAAGGCATGACCTATTTGAAAAGTTTGTATTAGAATTCCTTTAACATATCTTACATTCTGAAACAAGCAAAACTCTGACAGAAGCCCAGTCTCACATACAGAGTTGGTGGACAGGGACTGTATGCAGAGAATGGAATTGGAATGATGCATTTCAACAGCTGGTAGCACTGACTGATTAAAAAGCTGTACCAGCCTCATTAATTCACACACTTAATTCACACTGGATTAATGTATTGCCAAACTCAATTAGGCACATCTGTGTGGGACAAAACTAAAGGTTTCAATGCTACTGGTGGGAAAAACTCAAAACCTTTTCTAGTGAGACAGAATCTGCGAGTTCTGTAGCTATTTACCACATAAATAGACCCCTCAAAAGTTCCAAGCAACTTGTTTGCCCAGCTTTGCTCCTTACCTCTGAGGCTGGCAGCTCAAGCCACTTGCACAGGGGCACTGCTCCAGCACTCCATCAGGCTCCATGTCCCAGGTGATGAGGTTGAGAAGTCTGTTTGAAGGATCATGGCAGGGCTCACCTTCCTCGGGTAAGGGCGTGCACACAGGAAACAGAAGCTCTGCAGGCCAAGGGAAAGGCATTTTAGGAGAAGTCCTTAGCTGTCTGCTAAACTGGGGTCACCCCATGTTTAATTCTGTATGCAAGATATAAAAAGACAGGCTCAATCTCTTTTTAAAGTTCCCTTACGTGATAGGGAGCCATAGCCATGTTTTTTCCAGTAGGTGGGAGTAAGACATTTGAAGTTCATCCTCAATGAGCAAGATCAGCTTGACTCAGAGACTGCTGTCAAGGCAGTACAGCTCCATCCCTTGGAGATTCCAAACTCTTCTAATCCCAAGAAAACTAACATTACAGGGAATCCTTTGCAATGAGTAGCATTAATGGTTTGAAATCTGAATAGAGACATACCTCTGTATCTTAAACTCTGTTATTTTTTTCTATTTCTTTGCAGAGGCTGCAAATACAGAGCAATTGTTCAGAAACGAATGAGGTTACAAGAACTACAATTCAGACATTTAATTCATTTTATCAGTTCTGCTGTGGGCAAAGCTCTCTGGTGGCATCTGGGGCTTGGCACCCTTGCTGCTACACAGGGCTGAATTTCAGCCTGTGTAAGAAATTATTTAAGAAGTCCGTGTCCTTTGGGTTTCCTCATGTCAGTAACTCCCAGTCTCAGCCTGGAATTCAGCTCTTCCAGATATTCCTAGAAAACCTCCCTTCTTCCTCTTGTCTTCAGTCACCTCATGTGGCAGGATGAAATATGAGAAGAATTCAAACTCTTTAAGTTTTTAAATGAGATTTGGTCAAAAAACACATACATGTGTGTGTATGCACAGACACCTGTGCTTTAATGTACATGACCTATCAGTTCCCAGTTTCGAAACATTATATACTGAGCAGACAACACTCCACAGTTTACTATAGTTTTATATAAAAATACACATCTTTATTAGGACAATCATTTGCAATACTCTAGTGATGGAGAAAGACCTTGAGGTTAGACCTAACCTGAAAAACCCTAAAGCCCTGCTAAAGCAGACAGCCATAGAGAATAAAAATTCATTGCTGTTAATCAACAGCACTATTTTATGTTCTAACAAGAGTATTCTATCAATGTTCATCAATATTCTTACCTATTGAAATACAGATATATATAAAATTTTCTCAATAACTACATATCTTGTTCCTTCCCAACCAAACTTACTCAGCATTGAAGATCCACACTGTAATGCTCAGCATCAACATGGGGAAGCTGAGCAGATCCTCTTCACTTTTAAATGGTGCTGGAGCTTTCCCCTTCGTTTTCACGGAATGCCCTGCAGCCTGATCCACCAGCAGGCTGAGAGTGGGACAGGCCCAACCATCACTACAAGGTTTGCCCTGGCTCACAGCAAGGAAAAAAGCTGGGGAAGTGTGTACCTGGTGAAGGGAGCTGGCTGGAATTGTGTCCTGTCACTACTAAAAGAAGGTGAACTGTGATAAATGCAGTGAGGAGCTGGTGGGTATAAAACAGTAGAAGAAACTGGACCCCAGCCAAACAGGATTGGGGATTGATTTCAGGCCCAAGACCTTCTCCTCTGTGCTCCTTTCTGTAAATCAAGTTTCACATTCCCATGCGGACTGACAGCATAATCTGGGACATCATTCCTCTGTGTCTCTTGGCTGCCTGGTCACCACTGCATGGTGTGATGCCCTGGAAGGCTCACATGAACCTCTGCAGCCTGATTCTGATGGGCTGCTTGCTGAGAGGAAGGAGAAGCCACTTTCAGCCAGCTCATTAATTTCTTCTGCACATTTGCAATCCTATCATTTTTGCTCTATTGTGTGTAAATTTGACACAGAACTCCCCTTTAGAAACGTACATTTTCGTGTTTCTGCTGCTGGTCTCATCTCTAGCGTGCAACAGGCTTTGCTTTCACTAGCATGTACCCCATCAGACTGTTTCTCACTCCTAATTCTATCAAAGTTTTCTAATGGAGTTAACCCAGTGCATTCCACAGGCCAAGGGAGAACAACCTGCTGATTCTGTAGAGATTTAACCACTTCCCCTGGGCTAAAAAGAGCCAAGTATCAATGCTCCTGCATGCTGAGATGAACAGGATAAAGCCCGGTGTACCTTTGTGAAAAGCACAGCACGTCCCAGGGTTGCAGTCGTGCTGGTTCTCACAGATGGTGCCGTTCTCCCCTCTGGAAGTGGATCTCCTGCACTGGCCCCACACGCAGAGCTGCTCCCCACAGCACTCCACATCCCGTGAGCAGGGCTGCCAAGGGCAAAGGCACGGGACAAAACTGGCACTTCAGCACTCAGCACACATTAACACACACAGCTACACCCAGAATTGGGCCCTGGGCCTGAAGACAACAATGTGTACTTTAAATACATGTCATATTCCCACTGTTTAAGTAGAACTGCTTCATTTCTCAGTTGAAGCACACATGGAACTATTTTGCCAGACAGGAACCTCCAGAGCAGAGTAGCAGCACTCCATCCAACCCGGCCTTGGGCACTGCCAGGGATCCAGGGGCAGCCACAGCGTCTCTGTGCCAGGCCTGCCCACCCTCACAGGGAACAATTCCTTCCCAATACCCCATCTAACCCTACTCTCTTTCAATTTAAAGCCATTCCCCCTTATCCTGTCACTACATGCACTTACTGAGTTTCTAAAGATCACACGAAATCCCATCTCATTCAGGACTTACTGTGTGCTGGGGCTTGCAGAGCTGACATTTGTATTCAAAGGTGGAGAACTGGCAATATTTCCCTGGTTCACAGTCTTCGTCAATGATACACTCCTGGAGGAAAGGATAAAAGCGTGATTTACCAAAATTCATGCCTCTCCTTGAAATACCAGCAGCTTTTCATTGATTATGTTTTTTATTTGGGAACCAAGACAAAAAGCCTGCAGGGGCTCTTCGCTCAGTCACAGTTCTGTAACAGACCAGTGCCCTCTCCCTGGCTTATCTAAATCCTCTGGCCTCAAATTGCTGGGTGCCTTCACTTCCTGAGCCCGTGGTAGTGAGAAGAACACAGAGAGAGTGATGTATTTTTGCACCCTCATGGCTGGTTCACAGGGAGGGGGTGTTTTCCCATCTAATGGTTACTTCTCAAAAATTGTGTGATTAACCCTCTTCTCTATTTTTTTTTTTTTCTCCAGGCTGGAAACAATTTAGTCAATAGAAGAATAACTCATAGCACTGTTCTGAGTCACCTGTTTGTGATCTGTCCAGCACTGGTTTGTACCATTTTTAGTGGAAAGGAAAAAGAAAAAAAAAAGGAAAAGGGATTACACAAAAATCCCTGAATTCTCTGAAGTAAGCACTTGACTGCTCTTTGGCAGACACTAATCTCACTTGCTGGAGCAAATCATCTGTGCACCTTTCTCTACTGAAAGTTCCCACTAAGCTTCTTGTTTTCTTCAGATCTCTTCCAAATTCAGCCTTTTGGGGGGTTCTTGCCCTGTGTGAGGCAAGGCTGCTCTGCAGGAATCAGCCTTGTCTAACTTAGCCATTCTGGCCACCTCAGATGTTTTCCAACAGTTTACTATGTTCATTTATGTGCAAATTCACAGTATGACTGGGTTGGAAGAGACCTTCAAGATCATCAAGTCCAACCCAGCCCCAACACCTCAACTAAACCCTGGCACCCAGTGCCACATCCAGGCTTTTTTTAAACACATCCAGGGATGGTGATTCCACCACCTCCCCGGGCAGACCATTCCAGAACTCTACCACTCTTTCTGTGAAAAACTTTTTCCTAATATTCAACCCATATTTCCTGTTTAAAACCTGTTTGATTACTCAGAATACAGAACAGAAGCTAAACACAGTCTGGGGCCTGACTCTGACTCTTTTCCAGTCCACAACTCGACATTCAGGCGATGTGTTTGTAATTCAGAAGTCACTTTAGCTGTTTTAAGGAATTAGTACAACCAGGCCTAGGCTGCTATAAATTATTGCAATGTTTTTTAACTTCATTATCCCAGTACTGGGTGTGTTCTGCTTTTTTTTTTTGTTTTCTGTTGCTACGTAATCAGGTGGATCAAAATCCAAAAATCCAAATGTCATGCAGTATGTTGGAGGTTTTGTGGCTCCAAGTGAGCAGCCAGCCTCTTCTCTTCAGCAGCTACGCTCTTCTAGGCCAACTTTCTGTTTGTGGCTTTGTCAGCTGCTCTTATGAATGCCTGTATAAACCATACCCAGAACAGACTATACTGTTTCACCCCTGTTCCATCCCCTGTCAGGCAAACAGCCAGGTCTTTCTGCAGTCAGGTTTTCCAATTGTCCTTCTCCACAAAGGAGAAATCTTGCCATGATTGCTTTAAGCTCATGGAATAACTCTAGCTCTAAAACCACCTAACACCAAAGCTGCAATTCTCCAGTTGCTGCTTTCTCCTGAATTGAGTCCCACACTAAAAAATATTTTTCCTCTTACTGAATTGTGTCCCACCAGTTCATACACTCAGTTTTATGAGAGTTTCCAGTCAGGGAAAAAAAAAATCCCTTTGTGGTTTTCTTTCCTGGCATGGCAAAGGCTTCCCTTCATATGTGCTCTGTGAAATTGTGTGCCACACTCCTCACCAATTTACCTCACCCAGACACCCATAGTTAATGCAGAACTCAGTTGTGCTTACATGCAGATATGTAACCATATATTTTTAAAATTATTTATTTTTCCTTATTTAATCAGGCAACAGACTTTTTCTAATTCAGCTACCTCTAGATAGAATAGTTGCTGGACAAGGAGTAAATCTGAACACCTTCGTCAGCCGCAGCAGATTCTGAACAATCCATTTTTTTCCTGGAATTGTGCAAACTAAATTATCTCTCAGAATGTTTTGGCATTGCAGGAGCAACTGGGTAAACTGTGGAGAGGGAGTGCTGGCTTCTGATGTGCAGCAGAACGTACAAGCTGGGCAGGTAACTTACAGACAGAATTAGCCACACTGATAATGATGTACATCTCTCTGAAATCCATTCTGACGTAATAACAGTTAATGCTGTGGCAAAGGAATAGGCTGTTAGGGAGTAATACAGAGTGAAAGCAGCACTGCCTATTTATTAATGAGTGTACTGGAACCCATCAACAACAGAGGCCAGGATGGAGAATCCCATGCCATGTACCTGTAAGGACACACTCAGCATCCTATGGATTCTTATTATAATATTGTGCCCTGCAGTGAATATCCTGCAGCACCTGGAAGCTATTTGAGCATTAGGATCTGTTCCAAAACCAACAGGAAAAAAAAAAAAAAAAGAAAAAGAAAAAAAACCAAAAAAACACCCAGCAAAAAAAATGAAAATCATGGAAAAGGTTCCTAAGTCTGCTGAAACAACTGCTGCTGAAAGAAACTTCAGGTTTTTTGTCTTTGGTAGATTATGTCAAAGATTATTACTTTAATAAAGAATGGTTAGTCTCCATTTTATTTGAAAATAAAGCACTGAGTGATGTTGGTGACAGCTGAACGTGGCAGCTCCCTGACACTGAAACAGCTGGGGCAGGACTGTGCAGGTCAGAGCTGGTGGGACAAGCCTTGGCAGGAGCACTCTCTCCCTCAGGCCTTTGCACAAAAGAAAGGCACAAAAGGAAAGAGGAAGGAGCTGTCTTTCCGTGTGAGGTGGCAGCTCCGCAGAGGGGCCGGCTGCCCGACTGCATCCATCCCACCCTGACGGGGGCCACGCCACCCTCTGCCCATACAGCACTCCCAGGAGGATAAGCAGGGACAGGCCAAGGATTTCCCATTTCAAGCTATGAAAGCAGAACAACAAGGCCAGAGTTAACCAGCTTTCAAAGGGAAACCCACTGTCTTTGGCAGTGTTCATCTGGTTTCTGTACCTCACTATGGCAGTATTTTAATGCTGTTTTGCTGGTCGTACAGTATGTATTGAAATAACACTCATTTTGCTTTGATCTTTTTCCCTTTAATCCTTAATTAAAACCCCAGTGGTAGACTAAAAAAATATTCTGATGATGCCTAACCTTCAAAATGGACTCATTGATTTTAAATTCACAACTGGCCTTTGATTTATCCATTCCCTCTCCCCACTCACACTCACCCTGCCTCCACGCTCTCAGAAAGTTCTTCTTCAAAGACAACTTTAAGAAAAACTCTTCACTACTCATATCTTCAGCCAGTATTTGTCAGGGACTGTCTTGAGTGGGACTTTCTCTCCTGGGATCTTTACTCTTTAGTTTAGAACCCAAGAAAGCAGAGGAAGGAACAGCCATGACAATATACAACATTCCCGTGGTTCTTTGGCATGGGAACAGTGAGATTCAAGCAAGAGAACCCCTTTTCCCCTCCCTGGGTAATCTACATTGCCCAGTTTGGTGGCTTATTGTGATCCAGGTAAAGTTTGTGCCTATAAACTCCTGCAGGTGCTGAGGGGAGAGGCAGGATTGTTTTCTGCACAGCTGGTAAGCCAAACCAGCCCTTCCAAAGCGTTCATTCCTAACCCTCCATGCATTTCAGGTTCCCGAGCCATGAAGTATAGAGGCAAAAATCAGTGATTTTGGAGAGGTGAGGAAGTTCTGCCAGCAGAAACACAGCACAGGAAACAATGCCACTAGAGCAATTGGTATGACAATTAGAAAATGAGTTTTAGTAATAACCTTGGAAATGCATGGGACCACCTCTCACTGTATTTTGGGACATCTGTCTTTCAAAAGTTTCTCTGAACAAAAGCCCCTTTACATGTTTATTAAAAACTCCTCATACAAAGCAATTCCCTTTTCAAAAACCTGTAAAACTCAGTGTTAGCCTCCATAAACCACAGCTACAGATCCTTCCCAAACTGTGCCAGAGCTCACCCAACTGCATCCGTGAGACAACAACAATTCCAGCTGCAGCTGCAGTGCCATGCTCACATTGGAACTGACATCTCTCAGCAGTGAGTCCTTCCAAGAGTTAACATTTCTGTGTTTACAGATCCCCTCCTAGGTTTTGTTTCAATTTCTGCAAGTTGTTTCACGCAGGGCTGCTCTCCATTACTGCAGCAGATGGCAAAAACTGCTGAGTAGTAAGGAAAAAAAAAGAAGCATAAAACCTGTTTTATATCCTACATGTATTTAAAAAAAAAAAAAAAAGGCAGAATTACATAGAATGGAATATTGTTTTATGGAAACTACTACCTTAATTTGAAATGCAGTAGCATTCCAGTTCCTAATCTCTCAGTTGTCTAGACAGGGCACGTAATGCATTTGTCTTTAATGAGATATGGATTAAATTGCCTTGAAATACCTCAAAACCTCTGTAATACTTTCCAGCAGTGCAAGTCTCTCACTGCTGTCCTGCCAAGCACACAACACTCATAAAATTAGGAACTTCTGTTAAAAAAAGACGTCCTAAGAAGAGCAGCCATGAGCTGCAAGCTGTGCTGGGGGTCAGTGCTGCAGGGAAAGCCAGCTCTTTGGGTGGCTGTTCAACAGGAACGTGACTGCTGAGCTCCAAACCAATAAACAAGAGAAAACAAGTCCCTAGGCTTTGTCTTGAACTTCTCCATAGAGCTAATCTCATCTGACTCCTTCTCCCCCATTTCCCAGAAACATTTTATTGGGAAAAACTTCATTTCTGATTCTCCACATGACACAATATAAATGGAGACAAAATATGTCTATATGGCATAACTACAAGTGGCCTGAAGGCGCTTGAGCTTGGCTTTAGGTACCCAAAGCAACACAGCCACATTAGCCTTAACATGCTGTCAAAAAGGGAATTATTGAGGCAGGCTGTGATCCCCAATAAACTGCTCACCACTCTGTAAGAACTGCATCCCTTTCTACACCACCTGCTTATCCCCACCACACTAACAGCGGTCTTGTCACTGATCAGACTCCTATGCAGTTAATGCTCAATGTCAAAAGAGGAAATAAATAAAATATAATCTTATCCACAGCTTCAAGGAACTGACTCCAATGAAAGAATAAGCAACACCCCAAAAAACCCAAAGAAACAAAACCAAAAAAAAAGTCCTGGCAAATGCCTTGTAATAGTGAGAAAAACGGTGCCTAGGTACTCTCTCAGATCATGCTCTGTTCACTCTTGGTCAACATCTCTCTGTATGCCTTGTAATAATTTAATAGCAGGTCACTCTGCAGAAGCAGCCATTTCATTTTCTCCCCTCACCCCTTTTTTTTTTTCTCAGTAATGATAACCTGATCTTGGCAGGACTACAGCTTCTGCAAATGCTCCCGTGTAGGAAACACAGTGCCAAGTACTCATTTCAATCTATTTTGCAATGGTATCAAAGAGGGCACATGAGAACTATTCTAATTTAGTAGAAAAACCCCCATAAATTATATATCTGTCAGGTAATTAACTTAGTCTGGAAACAAAGAGCTATCTAACTAGGAAAGGAGAAAATGACTGTGTCTATGTGTGTGTGTGTATATATATATATATATATATATTTATGTATATGTGAGGTCGAAATACTGATGCACGTTTATAAATGAAGTTTTCCTAATGAGTTTGCAGTTAATGGTCCTAACTGAGACATGCATCTACCTGTGGATCTGTTGATGGCAGAACAACTCTTTGATCTTTGATAACCAGGAGACGTGGTCTGAGAGACCCTGGGTTTTATTCCCAAATGTCCTGAGCTCCAGTAGCAGCTGTGAAACCACTGTAGGGCTGTGCCACAAACCTCTGAAGTGCCATTATCTGTGAGTAGCAGGGATCACACAAAGACACAGCTTTGAGGCAGTGATGCTCCCCGGGAGCCGAGTTCGAACGCAGGCCGCTCTCGTCTCTGCAACTGGCAGCTAAAAAGTTTCTGTGATTCACTCCTGAACTATGTCAGTTTTGCAAATCTGTAAAAGCAAAACAACGCAGACGAGCCGTACACAGCGAGGATGTGAAACAGCTGGATGAAAAGAAAAGCCTTTGAAAACAAAGATTTCTGTACTTAATAGCTGCTGGCTAATCTTCATCACTAAATTAAGAGTAGCAGCACACTGAGAATAAGATGTTGACCTGTGCCCCATCTCCCACTGAACTGATTTCAAATCCTGTATCTTATGGCCTTTGTTTCTTTATAATATACTTTTTTTGGTAGTCTACGGTTTCAACAGACTTATTAATTCTGTTTAAGGTGCCAGCCAAAGATAATAACACTGAAACAGAAGTACATTGGTAAGGATCCACATTCAATGGATTTTGCCCATGGCAGAGTTGACAGTGTAGGAGACTGCTTTAAGAAATGGAATAGCTTCTTTTCCATGAGCTGTAGATGGAAGAAGAAGAGGTTTGAATTATAGCAACAGCATTGAAAGAAATCATCTCCAGCATGTGAGGATTTTGGGAACACGAGATCCATGTCTGGCTAAGGATGGAATAGGCTTTTGGGTCATAGGTGTTTGTAGACTCTTTGAAGCTTTGTCAAGACCTCCTCTTTGCGGCATTTGTTGGGATTACAAAAGAGCCTCTTTTATTTTATTATTCCCTTAATTTAATTTTCCATCTGAAATCATGTGCCTAGAGGATATCGATAACATGAGATGATGACTGTTCATGAATATTCATTCCCACTTCCTAAACAAACACAAATGAGAAAGAAATGAAAAAAGGTCTCAGCACACTCTTTTTGCCCTTCCAAAAGGAACGTAAGAATATGAATGTATTGCAGATTTCCACCATGTATGATGTCCAAGACAAACACCTACCAGGGGACCAAAACTTTCCCTTGCTGACACATGTGAGATGTCTTGGAACCCAGGAAAACCACTAAGGCTCCCCTTTGCCTGACACCACCATGTCCTAAGATACTGCTTTTCCCCCTGGACTTTCTAAGGGAAGAAGTCTGAGTATTCCTCACATGATATAAATTCACGAGCAGGGTCTGAGTCATTTCCATGCAGAGTAAGAAGTAAACAGCCCCAGAATGCACCCAGAATGCACCCTGTGTACCTTTAGTGCAAAAACTCAGCCCCTCCCAGGCCAGGCAGACACTCACTCCACAAAAGAAGCCAAAATGCTCTTTGTGAATCACGTGGGAGGAAGGACTACGTTGAGACTCACTCAGCTGACACAGAAATGCATTTCTTGAGGCATTGCACTTCAAACCACCATTCTATAGAGCTTTTTTGCTTTCTTTCTTTTTTAATGAGTCCCACACCAACAAATGTTTTCCTCTTACTGAATTGAGTCCCACCAGTTCAGACACTCAGTTTTATGAGAGTTTCCAGTCAGGGATAAAAAAATCCCTTTGTGGTTATCTTTCTATAGAGCTTTTTTGCTTTCTTTCTTACATCTGCCAAACCTTTGATGAAACAGAACTAAACAGAAACAACTTCAATTCACCACTTTCCTTCAATTTCCATTGTTTAGCTTACTAAATCATAGTGCAAAACACCATCAGGCTGGACTGGTAGCACCTCACACCTCTTCCTGACTCTACACAAATGCACAGAAGGCTGAGCAATCACCAATCACATTCATTCTCTCTCCTCCTACTCACTGGTGTAAAACCAGTACCATTCTAAAGATTTTGTAGACTCTAACCCTCCTCAAGTCCAGGCAAAGATTACATAAGACTTAGGCTCATCATGTATTAACAATGTGTTATTGGGCCAACCTCCCAGCCACAGCAAATTCTGCCACCTTACCTATGATGTAAGCAGCTTTAACCCATTTATCTGCATCCTCTGTATCTATCTCAACCATTCCAAGATGGTAACAGATGCAAATAACAGATTAAAAAAAAAAAAAACAACTCTGCAATACATCCAGTGCTGTAGCCTGTATTTCCTAAAGCCTTAGCTACTGTTGTTATCTTCCAGCCAAGGTTTGCTGCTTAATTAGGTAACATGGTTTCAGCTAAAATCTCAAATAAACAGCTGCTGGAGCCAATGGATTAAGTCACATAATCAAAACCAGTGGAAAAAAAAATCTCATTTGCCTTAAAGCTTCTCCTCTCATGATTAATTTGCTACATGTGTGTGGCAAGAGGAAAGAAACACTGCTGATGAACCTCAGTAACGAAAATCAGTACTATGATCTTTTAACAGATGTCACTAGATCACAAAATTGCCACCAGCCCACATAAAAGTCACTCTTCTGAATGGATTTAACCATAAAGAGAACAAAACCCCAAACACTTCTCTTAGAATAAATGGTTGATCTAGGAGAGGCAGAAAGTAAAATCATTCACGATGATTTGTTTTTATATCTCCCTACAACTTGGACATGATCTACAAAATACAATTGCACAGCCTTGGATCCCCAAACTCAGCGTGTTGTGAGTGAGAAAACTGAACCAAACCCAGGGAAAAGGTGAACACCCTCCCTTTGACTTGCACTGCTCCCTTACTAGGGCTTGCTGGCAGAGGAGTTGTGGCAACCAGCGTGCAAGCAAGGGAGAGGCAGGCAGCTTCATTCCTCCCTGTACATGGACAGCTTCAGAGAAGGCAGGATTTACTCCCACAACCAACAAGAACGCTGAGAGCTTTAGGAGTGGTGCATGGACACTGTCTGGAAGACAGAGTTTTGTACCCTTCAGGAGAACTCACTGCTTTACCAATCTTCTCTCACTAACCATGCCCAGAACACTGAATCAGCTCTAGGCACTGTCAGTGTATTACAGTGACAGGTCATTTTTGGTGAGGAGAACTTCATCACAAGAAGAGCTTTCTCTCTTCAGTATTTAGCTACTCAAAGGGAAGTCCAGGGAGAGACAAACTGTTAGGTGACTCTTCAGCCAACTTGATAAAAATATTCTTTTTCTTTGGAGTTCAGCTGGAATAGAAATACCACATTACAGCCCATGAGGATCTGGCAAATTTCTTAACATAGACTGGAATTGCTAATGAAGACTTTTGGAATATCTATTAGTACTACATAGTTTTGTTTCCCTAACTCGACAGAAAACAAACCAACTTAAACTAAATTAGACTAACAGGAAATATAAGAGGAATCCTAGTCACTCTTCTAGTGGTTTTTTGTTTTTTTTTCATTACTAACCAAGTAAATTTACTAAAGTTTTCTAAACTGCTTCAGACTCCCACTGATACAAACAAGAGCAGGATTTGATACCTTTAATTAGGACTAACCAACCCTTTTGCTGTTCCATCAGTTTGCTTGCCTGGTAATCTAAGCCACTATTTAAGAGGGAAAAAAAAAAAAAGTTATACTGACCTGTGTTCTCTGACCGTGTTGTGTTTTCAGCCAGAACACCTGCCTGGCTTGCCTCGCCTCTCAGCAAAAGGCACCTTGTTTCTCCTGCCCCTGGTAAGGTCTGGCAGCTGCTCCCACTGCTTGTTTGCTCAGGGTCAGCGAGCCCCAGCCCCAGCGTGTGGGAACTGAGCCTCAGTGCTCACACCGTGGGCACTGCACCCTGCAGGGTGACCCCAGCCCCTGCTCTCTGTGCACACTGTCCGCTCCTGCTGCTCTGTGTGCACCCACAGTTTCCCACACAGCCTTCTCGGAGAGAAAACCAGCTCAGGGTGGACCAAGCCTAGCAAACAAGAACGGGGACGCTGAGGAGTGCGTCAGGCAGCTGGTAATTACAGGGATTTCCCACCTTCCTCCTCAGAGAAGTTTCTTTGTACAGAATCAGATGTGACACTTGTATTTCAAACTCCTTCCATTCACTGAGGCTGATGTTCAGATTTTTTTTTTTTTTTGGCTGTAGCCCAGTGAATATCAGATGACTGTCAAAAGCACTGGGTTTAGATACACTGTGACTGGCAATAAGGCCATCCTCTCATCCATGACCTAAATTAAATCTCTTAATAGCTTTTGCATCACTAAGGAGCACTTGCTGCTTATGGAGTTATCTGTGAAGTCTCAGAGATAGGCACACAGCCCATTACTCCTTTCATACAAGAGTAAGTCCCTCTCTACAAAAAGACTCACAGCCTGAAAACACTCCAGATTAATAAGAGCAACTCAGAATGTTAATTGAACAATTCTTCTCATCTTTAGCTAAATCCTCTTTCCCTTTGCACCCTTCTCCACATCATTTTCTACTCTAACAAACACAGGCTACACTTGTCCCCATGAACTATTCACACTTGCCCCAAAGCTTCATATTCTACATTGCCAAGACCAAAACTGAAAAGGGAACCAAAAAAGGGGGTTCAGTAAAACATTAAGAACTGGTTAAGGATGTCTAACCACACCTGTCTGAGGAGCCATGGCTCTCTAAAACAAGTACAATTTGCCTTACCTGGGATTCCCTAAAGGGTGGGTGTTGTGCAGAATACAATGCACTGACCCAATGATTAATGGAGCAGAGCAGGCTGGACAGCTAACAGAAAAGCAGACTTAGAGTACCAGGGAATGAAATTATTAAATATACAAAACCTACCAGATTTAGATATTTAGATTTTTGGCTAGACAGAGACCTGGATTTCAACCCAGGAATGCACTTACTTGTGTCTATTGATAGTTAAAGGTTGTTGAGTGCAGGTCACCAGGGACTAAAAGTTCTGGGAAAAAAAGCAACAAAAAAATTGGGCCCAAATATAAGGTTGCCCAAAACAACTGTCCTCCCTGAGATATTAGGAAGCAGAAGTCAACACCAAGATGCTGCATTTTCAAATTTCTGCCATTGACTCCTCTCCTGCAGTGCTGCTGATGGAAAAATTGCAATTTCCATTCCACTGATTCATCCTTCTCAATTTCCAAAGCTTCCTTTCTACAGAGCACTGCTAGGAACTCCTCTCCCTGGAGCAGCATGAGCCTCAAAGAGAGCAGCTCCAGTACATGTGGCTGAGAACATGGCTGGTGAAATCATACACAAGGTGCCAAAGAGGAACCAAGTGGTTACTTTGGCAGTCCTGGATATTGGCAGCAAGTGGGAGTTTGAAGAGCTGCAGTTCAAACCATTTAAACCACTCTTTTTCTCCAGAAAAGTGGGAAATTGAACGGTTTTCTTTCTTTTTAGTACTTTCCTGCTGAGAGTAAAAATAAAGGCTGGCAAAAGGTTTAAATGAGGCTGTTAAAAAAGGGATGCCATCCATTCTGCCTGTACAGATAAGCCAGGTCAGCTTGTAAAAGCTGTTTCACAGTGATACCTCCCTGCCCAGAGCTCCAGGGGTGCAAACTGCAGCCTTCATGATGGAAATGAAGGCCTGGGCACGCCAGGGTCTCCTCCTGAAGGACGTGATGGTGTTTGAAATCCCTGAGAGAGCAGCTGCTGTGTTTGCAGAAGGTGTGGCCCCAGTAGAAGTGTGCACACAGGCACCCCCACCCTGGTGGAGGAACAGCAAGCACCCTGCACAGAACCACACCGAGGGCACCTCTCCTCACCCTCCCACAAAGAAACTTTGACCTGTGCTGTGTAACCAAAGAGGAGGCACAGCCCTGCCCTCAACAGCCTCTGCCACCAGGGGCAAGCAAAAGAAAGGAATCCACAGTGCCAAAGTGAAATGAGAAATGCATTCTTATTCTTCCAGTTCCCTGGTTCACTCTCCCTAGAAACAAGCATCATTTAAAATCTCTTTCAAAAAAGAGAACTGAAAGCTAACAGATACACTTCTATTAAAATTTGAAAAAAAAAAAAAAATCCCACAACCAAACTCACAAAAACAACCTAGCTAAAAAGAGGCATTGCTTTTTTTTATTATTTATCATATTACTAGAGAAAAGAAAAAAGCTCAGGTACACTAGCTTTGAATTAGAAGATAGAGCTTATAATAGAAGAGAGAGTAAAATACTGCTCTGAATGGAATTGAGAAGAAATGCAACTCATCTTTCTGTAGCAAAAACCAGTACCAGTTTTGCTTCCTTTTATTTTTCATCCTTGCTTTCCCTTGGTTAGGCTAATATCTCACAACTGAAATAGGCCTAGCCAACAAGCTAGAAAAGATTTTGATTTTCATAGGATATGGGAAATGCTCTTATTTTTGCTGCGCTCTGTGCTTGAACTTTTGACTGAAAATACTTTATTAATTTGCAAGCTACCCAATGCTCCCTGAAGAAGCAAATTACAGAGTATTTGAGCCTTAAATCCAGGAACAAATGGATGTCAAGCCCTCCACAGACTTTATGCCCATCCAGCAACCTCTTGGCTGTGTTTGGCCCCTATAAAGACAGAAGGCTGCTGGATTGAAGCCTGACATCTACAGGGGGGGACTGCCAGCCCTCAGTGACATCTGAGAAAGTGAATGTGAGTCTGGGAATGTACACAGGGCCTCCCAGTAATGCCGTGCCTCTGAGGAACTGGACTGCATTGCCAGAAATGGCAACGAGCCCAGCTCCACTTCTGGAGACTGAAACACCCAAAGCCACAAAGGCACTGTCAAAGGAGCCACCACTAACAAAGAGAAGTCTGAGAATGCTGCTGTGATGCAGAGCCAGGAAGAGACAGTCTGAAAGGAGAAGTCTGTGTGTGGAGGATTCCCCCTCGTGTTTCTGTAATATCTGCACTTTATGTACGTGTACATGCTTGTGTGTGTTTATTTATATGCACTATTTGTGTGTGTATTGGTACCTGCTTCAGGAGGACAAGCACTGTGATTTAAAATGCAGGCACAACCTGTTTTCCACGAAGCTGCTTCTCTAGTGCTGGATTTCTCATTCCAGCCAATAAGCAGATTTATTGTTGCAATGCAGACACTTCTTTGCCTTCTTGTGAGGCTCTGGTGTCATCTCTCAAAGCCCAAAAACGTTACATGAAAAACCTTCAGTGATTTCAGAGGCTTATAACTCAGCACAGAAAATAAATGTAAACTGAGGAGGAGTAGGGTTCCAGTTATCACAAATTACTGCAGCAATAAATTACACAGAGTTTAAATTTCAGAGCACATGGTTTGTGACAGGGCCTGGAAAATTCTTCCTTCTACTAACCAAATTTGTAGAGAACAGGAGCTGTGGGAATCCTTAACTTTTATAAGTTAAGTTTATAAACTGAGCCTAGGAAACCAGTGGAATCACTCTTCCACCACCCGTGGTCTGTGAAGTCTGTGACCTGGAGAGTGACCAGGACATGTCACAATGTCACACAAAACTTCAGGAATGAAAATTTGTGTACATAAAAGTGACCTAAGGGCCCACTGCAAAGTTTTCTGCAACTCATTTCCCAACACTTTTACCTTAAGTTTACAGATCTAAGCAACAGCACCGTTTAATCTGGACAAAATCTTTCTTCTACTTCACAGATCTCTCCACAGCACCACTTCTTTCCTTGCTGTAACCCAAATCTTCCAATTCTTAACTGCATTACCCCTACAATATTTCTTTGCCCTTGTAATAGCAAAAGTGATTCACAGTCCTCCTTCATGTTTAAAGTTTGCAAGCATTTTCAGATTTACTCCTGTTAGGCATCTCTTAGTCACATTAATTTCACTCTCTCCTTAAATAAGGACCAATTACATCTGGAGGCTGCTTTTCCTCTAAGCTGGCAACCTCTAAATAAGGTGTTTGTACCGTGGGCATGCTGAAAGTTCAGCGTGAGTGAGAGGGGGGAAAAAATAAGCATTAACAAGTGCAGCTCTGTTCCAGCAGCCCTGCAGCGGGGTGCTGGTGACCAAGGGGGGCAGGATGGAAGGGAGGAGGAGCTGATAGGACCAGCTCTGGATGTTCTGGCTTCAGAGCTGCACTGAGGCTGCCACCATGAAATCAGACAAAAAACAATCTGTATTCAGCCCCCTCATCCTTCAGCTGGAGCTCTAAGAACAGTGTGAAAGCTCTGACCAAGCTTGGTCAGGGAGGCAAACTTCCCAGATGGAAAATGCAGCTGTACCTTGATATATGAAGCTTACAAGGAACTTTGTATGAAACCTGGAGAAAGTTAATTTAGAAATAATTTTTACAGCTGTGAGAATGATTAGACACCACAGGCAAGCCAAGTACATCATGAAACATCACTAGTGTTGTGTTGCAGTGCTAAGAAGGTTAAAAAGTTTGCCTTTGTACACTGGGTTTGAAGATGATGATCATGTTTGCTAGGAAAAAAAAAACATTTGGATTGTCTTCTTTACACCTAATCTCATTATTAAAAAGTAATGTGTAGGATGTTAGCACTTTGTATAAAATCAGCTGTAGTTTAGGATAGTTACAATTTATTTTATACCTTGAGTTTTTACTTAAGCTACAAGTTCTGCAAAATAGTAAAAAGAAAAAAAGTGAAGTTGCTTGTGTGTGCTATATTTTGCTACTTATCATTTTCAAGCTTAAATAGCAGTATAAAAACATGAGCTTGCAAGAGGGAAAACCTTTAGAAAAGAGGCACTAATTTCAGGTTCTGTATCCACTAAAAATCAGAACTACTGACATAATTTTCCATGATTACATTATAAAATAATTTCCATAATTATAGTTATAAAATAGTTACAGAGCTGCTTCTGTGAAAGAACTGGAGGTAAGTTGCTCTAAAAAAAGCCAGGGTATGTTGAAGTAAATCAAATCACAAACTATCAGATAGTTCCAGAGGAAACCTGGCAAGCCTAGCCTTAGTAAGAGCACAAAAAAAAATCAATTTTGGTAAGACTATAACCAAAGCAAACCCAATCTTTTAAAGTAGTGGTATGTGCTGAATTTCTCATGTGACTACTGATATTTAACAAATGTATCTGTGCTTGCAAAACTCATGTAAAGAATATTCTTGATCTTTTAAACTCCTTTGAGAGTCCTTAAACAACCATATTTTGAGGGGAAGGGGATTTATTGTCCCATTTCTCTCCCTTCTCCTCAAAGTGGCATTTCATAACCAGTTGTCCATCACTGTGTTGGGCTTGAAAAGCAAACAGAGCCATATGTTGTTCCAAAGATTCCTCATAAATAAATGATTTGGGGTTATTTACAACTGTTAAAATCAATGAAATGATTTTTTTAATGGAAGGCAAGATCACTGATACTAAGGATTTATCCACACTCACTGGAAAGGGCTGTGTAATTATCTTTGCTATTTAACATTTACATTTGACAGACAAACTGAGTAGTCAAACATGTCTATTAACCACAACACCGGAACTCTGTTTCCAAGTCATAATATTCCTAAGTTAAACTAATTAAAAAACACAAACATTTTTGACTGCTTACCCCAATAGTTTTGTGTGTTTCAAGACATTCTGAAATTTTGTTAGGTGAACTCTGTCACAGTCTTCTGAACAAGTAACCCAAAGTCTTTGTTTGATTTTCAAAAGGAAAGAAATGTGCTCACTTACATGATTCCTTTTGTTTTCTCCATCTCTTATGGATGTAATAACTGTCTCAGAAAAAACTGTTGATCCAGTTTTGTTATCTGTAACCTGATACCGGAAAAGAACAAAATACAGTTTTTATTTGTCCTTTTTTACTCTCAGTCCTACATCCTGCAACAATTAACCCGCTCCCACCCCCTCTTTTTTTTCCCATTTTGCTGTCACTCTTAATAAAGTGTAATCTGAGGGGGAAAGTAGAGCTACCTCCTTGTCTATTTAAAATGACACTGTCAAGAAGCCAACTGAGCAGGACATGGTTGGGTTTTCATTCCCCAGGTAATAGCTGTAGCTGTGTCCTATTTTTAGCAGGCCCTTTTCCAAAATAAATTGTTATATTCTTATTTCACACTAACCTTTCATGACACGTGTCCTTAACACCATGACTAGTCAAGCACAGAAGATACAATCAAACCCCAAAGTAATTATCATCAGGAAAATTTACACTCCAAATTATTTTGTGAATAAACATGTAAAACTGGGCGGGGGGGAGGGGGAGGTTTGATGAAAATGTGCTTAAGAATGATGAGCTCACCACACACAAGTTTTCTCATACCTTATCGATTTCTTGATGAGTCTGAACAGTTCTGTTGCCCACTCTGGATTCTGTGTTGGACTCGTTATGGTAGTTGGGAGGTAAGTCCTCAAAGCTGACTTCTAACAGCTTTTTTGCCCCTTCCTCTTCAGCTTCCATCTGCCAAAATAAAAAAAAAAAATACCAAAACAACTGAAAATCAGCAAAAATGTCACAAAAGAGACCAAGCCACGCTTCCTGTGCAGGCCCCAGTGACAGACACTACCTGCTCCAGACACTGCCTGCAGCTGCTCTTTTCATGGGCCACAAAAACAGGGCTGAGCTAAACCCTTGAGCTCTGGGCTGGTGAAGCCAAAGTCAGTCCCTTTGAGGGAAAAAAAGTGTGCAGGCCACTGGCAATTTGGTATCTGCACAGGCTGGTGTCAGTCGAGAGCCCAGCTCTTTGCTCTTCACAGAAAACCACTGAGAACTTCAGGCAGGCTTTCCATTCCGACAAAGAAGAGAAAATATCCTGGCAAGAGAGAGAAACAAAAGCCCCTTGAAGTCAACGGAGGCAGCCCTATAAATGAGGGCACACACATCCAGAATTTAATTCTCTATTTCGGTTCCTACTGTCTTTGTGGGATGAGGAAGGGCGTGAATCTTGTAAACACGCAAGAATAAATCTTGTCCTTTTATTTGCAACCACTGGAACAGAGCTAGGAGGCCGAAAGTTCAACCAGGATGAACAACAGGATTTTTCCCAAGACAAAATCTCTCCTTTTGGTGCATCTGTTTATTTTAAATAACAGCTGCAAATCTTTCTACATGCATACTATTTATGTCCTAAGACTCTGCTCAAACAATTCACACTTTGCGCTGCACACAGGCAGCAATCCAGAACTGACTACAGAAAAAACAGGCAGAAATTCTGATTACACCCTTAAGCACCTTCGCAGCATTGTAAAGAATGGTTTGTCCCAATGTTTGTCCCAATTTGCAGTCTAAATGAAGTGGATAACAGCGGCAGATTTCAGAAACCGTCCAGAGAGCAGCAAAACATCAGAAATCATTTAATTGTAGTAAACCAAGGTCTGTTTCTGCAGCAGGTTGTCAGTTACAGGTTTTTGTAGACTAAGTATTTTTCAATGAGAGGAAAAGAGAACTTGAAGGGAAGATTCTTAACGGGTAGGGGAATGAAAAGCACACAAGAAAGGGGAGTGCAGGGACAAGGTGTTTTGACAGCCATATGAGACAATGGCTTAGGGTCTGGTCTCAGTTTCTGGCTTTGAAACGGGTCCTGTGCAATTCTGGGCCAGCAATTTGAGATCAAGACATGCAATTACACCGCAAGCAAGCTGCTTCTCCTCACATTTTCAGGACACTTACAGCCCTGAATCCTGGCTTGGGGACACCCTCGTGCGCCTTGGCTCCTGCCGCACAAAGACGACCCCGTAACTCTTCCCTCCACTCCTCCCCTCGCCACGCACGGTCCCTTCCTCACTCTGGGCTCCAGCAGGATGCCGGCCCGCATCTCTGCCGCGCCGGCCCGGCCCATCCCGCGATGCGCACCGGGCGAGCTCCCGGCGGGGCCGCCCCGGCTCCTTCGGGGCGGGCGCGGGGATGCGGAGCGCGGCCGGGGAGGCACGGGAGGAGAGAGCCCTTCCCCCGCGCCCCCTCACCTCCTGCACGGCGTTGCGCAGCTTGTGCTGCGTGTCCTCCATCAGCGCCTCCACCTCCCGCAGCATCTCGCCCAGGCTGGCCGCCCGCCGCCGCCCGCCGCCCGCCGCGGGCGCGCACAGCGCGGCCACCAGCGCGGCCACCAGCGCCCAGCGCCGCATCCCGCCGGCCCTCGGCTTGCCCCGCCGGCCCTCGGCTTGCCCCGCCGGCCCTCGGCTTGCCCCGCTGCCCCTCGGCTGCCCCGCTGGTCCCTCCGCGGCCGCGGTCCCTCCGCGCTCAGCGCCGGCGGGCGGGGCCGGGCCCGGGCGGGGCGGAGCGGGCGGAGCCGCAGCCCCCGGCGGAGCCCCCGCCCTGCTGGCGGTGAGGATGCTGAGAGAAGGGGGGAGATGTGGAGGGAAAGGAGCGGTGCGAGTTTTCCCGTTCAGACCCGGGACCTTCGTTCTCTCGGTGTTTTGGACAGGTTTGAAAGGAAGAGGGCGGTGGGAGCTGCGTGGCAGCTCCACCGTGTGCTTTGCTTTCCGGCGAAGGTTCTCAAGAGATGCTCTCGGCTCAGAGGGTGACACGACCTGCATCTGGCTGGCCAGCACCCCGCTCTGCCTGGCCAATTCCCTGCAAATTTTTTCTAAAAAATATTCAGGCAACATCATCATTTTGTATCTGTGTGTGTCTTCCCCATTTTCCACGTCGTTTTTCCTCCTTGTGATGTACCCCAAGCATTCCACAGACATGTTTTGCTGCAGTCAGCTCACAGCTCCAGGACAACACCGTTGTGCCAGGATAGAACTGTTCTATAGGTCTCATCTTATTTTGGAGACTGGGTGAGGGGTAATGGTGAGTAAACTATTAAAGTCCTGAAAATTTCCTGCAAGCGCATTGTTGCAATAATCACCACTACAAATCCAGTGCTCCTGGCAGGCTAGGGCAGCTTCAGGCACCTCTGAACGCTGGCAGAAATGCAGTAGAGCTGGGGATGTCCCTGTGTCCCCACAGGGAAACCCTCCCCTCAGTCTCCCAGCCACCACACATCATGCTTCTGCTCAGTGCCACAGAAGGTCTCGTTCTGGACACGCCATGAATCTTAGCTGGTACAATAGTTTGACTTTTTTTTTCAGATGCAAACCTCTTGGACTGCACAATTTAAGGAATAAAGATTATTAGCAGTTATCAGGAATCAATTAAGAGTTCAACAGTGTTCCATCACATCGCAGGAAGTATGTATGAAACATACATACTTCATACAGGCACATGAAACTGTGTTGGCAGAGAAATTCTTAGACAGGTATTCCTCTTTTCCACCTCTGCCTTTGTAGTTAGGTTTCCAGCTCATCCACTGCCTCAAATAAGCTTAATAATATTGACAATGTACAGGTGGCACTTAGGTAACATCTAGATTTTTAACTCAGCTTTGAGCAGCAACTGAATGTTAGATTAGGTACAATGAAGATATTTAAAAAAATGCCTTAGGCCCACATTCCCAAAGGTCATCAGACTCCGAGGAAATAGACTAGAAGTTAGATACTTCTTCATTATATCTTTGTGAATTTGGGCCTCAAACCAAATTCCCATAAATCCCAGAGGGACTTACACTCTAAACAGAATAACTGAGGATCAGAAGGAGTTTGTAGTAATCACCTCTTCTGGTAATTTGTTCTACTGTTTTTGTCTCGTATGATTAAAGCAACAGAGACAACCTCTACTCATCTCTATTTAATATAAAGGAGCCCTTGTAATCAGGCTCTCACTACTGTTTTTTTTTACAGTGGGAAAAAAGTCATGTCTATTGAAAATACTGCTTCTGTAGAAAAGCAAACATAGGTCCTTATGTTGGACTGGAAAAAAGTCTTGTCCAAAATGATGTTAGGTAATGGATGCTTGAGAATATGTTTCGGACTATAACAAATTTTTAAAGGTAAGGTGCAGCCCAGAGAGCTAAACTTTTTCTGAGGCAAATGAACACAGCTAAAAAGCATCTCATATACAGCACAAAAAACATACATCACACCAAAATACATATGATCTTTTGGCTGAGGTATAATTTATTCTTAGGCCTTAATTTATTAGTTTAGAAAGAACATAATGAGGCAGAATAATCTTAGAATATATACACACACGTAGTTAGAAAAAGTACATTTCAGAGCTATTACATGAAAGGAATTTGTAAGACTTAGATCAGTGTCAATAGGAGCCCCTTGAGGTGGATTTGAGGCAAAACCAGCCCCCTGTCATGGGGAATGCACTCTTGTCAAAGGCATCATCTGAATCAGTGATTCTGGAGAATAGAAATCACCTTCTGCTTGGATGAGCTTGCAGACAAAAGATCACGTTCCTGAAAGCAGCAGGGCAGGGAGTCGTACATCTTTGATTTATTTTTTTTCCCACACATTGTTTATTCATTTAGACACAGTATATTATATTCTGCTTTCCATGTTTCACACATCTGGGTTTTTGCATGTCCATTTACTGATTTACTTCATAGTTCTCTTCCCTCTCCGACAGTTGTACTGTGGACAATCTATCAGCTGGTCAGCTGCAGAAAAAAGGAATAGCAAGATGTTGTAAGAATGCTTTTCCACTCATATGAGATTTTGCAGTATGGAAACTTGTAAATGTTGGGACAAGAGCTTTAAGTTACTGGATTATTGTAAAATTTTCTAGTAGTTGGATTATTACATGTCAGGGAGTCATTAAACACTGACCTACCAGCACACAGTACGCCCTTAACAGTTTCCTCAAACACAGCCCTCATGTGGCAGCTGTACTTTACTCAGGAAAAATAGAATTATGCAAATACAAATATTGCTCGCTTTTAACAGCTCCTTACTTAGGAAGGTAGCAGCTATAGATCTGATATATGAACATACTTTGACCTCATTTTTATTGCTTTGTGGACTGTATTTTCTTTTTAAGGTACTCTGGGTTTTAACTGGTGAAGACCTAGCTAATCCTCAGTGCTTTTTCCTTAGTGTGCCTTGCATTGTGTGGGTTCCTCATGACCACCTGACCTTGTCAGAGCCGTGACAACAAGAGACCAGATGAAACCTCTAACCTGGATCTGCTTTCCAGCCCACAGAAATACAGCATATTGAATTTGCTCTGACTTACACAGACTGCACAGCCTGTGTGTCCTTACTGCCAGAGACTAAGGGCTCTCTTCTGCTGTCACAAGAGCAAATCCTGTATGCAGGCAAGCAGCTGCACTGAAATACCTGGCCCAGACGCTTGAAATGCCTCTCCAAGCCTTTGCCTCCATTTAAAAATAATGTTGTGTGGCACAAAGACTCTGAAAGTTTTGAGAAAGTATCTATTTATTTTTACTTGCAATGCATAAGTCCGTGGCAATGGATGGGAATCTTTTTGCTTCTCAAATGTATTGTCCATGTGCATTCAGATATGCAGATGGGGATGTGGACTCAGGGACACACTTAGGGACGTGATTTAGTGGTGGGTTTGGCAGTGGTGGGTTAGCAGTTGTTAAGGTCTCTAAGTGACTGTAAGGATCTTTTCCCTCACCAATGATTCTCTGATTCTGTACAATCAGTTTACGCTTTAAAACTCCTGCATGCCATTTTTTTTCCAACTTCCCAGGAAGTACAGTATTGTCTGATGAATGAAAAAGTGAATTCTTTTTTGCACAAGTGTGCACATGTTTTTCCTGGAGAGGGGGGAGAGTGACAACTGACAATCCACAGCTACAAACACCCTCGTGAGGACTGTGGTAGTATTTCATGCTTTTAAGACTTTGTGGTTAAGAAAACTGGGAGTGGAATACAGAAGCTGTACCTCCTGATATTTAGCGATATCATAAACATTTATGAAGTTAGGAGGAATACAAAATTATATATAAACTCATCCAAAACATAAGCTTTAATACATTAAGACCTAAAAAAAAGTCTTTCTAATTAATACATTGTGTTATTATTCAAATTTTCTTGTTTATTACATAGTCAAAATTTAGTTTACTATCATTGTCATTTCAAATTAAAGAAAAATGCAAACAAAGTGATAAAACCTTGTAAAAAATCATTCATACACTCTGATTTCCCATTTGCTATTTTAAATGTTTTGAACATATTTCACCTGTGTGTATCTAACATCACATTGTTAATTTCACAGAAGTCAGAACAGAATCCAAGCCAAAATCAGGCATTGTACTTTCACAGATTGTAGTAGATTTGCCGTTGTTTATATCCATGTAAGAGGAACAGCTCCAACATTTCCAGTTTAAAATTGCCTGCCATTATGAATTACGGTATTTTCATCTTTCCATTATGGAATTGAAGCTGGCTTGAATTAATATTCCTTCAAAGATGGGTATTGCTGCCTTTTTTATTTTTACTGTTTCGTACCACACAGTTTTTAGTGGTTGTTATGGTGAATAAGTTTGTGTCTTACATGAAAGAGAACAGAAATCCCACAATAAAGGTTAGCCATTCACAGCTGGCTGCTTCCCCGAGGCTACAAAAACACATGAATCCTTCATTTGGAAAGATCTGACTTAAAATCCATAAATCAAAGATGGTCTAATCCCTTTGCTCAAGGCAGGGCCAGCCGGTGTTCTCAGCTGACTGTGTATCTTCAGAGCTGCAAAAGCCAGTGCAAAGTCACTGCCATACTGATATTTAACTTGCACGTGGTCTTTGTCAAAGTACACAAGAAAAAGCCACGCAGTGGTTCAGAACAAAGAAATAAATTTCATCAAGGAAATCTAGGTGCCCCCTCCATCTTGACTTTCTTGAGTTTGTGAATCGTTATGCAATCCATTTTTCCTTGCATTAGTATGTTCTTTTACTTTAGCGCTTCCCTGTGAATTTGGCTTCCTTTTTCCAGCTTTTTTTTTTTTCCCAATATTTTCCTGGCAAGATGCTTACATAAGTTCCTATTGAAATATGGAGGGCTAAATTCATAATCTATATGGAATATCATCTGCAAAAAAAAAAAAAAAACACTGAAGCACATCCCTCTGTAAGTGCACATTATCTGCAACCTATTGGAACTGTTATTCTTCTTTAACAGAAGTTAATGATGCACAAAAACCATTTTGAAGCAATTTTCTTTTAAATTCAGGATTTTTAAAAATTGAAAGTAACGCAATTGACTAGCAATTGACTGTAGTATCTTTTGTAGTTTTTGACATGAAATTTTTATTGTTTATGTAAAAAAATCCCATAAATCTACTGAGATAACAGAATTGAGATTGAGTTATTTACAGGGAAAGGTTTTCATAAGCATCCTGATTTTTGAAAAAATAAAATACTTCTGCATAGTTCAACACAACGAAGGATTCCACTTTTGATGGAGGCCCGAGTCCTGTGTTTAAGAATCAGGAAGGATCTGGGGCAGAGGCAAGGACAAAACTATGAAAATTAAAACAAGTTATTTTGAAATGCTTGGATACAAGTGGGCCAAAGTGCTACTGTGGAGTGAATTTTTGTGGTCACAGTAAAGGAACAGTGCCTGCCAGCCCTGTGCAAAAAAAACCCCTAGGTGACACTGACTTCACAAATGGCACAAAGGAGAGATAAAATGTGCTGGATAAAATGTGCTAGAGGAGTGGCACGTGGGTAGCAATGGCAACAAGAATTGCTGCGAGAACTGTGAAAATAAACAAGCGATATCATGAAAGCCATCTGGCCAAAGCTCCTGGAACATGGAGGTTGCCATCGACCCTAAAATGCTGCTAGAAATGATCATCAGAAACTGCAAATAAGCACTTAACAGGAGAGGGTTTAGCAGCAGCAGATGGTGCAGCTCTGCAGCTGGAGGGAGCGGCAGCAGTGACACGGAGGCAGCTCGGGCAGGGCAGGAGGGATTTGCCATAAATGTTATCAGAATTTGTGTGGCTGCACGGCAGCAGCTGAGGAGGATCACCAGCTGCCACATGGCCTTATTGACAAGCATTCAGCCCAAAGACAGGCCTGGCCAGGGAGCTGCAAGCCCTGGAGATGTATTCCTGGTGCTGATCTTACACTTGTGCAAGCGCAGGAAGAGGAAGGATGGTTGGAGAGAGTTTGCTTCAATAACACGGGATTTGTCGTTAGAAACGGGCTGTCAGAAAGAATAAAAGAAAGGCTCATGTAGGACTAGGCTTTAAACAAAGAAAAGGCAATAAAATCACAATGCCTGCTGAAAAGCAGAATGTTCTTTAGCTGTAGGGAATAACAGGGAGGAAAAGTACAAGTTGTGGAGAGACAGCAATTACTTAGAGAAGAATATTCATCAAGAATATCTCAAAAGCATTAATAACAGCCACTTTATTACGGGCGTATTCAAGAGAGGAAGAAACACTCAGGATTTGCCCAAAATGAATATAGGGGTAAAAGAAATCACCATTTTTTCAAAAGAGAGATAATCTGGGGAAACTGAGGGAACATGAGGTGTCTGACACAGTCATTCAAACACAGTCATGCTTCAAAATAAACCAATGAATCACCACAGTTGTCAGCCTGCAGCAAAATCAATCATGGCAAATTTCTGGAGATGAGATCAAGGTGCAGAGCAGGTGTGAGACAACTTCTCAGAGACAGTACAAGGAAGGATTCACGGCACTGAGGATTTGCCCAAGATGACTGAGTCATTTTCTGGGCCAGTGACACGAAGTACATTCTTTTCACCTGTGAAGCCTTTCTAGTTCTGAGTAGTGTCACCTCCCTGGCCTTTGGAGGTGTGTTAGTCTTCCAAGAGCCTACTTTTTGTTTCAGCATCTTTGAGCATCTTTCTGGGCTTCTGAACATCAACAGATTACTCCTTGCCCCTTGTGGAATGTATCAGCTCCATGTGCTGAAGCATTTCCTACACTTGTGTGAAACCTTTGCATTCACCACAGGGTTTGGTGCTTGCTGTAGTAGTGAATGCTTCAGGTTTTAGTTGCCCCTCCAGTTGCAGCATGGAATATTGACTGTGCAGAGCCTGTCCTGACACAAGAAGGAGTTTGGCACCAGCAAAGGGGCTGACAGCACCACAGACCCCTAAGAGCTGTCTGACCTGTAAGGTGGTGGTGGCAGGAAACAATTCCTGCAGTGCAGTAAGAAACCATAAGGGCAAAACACTGTAGAAACTTAATTAAATTTTGAAATTTCATGTTAAGACTTTTTTTTTTTCCCCCCTATCATCTGTACTCTGGAACAAAATCTGGGAAGGAAATAAAAAGGGGTTTCATTTATTGGGGTTTTGGTAATCTTTAAATTGGGCTGTATCACCTGACAATTCTGTTGTATCTGTGCCATCTTGCTGCAGAAATAAATGAGTAATGAAGTAAATGCTGCAGCTAGAAGTTTCTGTTTTCTCCTTGTCAGAGCAAAAAGTACTCCAGGCATGCAAGGAATCTTTGATTTTTACACCCTTCCATATTTCAACGCTCGTGATTTGCGAGTTGAGTCCTCACTTTTTTCCTAGGCTGACACAGCCTCAGGGAGGCAGCCCTGTGGCCAGGAGCTGACTGGGGACATGTCACTGTCACTGAGCTGGAATAAAACATTCAATACTTCAGCTTCTCCATCTCACAGGGCTGCAGCCTTGCTTACATCTCCGACTGACCCCTCCCAAGCCTCCAGTCAGACAAACACTTTGACCATCACTGATCTGTCAAGTCCTGCAAAAGCAAAGCCCAATTTCTGATCCTTCATCCTTCTGGGATGTACATGTGCTACAGAAATAGCAAGGGACAGACACACTTGTGTCTCATTTCCCAGAAGGCTACAATAGTGCCATTATTTAGGGCAATAAAGACAGTTTAATAAACTAAAGGATAGCTTAATAAGCCTTCTTTCTCAAGGTTTTATTAGGAAAATAATATGCTATTCAAAGGACAGGTTTTCCTATGGAATTTTAAGATACACATGTTTCTCTCCAGCATAATTCACAGAAGTGGGTGGATTTGTCTCTATTTGCTGCATGGACTGGGTCAGTCATGGGGAAAAAAGGGGTTCACCCTAAGTTATCTACTCTTGCAGCACTGTAATATTGAATCCATTCTGATTTTTTTTTTTTTTTTTTCCTGTTTCAGTCATAGCCTCTCTCTGGTTTCTCCAGGGATAATTGAAATTAGGGTGGGAGGATTGGGCTGAAGGCTGATCCATGCCACACACCAAGCTCATTGCTGTGCCTAAACCTGGTCAAAACTGGGTCTGCTTGGTCTGAGATCACTGGTATCTCAGAATATCTGTATAGCTGTATCTCTACAGCTGTTCAGCTGGTGAGAATGTCCTTTTAAAGGACATTCAAAAACAGTTGTAGGCTCTGAGAAGTTTGATTAAAACTGTTTCCCTCTCTCCCACGGTGGGAATGATGTGGAAGGATAAAGATGTGCTTGTGTGATAAGGAGCTATGAGGACGAGACTTGCTGTTGAACAGCACAAACCATGATACTGGTAGCATTTTCATAAAAAGATAAGAGAAGGTCATACTTGCAGTGTGGAACACAACAAAGCTGTAACAAAAGCATTTCCTAGTGAGTAATACTTTTTTTTTGTAAATGCCAGTGTTAAAAATGACTCATTATAAATGATTGTCTTTACTCTTGCCTATAATTCATGCGCTGCTTCGGGCTAGTTCTCAGCTGCTGTGTGCCACTCTCTTTCCAGCTCTGCAGGGCTGGAAAACAAAGGTGGTTTTTAATCTGGGGAATTCTGTTACCTCTGCTGAACTGCAGAGGTCCATCCCTGATGCCTGAGTGTGTCCCAGAGGGCGTCTGCACCACCACAGACATCCCTGCCTCAATGCAAAGGCTGCTGAACTGTGTCCCTGGTGCTGCCATCCCGCCTCTCCCCCGTGCTGACCTTTTTTTCCCTTTGGTCACAGCTGCTGGACTGTGATTATGGTGTTCTCTTTTGCAGTTTGTATCTCATGCCCTCTGCCTGCATCACAGCAGGCTTTCAGCCGAGGTATTTTGGTCTCTGGGAGTCTTTCACGCTATGTATTGGAAAAGGGACCTCAGCATTGCACATGCATAAAGTTAATTTAGTGTTTTTTTTTTTTTTTTAAGAACATGTAATTATCAAGAAAATTAATTCTATTAATTATAATTATCAAGAGAAGCTTTTAAAATAGAGCTTCTGATTATTTTCTTCCAATGGTGTATAGTCAAAGTGAGACATAAGATGCTCCCCACAGCACTTGCTATTTTAAGTTGATTATTTTAAGTTAATGGAACACTACAGTTTGAAAAAGTAGCAATATGTTGATAAAACCAAAAAGAGACCAGGCAAACACTTCACTGAAAATGTGACGTCACAAAGAGCAGCTTGCTTTAAAATAAAAACTTTATTTAGGTTGTTTTGGACAATGATTTCTGGTAGTTCCACTGGGTTATATCACTGATGCTGGAAAGTTGTCCAGAATTAAACTTGCATTGATCACTGACTGATGGTTTTACTTCAGAAAAACTGCAGGCTGTGGATACATTGACACTTTTCTTACTTGTGCTGTGTACAAGCAAGGAGATGGGGTTGTAAGTTGGGAGGTTTCATCCATCCTCTAGCTTAAAGCATGCCTCCAATTTGCCATTTAAGATACTTCTGAATAAACAAATCTGAATTGCACCTGATACTAAAAGAAAAGCTAGTTGTGTCACAGAAATACAGCAGAGACCAAGGAGTTAATTTGTTCTGATGGATCATCCCTTCATACTTTTCCCAGTCACCAGCTGAGTTATTTGTCAAATGCCAGCCAAGAACTACTTGCAGCTGGCAAAAATCCACAGTTATCAGTGTGATGGAAAAGAGGTGAGACAAAAAAAACCCGAGTGTGTCCCTGTTGATAACGAGGTGTGGGTTCCTCTGCTCTTATCCAGTTTGTAGGTGTGAGGGAATAATAAATAGTTAACAAAGGTAACATTTAGGGAATAAATAGTTAACAAAGATAACATTTCTGCGGTGTTTCAGCTCAGTGTTTTTTGTGATGACTTCCTGGGTCTCTGGAATCTGTTTTGTGCTGTGGAGTGTGTGAAGTTCACGCAGGACCTGTGGAGCTCATGTACCACCTGGTTTCCCTGAGGCTCACAGAAAGACCATTTCAATTGAAAGTGGTTTCAAGAAATACCAAACAATTCGTTCTCCAGTTAATTTGGGTATGACACATTAGGGACACAGAGAGGCGGAGAGAGCACGGATAAAATACTGGTAAAAGAAGACAGAAATCTTTTAAAATCATGACTATATGTATTCAGTCTGGAGGAAAAGGGGCTGAGAGGAGACCTTATCACTTTCTAGAACAGCCTGAAAGGAGGCTGTAGCCAGGTGGGGATCAGCCTGTCCTCACAGGCAATGAGGGATAGGAGGAGAGGAAATGGCCTCAAGCTGCCTCAGAGGAGGTTTAGATGGGATATTAGGAAACAATTCTTCACTGAAAGGGTGGTCAGACTGCCCAGGGAAGTGGTGAATTCATCATCCCTGAAGGGATTTAGAGGATGTGGCATTAAAAGACATGGTTTAGTGGGATTTGCCAGTGCTGGGTTAACAGATGGACCATCTTAGAGGTCTTTTCCATCCTAAATGGTTCTATGAATCTTGCAAACAGAAAGTGATCTCCAGCAGATCCCCAATTGTGTGCAACATAGGGTGAAAATAAGGTATATTTCCATGTTCTGATGCTAGCACCTGTGAAGGAAAAAGGACCTCATAAAACTCAAAATTTCTGTAGTTTCTTATTATTAGAATAAGTGACTACCCCATGTAGGCCTTGTTCCCATTGCACAGAGACCAGACTCTTACAGACTGGAAAATACTGGGCTGCAGAAAAGCATTTTACACATACACACAATATGAAAGCTTCTGATTTTTCAAGCAAACCTTTTAGAAGTATTCTGCAAATACTTCTGAAATGCGTAACTGAGTTTAAATCTTGTTTTAACAAAAACCAGAAGGCCATTGAAAAACTAGTCTGTGCCCAAAGTCTGAGTTGCCTAACTTTCAAAGGTTGTAGAACTTACTCCAAGTAAGGAGCAGTGGGATTTTCACTCCATTTAGGCTCTTGAATGTATCTACATGTGCAAGTATGTGTGTGCTCATGTGTGTGTGTGTGTGTGTGTGCACAGGCACGTGCTCATCTGGTCTCATATAAAAAAAATATATATATTTGGATTGGCTGTTCTTTAAACAGAAAGCCTGCCCCAAACTGAATTAGTTACTGCCCTGAATTAGTACTTAATAACAAATTAACGCTGATCCTGCCCAAAAGTGGAGAATCTAAAAGGTGAATGAGCTGGTGGTGGTGCACTCTGAGCCGGGAGTGTCCTATGGAAATATCCCCATCTAGTGGGGGTCCCCGGGCTGAGGACACACCAGGACACTGCCTGCCCGCTGTTTCAACAGCAGTTGCACATCTATTATTTTCCTCAATGGAAACGAAATTAGGAACCTCCTACTGTCTGTAAAACTATTTCCAATTTTACATGGCTATTCCAAAACCACATACAGTAGTTAGTATGGACTTTCCATTATAGACTGCTCTGCTTTTTTTCACTGCAGAGTCCATTATCCCTAAAACCCACAAAACTATCTCTGATGGTTTGCCCAGAAAATTTCTGAATCAGTTTTAAAAGAAATGGAAAACACTGAAAACTTTTCAGGCTTGACATACTCTCCCCAAAATTAATGCTTTTCTCAGAATATATTTTACATAAGAAGAAGGGGTTTATTAGGGTTTGAGAGCTGCTATGTTTGTACTTACTTGTTACTGTGTACAAGACAAATTAATGTGAAAAGATGAAAATTCAGTATTATCCTAATGTGAAACATAGCTACAAAATCCTGTGTCTAATCCCTCTTTTGAGGGAGTTGTTCTGAACTGATGAGGGGAAAAAAAATGGTTTTTTCCTAGACCCACTAAAATTAGTAGGAGTTTTGACATTAATAGAGTTAGGGCTTAGTGAGGAATATTTCAGGAAGGAAAAGAGCACAACAAAAATGGCAGTACATTCAGTCCCAAAGAAAGTACAGTCCTCATGCAATGGTCACCCAGTTAACGCTTTCTTACTTGTCTTTCTCGGAAAGGATTAGTGGCTGCAATGGTGTAATAGTTATTTAAGAATGGCTCTAACTAATCAGATGCCTGTTGCTGATATTTGTCAGCAAGGCTTCAGGTCCTCCATCATCCCATCCAGGCTAGGCATTTCTGCCCTAAATCCAGCAGCACACCCCAGGTAGAAATTGAGAAGGTTTTCTGGAATGAACCATGTAGCACCTCAGGTGGCTGGAACTGTAAAAAGTCCTTATCTTTCCTGTCACATCTTTTAATGCTTATCCTGTTATCAACACACAGAACATACCTAGTTTTATACACATACATATATTCATAAGAACAGGTAAGATCCTTCCCCTACAAACACATCCATGAATACATGTTGCTTTCTTACTCAGCTGGCTTGTTCCGTGAATGCATGTTTTTCCTTTTCAGCAAAATCTCCCTCAAAACAGTTTCCAGTGCCCAAGGTGTTGTTTTAAACTGCAGGTTTGAATTCTGTGGCTGTGAAAGCAGGGGATTAGTGTCCCTAGCTCAAGGCAGGCACCATGGGGACAGGTGCCATGCATGTTTCTTTGAGTAGCTCTGCCAGTGCACATTAATCTTGATCTGCAGCATTCCTGCTATTCCAGTCCTGGGCCCCTCTTGTGCCAAATTTTATTTGTTTACAGCTACAGCAGTGCTTACAGTGAGGAAGGAGTTATTGTGAGTATCTTTTGTGAATTTTCAGCTTTCACCTTTTCCTCTGCTGGCTGGACTGGTCTCCTCTTTGGTGCCTGCTGTGAGGCTGGCTGGCACTGCACTAATCCCATGACTCTACATGATCTGAATGCCAAAAGCAGAGAATCCCGAAGTTAATCATTGCTTATGATGACTGACTCAGCCTCTCTAATCCTTTTCCATCCCCAGTCCTTGTCACGGTGCCACTTGACCTTCTTCCTCAGGGCTGCACCGTGTGGTTTGTGCCTGCCACGCACTGCACTGCAGCTCAGCCCGAGGAGGGGAGATCGTTCTGAAAACTTCAGGCTCACACCAAAATTTGCTGGGAGGAGGGATGGTGACGTTGAGCTCCCCGGACATAAAACCGGGAATCTCATGCAGCTGCTCACTCCTCTCTTGCTGTGCTTGCAGCAGAGCCACTTCACCTTTCAAAGCAGAGAGGAGGACCCAGTTCCAGACGAAATGGACTTTTGTGTGCCTCCGGCACTGGGAGTAGAGATGCAATCTCCTGCCACCACCACACCTGCTCTGAATCTGCAGGAGGTCACTTTCATTTCCTTTCATGGCATTTATCACCCCTGGCAGAGGGATAAGGGCAGCAGAACACTGCTGGGCGACTGATGAACACATGATGATGATGATGATGATGATGATGATGATGATGATGATGATGATGACGAAGAACACATGATGTGCTGCTCCTCACTGAGGACTGAGGTTGTGCATCCCTCAGCTCACACAATTCTAGTACACCCTGTTACAGAAAGAAATTGAATTATGTGTTTTGCTCCTACTCAGCTCACCTTGTATATTACACCGAAGAAATGAAATATGCCAAGTAGTTGTAACAGTAAAAAAGTACAAATTTGGCCTTTGTAAAAAATCCTGTGAGCTGATATGCTGATTTTTAACATTTTCCTCTCTTACTGCAGGGTCTGAACAGATTTTTTTCCTCTGTTTCTTGCAGAGTCCCCTTCTCATGCAAAAAGGACCGGGTATTTATACATTACCAGCAAGGCAAAATAAAGTACAGAACTATAAACCACAGGATCACGTTGCTGGTATTTCCAGTTTTAAGCAGGGGAAAAAAAAAAAAAAATCTCAATTTTAGTTCCTTAGAGCATCCAGCTGGTGGTGCCAAATAGTAACTGCAAAGGAGATTTTGTCTGCATTTTGAATGCTTTGAATACAAATTGTTTGGATAAAGTCTTAGACTCTTTTTAGCAACTGCCCGTCTCACTCACAGTGAACTTAGCAGGTCAGCTTCTAAAAGTCAACTGTTGTGTGTTTATGCCTCACACCAAGGGAGATGACCCCTTCTACTCTGATTTATTTGAAAGCTCACTCCGTGCATGGGCTGTAGAAGATGTATATACATGCACATGATCATAAGCAGTGGAAGATCAGGCCCAGGACATTTTGGCCTGGCATAATATGTTTATTACTTCATAAATCACAGGAAACCTTAAGAACACACACACCTGTTTCCCTGGGTGGTGAGTATCTCTGTACCTGGCATTTATAACTTTCGTGCCTGGTGTCCTGTCCAGGCTCTTTAAGAGTCCAGCCTGCTGATGAGTCAGCTTGTGACCTTCCTTTTCTGTGAAGTTCAGTAGTTAAAAGTATTTAACTTGGAAGAAGATACCTGTTTTCAAATTTAAAAAGAGGTGCAAGGGGGAAGTGGTGAAGGAACACCGTGTTATGTTTCACTGGCCAAACACTGACCTGTAAAATGTGCTGGTGAGAACAGAAAATGTAATGCACCGTTGGCTGCAGGCACAGTTTGTTTTCATTCTTTTTGATATTTGGTTATAAGGCTTAGAGCAGGGGGAAAGGAGTGCTAGCCTGAAGTGCTACCTTTCCTGTGGCTCCCTGCCACCTAAGTTGGGGCTGATTTGAAAGAGTCGTGTTCTTTGCTGCCAGACACGAGGCAATGAGGAATAAACTCCAGGAGGGCCAGTTTTTACAGCAGGTCCCACTCAGGGTTATTTCAAGGGAGTGTTTTGCCCTGTTCTGCAGGGTGCCACTGCTCCCATGGGCCTCCTGCTTCCCGCTGGGAGATTGCAGCAGCCTGCTGCTTGCACAAGCCGCGTTCTGCTGAGAGAGGCCAGGCAGGTGGCAGAGCGTGAGTGTGACCAGTCAGGGCAGGGAAAGTGTCACAAAGGTGATGTGGACAGTGACACAACCCAGTCGTGCTGCCTTCACCTAGACCCCAGAAGTGCTGGACTCGTGGTCAATGCAGTTCATGCAGGCACAGTTGTTTTCCAGAGAGTGGCTTCTGTATCTTTGGCCACTGAAACAGAGCAAGAAAATGGTATATGCTGAGTGAACACTGAGAAGGACCTGGCTCCAAAAAGGCATAAGATTCCCACTTTTCCACTTTCCAAAGTAATTCCTTACTTGATTCCAGGGATGAAGGCACTTCAGTATGGGTGCTTGTGGTAAAATCATGGCATGAAAAGGAATATCAATTATATTGTAAAGAAAAAAACTTGTGTATCATTTCTGGTGCAGTAAAATCAATCAGTGTGATTGGTTTGCTCAGTATCTCCAAACACACTGTGCAGTAGAGATATTAGAAAAACACCTCGCTCTGTTCTGAGATCACATGTCTAACAAGTGTGACTTTGTCTGTGTTGTTGTGCTGTGCTGAAGCATGCCTCATAAAATCTCCCAAAGTATTCCCTGTGCCACTCTGGAAGCTAATGTTTTTCCTCAGACTCATTAAGAAAATTAAATCCTCCTCAAAGAATTAGGCCCAAACATTCTGCAAGTGTTTTGAAACCCAGCGCTGCACTCTGCCCCGGGGGCTCTTGTGAAATCCAGGTGTGGTGAACGTGTGAGGATGGGGCTGGAGCACAGCTGGATGAGCACTCACAGCTCACCTTTACAGCAGGGAATTGGGGAGGTCATTTAAATCCCCACAGAATCACTTGCTCTTCTCTCCACAGAGCCTTGAATCTGTCTTACAGCAATGGCCTGGGATGCAGCAAGGAAGAAACCCAGGACAAACACTGCTGACTGTCACATCCACACAAACAGGGAGGTAAAACAGCAGCGCCTGGTTCAGCTCTGGCTCTGCTTTGGCTGCCCAGCCTGGGCTGTGTCACTGAGCAGGGAGCAGAGGGTGGCTGCCTGGCCTCCTGTTCATGTCCAGTCAGACACCTTTGCATGAAATCAAGAGGATAAATGTACCACGGATGGAACTTCTCAAGCTCCCTGCCTGCTGCCTTTTCTCACGGGTGCTTAGTTAAATGAGGCTTTCCTTTTTCCTGCAGGCCAGCAAATAGTTTCCTTTTTCCTTTTGATGTCTCAAGACTCTGTTTTATAGCCTGCCTGCCTTTCCTTAATTCCTTTTGATAAAAGAGCCTTTTATCATGCCTGCTAAAATTGTTGGATAGGTCTATTTGCCATGCCAGGATGAAAATAAATAAGAAGCTTTTTTAAACCCCTTGCATCAGTTCATTTTTCCATATGACTCACCAATGGATTTTCACAATATCATGATTTTTGGTGGGTTTTTTTAATTGAGCTCCAGCTTCTGGATTTTTTTACCTAAAAATAAATATGAAAATACCTTACCTATTGAGCTGTGGTTGCTGAAAAGCACTTAATAACCTGCCCAGTTTTATGTGAAAAGCAAATTACAGGCATATTTATTGTGAGAAAGCTTCAGACTAGGGCCATGATTATAAAATGCTTGGGATCAATGATATTTCATGCACAGTTTCTTCTTGTTTGTTAGCAGGCAAGCAACAAGATAGGATTACTGAAACATTTTGGATTAGGAATTTAATGACTGTTTAGACTGACTGTGTTTACTGACTGTGCTGTCTTAGGCACATGGTAGTTTTCAACATATCTAGAAATGTGACTAATAATTTAGCCAATTACTATAAAAATTAAATGTATTTATGGGCTGGTCAGATGATCTCCTGCTTATGAGTTTTTCTAAACCAGGAATATCAGAGCTACTTAATGAGTGTGGCCTTTAGTTACTGGGAAACACCTACAATGAACACTGTATTTTACAGAATGACTGGAAAAAAAATAGGCTTTGTATAGCTTTTTAAAAATATTTTTTTTATTAGATATAGAATTGTAAAAAAAAACCCCTCAACACTCAAGGTTTTGCTTGGGTGAGCGTTTTAATTTTTTATTCCAAGCTATTGTGTGGCTTGAAAACAGCAACCTATTTTTATACACCGTCACCTTTATTTTAAACAAATAACCTTGCACTCAAATTTTCAGTTCTAACCTAATTAACACAGAATTCTGTGCAGTAAATAATGGCAACATCTCCTTCTCAGAAAGTATAGAAAGATACTTCAATTGGTGCCTTGATTTTTCATTTGTCTAAACTAAATTTTAGAAACTTTTTTCACACATTGGGAAAGTACTACTATAGACCTTTAGTCTGCAAGGAATTAAGTTCATAAGGGATTTTGATGGACTCTAAGATGTAATTTAGCAAGGTCAGTTGTTTTATGATATTATGACATTTTTGATTTTTGCCTCTGCTCCTGTATTTCTGACTCGTGCAGCTTTTCAAGACCTTAGGGTTGAAGCTTTTAATAAGCTACTTTCATGTGAAGCTTTGTTCAAAACCTTGAATTTTGCACCAAACCTCCTGTATTGAGAGAGGGGGAATTTCATTTGTTTATCAGGACAGAAATCAATACACAAGCAAGCAGAGATGACACATTTAGCTGTGAATCTGCCGTGGGAGCAGGGACACGCTGCTGTAAAACAGTTTTGATTTTACAAACCCTGTGTCTCTGCAGGCTGTAAAAGAAGAGTTGACTCATTACACAGCGATTGGAAATGAGCTAAGAAGGACAACAGGAAGTGATGTCTTCTGAAGAAACATCCGCCCCAAATGTTTCCCTCACCAGGGCAAATATGTTTGACTTATATTTATAAAATAGATGGATTGATTTTATAAATAAAGGACAGAGTCTGAACAAAGTTAGATTCTTAATTACATGCTAAAGCTTGTTCCTTTATACTGCACTGTTCAGTACTTGAACGACTACACATAGTTTTCAGACAGGCAGGAATTTATGAACTTACTATTCATACTCTGGTCTTGCCCAGTTTTTCTTCCTCTAAGATTCCTCTGAATCTTAATTGCACACTACAAAACTGGCATTAATTACTGTTGGGCTTTTTCCCTGGTCTCAGTTTTATTGCAGCAAAAAATTAAAAAAATATTTGTAATAACTGGCATTCATCCTTCTTGCATAAATTGAATAAAGCAGATTGCAGATCCAAGCAGTTGTTTTCTTCCTGTTTTATTCCCAGAATACTTTTAATTTTTCTGTGAGTGTTTATTCTCCCTGTGAGAGAAGATGTGTAGGCAACAGGGCAGAGGCTTTCTAATGACAAACACGTGCCTAAACACAGCAGGGCTGTAGCAGATCCCCAGGCAGATATACCCATGGAAAATTAAATAACTTTCTCAATTATCCAATATCAAACCTAGCAGTGACCAAAAATACTTCTCACCTGACACATCTATAATCTGCCCAATTTTTTAGAATATATTTTGTTTGGACACCTTTTTCTGCTCAGTTTCCTCCTCCCTTCTCCCCCCTCCCATAACCACACAAAACTTGTTCAAGAAATGCAGCTATTTTCCCTTAAATTAAACTTCCAGAAGGCAAAAGGCCAAATCCACAGCCAGAATTTTTCAGGTGACGAGGGCAGGGTAGCCTAGCTCAGCTGAGGGCTGCAAGCACTCATTGCTCAGCTTTTAAATTAAAGAGCAGCTTCTCTCTTTCAGCTCTCCTATTTCCAGCATTATCTTGATGGTTGTTGCAGGTAAAAGCCTCACAGCATTTGCATGCTGAGGTGTCCAGTTTGGAGGATGAAGGTTAAAAAAAGGGAAGCTTAGAAACAAAAGTGGCAAACCACTAAAATAGGCATTGGGTCAGGGCAGAGTGCAGAATATTTGTGTCAGAAGAAAGACTGTTATAGCCCAGTCCCTGTCTTTTGCAGATTTACTTGGCATTGCACGCTGATTAAAATCCTTTGAGGCTGATAGGACTGAATACTTGTGGGTGAATTTAAGCTGATATCTAAGGCCTGAAATGCTGCATATTCCTAATAGTCAGGTTCTCTCAGCAGCCATCCTGACTTTTTCCTTTTTTCCTCTGTACCCTTGATAGAGATAACCAAAGCTGGAATTTCTTGAATTTTCCAGTTCTGACCCAGGTCCTCCCACATCCCATTTAACCACTCACATGATAAAATTATTTGCAAATGTTAAATCTTTGCAGGATTATGATCTAAAGGAGTATTAGAGCCTGATCCAGCTACTTCAGAGGCCTGCCCTAGATTTTGGTGATCAGTGTATCAGAGCCATACTAAGGGGATTAAAATGCTGCCAAGTGCTTACTGAAGGTATGGTTCACCTAAAAGCACAGTCCAGTGTCTGACATATCCAGGGCACATTATGTGGAGCAGCTCACCCTGCTTGGGCTGGCACCCCCCCTTGATGGGTTGCAGTGGCTCCAGTAGCTTTCCCTTTGTTTATGCTTTCATCATCCAAATGTTTAGCAGTGTGAATATTTCCTCCGTGCGGCTGCACACAGAGAGATGGATTTCCTCATACAGCGTGTGAGGCCGTGTCCTGGAGAAGTGTCAGGGGTTTGCCAGTGCCTGTGTGACACAAGTGGGTCACCTGCTGCACTGACAGGGAGGGCACCACCTCCATCCACCTGTGTCCTTTCACTTTACCTTGCTGCTTTCCCTGTGTCAGGAGGAACTCCCCTTTGTTTCACAGGTGTGGCAAGCAGAACTGGGGGAATTATAAAGGGGGAGATTTGGCTCTTTTTTCTTTCACCTGATGGCAGGAGATACAGCCAACAGTGGGAGAAGGATGTCCTGAATGTCCAAGAACCAGCTGGTTGAAGACTAGGCAAAAAACCCTCCCAAATCTCTTTTTCTTGTGGTGAGTCTTTTTTTTTTTTTTTTTTGTGTGTGTTGTAAATCTGCTATTGCACCAGAAAGGCTGGAGGCCCAGAAAAGGAAAGCAACATGCTAGACTGAAAGACTTTATGTGCAGAAAAAAAGATATTTCTTTTCCCCCATGTGATTTGCCACAGACCTACAGAAATGATGTTGTCTTGTCTGATATGATGATAGCCCTGTTATGATGTGTTATATGGTGTGCATGTGTATCCAATCACTTTCACACCCATCACAAACACACTGCTAAGAACACTAAGGGAAAAAAAAAACCCTTTTATCACTTCTCTTTTGTGGTCAGGGTCTGTGATGTAGCTGTGTAGCATATGGGCACAACAACTTTGTAGCAGCCAGAATCCAAGTTCCCTTTCCAGACCTCAGTGTCTAGTTTAAGAATACTTCCTTTCTCATTATGTTACATCACAAGGAACAAATGATATTAACCGGTGTAAAATAATCATTCTTGCATAATACCTTTACCTTTCATCTTGGATTTCAAAGCACTTTACAGTCATTAATCTTTACCTCTTAACCCACTAATCACATGAGTAAAGTCTTCCTCACAGAGAAGAAATATTTCTAAATACTTTTACATCCTGTAGAAGATGAGAGGAGAAGCCAAGTTTACTCAGACAGGAACTGGGATTAGAACTCGATGCATCTGCTGTCCTTGAGCATTTTTCTTCCTTTCAAATGTATCTACAGATCCAAAAGACCAAATAAATATTGACATGTAGGTGGTTTTGGTGCATATCTGAAACCTGATGCTGCTGGGTTTAAATTTAGGATCTCCAGCTGACACAGTTCTGTTGCTGTGCAGAGACATAATTCTGTTGTGTCACGTGTGTTACCACAGCTGTCTTGTTTGCTTGTCCCACAAACAGCTCTCTTCACACGCTGGAGTTTGTTCAAAGTGCATTACCAGTTCAGCATATCAGTCCAGCAGTGTTTGGAACAAGAATAAGTCTTAACTAGATGAAGAATCTTCTCCCATGTGGATAACCAGTGACTCCTAATCCTCTCAATCATTCTGTGTAAATTATACAAACTAAATCTATCAATGGGACAAGAACAGAGCTTAACTCAGAAAAAGGTTTCAGAATATGAACTGCAAGTTACTGGAAGATTTAAATTCTTCATAAAACATAAAATACTGCTGTGACTTTTCAAAGTCAAACATTATTTGTCATGGTCTGTGTGCTGATTTTGCCCTGATTATTAGTGTTGTACTCATTTTTGTTCAAGGGTGAATAGGCTTAAGACCAGTGTAAATGTGGACTTACTGTGTGAGAACCAAGAGTGTCAATGAAATTATTTCTTCTGGTAGATGTAACTCTGCCACAGAAATCCATAATACCAGGTTTTGACCCCTGCATAGCTACTGTGTGTGATGCAGTGCAGCCTTTCCCTATCTGCTTCTGCAAAGCCTTGATCACCCTTGTGTTTGTTTCTGGTGACCAAAAGCTGCCTCTTTGATATCACGTATCTTTAGAAGGAATAGGGTTGGCAACAATTCCTTGCCAGAAAACCATCTGGTACTGAGGCCTTCTAAATATAACCACTTACTGAATTTACTGATTTTATTTTTTTTTTCTTTATATGGAATTACTTTTCAGCTACTGTACCCTCTTGGACTCAGGCTGTTGTGCTATTTTTTAATCTTCCCATTGAGGAACAGTATTTCAAGCATTTGAACATTTTCTTTTCACCACTTTTAGGAGAGTCCTAGGCTTTGACCCTGTCACCACCTGAGATGTTTTGAAACTTGCCCACACCTTTATTTACTTCAGGCTGGATTACTGTGAGCCCTGCCAGACTTCCTGCTCAGTCACTGCTGTTAGAAGGTTTTACTACAGTCAACACAGTGACAGCAGAAATTTATAGTATTTTTTAATTTTCAAGTCATTTTATTATTGATTCTTTGCACTGTGTGATGACCTGTCCCTCTTGTAATTCATTTTATACACAAAAACATATTTTCAGCTTTGATCGTAGTCCAATATTTCAGGGGTATAGCTGGGATGAATAAAGAATTTTTTGACCAAGTAGCATTTTTACTGAATTGTAGGATAAAATGGACTAAAACCAGGTGATATATCAGTATTTAAACTGGGACAAAAGGCATGGATCAGGAACTTCAGAATAGTTACTTTAAGACTGCCAGAGGCAAAATCAGACCAAAATCAAGATGGTTTGCAAAAGGAAAATAAATAATTGATGGTAACATAAACAGTATGAGTTGACAAAGTTTTATGGGTGATAGAGCTTGCAATGGACACGTAACATGTATTTGTAAGTGTGGCTTATAAACACACCTATGTTAATTGAATATATGATTAAATTATCCTAAGAGCATTGGACATTCTGATTAAAAAAAAAAAAGAAGAGAGAAATGCAATGTTAAATACCTGGTTAAATGATAGTAAAGGAAAGATGACTGTCAGCTCCATAATCAAGCAGAAGAAACACCCTAAATTTGGAAGTAGGAACTAGATATGTTCAAGCTACAAATAACCTGCAGCATCAGGAGTTTTTTTTTTATTCTGAGGCAAGCCAGCGCTTGGTGCAATTTTCTTTGGTATTCAGAAGCTCTTTAATAGTTCAGCCTTTTTAATTAAGGCTAAGATACTTCTAAAAGGGGTACTATAATGCTATATACATAAGGTACATAGTTAAAAATTAACAACTGGTGTTACAAAATCAAATTAAATTAAGATAAACTTCCTCAGGTATTCATTTATGTATGTATCTTCCTTTGAGTCCTATTTTCCTTCTGATTATCACTAATCTCTGGTATCAGGGGTATATTCAACCTGTATTGAACTGGTAGAAGACATGACTCCATTCCTGCTATTTGCTATTTCACACACACATAAAACAATTCACGCAGAATTTTATCACGACTGGTAAAGTAGCGAATTGTTTTAAAGTAATTCATTACTTTAAGTGGTCCAATGTCCAATTTCAGTAAATAGCATGACTTAAGATCCATTTACTTAGCATGACAATTGCATTACTGTTGGATAAGGTGCTGCTTCTGTGGCAGCAGCAACCCCCAGCCAACAGGACATAACTGAGCTCTGAAATCATTTAGCCTGTCCTATCTGCAGCCTCACCTTCTTGTCAGATGAGACCAGCTCCCCAAAGGGCACTGAAGAAAATGGTTATAATTTGTTGTCAGAACATAAGTCATTTTCTCATCACCCAGATGCAGAGCTGATCCTGCAGCAGTGAAGTCTGTGGAAGTGGGATGAGGCTAAATGGGTGTTAATTAGTCTTAGTGAACTTTTCATGTGTGCAAAAACGTGCTCAAGCTGCAGGTTAGGGGACAGTGAGGATCTTTCAGGGCAAGTGAGGCACAAGGCTTTAATCTGACTTGTCACTACCTCAGTAAAGGCTTCTTCTCCTGTGGTGTTTGTGCTGCTTTTGGAACTATTTCTGGCATAATTGAGAGATCCTTGCTTCTTAAGCATTTCTTAACCGAAGGCCGGCTGATATATTGTTCCTTGGTGAGGGGTTTAGTTGTTCTGTCTGACAGGAAACATTTATATCAACAGCTGTTTGTTGTGTATCTTAATTTGCCTTGTCCCAATGAAGTTTGCTTCTGTGATCTCCCAGGAGAGGTGCACAGAATTGCCTGTGGAGGGTATGTGACCAAGCTGAACTCAAGCAGGTTTGCTCTTTGCATCCACATCCAAACTCATCATATCAGGGAATGGTATGAAAGTGCAAAGGAGAAACTAGACAAGTTACCCTGCACAGAAGAGAGTGAAGGACTTTTTAACAACACAAGAGAAACAGGGGCCTTGGAAAGTAACACTGATGCCCAGCGTTACTTTTTGTTCTGCACACAACTTATTTTGCTCCATCTAATCTGAAAAATGCAGTTGTATAATGACTTTTTGTTAAATAAAAAGTACACTGTTGAACCATTTAATTATACTTTGGCTGACTTGCTTGTATTTACAAATCCTTATTTCCTAAGAATTTTAAAGTAGATGGAATTTTCCAAGGTCTCTCTTTAATTATTTCACCTATGTTTACTTGAGGAGTTTTCTTTTAATCCAATTTCCTCCCTCTTTCCCTCCTTCCACCTTCTTTGCCTCTTTCCTCTCTGTTGCAGAATGCAGCACAGGCATTCAGACTTAGGCAGCTGTCCAAATCTATTTTAAAACAAAAATTTAAATCAAAACTTCTTGCAGCTATAGGGCGAGGGTCACGTGTGCTTGCCCTGGGTCAGCAGCAAAACTTGTGATGATGTTGCAGACCCATCTCTCTGTCCACTCCCAGTAAATAAGTGCATGATGTCAAGCTATAAAAAAGTTATTTTTCAGAAGAAGTCAAGGTGACCTTGTCCCATATAGGACCAGTTGAAAGAACTTGGGCTCAGAAAAAAAAAGAGGGAAGGTAGGTATATATTACCTAAGAAACATAATTTTTCTTGATTAAAAGACTTAGCAAAGCATGTCTAGAGTTAATGAGCAGTTTCATTATTGCCATAAAAATATTATTGGGTATCTGAGGCAGAAAACTGGAAGCTGAAATGCCAAGAAAAAATGGGAGAAGCCACAGCATTCTGAAGAGAGTGAGACACACACTTGCTCTTTTGTAAGAGCAAGTTCATTGCTCCCATCTGTCAGTTTTCCATACTGAAACCCCAGTGAGCCTGCAGTGATGTGCAAAGGTTGGTACTTGAGACAAAGCTTGGAGTAGAGATGGGTGTTAACACGTGAGAAACTGCACTTGTAGCTGAAAACTTGCTGGTATTTTGATTTTCCCCCTGATGGTTCTATGGTAGTTATCCCTGCACGCTTTCCATCTGCTCTGGAGCCCTGCTGGTGCTGGCTGTGGCAGTGAGAGCAGCTCCTGCAGATGAAAGAGCAGCAGTGATAGTGCTGGAATGTGCCCTCGGCCGTTTATCACAGTGACATTGCCAGGCAGGCGACACCGCATCCTTATTTTTCCGACCACTTCTGGCACGAAATCAGGGCAGTGCAGGATGGGGGCATCCATTGCCATGCCAGGCATATGCCCATAAATGGCCTGTGAAGACTCTCAATATGAATTCAACTTAGTTAATGTGGAAAAGGTTTAATTTCAAAACCCCTCTCTCATTTGTAGCTATTTACCACGTTCCTCTGCCACTTCCAAGAGACAGTGGCATTAGAGAAAGGCTGTTTAGGCTCTCTGAAAAAAAAAAAAAAACTAAATAAATTGAAGTAGATATCAAATGAAGGCAATTTTCTAGCTGTGGATCATGTGTGTACTTCTGATTAATAGACCACAGTCTCATAAACTCTACGACATTATTCAGGTTCGAAAGGGTCGGGAATATTCTGGGATATTTTAGTGCAAACAGATTAGGACAAGACTTGCAGGTGATGCTCTCTTTAAGCTAAGTGGCTGAAATGCCAGAAATGTGGTGCTTTTACATCTGGACAAAAGGAAATACTTCTCTTTTTCAGATGTGGAGTGTGGAAGAATTTCTGTGGTTGTAGCCATGATGAATCATGCAGATTGCAGTTATACATCAGTTCTTGTTTTAGGATGGATCTCCATCCTTAGGTTTTGATAATGCTTCTGGTCTTTAAAGGAGAATTGGGAATGTTTCTGCTCTGTATTCCCGTTCCTTCTCCAATTTTTTTTGCAGAATAATTTGCTGGAGGAGCTTTATGGATGATTATTTATATAGTGTTCACTTTTGTACATAGAAAATGTAGCAACATCTCTCATATTCTAGAGCTGAAAATTACGATTTTAACCAGTTGTCTGTAACTCAAATATAGTTACTTATGGAAGCTATAAGTATAAAGTACTTCTTCACAACAATGCCCACCCCAGACCGAAGAAGAGCAGCAGGAGACTTGTCCCCATTGCTTTTGAAATATAATATATTTGTAGAGTAATTACAGAGACAGAAAGCATTTCACAGTGAATGAACGAACAAAGTATTATCATTCTTGGAGAACAAGCACCTAAGTGCTCCTAATGACAAGGTGAACAATTTCTAACATGTGCCTTTAAAACCAAAAAAAAAAAAAAAAAGAATCAGTTTAAAGAGTATTTTGACTCATCAGTCAAGTTTTGAGCATGCTCATGATTTTCTCCCTGGTTTTGAATCCCATGTTTGGGAAGTGATTGGACTGATTGGCTGAGTCATTTTTTGGTGTCTGAACAGGAAACATACTGCAAAAGGCTTAGGGGGGTTATAAATAGAACATGTTCTGAGGGAAAATTGTTACTCAGAGACCAAAGTCTGTTGCTACATGACTGCACAGACGTTGTCTGCTCTACACCACCAGCATTCTTAATGAAAATCCTCTTTTTTTTAAAAAATTTAGATCCCTTCAATTACTTAACACTATTTCTTTACATCTTTATTTTATTCAGATGAATGTGTAAGGAGAGTAATCACTTTATAACTTCAAAATAAACTGACTTGATAGCAGTCCTTTTGTTTTCAGGGCCTGTGCTTTTGATTCCCAGAACATGTAAAAAGGATCTATGTTGTTAACCCAGGCAAAAAATATTGTGGACAAATAATGGAAATAAAATCAAACTCCCATAATTTACAGCTGGACCCAAAGCTAATCCAAAGTCAGTAGGAGTCTTTCCACTGACTTTGTTAAACTTTGCATATTTGTGCTCAGAAGTGCTGGTAATAGAGCCCAGCCAAGCCCTGGGAGATGCTCCAAGCCCTTGTTCTCAGCTGACCCCCTTTGACCAGAGCTGTTAGGGTGAAAGTGGAGCTGCAGGCAGTATCAGGGGCAGACAAAATGAAAATCTGGAACAAAAAAATACAGCAGAAACACTAAACCAGAAAAGGCTACATATAAATAACAGTCAGTGGTAGCAGTATCATGGGCACTTCTGCCTCCAGGCAAGCACCTACACATCTAGAAGTAATGACATGCAGACATTAATTTAGTTTAAGATGCTTATTGGTGATTTGTAGACTAATGTTTTAGGCAAAACTGAATGCAAGACCTGGCAAGTTTCCAAAGTCTGGGTGTGTTGTGAAATAAAAAATACAAAAATACAAATTTTCTCTCCATGAGCACCCAGCAAAATGTACGTGCTTGCTAAAAACCCTAACACTGCGCTAAGAAAAATGTCCTACTCTGTCACTACCTAGAGTAAATGATAAGAGAAGTGGCATGAAGGAAACCAGCCCTTTAACTCAATTCATTAAAATGGGAGCCTGCTCAAAATGCAGATTTTTTTTTTTCAATAAGGAAGTTTCCTCTCTGAAGTTTCACAATAAACCATTCTCTGAAACAGTCTTGGATAGCATTCATATTGTACTGAAGTTCAGTATGAATTATCCATGTACAACTAAAGTTCTGTTTACCATCTGATAACAAATATTTGTCTCTGTGAGTGAAAGTAAAAGGCCAGTGATCTCTTGATCACCAGGAAGTAAAAAAACCATTGGAATCCAGTGGAGATATTTCAAACTGACATTTTTTTTAATTCTGAAAATGCCTTTTAGTCTTTATCTTACACATTGCTAAACTGTGTTGGTGAATGGGTGATGGCAGATGCGTATCATGAAAGAGCAGCATAATTGCTGCTCATTAAGGAATTGCAAGGATGCAATATAGGGAGCTAAAAGCAGCACTCATATGCAGAAAGAAGAGCTTGCAATTCAGGAAGGCAGAAGGGCAAAAGAAGGCTTTTGGGCTGTGCTGAGTTTCACAGGTCCATCCCACGTGTGAATGGCAAATATTGGCAGAAGAAGGGCGCTTACAGAAATGTCAGCTCTGTGAGCAACGAGGAACAATCCTGCAGCAAGCTGATGGACGGAGCTTGTGCTGAACAGGATTTCCCCTGGGCATGTGGCGTTGTTAGTCTTCATTTCAGCTGCTGAGGAACGCACTTGTGCCCAGGCTTTGTTCTCTCCCCAAGTGCTGCTGGTGCCATTCCAGGCAGTTCTAAGTGGTTTTGCTCTCAGTGTGTTCAGGCTCTTCCTCCACTAGCTGGGAGCTGTTATTTCAAACTCTGGGTGTTGAGGAGCAGGAAGGGATGCCATCTGCCCTGCTGACAAATTTGACGATGCACGAGACCTTTTTTTTTAAATTAGAGAATACCCTTGTTTTTTTAATGCTGGCGCTAAGAGGAAAGCTACTGGCAGATGGTGCAAGTCTGAAAAGGTCTCCCTGTAAGCTCTGCTTGTTTGTTTGAAGTTGCTAACATGACATGTTTAAACACTAAACGGTGAAGTTCATAAAAATATTTTGCGGGTTGTCAGGAACAATATTGCTTGTGCCGCGATCCGGTGCGATCGTGCGCGCTTGAGGACAGCCAGGGAAGGGAAAGGAGGCTGTTCAGCAAGCCCTGGCGTCACCCTGGGAGCTGGTGACAATTTGTGGGCTGGCACCGCTGTGCCAAGCGCTGAGCTAATGGCCAAGTGGTGGCAGGAGATGCGGTCCTGCAGAGCCTGGCGTCCCTGGGGGAGGCAGCAGCCGCAGCATCCTCGGCATCCCCAAAACCACAACCGGGAGGAGAACGGCCACGGCCTTATTCCTTCCACACACGCTGTCAAGCACTCGCTAAAACCCTTGTTTGGCTGTGCCGGGGGGGCTGTGGCACAGGCTTTCCCTGTCGTTAGCAGTGCTGAAGGGGATTGCACCCTCCTGAGCCCCTCTGAAAGCGGCAGAGGGGTTCTGGCAGCGCCGATGCCTGTGCACATCACCAAGGCAGCACCGAGCTGCCCTGGGAGCAGAGATGTTATGTAAACCTTCCCCACAGGGTCATGGAAAACTGACAATGCTGGCGGGGGGCCAGTTTAACTGGGAAACTGAAGTTGACTAAGCTTGAACAACTTAATTATCCCACAAGGTTAAACAGGTAAATGGCTTTAGGCCCCATTTAAGAAATCAGGGATGAAAGAGTGGAGGCAGGAATAAGCTGCTTTTTTTTTTTTTTTAATTTTTTTCCCCTGTGATCAGATAAGAAAGAGAAATCTTCAGTGGTGCTGTAGCTGGATAGAAAATTGAAAAAGAAAAAGGCCTGGAGTTGCAGTGAGTAGTTAAAAAGCAATTAAACTTTGAAGAGCATATTCCTGAGTAGTAGGTTGAGAACATGGTTTTATTTTTACCCAGGAAGAAGTGCAATCTTTTGAGGATAATTTTCCTAAGTTTAAGGTAGTGATTAGAGACCTATAGCTGTCAGTTTTATAACACCAGGTTTGGGGAAATGTCTCCTCTGTGTCTGTACTGTGGGCAGCCTGGCAGTGCCAGGAATACCTTCAGGTTTAGCAGTTGTGTTGCTGTGCTGCCATTTGTTGTTCTTTTTTCTTTTTTTTTTTTTTCCTCTTTTTCTTTTTCTTTTCTTTCTTTGTTTTTTTTTTCTCTTTTTTGGCAGTGAGCAAGTTCAGAAGAGAAGTTGGTTACTGGTTTAAATGAGCATAGCATTCACTCCAGTGAAATGTAGGAGGCTGGATGAATTTTCTCTCTTAACGATAAGAATAGTAGTGAAAAATATCAATATGCACATTTCACTGGGCATACCCACTTACCTCCTGAACCATGACAACTGATCAGTTTTGAACAAAGTTTACATATACAATTATTTGTATAAACATATTTAAATCATACTGAAATGCAAACCCATAGGTAAACCAAATTTTTATCATTATCAACACTTCTTGCTGAAGTATGTTCAAGTATAATGAGCAAAACTTAAGTGGAACCTATGGGTCCTCAGTTATTCCCCTCCTATTGACAGGATCCTCTGACCATAAATGGCATTAAACGTGCATAACTCTTGTATCTTAGCAACCTTATTTTTTAAACAAAGGGGGTTTGAATACATATAATTTATTAATTTTATGCTGTCAAGACAGACAATAATGTATAACAGACAAAACTCATGCCCAGCAGTTGCTGGTTGTTTTCTATTATCTCCATAGAGCAAGTCAGAAACATTTGTGTTAGATGATTTTTAAAAAAGAACGTATCTTCTTCCTGACCATTCCTTCCTGCCTGAGCATAAGAAGTGAGGTCACCTCTCCTCTGACACAGTGTAATGCAGCACAGTAAATGATCAGTCACCAGAATCTCCCAAAGTAAACTCTGGCATTGCCAAAGAAACTACCTCCTTCCCCGAGATTTAGCACCGACATCGTAACACGGCTTCGCTCATGCATGTGCAGTCACAGCAATTAAAGAAACAACTCCAGAAGCACAGACCAACTACATGTGTTTAACTTAAAAATGAAGAAGACTGCAAGGATGGCACTGAGAAGTGTTGTGGTTTCATCCTTGAGTTAGGCAAGTGTGTTTGAGTGTTCAGCTGCCCGAGAAAGGGTGATTTCCCTCAAATATCTCTGCATTTGGACTTATCATGATGGCCCTCCCTGGTTCAAACCCTCTGTCACTCTTCCATTAATGACACTCAGGGAAGTCTTTGTTCAGTAGCACCCACAAAACATAAATAGCATTTAATTAAATAAAGTCTCTGCTAAGATTTAATATGCTAAGATCAAAGGAGGTGGAAAGTGATCTTTGTCTCTGACAGAAGGTTTCCCACAGACAAGAAATAATCTAGGTTCTTGCTGACAACACATATAGAAAAGTTAATTTGTATTAAGAATATGTTTATAGAATATTCCCCTTACTCACTGACAGCCACATTCTAGGAACTGTTTCCATGCAGGTGTGTGAGTTGTTTCTATTGTTTGGGTTTGGTTTTTTTTTTTTTTTCTTTTCTCACAAAATTTCCCCAACATGTCTCTCACATAGCACTGTGTTTTTCTCCTGATACAATCTGAACCCTCTCTGCCTGTTTTGCAATGTGACAATCCCTCAAGCAGCTGGCAGTTACTGGCTCATGCAGGTGTTTTAGCACCCCAGCAAAGCAGAGTTTATTTCCCAGTTGCACATAGCCTGGAATCACTTGGCTTGGAAGAGTGTACGTTAACTTAAATTCCTTTATCACTTTATCACATCCAAGTTTCATTTTTCTCTGCAAAGCCTTAATCTGAAACCAAGTATGGCCAAAGTCAGATCACATTTTCAGGGAAGGTGCTAGCACAGCAGTGCAGGAAGGAAATCTTATCAGCTTTGCTGAGCTCGGTGGGTTAGTTTTACAGAGAGTCGTTTGTCAGCACAATCCAAAGCAGCAATGCTGCAAGCACTGGCTGGGGAAATGAGGCCTGATCCAAAGCCCATTGGAATCCATGCAAAACAACACTTAATTACTTGATCCTTTTCTCTCTGAAGTCAGTGAGATGTTGACTTTTATTTCAACAGAAGCAGCTCCATGGCTTTGATATCTCTCATGTATTTCTGAGTACTGACTTCTGCAAACCAAAGCAGAATCAAAAGCTTTTTTTTCGTTCTTTTAAGCACACAAACCCAAGTGTCAGAAATGAAAATATAAAATATCTGTGGAATAAACTCTGATGACTTAACATTGATAAAATGAAGGCTTTTAGTGGTATTCTTAAGGGTAATAATAAAAACATATCCTTATGAAAGACTAAATCTTTTAAGAGATGACTAAAAGACTGGCTACAAGTAGGAAAGAAAAAGATGCAACTCTTTTTAATAATGGTTTATTCCACCCCTCATAATGTCCACCTTATTTGATTATCTATCAAATCTTCTCAAAATTCAAATACACCTTACAAGATGATATGTGCCCCATGAGAGGTTTAAAACATCTTAGGGTTGTGACTGTTGCTTTTCAGAACTCAAAAAATGTTTCCAGGATTTGTAATTACAAGATCACCAGAGCTAACATCGTCCCTTAATGAAGTAAAATGACACTTCATTTTGTCATTTTACTTTAATGGAGGTGTGACTCCATTAGAGGAATAAATACAGGACCATTATTTCATGCTTTACTAAAATTAAAGTTATCCTAGAGATTTTAATATTAATTTCTTCTGCCTTTAAAGGAAGATTTTTTTTAATTCATGAGCTGAAGATTTTGAAGAGGCTGGTGCTGGCTAGCTGGTCTGTCTCTCTATGAAATTGCATTTAGCAAAGTGTCTAAGGAAATGAATTGATTAATGTTGAATGATACCAGGAGCAAGAGATCGTCCTGTGCCTATATTTGGTGTATTGTTAGAAATTTCACATAAGCAAAATCCTTTTTAGCCTCAGGGAGATTTAGCCAGCAAAGACGTGTGACCCAAAGAGTGAAATTTCCTAGATTTGTGTCAGTAACATGCATCAAACAAGCTCTAACTCCTGTTTGTTAAAAAAACAGAGAAAATACAAGTGGAAAACTAAAACCACCTCCATGCGTGCCCAAAACCCAAACAAGAATATTTGCAGGGAGGGAAGAAGGACTGATGCTACCAGCCTGGGGGTGTGTTACTGACCAGGTGTGCTGAGGGATGGCTTGTCAGAGCTCCCAAAAGACAGAGGCAACACAGGGCAAACACAAACCCTAGCAGCCCGGAGAGCCCCGCTCCTGTTTCTGCAGCAGCAGCACTGAGTGTGTGAGAAACTGCTCACAGGAGGAAGGCAGGATGATGAAGGACCCATCCCCAAACTTCCCTAGCAAATGATCTTGGAGCCTCCTGTGGGAAAAAGGCTAGAAAATTAGCTGTGTATGCTTCACAGGTATTTCTGTCTGCTTTTTTCTAATGAATCAAAGTGTTTTGAACTCTGCCTCAATGGACCTGTATAAATCTGTTAATGTGCTTGGAAACTTGAACACAAATGTTGTTTAGAAGGTGTCTCACACTGGAATAGTTCCTTTATATGCTAAGGGTATTAGCTGATACACCCAGGACTGGGTAGGAAGGGCTATTTCCTGCACATGTGGTAAGAAAATCCAGCTATTCCAGGCCCCAGGAAAATTACATGCTCCCACGTAAAGAATCCAGCTTCCTTTCCTTAGATCTGTTTTCTTTTCCTCACTCTATAAAGCAAAATCCCTTCACAAGAACCACCCTAATGGCTTTCTATGTTGATATAAACCAAAAAGCATTAATGAAGGAAGAGAACATGAAAATTTAGAGAAGCATTAATGAAGGAAGAAAATTTAGAGAAGCATTAATGAGGGAAGAGAACATGAAACTGATTCTCACCAGAGATGAGTACGATGAGCAACTTCAAACCAAGAACAGGAAAATACCCATAGTGGCCTTTCACATGATGCAGCAGAATGTTACCCTCATACCAGGGTTTCATTCCTCACAACCCCCATAAGGGGAGGAAGTCCTATTACCTGCACCCTATAGGTCAGAAACTGATGCATGATGAATTCTCCAAGTCATAAAGAAAATAAATGATTGAGGAGGGATGGTCTCAGCATCGTCTCCTGAGAGTCAGGCCACAGCCAGGCCATCCCTCTTGTTTGAAAAATTCAGTTAACTTTGAAGACACCCACAGTTCATCAGAAAGGATCAGACAAGTTGTTTGAATGCCACAAGAAGGGCTTTTATTGTGCTGGATATGTAGATAAGAATCCATTAACAAGAATTTGAATAGACAGGCTTCCACACTTCAGGAAAGGGAGTGCTGCACATCACCAGCCACGGAGAGGGATCAATATCCTACCGGAGAGTTAGCAGGCACAGCTTCATACCAGTTAATATGGCTGGATTTTTTTTTTTGTACGGACCATTCTCCTTTCAGTGGAGGAGAACAAGCTAGGATTGAACAAAACCATTGCAAAGCAGCTACACTGTTAAAAACAGGGTTAGGAGCTTGGTCTCAGGAAGGCAAGGCTGTGCAGCACCCAGGGAAGTTACTCTTTCCCTTTATGCTTGTGTGTCCCACACCTCAAAGAAGGGAGGGTGGGCTAGGATATCCCACAGAGTCCCATGTAATGCCAGATTGGCGGCTCCTGATTAATGCTTATTAATCTAATCTTTAACTGATGAGTGTCCATCTTAGCCCAGAGACTAGACTGTATCTCAGTTATGTTTTCCTTTGCAAAGAGGTAGGTGTGACTGTGAATAAAGAATTTCTTAATTCTGGTTAAGTAACATCTAATGAAACATAATTTTTAAAGATGGTTGTGATAATAGTTTAGTGTGAATTACACAGTCATCTTTCAGCCACTTTCAAAGATCAAAACGTTAAGGACAATGAGTAAATACACTAATTGTAGTTAATAAACAGCAAGGTTCCTGCTGGTCTTCATGCAGCCCCTGATGATGCAGAAAAGTTTTGGAAGAACTTGGCAGGAAAGGGTTATCTTTTTATGGACTTATTTATTTTTCTGAGAGGCATGGAGGGGAAGAGGACAGTTGTGAAGGTGAACAGACGTGTGGGAGATTGGTGCCGTAAGCATCTTTCCTAAAAAAAGAAACATCTATCCTAAAGAAAGAAGTTTTGGAATATTTCCCAGTAGGGGCTAAAGTCTTTCAGAGTTTATATTTTCTGGGTTCTCTGACTCTCAGTGGTGGACTGAAACTAGCAAGACTTTGTAAAAATCATATAAATATGATTTCTTTCATACACCCATGCCCCTTTGTTAACTAGAGATCACTTTTGTTCTGGAAGTTTGCCAAGAGGATTTTCTCATTCCTTGTTCTTGCCTTCCCCAAGGCTGCTAAAGATGATAGTCTTTTAGATAAAAGGAAATGGTATGCACAATTTTTTCTATATTGTTGCTTTTATCACTTGGAGGAAAAAGTACAGCTAATCTCCTGAAGTTAAATCAGCAGACAAACATATTGCAATTCAAAGTTAATCATTGAGTAAAACTTGGGTTCAGCCAAGCACATTGCAGAAAACTAGAAGACAAATTTCAACCCAAATGAGAGGTATTTTCTACAACAAAATTCTTGCCTTAAGATCAACAATTTTTATTTTTTTTTTTGAGAGTTGGCTAAACCACTTGGGTCGCTAGAGATTATGTTACATTCAGCTGTGCATGGATGAAAAGGGCCACATTCACACTTGTTTTCCCTCCACATTATCCAAAAGCCACTTCAAATTTGGCTCAAGTGTGAAAAGGGTCAGAGCTCATGTCATGGCAGGCCAAGGGTCCCACTCCCTTACTCCTGCAGCACCACTTAGGTGTAGTGACTGTGCGGCACACGTCAAAATATTGATGACTGGCTGAGGTTACCTATAAAGTGGGCCTGTTGGGGCTTTAGGTTAGCAGATATGGGCGTTAGCTCATTTGCCCTTTCTGTTGCAGCACTTCCAAGTGATTCCTGATTGTTTTTTCTTTATTCCTTTTCCATACAACTTCACATCTGCCGTCAGCAAGATGTTACTGTTGATGGGAGTCGGGGAGTTACAGTGCCAGCGCTGCTGGCTGATCTTGAACTTTCTCCCCAGTGGTTTCCTGTTTGCCTGCTGACCTGAACCTTCTTAAACCTGCCGAATATATGACAACCTTTATGCCTCCTCAAAACCAGAACTTTAGTAGCCGAGAGGAAGCGCCCCGGGGTCCCCATGCCGCGCTGTCCCTCGCAGCGCTTCCCCCATGGCAGGTGGGGCCGCTTCGTCCCGCTCGGGGCCCAAAACCACCGGAACGGCCTCGGGAAAAAGCCCCACAGAAGCCCCGCTCGGGGCAGCGGGGGACGCGCACCTTGCGGGGCTCGCCCGGGGCAAGGGCCGGGCCGGAGCCGGGGCTGGGGCCGGGGCCGGGCCTGAGGCGGGCGGGCCGCGGGCCCCGCCCCAAGCCCGGCGAGCCGCGCCGAGCCAGCGCCGGCAGCATGAGGAGCGGCGCCGCCGCTGCAGCCGCTGGGGCCGCGGGACAGGCGGAGCAGGTGCGGCGGGGCCGGGCAGGGAGCGGGACCCGCGGGCTGGCGCTGGGCACGGGGGTCCCTCCGCGGGAGGGAGGGAGGGAGGGAGGGAGCGCCCCGAGCCGGGCTCTGCTCTGCGGGCGGCGGCGCTCGGGGCCGGCCGGACCGTGCCGAGCCGGGCTGGGTTGTGCCGTGCCGGGTTGTGCCGAGCCGGGCTGTGCCGTGCCGAGCCGGGCTGTGCCGTGCCGAGCCGGACTGGGCTGTGCCGAGCCGGACCGTGCCGTGCCGAGCCGGGCTGTGCCGTGCCGAGCTGGGTTGTGCCGTGCCGGGCTGTGCCGTACCGAGCCGGGCTGTGCCGTGCCGGGCTGTGCCGTACCGGGCTGTGCCGAGCCGGGCTGGGTTGTGCCGTGCCGGGCTGTGCCGTGCCATACCGGGCTGTGCCGTGCCGAGCCGGGCTGTGCCGTGCCGAGCCGGACTGGGCTGTGCCGAGCCGGACCGTGCCGTGCCGAGCCGGGCTGTGCCGTGCCGAGCTGGGTTGTGCCGTGCCGGGCTGTGCCGTACCGAGCCGGGCTGTGCCGTGCCGGGCTGTGCCGTACCGGGCTGTGCCGAGCCGGGCTGGGTTGTGCCGTGCCGGGCTGTGCCGTGCCATACCGGGCTGTGCCGAGCCGAGCCGGGCTATGCCGTGCCATACCGGGCTGTGCCGAGCCGGGCTGTGCCGAGCCGAGCCGGGTTGTGCCGTGCCATACCGGGCTGTGCCGAGCCGTGCCGTGCCGGGCTGTACCGAGCTGTGCCCCATTGGCGGGTCCGGGCGTGGCGCTCCCGGAGCCCTCCCGGACGGTGGCACCGCGCTGGCTCGGACGGCCACGCAAGAAAAGTAAAATAATCTTTTCGCTCCGTGAGTACCCTGCGATTAAGACAGCCGAGCGCTTTCCAGACGTGTTACAACGCTGGAGTGGGCTGTTGGTTTGGACGCGTCCTAATGAGTGTGTTAATCAGCGTAACATCCTTCTCTGCTCACCTTTTGGGCTAATTGAGAATGGCATCTGCTGAGTTTCTCTTTGCGCTTAGAAGTGTTTAATAGTGGTTGTCTTGTCGTGTTCGCTCCTTTTTTCATGTGTAAATTCAGCATGTGACTTGAATTCAGATGCCTGGCTCGTGGAGTGGTGATTGTACATTTATTTGCCCCTACGCCTGTAAGGTTGAGCCAGTATCAAAAAGTTTTAAGTTCTCTCTGAAGCTTATTGAAAAAGAACTGGAGGTCTCTGTCGACTTTAAAAACTGTTTACAATTGGCAACCTTGTTGGTGCCTTGAGCCAAAATGAGATCTGAGCGTGGAAATGGGACTGCATTTTTGTATTTAAAGATGGTCCCTTGCAGGTCAAAACGGAGGCATGTTGGCAAGGACGGGAAACTTCGTGGGAGCGTGAACTTTTTTTTTCCCTTTTTTTTTTTTTTTTTTTCCTTCCCTGCCTTTCTTTCTCTTCAGAGACTCTGAACCTTGCAGTAAGGTGGAGCCCTGCAGTCCTCTGCTGCCAGTCCCAGCTGCGGTGTAGCTGCCCCCTCTCTGACTCTGCTTTTGGTTTTGAGGAAGTTCTTAATCTCTCTGTGACTCAGTGTTCTAATCTTTAAAATGACTTAATAAGACTTGTCACGCTTGCCTCCCAGGGACATTAACATCTAATTGATGCTCACGAAGTGCCTTGATCTGAGAGAAAAGAGGGCATCTTGCTTCCCTCATTTCGCCACTTTATTTTGGGTGCTAATTATATTACATGGGTGGAAAACAGATTGTCTGACAGCCGAACTGGAATTCGTGTCTGTTGTCATTGACACAGGCACTCTGAGTGTATGCCCACTTATGCTTAGTTTGAGGTGTCCGGATGTTTCTCTAAAAACGGCGGGGTTTATCCTTTCTGGAGGATGCATCTGAGAAATTGCGCTGAAGCAGCAACAGACTTTTGCTCATAACTCTAGAGATACTACACAGTTTTTTCTCTGTGTATTATGAGGTCAGTAAAGGTTTTAAGAATTAAACCTGTTGACTCAACTCTCAGCATGTCCCTGATCTTAAATCGTACTCCGCCTGAATCTTACCTTAGTCTCCGTTTTTCTCATGTTTTACTTCTTTAGAAATAGAGAAAACATACAAGTTTACTCTTCTCGAAAATACAAGCTTTAGAATGCAAAATGTAGCTGTTAAACCGTTTTACTTGCTGCTCAAAGGAGTAATTAGCCACTTTACTCCGCGTGACTTGAATCTTACCCCACCTCCTCCTTATCGCTGCTGCCTCCCCCTCGGGCAGATAGCAGAGCCTGGCAGTGGCAATAGCAGGGGTCTGGGATGATGGGGTCACCATTAGCACACACCAGAAGACATCAGTATTCATAAATCAGCTGATGTGAGTGGGCACCCTGCCCTAACAGCTCCGGCACCACGGGCTTTGTCACCTAAAACTTGGGGTTGCTGAATTCTCAGTCCTTTCCCTACGTGTTGGTTCCTCTCTAGGGCGGGTCTGTGCTCGGAGGCTGCTTTGTGACAACGGCGTTTGACTCATACGTTTGATTCAGTTCTCCTTTTCAGCATTGTTGCTGCAGGATTGTCCTTCCCCACTGCTAAAATGGACGTGCGGCGTTGATACCTGACAAATACACCTTCTAAAACGCTGTTTGATGTTTGTTAGTGCTGTTCTTTTCACGGTACTAGGGAAAAATGCTGCAGATGCATCTTAGAGTGTGTGGTGGAGAAGCGAAGTTCTGAAGGAAAACTGGAGCATGCTTCATTCCACTTCCTCCTGCCGTGTGGTCTGCTGCAAGTGATGTGACTTTACTTGCTCTGTCTGTAAAATCAGGTGAATTCTTAATAAATCAGTATAAAGGAAAGCATATAAAAATGGGAAATCGTCTCTGTTTCACCCTGAATTTTTTTTGTTTGTTTTTATTAATTGCCTCAGTGTTGCTCTGAAGTTGCATGGCATTACCAGATCCCTGACATCAGGGTGGTGCTGTTTGTGGGGAGATCAGATTTCCTTCAGTTTCGCCTAGAATCTAGAAGGATGATCTGAAAAGGTTTTATTTTTATTAAGATATGCTGAAGCAGGGTTTTTTAGTCTCCTGTTGATATCCTGTTCCTTGTGGAGGTGAGAGAGCCAATGTTTTGGCTGGAGATGTTCTTTAAAACAGGAGAGGTGATTGCTCTCCAGTTTCTTCATGAGTATGCTTTAAGTCTTTCACCTCTTTTAGCACATACCTTGTATCTGCTCCAGCTGTCTCACTGCTGTGGTATTTTATAACTCGTACCTTGAAAAGGGAGAAAAAAAGTGAAAACTTTGAATGTTTCCCATTGGGACTCTCCCATGTGGCTGTGCCATTTGTTGTGAATGCTTGGTAACCTGTGTCTGTTTCTTTGCCTCACTGTGATTCCCCTGGTGTCAGCAGAAAAGCTCTCTTCCCTAGTGGAAGAGGCTTTGCTTCTTAATGGCATGGTGTGTTTTGATTCCCTTAAAATGAAGACAATTTCAGGTGTCTGAAACTGAGATCTGCCTCCCAATGGTCCTTCTGTTTTCTCAGTTTGCTCACGTGTTGGATCCAGAATCGAGGAGTACAGAAAGGCTGAGGGGTTGCTTTCTGTGTCTGTGCTGGCAGCCTGGCTTGCATGCATCTGTGTAATAGATGTGTACCTGTATAATAGGAATTTGGTGTCTGCGTTTTGTGTGTGAGCAAATTCTTGGCTGCACCTTTCCTGTTCAAGCTCTTTCTGTGTGAGGAGCCCATGAACTTGAAAAGTGTGGCCTCCACTCTGTGTCTGGCAGCTCAGCTGTGCTGGGAGGGCACACTTTTTGTTTCTCATCACTGGAAACAGTTTAGAGGTGTTTATACAGCAAACTGACTTTTTCAGAAGTGGTATTAGTAGTTCAGGGTACATTAGACTGATAGATATTCTAAATTAAGGCTATTAAGTGTCCACTGATTCAGTGACTGTGCAGATACGCAGTTAATATTGTATTGTGACACATTCTGAAAATTGCTGTGTTTATTTTTGACCTGGAGAAGATGACTAATGCTTTCATGTATGCATAGTTACATTTACAAGCAAGTAAAAACTTCCCCAAAATTATCTTTAGACTCCTAGTTCCATGAAAGGAAAAAAAATTCAGACTCGTCCCTAAATCTGAGCTGTGTGTGCTATCAAGCCTTCTTTCTGCTCTGGGCTGATAACCCTGTGTTCAGTGGGAGTTATGTTTTCAGAGGTTTTATTATCTCCTCCAAATTTTTTGTGGGCAATTTACTGTGTGGGAGAGGAACAAGAGCAACCCCATTCTGTGTTAGGAAAGGTAGGTGATACCACAGCACAAATTAGAAAGACACTACTGGCATAGCTTATGTTTAGTTAAATTCTGATTGTTCTTATTTCAATGTCCCAGTAACACTGATGTAATTAGGAGGAAACTTGGGTTTGTTTTTTCTTGCTTTTGGCCCCCTAGAGTTGTGATGGTGAAGCAGGTGGTTTATGGAATTGTGTGATGGAATTATGTGGATTAGATCTAAACTTTTGTTCTTGGCTCTGGCATCTCCTCTGCCGTGCTCTGGAGAAATAATGGCAGCAGTTTCTCCAATTGCTGCATTCTACCAAGGGGACATTACCAATTCAGTTTTTAAAATGACTGTGCCTGGCATTGTGTGTTGTGCAGTTTCAGCTTCCTCAAAAGCAGTTTCTTTGGACCCGTTAGTCCACGATAAATCCTTCTCAGTCCTTTTAAGCTTGCAGCTTATTGCCTGTTTGGACTTCAGTAATGCCCAAAGGGGTGCTGCAGTTCATCGTTCTCTACTGCTGCCATCGCCAAGCATCAAAATAGAATTTCTGGAGCCATGCGAAATTTTTGTTGGGAATAAGCAGGGATGCTTTGTAATCAACTTTAAATAGTCCTGTGGTAATTCAACAGACCTTAGACCACCCTTCCAGTACCAAAAGGGGCTACAAGAGAGCTGGAGAGGGACCTTTAACAGGGGCAGGTAGTGATAGGACGAGGGGTAATGGTTTTAAACTGAAAGAGGGCAGGATTAGATTGGCTATCAGGAAGAAATTCTTTGCTGTGGGGATGGTGAGACACTGGAACCATGATATTTTTATTATATCGTGTTACTTTTAGAAGAATAAGGACATTAAAATACCTGATTCTGGTAACATATTTTGTCATTTTCATACCTGAATAGGTGACTCCCATAGCTAACTGAAAGGTTTTTAAATCTTCCAAGATTTTTTTTTCCTAACCTATGATGTGCAAATCATGCATGATGGAATCCAGGGAAAAAAAAAAACAAACAACAAAACAGTTTTATAAACAGCAAAACAGAAGGTGGAGCAGAAGACAAATTTCCCCCTCTCTTTGAGAAGACTCATGTTTGGCAGATAGTGGAATTCTTTTTTGTGTGTAATCAGATAAGAGTGTATTGCAAAGACCATAATCTGTGTTATTGGCTGAGGTGAGCCCCATCTGTTAGTGGTGTCAGGGATGTGCAATACCCTTGCCCTCTAAACTCATGCACGCAGGGAGCAGCACAGAAGGATTTACAGAAACAAATGCAGGCTCTGAAGGCAGTTGCTAAAAGCAAAGGGAGGAATTCAGAACGGAATGCAGTGTTCCCTGCTGACACCCTTTCTAGCTGAGGAAACCCTCTGGTTAAACGAGAACTTTACAAGATACTGGGTGCTTTTTGGTTTCTGCTTATTCATAGTTTGACCTCCTTTCCTACAGATTCACCTGTTGTACGTGCTTGTAATCAGGCTGGTTTTTTACTGATTGTCTTATAGCACCATGTGCTGATCTGGGGAATAATTTAAAATAGCAAACTGAGCTGATTAGAAGAAAAAATGGGCTTGTGTTGGGCTTGACTTCGTGGTGGTAAATATGCAGTCAGTGCTAATCACCCCCATGTCATCATTCACCCCAGCTGTGGGTCAGACACAGGATCTGCTTGTGCACTTGAATTGCCAATGCTTTTCTCCTTTGAGAGGCAGTAAAAGAGTGAGCATCCTGACATAAGAGCTTACTTCTCCAGGTCTCATTTCCATCCTAGGTGAACTCAAAGAACTTCTGATGGAATGTGATATTTGGGCTTGGATAATTTATGTGAATGAGTTCTCATTCAGGTCTGATCTCCTGGCCTTCTGCTTGGTATTTGATTTTCCCCTTTCACTGAGTGCTACAAATTCTTATGGTTGCCACCTATGCAGCCAACTGTTTCTGTCAGTTCAGAAAATTGTTTCAGTAATTACATGGCTGTAGGGACAGAAGAATATTGAAGTTTGGAGCCATTTTTAAGATTTTGGAGTGTGAATGCAGAGTGTAAATTCCTCCCATGTCTATCTGGATTTTTAAAAGTAACAGCTGACACCCCTGTGTACAATATTTGCATTCAGTACATTAATGTGGTTGACTGAGTGTCAGAAACATGCACATGGTTAAGGCTTTGGACACAAGCTCCATAAATATGAACTATTGGTGCATTCAAAAACGGAGTTTGCGAATGTAATCAAATACCTCTTGCTGTACTCGCTCTCGGAAACTCTGCCGTTGCACCAAGTCAACATTAGGTGTCCCAAAAATGCATTAGGAAGAGTAAAGCTTGTGTAAAGAGAAAAGAAACCATCCTTCTGTTGTTCTGTTGGGCAGTTGTGTATGAGAGGGAAGAAGGGTTAGGGTGGTTGGCTTTATTTTCTGGAAGTGAATAGCACACATTTTTCAGTGCACAAAGCGGGTATTACTCTGTTTGTGACCTGCTTCCTCATGAAAGTGTCAAGGAGCAGGGATTGGTTTGAATCTGTTGCCTGCAGTGCTGGCACACAGCACTGTGTGATGCTGCCCTGTTGCAGAGGCACGCCGTGTGCCACGGTGTATAAATAGCCCTGTGTGGCAAAGGGAATCGGAGACAATGTGCAAATATTTACTGGTGTGCTGGGACTTGTCCTGGGTCCCTGGGATATATCTGGCAGTAGGTATCTGAGCTGCAGCACAGGGGTGGTGGGTAATGTAACCCTCCCCAGCACCTACTGCAGGGCTGCTCTGCAGGCTGCAGGGAGGCACAACCACGGAGTGCCACAGCTCAGCCACATCTTATTTGCAGCCGGGATGCTTAAATAGGCAGACAGGAAAATAGGTTAATGTGCACCAGGCCAGCTTTGTGCACATCGTGAGGAAAAGACTGCCTTTAGTATTCCTTGTGGAGTAATTCTGATTACTACTTCACATATCAACTTTCAGGTTAAAGATAGAACAGAACAGAGTAATTCCTCTGGCAGCATTGGTTCTCCCCTGGAGGAGGCTCAGCAGGATGCTGACCTTGGGCAGGGCAGGTTTGTGCTTCAGAGCAGAGTTAGGGTGTCCTGGGGCTGGCAGCCCTGGGAGGGAGTTGTGGCTTTGGGAGATGTGGTGCAGCAAGTGCTGGCACAGGCACCAGGAGCAGTGTCAGGTGCCGGGAGCTTGGCAGAGCTGGGTGCTGGACCCTCACTCAGAGAGAAGGGTTTCTCTTGGTTTCCTTCCCACCTGGGAATGAAAAGTCACAGTAGAGCATTCACCTTTGTGTATTTATGTGGGGAAGGAGGGTCGTGAGGTTTTTATCTCACACTTACCTATGCAAAAATGCAAAGGGCAGTGTTATTTTCTCTGTTTTCTTTTTGACAGAGGAAAGAGTTCTGATTGTTTGCTGAATGCATTCACACAGAGGGCTCCAGGATTGCCAAATGCATGCACTTAGAGGGTTCCAGCAGAATTTCTGATGTTATTTCATGACGACTGCAGAAGCTTGACATCTTAAGGCCCTATTTATGCATTTAGATACAGACCACCACACCTATAGCTGCTTCTTCAGCTGTCTATGGCTGCCTCTTCAGCTGCTACCTGATGTAATGATTGATGGTATTAGTAAGTTGTGTGTAGAAGCATCTTCAAACTCAGTTATGGAATCAAAGTGTGTCTCCCAATTATTTTGTTTATCAGGCATTAATAGAGACCAAAAAGGACTCTATGGCTGTTTCAGAGCAAGGTGAGATGTTTTTGTGTGTTGTTCACAATGCTCTTCCCTTACAGAGGTTAGTCCAAGGTTCTGCCTGACACTCAGTGAAATACATTAATAACTTAATGCTGTGTTTGACAGAGTTTCTTGACTCAGCTTTTTCTAAGGCAGCACCTGTGTGCATCCTTTAGGATAGTCAGGTGGTTCTGCAAAGCAGTGTCAATATGAAACTCCTGCCTTTTGTTGTAAAGTTTTGTGGATTCTGACCCAGAACTTGACAGGATACACGTTTGTGATGCAGTTTGGCTCCTTTGAAATCTCAAGCCAGTAGAGGTTTCCAACCATTGGCTTCCTAAAACCAGCTATGTAATTATCTGAGTGTCTCTCTTAGTTCATTAATTTCCAAGATAAATGCAGGAATGACATACATAGTATAGCAGATTTACGTTTGCACACAAGATTTAATTTAGAGGTAAATATTAATGCAGATATATCAGAGGGTTTTTTTTGCTTTAATAGTTCTAGTGAACAAAGAATGTGAACCTCTAGTTCTCAGTTTTATTTGCTTACTGAAGTAGCAAAGGTTGGCAGGGTTTTCCTTGCCTCTCTCCCTAATCAGTTGTTATCCAGCCAGTAGGCCAGCCCACATGCAAAATTTATTGCAAGTGTGGGCAAGAGAGAGTTACTGGGTCTTCTACAAAGCCAGCTTAGTTCATGACTTCGCCCAACTTTCCTGCTGGATTTCAAGAGGCCTTGTAAGGTTGTGATCAGAGCCTCTGGTGAGTTCATGGAAGCCATCACTACATTTAGGTTTAATGACTATATCCTCTAATAAAAAAAAAAATACACCTTTGTCATACTAAGAAGCACCTCATGTTTTGAATCCCAATTTTCTACATTTCTTTTGGGCTTTGTCCGTTGTATAATATTTAGCTGGGATATTTTGCCAGTCACAGGGCTGAAATAAGTGTTTCTTTTAATTTTGGAGGAGGAGGAGGTGAAGTCAAAACAGTGTTTTCTTCCTTTTGGCTGATGATTCCATTATTATTATTATAATGATGATTCTGATTTCTTTGGGAAGAATATCCAGAGGATTGAGCACTTGTCTCTTTTCTGCCAGATCTGGGGAATTTAAAATGAACACTCATAAGTTATTTTGGACCTAATTACTAGAAACTAGTATTGGCAATGTAAATATTACCTCTCCCAATCAGAATGAAGCAAAACAAGGGTTAACATTTGCATTAATTATTTAATTACCAAACAGATCTATAGTCACATGGAGAGTCTCTGTTAAGAGTACCTGCATTTCCTTTTTATTTTTGGCAATGGGATCCACATTTCTGATAATTCTTACTTGATAAAGTTTAATTTTAAAAAGAGTATTTGTAGTCACTGTCCTGTGTGAAGAGTTGTTTTGCATCTTGTGGCATGTTGGGCTTTTTTTTTTAATTCATAAGGTTTCTCAAACATCATTTGCAATGCTCTGGCTTTCCTGTACTCACTGATCCATGGGAGGAGGGAGGTAAGGAGAAATTACCTTTATTTCAGCAGGGTGGCTGGGTATTGGCATAGCCAATACGTGCTTAGTCATGTGCTGTGCTGATGGCAAGTTTCGCTTGGCACACCCTGGCAGGCGCAGTCCCTCCCCTGTTCTCAGCAGAGCCATCCTCTCCCTGCTGCAATTGTAGATGACTGGGTTTGTTTTACAGCAGGGACACTGTAATGATAACCTTGCCAATGCCCAGGAGAGGTGGAGGCAGTTGAGCTTTTTGCTTGTATGGCGTGTTTAAAAATTTCACTAAAGATACTGTGACTTGAAGGTTTTGGTCAGTGTCACTTACAAGGCTGTTGTGATCTTCTGTCAGAAAATGTTAGAGTGGCAGTGAGACTTGGGCCAAAGGTTCTTTCTTCCACCAAAATTGCACTTTAATTGCTCATTCAGTTTCTTTGCCTTTACCTGTTTCTTTTCTCCTCTAAGCTTATATCCTAGATTATGTTCTTGTCACTGTTGACTAAACTTCCAGCAGTAAAATTGTCTGCTTTGAGCTGTGAGATGCACCAGTGAGTGCAGCATTGCAGGGATCAGAAAAATAGGGCATAGGCAAGAAAGGGGAGAAAACCACCTGGTAATTGTGTAGGTAGCTATTGCTAAAATCTGGGGTTTCTGTCTGGGAGTGCAAGGACGTTGTATTTATTGTATTTAACCCCAGAAGTGTCTGTGCCTGTGCAGTCACACAGTCTGTCAGAGCTGGGTGCACTCTTCCCTTCTGTGCCCAGGGTGTTTCCTCTCCCTCTCCAGCGCTTGCAGACCTGGAGTGGTGAAGCCACATTAGCAGTGGCTATGCTGGACGTCCTTGTTGTGATCCTTGCCCCTGCCTGCCGGGCTCTGCCTTAAGCAGATTTACTCAGCTGACCTTTTAACCCGCTGGAGATGATCAGGGCTCTGCCCGAGAGCTGCCAGACGAGACGGGGTGACTCCAGAGTGGCCCTGCCAGGAAAGGTAAAGGAGCCAGCACCTAAGTGCAGCTGCCCCAGCAGCAAGAAGATGGGCTAGAAGGGGCCTGTGCAAAGCTGTCAGCTTCTGTTTTTGGAAAGCAAGGGTGCTCTCTGCCTGGTGCTGCACTGGCCTGAAAATACCGAGGTGAACTGTTCATGTGTTACCATATACTGCCTGCCAAGATGCCTTGGGGAAATGGGCTCTGCAAAAGTTGGTTCATAATTAGTTGATATGCTGGTTATTAGGAATCCAATGAAGTGTTGCTTTCTGTACTTTTTTTCCTAGCAATCTCCCTTACACTCTGTTTATATATTCATGGGCTACATAAGGAGGGTTGTAGCAGCCAGCTCAACATCTGTAACTTGTACCTCTTTGCAATTTTTTTAGTCTTCTTTTATGCAAACCTATAGCATCTTTTGTCCAGTGAAGAAAACAGGATTCTAGCACTATTAGCTTGTCCTGTCAATCACAGAAAGCTAGGAATAAACTATTCTGGATGTTGTTGACTTATGCATTAGGGCATCTGGTAAGCAAGCCCTTTGTTACCAAGGCTTTTGAGGTTTTTCTCTGTGTTATCTTGTGTTGCTCCCCCAGGCCGGACACTGGTTGTGTTCTCTGGCAGGACTGGTGGTCATCGAAGGGCAGAGGTGGAAGAACCCCTGCTGTGTGTGGTGGAGGGAGGCAGAATTCTGGGTGTGGAGGACAGATAAACCATCAAATTAAATACAGCAGAAGTTTCTCCTGTAGAAGGCTCCACATCATTAGTGGCAGCAGGAGCGCTGGAATATATGCTCCCAAGCCAAGTCACTGTAATATTCCCTGGATCTGTGTGTGTGGTTTTCAACACGACAGTTGGAGGTGGCAGGTTGATCTGCCTAGAGAGGAGCCCGTTTTCCCCAGACACAGACTGGTCTGTCTGATGGGCCCCGTTTGAAAGGAATTGCCTGAAGTTGATGGCATCAGTGAAGAAGTCGTGCTCAGTCTGGCTTTGGTAGGAACACGAGGTCTGAGAGCCCTGCCCAGCTGCACCAGGAGCAGCACCAAGGGGACAGGGATGTTCCCAGCCTGTGCTGGGATGGTCTGTGCTGCACACAGGAGGTGCTGGAGGATTTGAACTTAATGTGCTTCACAGTGCTCTGCACTGGCAGGAATGAGGGTGGGGTAAAACCTCTCATGTTGTACCTCAAGGAAATGGACTGACTCAGTGACTGTTGAAGTCACTTCCAGACTTCCTTTCGTAAGGTTTTCTGATTTAGATTGCTTGGAATATGAGCTTTTTTTTTTTTTTTTTACTCTGGTTATTGGTGTGACTATTTTCTTTAAAGTAGTATGTATAACGTGCACACAAAATAAAGCACTGTTTCTTGAAATTTTTGCTTCCAGAGCTGATGTAAATACCCTTTAATCTTCACCTGAGATTTAGTTTTTATGTTGACTCATTTTTTTTTTCCCCCCTTGATGCAGCATGTAAATTGTATCCTTTTGGACCTGGTGTGCCAACTGTCCCAAACTTTTTTATGCAGTGTATCACTGGCTTGTTCTCTTTGGTAATCCAAGTAGCAGTTCCAAGCAATTGTTTGGGGGGGGGGGATAAAATATATTTTAAAAATCCCTGTCTGGGTAGAATAGCTGAGTTTCTGTGCTGTTTTCATGGGTTTATGACCTCAGAGCCCATATAGTGAGCTCCAAGGATGTCCTACTTTTGAAAGATGGTGCAATAAAGCTTTTTCTGTGCATATGGCTTTTGAGACACTGGTTGTGTTGCTGTTCTATTTGATCACACTGGTAATACAGTATTAGGGCATTAGCCAACTCCTTATTCCTAGTAAACTAAACCTTGATAACTGGAGCATAGATAAAGATCTGGTTACACATTTCAGTGAAATAAAAGCAATACTGTTTACCTGCATGCAGAAGAGAGGGAGAAATCTGTACTAATATAGAAACAGAATGAAGTCCAAGCCAACATAAGGTCTTGGGCTCAGTAACAAAATGTTTTTTTAAAAAATCGTATTTGTAAAGTGGAGAACTAAACAGTATTTCTTTTGTGAATAGTTTAGATTCACACATTTTTCTCTCCATCCTTTTTCTGAAGGTCAGTTCTCTGATCTCCTTCTTGGTCTCTATAAATTGGGGAATGTTTGAACTATATATTAAAGAAGTGTAATGATGAAGCACATCTTCAGTGTCTTCAGTTGGTCTGCTTTGTGTAGGTACATTGGATGAATGGATTCTGGGTTTCCTGATCATCAGTTGGATAAAAAATTCCAATGTTCTGGCTGTTCCCATTCCCCAGCCCCTGCTCTTGGCAAAGCAGGCACAGTGAGGAAAGAACGTGATGCCCAGGGGATCAGTGGTGCAGGCTCACTACAGCAAAACCAACTTGACCCAAGATGTTTTCTGCAAACCACTTGCCTTCCTAAATTATTGTTTTCTCTAACAAAGCCAGTTCTAATCAGCACCTTGGGTACCCGTCACTCTGTGAACCCCGAAGCAGTTAATCCCTTCCCTTTCTGAAAATTACAGCCTGTTTGAGAGTTGGGGCACCAAAGCAGCTTTAGCTCTGTCTTCCTGTAGCTGTAGGAAGAAATGTGATGCCTCATATCTCCTCTGCCCTGAAAACACCACGCTCAAGTGAGCACCATGCAGTCACACATGGCAGCATTTCAGGGTCCCCAGTCAGCTGTGGCTGCTCCACGTAGCCTCATGTCAATACACGGGAATGAAGCAGCAGCGCTGCCTTAAAGCTTCCTGGGTCTGTGTAACATACCTGTGATGTTTTTGCACTTACACAGCCTCAACTCTTTAAATGCCCTGTTCACGTTGCCTTTCGGGTATGTGTGTTGATGCTGGCCACAGATGCACGCTTTCACTGAGAGATTTTTGACTCTTCTGTACAGTAAAAGGAATGTTAGGACTAGATGACAGTGAGAAAAGTAACCAGCTAGAAAAAAAAATCAACATTGTCCTTTGCCTTGGCACTTTAAAAGTGCTTGCATTCCTACAATGTCTGGTGTCTGCCCACTTACATGCAGTGAAATACAGGTACATGATAAAGTTTTCCAAATGGATGGATGACTAGTGAAGAGCATGATGATAACATCTACATATTACAGCATAGGTCATTCAGTTTGGGAAATGGCTGTCAGCAAATGGCCATTGTTGCATAAAAACTTCAATAGAGAAGGTACAACCACCTCTGACCTTCAATACTGTTGATAGGACTTACACAGAGAAAAACCTTAGGCTGTGTGATGAACAATTACGATTAAGAAGTGTTTTTTTTGGTGTTTCACAGTTTCTAGTAAACTTTGCTGTGCTGGAGAAGATGAATTGTAATTTAATCCTGACTATATCTCAGCTTGCATTGTGAAAACAGTGATGCATTTGTGATCCCTCCTGTTGTTGGTTAATGATGTTCTGTCCTCAGAGTTGGTTTTTTTTTTTTAATTTCTTTGTGGGACTGCTTCCTAGCATATTACTCCCATGGGTCTTTTTTTTTTTATTATTCTGGTGGATATCCCAAAACTAATATTTCAGGATGTATTCTGTAGCTTGACAGTGAGGATTTTTCTGCAGCAGAAATGGATTATGTGTTTGTAACTCTCTTGGCATCTTTATTTGGGTTTTTTTATACTTTGTTTTTCTTCATTTTTTGGGAAGTCTGGGCAAAGGGAGGGTAGAAATTGTCCTGCACATTTTCTTCCAAAAATACTGTTTCTACTTTCAGAAACTATGTCATTTCCAATCTCTTCTGGTAACTGTGTGTCCAGTTTACAAGGACAAAAAACATAAAACAGATACAAAACTAACACAGTAGTTTTCTTTCTGTTTTTGTCTTTTTATGTAAATGCTCCTTGGAGCAGAGTTTAGTGTTTAACCTAATCTTCTGGTTTCCCATCACCCTCTGGCTGACTTGTCTGGGTGCAGCTTCTCAGTTCTCCACTGTTGTTCAATGGCTGTTTTTTGGTGGTGAATTGGCATTGCTGCACCCAAGGAACCTATAATTTACAACTCAAAACTGCTTTTGGGCTTCTTTGATTCTTTAACTTTGTGGTTTCCATGGATTTCAGTGTGACTGATAACATTAAAGCCCCAGTAAAACACAGGAAGAACTGTGTGCTACCTTGTGTTGAAAGAAAAAAAAAATTACAGCAATGGAATGTGTTGGTTCCTAAAAATGTGTGTGTATGCATATGAAATACTGCCCAGAATGTTTCATTTCTTTGATTATTGGCAAAGCAATCCTGTCTGTGTTTTCAATGGATTAATCCTCGCTCCTGATCTGGAAGTCTGATGTCTACAGATGAGGGCAGCTTTGCTGAATGAATTATTGTGGACTGGAGCCCTCAGGGTGTTGCAGCCCCAGTGCTGGCTGTTTATTCCTCTTGGGTAATTGCCACAGCCCCAGTAACCAGAGGGACGCATGCTGGAGAGCAGAGATCTACAGATCCATGCTTAGAAAGATAATCTGAAACACTCCTGAGAGCTTTTGGCACAAATCTATGAAAACTAATGCTGGTGCTGTTCTTTTTCTCCCCCAAGACATAACCTGAAGTGTTTGCTTCAGCACAGCCATAATTTCATATTTTTGCTTCAAAAAACCCTGAATAAATATTAATTTCCTTTCTCACAGAAATCCTGAGGAGAAACAAAAGACAGCCTTGCTTTGGTATCCAGAGTTCTCTGAGGGCACTTTCTGGTGTCTCCAGCAGATATTTTTGGGCAGCTCTCAGAGAAGCAGCATTGCTGCTCTTTTTTGCTTTCTGGGTTTGGGGAGATCACAGTGAGGGGACAGACAGGCTGTATCTGGGCATCAGGTGGCTTCAAGGATTCAAGACTGGTGGCACTCTTTGTCCCTTGCTCCCTGCTGGGGTCCACCAGAAATGAGGTGGCCCCTCCTGGACACTGCCAGAGCCTCTGGCAGCCCCATGTTGCTGTGGCAGTTCATGGCCTATCTTGCTGCCCCATCCTTCTGCATTTTTCTCACAAAGTGCCATCAACCAGCATCATTTCTGTGATTGCTGACTAAGAGAGTCTGCTTTTTACTGCTTCATGTGTTTGTTTTCTTTTATGATGCGTTTACCTCTGTAATTATGTCCCCGTGCATACAAAGGGAGAGCTGTACTAGAGGAACCGCTGCCGAGTGTGGCTCAGTTTTGATGGTATAACTATATATACCAGGGATTCAGCTACAGGGTATGCTTTTATTTGTCTTCATGGTCAAAGTTGTGCCATCAAAGTTTTGCCTGTGACCTGAGGGTGAAGAACAGAGAGGAGGACACAGGGCTGTAGGAGAAGTGGGATGTTGAAGTTCCCACTGGCAGCTGGGCAGGAGTGGTGCCAGAGTTCCCTCTCCATCGTCCTCTCGTGTCATCCACCCCTACTCAGTGTGTCTGGCCCTGCCATCTCCCTGCTGCTGTGATTTTGGGAATGGAAAATAGGGTATTACTTGCTCTCCAAGTTAGTCTGGCTCAGTGCTCCAAACATCCTATTGAAAGTAGAAAATCTTGTGCTGATCAAAGGACAACCAGCACTGCGTCTGCTGTGATTACTATCTATGCTGTTCCAGCTTGTGAGCTTGAAATTATAAGTGTCACTATAGGAAAAGAAAGGCAGGAGTTTCAAAGAGCTTAAAGATTGTCCTTTAAATTGTTTTCACTGAGACTACATCCATAACATCTTTCCAGCTTAAATAACAGGTGCTATTTCTTAAGAGATATGCTTTCTTGTAGGCTGATGTTACCCTTCTGGTATACTGTCTTCCTTTGTTCTTGTGATCCTAACCTAGGAAAACGTCAGCATAAACTTTCTACTGTTGTTTATGTTGTGTTTCTCATTTGCTACAACAGAGCTGAAAAATGTTCTTCCTCATAACCAGTCTAAACAAGAGTCAGGTTTTGATATCTTGTTTATGCATAGCATTAACCCCAAATGACTGGTGTATAATCATCTACAGTTACCTTTGAAGATGTAGACTATATGGAAACTTGGGACTTTGCAGCAGAGCTTTTAGCAGGCCTGTAAAAAATAATTTTTAAGTACTTACTGTAACCTGCACAGAATAAGAATTGAGCTAGAGACATTTCTCCTTAAAACCATTGGACTTGAACGTTTAGAATTATAATTTCCACTGGTGTAGCTACAAAAACATTGCTTTAAAATAAAAAATAAAAAGAAATTTTCTTTATTTTAGAATTCGTTCTTTAGAAATTATGGTATTATTGATAAGTAGATGAGTAGTTTGAGTATAAGCTGCATACAAAATGAGGTATTGTTCATTTGAAAAACCTGTGCCTTTGCTTTGCAAAATGAGCATCTGAGGATTTTAGTGATGCTCACAGGACAGGGCTTCTTGTGCAGGCAGCAGAACGGTGTGAGCCCTGTGGCTGCCAGTTCTCTGTTGGGATTTATCTGAAAGCTGGCAAATGCTGTGTCCTTGGGCCCAGCAGAGGACTGAGCCCCCATCCCTGGGGTTGCACATGTGGCCCACGGGGCAGCCTCCCACGCTTTACCCAGCCAGCACCGTGTGTTTCTGTGAATGGAGACACATGCAAGCTGCTGCCTTACGGGGCTGATTTACTTGTCTGTGTCTTAGTGCATTCCCACAGCAAAGCTCAGGTCGGTAACATCAAGAAACAAACCGGGCTATTTTTAAAGCTTCCAGCTTTAAAAGGTGTGGAATGTGACTCAGTCTGTGTGGCAGATAAAATCCTACAGATCGGTCATTTTATTTTACGCTTCCCATGAGCCTATCTCAAATATCCAGTGCCAAGCCTTAGTGTAGTTGTGCACGTGTTTCCAGCTGTGTTTTATCGTGGATGCTTCCAGCTGCAGCAGGTTAAACGGGCACAGCAGCACTTGTTGGAAGGCCTGTGTTTGAAATGTCTCATATAACCACTGCAAAACAAGCTGATAGCATGTACAGTAACCTTGTAAGTTCACAGGCACACAGTGTCTCAGCAGGAGCTGTTTTGAATTCCATACTTGGCCCGAAAAGTTATTTTGCAGGAGTTCTGTGGAAGTTGGCTTTTTATAAAAATACAGAAGAGTAATCTGGCTGTTTACAGAGGCAGTTTGTGAGACTTTGTTCAGAGGCAGCTTCCCTTCACTGATGTTTCTGGTAGGACTGTGCATCTTAAGGAATGGGTTGTCTGTTTGTTGCCAGCACAAAACTAGTATTTCAGGCCAACATGCTTTTAACTGGTTTTATAAGCAAAACAAATGAGAGCTTCGCTTGTTACCAGAATTACACAGAATTCTTCTTTCCTTTTATGTCATTTTTAGGACAACATGCAAAGAAACCAAACCACCAAATAGCTGTGTTTCCTCCAGATAGAAATGTTTACATTTAAAATGGACTCCACAAAAACAAAGTGCATCACAGTAGAAACTAAGCTGAAAAACTCAGGAAGTCCTGTAACACGGCCAGTTTCATGTGCAAACTTCACTTTTTGTGATGGTATTGATCTCTTAGACCATTCAGTCAGGGAAAGAGGCAGCAGAAATATTGTACTTTTAACTGATGATGAGGAAGAGCTGTAGCAGATCGCTGCTATAATTGCTGCAGTCCTTTGTTTCTGTTGTTGTTTCTCACCTTAAGCCAACAATAAATGTATTGTATCCTGCATGCCAAACTGGAGTCTTAATAAAAGAATTTATTCTTGGTAAACATGGCAGAATTAGGGTTGTATTGAAAGTGGAATCAGGATTAGTGGTATTGAAATGCTAGGAATTGAATCCTTTTCTATATTCCCCAAGGAACATGTTCTCAAGTATTAGAAGCAGCGCATTAAGGGACTAAGGAAGAACTTAAGTGCTTCAATTTTGAATTAAATTAAGGTTGTTCTCATTCCAGTGGGACAAATAAGCCAAAAGAGGGTTTTAATTTTTGCGGGCAGTACCTCGTGACCTTGCTGACAAGCAATTTGTATGGTGCTGCTGTCAAAAAGTTACGTTATTTTCCTGTAATGACTCATATATGTCAACTTTACTGCTTGCTCAGCTTACTGCTGAGAGACTCCATGTGCAGATGTGAACCAGCTCCATACATCCATCTGACTAGAGATACTTAGTGGAATTGCCCTGACAGTGGAGCTTGCTTTTTTTCAGTATTCTCAATTATTGTCTGCAGTAGCAGAGCTTGTTTCGCTGACAGGAAATATCAGCCAAGACTGGAGACATTAGCTTTCCTATGGACACATCTGTGCATGTGCCATTGCTTTAACTTCTGCTTTCTCTCTGCCTCTTTTGCCCTGCTTTCCTTGTAGTTGTAACAAGATCTCCACTTTCTTTTTGAGCAGCCACCAGGCATGAGCAGCACTTCTCAGCTTTCCTTATCTGACATTCCTGTTGGCCCTGGCTGGAGGCAGAAAGGAGGCAGGGATAACTTCTGACAGTGGAGGGACCATTGAAATGGAACCCTTCTACCTCCCAGTGTCCTCCAGAGACTCCTGCAGTGCCATGGGAAGCTGTGTGGAAGGCCAAGTTCTTGTGTGTGCTTAATACATCATGCATGGGACCTAAAATGGCAATTCTTGTATCTAACCCACAGATGCTTCAATTCTGACTTAAAATAACTGTTTGTCCAGAGTATTTCCTGCTCTCTCATTCTTTTCCTTTCGCTGACCCAAATTTTTATTGGGCTTTGTACCACTTCAGTGAAGTTTAAAATAAAATGCATTTTATTTTTGGATTGTGATACTAGAGGAAGTTTAAAAGTCACTTTAAAAAGCATGGTTTGCAGTTTCAGCATCAGTACTCACCTTGATGAGATTTTTGGCTCTGTATTTCATCCCTAGAGTGATCTATATGATGAAGGAAGTAAAAGGATAAATGATAATACTCTCAGAGCTCAAGTGCTTTGCCAAACACTGTTAATTTTTCTACTACAGGTAAGCAGTTAATGCATTGCCTCTTAAGTCTTTGAAACAGTTACATGTCAGGAAGCTTTAATTATAGGCAAGAATGACCCTGTTGAACTTCTCATCCTATTGCATTGCTTCTAGTGAGTTATATACAATACTGCAGTGAAATATCAGTGACTCCTCAGAAAGAAATGCAAGCTTTTCCATCAGCTGCATATACTTAGAGCATCATCTTCAGCTCTGTCATCTGTCAACACAGTGTTCATGCCAAAAAAAAAAAAGAACCAAAGGAGAAAATAAGTGGTGTTTCCAGCAATCCAGAAACCTTAGTAACCAGAGGCTCCTGTCTCATCCTGCTTTTTTGACCACAAAATGTTACTTTTTTGGAGAATATGACCTCTGACACAGCTAAGAGAAATGCTTCACTAGTGAGCAAATGTCTACTGAGATGCCACTCCTCAGTTTTTCAGTATGGGCAAGAAGGGAGTGTGTTAGAAGTTCCCAAAGAGAAGATTTTGTGCCCAGAAGAAATAGTCTCAGTCTTGGCTTTGTGGTATTGGAGAAGGGAGGTTTTATGGCTGGAGAGGGTGTCCTGCCTGTCCTCCCCAGTGGGAAGGCAGAGGAAGGCTAGGCCAGGTTTGTGTGTGTGTAACACCTACTTCCACTGCCTGCTAAAAATGTTTTTGTCCCTTCCCTTTGTCCTGCCTTGTCCTTGCTGTTATCAGCACTGCCTCATGCTTGCTTTTCTTCTTTGGTTGGTTCAGATCTCTTCTCTCTTAGCTCTGCTCTTCCCCCACTTCCCTGCTGGATGGCAACAGCTGAGGCCATAAAACTCCAGTCTCTGTAAGCAGAAAAAGGCACTGAGTTAAGAGCTTGTGATCACATTCGCTTACCAGTTACGCCAAGAGTTAACTTTTAAAGATATTTGTGTTTTATGAACACAACCATCTTGGGGTGAGCTACAGTGGAGAGGAAGCACTGTTTCATAGCTGTGGTGTCAGCAAAGTCTCTGGTAGGTGTGAGTAAGGCAGCAGAATGTGAATTTCTGGTGCCAGAGGAGAGCGTGTCTGGCTGCCACTCCCTCCCTCAGCCGACGTGTCCGCAGTGGGACATTTCCCTAACGCTGCCCCACTCCCTGAGAAGCTGCTCATAATTATTTTGAGAGAAAAGGAAAATTAATACTTTTCTGTTATAGAAATATCTCAGGCAAGTATAAAAGTTGGGTGAAGTAAGCGTTTAGCTTTGATTTTAAGTATTACTTTTAGTGGGCCTCAAATCCTGAGGCGCATGCATACCAAGCTATTCAAGCCTCATTGTAGCATCTTGAACCGTGTCTCACGGGTGTTCCCTGCCTTTTCCGTGACACTTTTGGATGTGTTGATCCTTTTTGGACCGACCTAAACCCGTTGTGTGGCTCTTCATTCCCAAAGCCAGCGCCAGTGAGGGGAATGCCGGGCCTCCCTCGCGCCTGCACCGGGTTGGCAAAGCCAGGCTCCGTCCTGCTGGCACGCCGTTCTTGGGGGCTTTGCTCATGAATCCTTGAGGGCTCCAGGGCTCCTGGGGCAGTGCACCATGTCCTGAACTCCTTCCGAGTCAATGGGAGTTCATGGCGCTCTGCTGCTTGAAAAATTAGATCTTCTGAAAGGCGGGGCGTGTAAAACATTTGTGCTTTTACCTCACAAAGCTCTGTAGAAGAGGGCATGAAATGTACTATAAATGAAGCTTTCAGAGGGGAAAACAAGAATTTCCTGACTTGTTCTTGGCACCAAACATTTAATCATGACATTTGGTCTAAGAAAATGTACAAACTCTCAACATTGCCAATTTATTTTACCCGCAAACCCACAACAGTCTGATGATGTGCATACAAAGGTTATTTATTTTGAGCACAGACAGGGAATCTGAGTATTCCAAATGCTTCCTTATATCTCCCTCTGGGATCTCTTTAATAAGTTGCATAATATTTTTCTGTATTAGAGGATGGTAAGATAGACATGGTGGGTCTCTTCTTTACTTAAATACACTGGTTATGTTTTCTTTTTTCTTCTTTGAAGGAAATGCAAGCAGAGAATGAATAGTTTGTGAACAGTGTTAAACTGAGAAGCATGACTTCAAAGGCCTTTCTAACAATTTATTCTGAAACTATCAGCCAACAGATGACATTCCAAGTAAAATAACTAATTATGTGGGAAGTTAGGCAAGTATTAATTTAGTTTTTGGTTTCTTGGACTGGCAGATAATTCTTTAATAGCAAGAAGAAGGATACATGACTTAAATTTCTGACCTTGAGTCCAGGTAAAACTTCTTCTGAGGACAAGTTTATACATAACCTGTAACAATATTCTTGGAAAATGTGAAAGCTACTTGGATACTTTCTGTGGACCTTGGCTGACTCTAAGATGCTCCCCATTAGAGACGAAGAACAAGGTTAAAGAAGGATAAGGGAGTGCCGCAATGAAAGTATTTTAGTTCTTTGAAACTTGTGTTAATTTAGAATAGCATTGCTCTTGCAGAATGTGAGGGTATTTATCTGGAATATCAGGCACAGTTTGACAGTAATCATGTTACTAGGAAAAGCCAGTGAGGCTTAGCAGGCCAAACATCATTACTTTATATCATCAGCACATGACAAGGTAAGACTCCAAACACATAACTTCAGCATTGAACATGTGGAGACGTGGAGATAAAATTCCTTTCTGTGCACTAGAGCACCAAACCCTTTCTCATTTTGGCAAGAGTGTTAGGAAAAGGGGGGCTCTTTGTGATTACTTGTTTTCTGGTTTCTTTAGTTCTGGTGCTACTCGTGATGCTGTTTCTGCTTGGCCTGTTTTGTGCATTTGCTTGTGGCAAGTGATTGTGCCAAATCTAAATTGTTCTGGGTAAGCTGCACCCTTGGCCCTAACTTGTGCAACAGCGTAAAAAAATCCATCAAACCATGTTGACTTTTGGCTGCAGGTTTCCATAAGTTCTTAAGACCAAAATGTCACTCGCTTTTACATAAGTTCTGCTTGGGGAGAAAATCTGGACTTTTGGAGTTTGCTCATCAGTTATCTAGGAGTGAACAACAACAACAAAAATTAAATCCTCAAGTTCTCAGTGAAGTTTGTTCTTCTTGTAGCAGTAGGCTTGAGTTAGCAGGGTTTTTATAACAGTCTTTGTGAGTACAAGTCATCACAGCACAAATGTTACGTTTGTTTGCAACACTTGGGTATCACTACAAACTTTTTGAGCCTGCTTGTCTAGTCACTGTATGCTGGGGTTTTATGTTCTTATTGCACGTGCAGTTTGTGGATTTAATTTTATCATGCAGAACCTGCTTTAATATGACCTGTGTTTGTCTTTTCTAGGAATAACATGTGTGGAAGTACTTGCTGTTGTTGATCACCTGTACCCCAGCACAAGAGCTCCAGCTTAATCACCCTCAAGCTCTGCTCTCAGAACATGGGGGAAAATGATGATGAAAAATACAACCAAGCTGGCCAGATATTTGAAAACTTTGTACAAGCATCAACATGCAAAGGCACCATTCAGGCCTTCAATATTCTCACTCGCCAACTTGAATTAGATCCTTTGGACAATAGAAACTTTTATACCAAACTGAAATCGAGAGTGACCACATGGAAGGCCAAAGCTTTGTGGAACAAGCTTGATAAGAGAGCAAGTCACAAAGAGTATAAACGCGGAAAGTCTTGTATGAACACTAAGGTAAGTGGAATTCAGTTTTGGATTTCACAGCTTGGGAATTTTTAAACTTGTTTTTCTGCAGAAGCAAGGTTTCTACCATCACATGCACTGTGTCTGTTCAGTAACCCTTCCTTTAATATGCTGAAACTGGTTATTGACTGATTTGGACAAATTTTAATGTGTTTTTCTTCTGAAAGTTCTGTGGAATCTCACAATATATGAGTGAGCCTTAAAGCATCCTGTTTTCCAGTGTGTCTCAGACTTTCTGTCCTTTTTATACTTCATCTCCAAACTAGTGTAAGATGCAAACTTCTGAAGAAGTAGGCTGCATTCACTACAGATTCTCAAGAACTACTTGCACTATTAAACAGGGGTTTGCAAACTGTAACATATTCAGCAGGCTCCTCAGCTTTGTGCATGCTGTAAGAGACCAGGGCTGGCCAAATGTGTTTCAGCAGCAGTTCCTAAGCTGCTCCCTGAAAGTGCTGCTTGGAGGTCTGGGGATCTGTCTCTGTCACCTGGCATTGGCTCCAGTTGCTGTACAACAGCAAAAGACAGTCCTGCTAAATTTATGAAGTCCTTTCCTGGAAGTGCTTTTTCACAAGCAGAATGTGGGTAATTGCACTGTGGTAGTTACTGAGGGAGATGGTCTGCTTGGTTGTGGAGAGGACAGGAAATGATCTTTTCACAGAGCATGCAATGCATATTTTGATAGAATGCACCATTGAGCACTGGTGTAAATCTTGCTGACAAAACTGTACAAAATACTCTAGTTCCTGCCAGTTGTTTCATCTGGCTATCACAGAATATTTCTATTAGCTTTGTCCCAAGAGCAATTCATTCATGTACTGCCGAGTGATGGCTAAAATGTTGCCCCAAGAAGGGTAACTTTTAAGAAGCTACTTGACTGTATAGAGGTAGAACAGAGAGGAGGGGCATACTGGGGTATAACTAGACACCAAAATGTGGAGGGCTTTTTAATTAAAACTGTTACTGAAGTGTTCTTTCATGGACTCAGAAGATAGGCAGTGTTGAAAGTCTCTTTCTTCTGATTTGCATCATTGACTGAAACTTCTCAAAAGCATGAGTGAGAAGAACACGAAGTTCCCTTCATTACATAGAGAGTCCTCTGATTTTATTCACTTTTCATAAGATCACAGTGATTATTAATGTATTTTAAGGTCATAAGGGTCCTTAATATAGTTTTATTTAGTAAAGGAGTGTCATTGCAGCTATTTGCACTGTGTTCCTGGCAGGCTCTGTTTTTCTCCTCTCCTTTTTCCCTTCATTTCCCTTTTTGACCTGTGCTTCCTTCCTCCCTTTTTGTTCTTTGGAAAAGTCCTTGAACATATGTCATGGAGCATCTTTGTGATGAAAACAGACAGGAAAGGGAAGGAATGAGAAAGTGTCTGATGATTAACAAATTATAGGAAATATTCCACATGCACCTCACCATACACATACAGCCCCAGGTCCAAATATCCGTGGTAGTAAGTTGTTTGAGGAAGTGTTTGCAACACAAAAAAGCAGTTTTAAGACTCACATGAAATGTAAAAACTAAATCTTCTCTCAAATGGTGACATTACAAAGCCAAGGCTTTGTTCTGTAAACTTCATAAGAAAAGTGATTAATTTTTATTTTGTGAGACGACTCGTGGAAATGGGTTGGTCCATAAAATATATAGGCTGTGTAATTCTTTACAGTGTTGCCAAGGAGGAAGCTAATCAACACCTTCCACAGTGTTGAAAGTATGATATTACTGCCCCTTGAGATTAAAGATTTATTTTTAGTGGCATGGTGTAAATATTTGCAGAAATTAATGGACATTTCTATGATGCACATACGACCAACTTTCACATGGCTATAGAACGTCTGCATGTGAAGAGTGTGGCTATAGATATCCCTTAAAATACTTGGAGATGTTCATCATGAACCTGGCCCGTGCCCAGACCTGCACTTCAGTGTGTCATCACTGATTTAACGAGAGAAACATGAATCTTCAGATTGCTGGGAATGAGAGCAGCAGCCACAGTCAGTGGGCTCGGTCGGGATATCTACCAAACATTCCTGGGGTGTGAATCACAGGCTGCTGCAGAGCCTATCTCTGCCTGTCCCTGCAGCATGGGAGGCTGCTGTGCTGGGAGGAGTGTGGACCCTGACCATCGTGGTGGGCTCTGACAGCCCCACTCACAGATAAGGGGTTCTCAGAAATGCTGGCAGCCCAGCCAGTGCAGAGAGGTTAGGCTGCAGCATGGCACAGCACCCTTCACCTCCACTCCAAATGGTGATTTTAGCTTTCTGTCTTATTGTGTGCTGTGCCAGTGCTGCTTGCAGTGGTGGAGCAGGAGCTCACAGCTGCATCCTGGCAGCCGTGCCCAGCGCTCGCCTCCATGGGGCTGCCCGGGACTGCTTGAGGCAGATCTGCCCGAAGTAAAAACCCTGCTTGTTAAAGCAGGATCGCAACTTGAGCAATGAGCTAAGTGGATTTTTGCAGTTGCAGCTCTGTAAACAGAGCCAAGGTTGCTAGTAGGCATCATTTAAAAAAAAAAAAAAATATGACTTCAAGGCTTTAAATGAGGTTGTGGCCTTGAATGCTGCAGCTGAGCCTGCAGCTCCCGGTTCTTAGATACGGCTTTGCAATCTTCCCAATCTTTAGAGGAGATAAAGAAGATGCAGTTGGGTTCTAAATGACTCATAGGAGGTTTGTTAGGGTTTTGGTTTGTTTTTGGGTTTTTTTTGGGTGCCTTTTGTTTGTTTGTTTTTATTGTTGTTGTTTTTTAGGGTTGTTTTTAAAACAAAATGAAAATCTGCCACCTCATCCCAAAACTGTTGGGTTTTTTGTTGTTGTTGTTTTTTTGTTTTTTTGTTTTTTTTTTTTGCATGGTATTTAAGACCTGAATGCTATGCCTGTTGATTTTCGTGCTTGTAAACTCTTCAGCCACACTTAAGTTACTATTGCAATATACACAAGTTTTATACATACAGAACGTTCCACTCCAGCTAAATAACAATAATCCTGTGTCTTAACTGCTCTTGAAGAACATTGCCAAATATGGCTTTCAAAGTTTGTACAGTGATACAATTTTAAGCTGGATGAATAAAACTGGTTGAGCAATTTTCAAGAAGTTCAAACCCACTGCTATTTCAGAGTTGTCTTACTGGGGGCATTATTTTCCCTGAATTCTTTATAGAGAAAAAAAACCCCAAAAAACCACAAACCCAACCTGCCCCAAAATAACACCAGAGTGCTGTAGAAAGACATGCACAGAACTGGAGCAGAAATGAACTTTCTGAAACTGTAGGAGTCTGCCTGTGTCAGTGTTAAATTTTCACAAAACATAAACTTCCTTCAGTCTTGAAATTCTGAGTTGGGATTGAATCCTGTTCAAAATTTGTTTCTGGAGCTGGCACCTGCCTAGTTCACCAGCATTAGAGAGAAACACAAGTTTGTACTAACCAGGCAAAACTGTAGATATCACACTGTGCTTTTTGCAAATATGTGCAGAAAAAGTGCAATTTTTTTAATGCTGACAAAATTTCTCTCTGGTTTTCATCTTCTACTTGTTAATGCAGAGGAGCATGGTTGGACTCTGAAATGATTATTTGTTTTTTTCAGGGAATGAAGCTGGACAATTGAAGAACATTAAAGGTTTAATGCATGTTCCCTATGTTTGAATATCAGTCTAAATTTTTGAACATGCAAAAAACATCATGCAATGATGAACAAGAATATCTGTAACAGCTAGTGTCAGTATATTCATTAGCCTTCTTAAGACATCTGTGAATGTTGCCTCTCTGTATGGAGCAGATTCATTACTTGCACTTGATTTACATTTACTTTCAGTTTCCCCATGTAAATGATATGAATATGTGCATGCACATATAAATGAGGCTCCCACTGATGTTTGAGATAGGTATGAATATGTGTCAGGGGGTAGCACCTGGCTCATGCTGTGCACCCGAAATTCAGGCTCTCCCATGCTTCAGGGGAGCAGAGATTTCTGCACATGGGAACATCCCAGGCTTACTCTGAGAGGGGGTGTTGGTTCTCTGAAGCATACAAATGTGGTGTTGCCTTCCCCTTCGAAGGTGCATGCTGTTTTTGCAAAATACATGCTTTCACTTGAGAACTAAGAAAACTTGGCTTAAAGCTGCTTTGGTAGACTCTGGCATTTCTCTCTGGATGTTCCAGTTTTGGGACAAAACTCCCCAGTGGAGGAGGGACAAATTCCTGGGCACAGCTTTGGTCTTCTGAGCATTGTCTGTTATTTTGGACCCCACCTTGGGCACAGTTCCTGGGCAGGAGACTTGTACAGTCTGAGCTGCTGTTTTGAGGCTGAACAATATTAGCATAAAGCAAGGATAAATAAAATTAAGCTAAGAAGTTTTGAAAGCTGTGCATTTAAAACCATACATATGTGCATTTGTAGGTATATGGGTATATGGAATCGTATAAAATCCTAAAAAACAGATTCAATGATCTTGAAGTCTACTGTAGAATCATTTAGGTTGGAAAAGGCCTCTAAGATTGAGTCCAGCTGGTTAACCCAGTACCACTGTGTTCACCACTAAACGTGGTTCTCTTCTACTCATTCCTGAACTTGGCCTTTCAAATCTTGTTTTACAATAGATGAGGTTTCCTTCCAAAACCTCCTGTTGGGAGACTTATTGCAAGAGAATGACTCTAAAATTGTTTTTAACCATGTTTCCAGGACTTACATTGGCATGGAGTGGCTCTTTTTGGTACTGTCCCGTGCTGTCAGTCTGGCTGGGACTCGAGGGCATCGATGTCCCTGCTGCAGAGAGGGCTCCATGGTGATGCTTTATCCAGCACAGCAGTACAGAGAGCCTGTGGTTCGGGGGGAGCTGGGCCAGGGTGTGAGTCAGCAGAGGAGGAGCCCTGGGTCAGAATTGGGCTTGGAGGTTTTCTGACTGAACCCGAGCCCTGTCTCCCTGTTCTAACCACACCGGTGTACCCATGAGCAATAAAATGGGGGATGGTCTTTGTCTGCAAACCCCTTCCACTCCCTTTCAAATTGTTTCAATTTCTAAAGACTGCCAAATGAATGCCTTGGGAGTTAACAAACCTACTTTGCTGGTGCTGTCCTTCCCACAGAGCTGAGAAAGGGAAAGGAGCTCCTGGTGTCACTGGGTGCTGCCGTGTTCCGTAGCCATAGGGTGATCAGCAGGACGAGCAGAGGGTGCCAGGTCTCTCTGCTTGTTGTTAGGTACAAAGTGCCTTCCTTCCAGTCCTCAGTTGTTTACAAACATCCCATTCTGCAGCCTTGCCCCTCGTGGTAAATCAGGCGGGTTGGGTTCCACATGTCTTCCTCTTCCCACCTTCCTCTGTGGTGCTAAACAGATACTTGTCTATTAATTAGGCAAATTATCCAGCATGTATGGACCTGCAGGTAAAGTAGCCAAATTTCCTCCCCAAGTGCTGGCATTTCTTGATCCTTCAGAGGCAACAGGGATTTTCAGCCAGTTTCTCCAGTGCTGTACATACTAGTACAGAAGCCAGTGAGTTTGATTGTTCGACTGACCTGACTGATTGCATCCCTCAAGACAAACATTTGGGTTTTAATTGAGTAATTGAATTGTAAGATGAAAGAAGGCAAAGGCAGTTATGCTCCAACGGAAAAACTATCCATATTATAATGAAAACTTTAACCTCTTTTCTCTTCTAAAGAGTAAATACCAATCCCTTTTGCTGGATTTACTAATTCTTCAAAATAATTATTGGAATGGGGAGATTTCCAAACCTGATAATCAGGGTTTATAATGAACACACGAAACTTGTTGCAGATATATTAGATAGTGTTGCTAGCTTGCTTATTTTAATAAAAAGGCATTCCTGTGAAGTCCACAAAACTTGACCTAGTCAGCCAGAAGATGACTGCCAAGTTAGGAAGCTGAGTGAATGAAAGGTTGTGGCTTTTTACAAAGAGGCATTCAGCTGCTTTGTGTGTGTGTGGTTTGTGTTTTTTTTTTTTTTTCTTTAAACAAACAAACAAATAGTGCTTGGATAGTAGAATCCAGAAGCTGTCAAGGTTTTGGGGAATATTGAAGGCCACATGTTCTACTGACATTTTAAGTGGCACCTAGGTGTGTTTGGTATACTTAAAAGACAAACTGTTTATCTTGATATTGGTGCTTCTTTGCTTTTGACCTTTAGGACAGGGATTCTAAAGGTTTGCACCGGATTTCCACTGTAGATTTATTTTTAAGGATTTTAGTAAGCAACTTTTATTTCAAAGCTGTAGAAAATATGGGACTAATGAGGATGAGTGGCAGGGAAGGTTTGCTTGAGATGAGTGGAGAAAGCAGTAAATCACCTACGAACGCGTAGTGAAACCACAGTTCTTGAGCACTGCATTCACATTCATTTCTGTAAGGATTTTTAGAGAGGGGATAGGGAGAAGCTGGGGTGATGACAGGACACACAGCAGACAGTACTTTGAGAACAAAACAAAGTATTTGACTCTTTGTGATGTGTTTTAAACTGAGATTGGGCCAAATTACATCAGCAAAAGCAAATGTTTGGCATGTGATTTGGTAATGAAATCACTTTATTTTCATTATCCTGGAGACACTTCCACAAACACAGTTTTTTCAGCTTTATCAGTCATGAAAAGCAGTGAAGCCTGGCCAAAGCAGAGCAATCAGACAGGCTAGATAAGACTTTTTAGGCATGTGGAATTTAATTTTTTTTGGCTTGGAAGGTAACAGTAGCTTTACATCTGTATTTTAACAGAGCTCTGCTGTTTCTCTGTCTCTCACTTAATGGCTTTGCAAGTAATCGAGAGAAGGGAACTGTCCCACCCTACCCGATTTCCTAGATATTTTATGAAGATTCCCACAGGGAGTGACACGCAGTTACTTTCACACAAACCACCACTATTGTCACCGCAAGTGGCTTAATTAGGTCTGAATGAAACAAAAGGTTACAACAGGGTGTGTTCCCATGACCCTGGCTCTGTAGGGCTTTGGGGTTTGGTTCTTTGAAGCAGCTGGGCTGTGTCCATCCACCAGGAAGGCTGCTGTGGGGGGCAAGGGGAGCTCCAGGGCAGGATGCTTTGCTTGGGTCAGGTCTTTCTCCTGCCTTCCAAGAGACCCATGTGGTTGTTACGGGGTTGGTGCCAAATGTGGTCGTTAGGGGTTTGTTATTAGCTATGCTTCCAGCTTCTCTCTGGTAATGTTTGTGTACTGATAAGTGAGGAAATACATAACTTTTGCTACGAAGAAGTGATTAAACACTTGGCTGCTAAACCCCAGATTTCAGACAATAAGGCAATTTCCTGTCTCCTGCAGCTGAGGTCCTTCCTGAGGTTCCCATGTCTGCCCTGAGAACAGGGGGTTTGGGGATGTGGTTGCTCTCTTTCTGCTGACAAACAAAATTCTACATTATCTGCTGTTAAGGCCTCAGTGCAGATAGCTTTGAATACTCTTTTCTTAGAATGCAAAATACCATAGCTCTAAGATGCTGTATAAGAAGAGAAAATGTAAAATATATCAGTAGAAGATTACTTTTGTAAGCAAGCAAGAAAATTTCTATTTGCTTCTATGGCTTCTCTCTAAAAAGCCATAATATTGATGGCATTCACGGTGAAAAAAAAGAAGTTTAGCTGGTATCTGTTGAAAAGTAGAAATTCCCTTTTAATGCCCTTGAAATTGGTTTAATTTGCTTTATTTTCTCTGCTACGCTGATTAAAGGGGGATTATTTTTGTCAGACAGTTATTGAAATTTCCACATTCCCTAACAAGTCTTCACTTACATAATTTGCTTTACAAACAGCCAGCTTTCTGCAAACTGTTTGTCATCTCAGGTCTCTGTGATATTTGTGTCTTAATCTGAGATCAACAAGGTAAAATTGCTAGAAGCTACGAGGAGATTATGAACCTTCCAGTAGAGGAGTGTAATACTCGGAGAAAATAGGGAATATGCTGCAGAAAATGATCTGGTGCTTGTGAGGACCCACACATCCAGCCACTTCCTTGGTGCAGATGAAACCCCAGCTGAAATATTCTGGCAGATAAACTGGAGCAAGTCCAGAGCAGAGCAGCAGGAATGGTCAGAGCTCTGCAGAACGTGACCAGCAGAAGAGGCTTCAATACCTTCACCTAATCTGTGCTAGGGAAGGCCCAAGGGGAGCACCATGGGGTTGGCTGGAGCACAACCAGAACTGCTGTGGCATTTCACCTTCTGTCTCTTGTCGTCTTGCTGATGCTGATAGATCAAGTTCTGATTAGCTTTTCAAAGTTTGCGCTTTGCCCTGGACATTTCCTGCTCCTGAAGAGCAGCTCGTGTTTCTCCAAGGGTGCACAGTTTCTAATTGACAAAGCAGCCAAGAGACACTGCCTGACTTGCCTTGCACCACTCTCTGGATTTGTTCATCTGACTGAGATACTTTCTGAGCAGAAACCATGGGGCTCTGCCACGCTGGGAGTTAGCCTTGTGTTGTTCCCTTCTCCTGCCCCTTTGAAAGGTTTATGAGAGCAGCTCTGAAAGGACCCATGCAACAGCAAGCACTCCTTCCTCCCAGTCCTGTCCTGCCTGCACTCTGCCTGCCATTCTTGCAGGATTTACAATTCAGATAAAACAACTGCTCCGGGGTAAATTGTAACTCAGATTAGAAAAGTTGCAGGAGATGGCAGTGAGCTTCCTGCCAAAGATTACACACCCAGAGCAGTAATAACAAGTTATGCAGATCAGCAAGTGCTCGGTGGAAGGCAAAGACATTTCTCTCAGGTTTCTTCTCCCCGCTTTTTCTCTTACTTGTGCTTTAGCAAGGTAGGAAACAGTGGGATAGGGTAGGAAGCCATTCCTGGCTGGTGGGGCTGCTGCTGGGTCTGGTCCCTGCTTGGCCAGCCGTGGTTCTGCATGCCCTGCCTGCCTGGAGGCACCTGGGCTAGGAAGTTCACTGCCTGTCAGCCCAGATACAGCTCTGATAGTGGCAGAACAAGCGTGGCTGGTGCTGTTGAGGCAGCTGCCTCCATCTGCATTTCACCCTCCCTGGAATGCGAAAACAGACTCATTAATACGTGTAAATAAACACTGGTCTTCTGTGTATGTTTATCTCCTTTCTGTTGTGTCGGATGTTGGTGTAAAAGAGACTATTGCACCTCGTGATGTGCAATTTGCTGCCAAAGTTTATGTCTCCAGCTCTCTGCCTCTCTTTTTGAAGCATGCTTATTTTTATATTTTTTCACCATTTTATATTTATTTTTTGAGACCCTTTCCCTCAGTAATAAGGGTTATTATGTACCACCCTTGTTTTCAGTCAAAAATGGTTTTGGAAATAAGAACTAGAGATGCTGAAATTTAACTTTTACTGTGTGATGTGCTGCCAGCAGCCTGGTTTGTGGGTTCTGTGACTGCTGTTAACTTTCCCCGCTATCAGAAGCCTTCTTAAAAAATATGCTAAAGGTAAATATTTTTAATTCTGGTTGTTTGAACAATTCAAGTCCATCTTGCTTGCTGGCACTTTTGGATGCTAAGAAGTGCTGGTTGGTAATTCCTAGTGTTCTCAAATTGTAAGCAAAACTGTCAAAAGAAAAGGCATTGTCTACCTACGGTAAACTGGTTTGTGCAAGCGACCAGTTAAGCTAGAAAAAAGTCAGATTATCACTCTTTTTGGAGCTGCATTTAGATTTACTAGTTAAATGTCTGTCAGTGCCAGCAGTGGAAATTCAGTGACTTTGAAGGCTGCTTGCTGAGCTGGAAAAAAAAAGGACTCCAAGAGCCCAGAACTGTTGCCTTCTGGTACTGTATTGCATTTTGAGCTTGTCTGTAGCTGATGCACACTGCTGTACAGTCATTCTGCTTAGGAGAGTTAGGAATTATGGGATTAAATGATTATGATCTTTAAAAATAAATAAACAAATAAATAACACCTAAAAATCTGGATTCAACTCAGACCTGATGTCTGTTTCTATATGAGCTCATTTACTCAGGATTGGCTTCTAAAAGCCGTGTCTTTAATGAACGTTGGTTAACAATTCACCTAATAGAAAAATGAATTTTAGAATGTATTTTAAAATATTCTGTGAAATACCCTCAAAATAAGTTAACTCCCCACTTAGTTGAAAGGCCAGTTTCCACGTGGAAGCTCAGCTTGTTTATTAGATTCTTGTGATGCTTGGTTAAAAGTTCCAGGTTTCTCTGTAGATGGGCCAGACTGGAGCAACAGGGATGTATTTTTAAAGTGTGTTACCAAGCTCTTGCTGTAATAAAGCCATGGTTGTTGACCCACCTGCCTGCATGCTTTAGATGCCGTAGAGCATGAGAAATCCTTTCCTCTGGGTACACAGACAAGTCCTCTGCTGGCTGCCCAGCAAAGCCCCTGCCCCTGGAAACCATGTAGAAGATTAACCATTTTCTCTCTATCACTGCTCACAAAGCTCCCAAGACTCATGGCTTGGTCTCTGCTATGCTCAGAGGTGAGGCTCTTGATGCCTTTATTCCTTTATCTCTCTCCATCAGTTCTTTGTTTCTGGATGAATTCTTTGTTTCGTGGTTTTGTTTTGGGCTCTGTTTGCTAAGTTTTTAATTGTAGCCTCAGAGCACGATCTCAGTGTGACTGGCCAGGTACTTACATGCTGCCAACCATGTTCATGGCTGGGATAGTCAGGCAACATTCTTTCTGCAAGGTTTATCTTGTTTTCGTTTTGATTGTTTAAGCAGCTGGCCAAAAAAAAGAAAAGAAAGCAATCTCTTCTGGGTTTTGGGTGTGGGCTTGTTCTTTTTTTCTTCCCTGTGTTTTAGTTACAATGAAAGGCAGGTAAGAAAACAGCAAACACACTTAATTCCTAAGGATGTTGGAGGGCTTATTTTGTGCTTTGTTTGGGGAGATTTTTGGATTAAAGCACTTGCCTGGTTTCTAGTGGATATGTTTACTGAAATGAGTGTAACATTTTTTTTTGTTAGTCATGTCTAGGTTTTTTGGATAACTGTAACTCGTGCAGGGCAACATAAAGTTTCCAGGCATACTTTGCTGCATTATGATTGTCAAGTGCAATTTTTTCAAGAAGTATTTTTGCAAATTGTTCTAAAAGATCTGAGATCAAGTCACCAGATTTAAATACAACAAATGGCACCTGAGAGAGTTCTTCAGAAAAGCTCCAAAGTCCTGAGAGCTCTGATGCATCATGGAAGGCACTCTTGACTTTCTAACACCCTGAGGGCGCACAGCCCCTCTTTAATGTGTGGCATAGCAGAATATGAATTACAGACATCCTTCATACCATTGTTTTAATTTCAAACTATGGAGAGAGCTTTTTTTTTTTTTTTGATACACAGATCTAATATTAGTACATATATCCATGTGACAGAGAGGATGGATGGACAAGTGTGTCCAAATACATCCAGGAAAAATGAAGGCACGTACTTTTTTTCCGTGCAGAAGCTTATCTTCCAAAAAAGAGAAAAAAATCCCAGTAGAGATGTGCCAGATGAATGCAATAAATGTACTAATGTTTCACTTCTGGCATTTTGACTCAATAAAACAGGAGGGCAGTAAAGATAGATCCTCTGATCCCTGGATTGTGCTGCGTCCAGCTGCGAGTGCAGCAGCTGCTGGGGAAAGAGCTGTGGCCAAAGTCACCCTGTGTTAGGTGGCCTCAGATCCATGGTACAGGGGGAAAAAAAAAAATAAAGCTGTGGCTCCATTTATGCCAATCACTGATCTGGGAGAGGACAAAACTGCACATTTCTGAGGTGCTCAGCTGGGAGTTCAAAGGGTAAAATGCTGGAAGGATTTAAAGCAGAAGTGGACTCATGGTGAGGCACTGAATTAATGCATTGATGCAGGGTTTTGTTGCAATTAGGGGTGTGTGAGCCTCACTGTTCCCAGGTACCTCTGAACTTCCCCAACAGTGGTATTTATGTGATGCTCACTCTCCAAAAATGCCTGTTCAGCAAGATCCAGCTAGTCTTAATAATATTTTAAGGTACATTTCTTGACCTATCTGTAGTGTATTTAAGAAGTGTCAACATAACCCTTTGGAGAGTTAGGATTTCTCATTAAAATACATCTAAGTGAATATTATTTTTGTCAAATGGCACATTTTTTAACCTTGCTAATTCTATGAGGAGCTCATAAAACAGTACAACAGAGGAAAAAAAAAACCTTTTAAAGATTATATAATCTTTGTAGTCAAGTTTAATTAGCTCCTAGGCCTTTTCCCCCACTTTCTTGGGGGAGAAGATGGAAGAATTGATTTTTATTAAAAATAAACTTCAGCCTGTGACATTTTTAATGTTGTCTGAAGTGGCATATAGATTTTAATTTTTCATTGTCTTCTGTGATGATGTTTCAAACTTTAAATTGATTGTTCAGTGGGTTCAGGGTGCATTTGGCTGCAGTGTTGTATCCGGTGTCTGTCAGTGGATTTATGTGATAAAATCTGGGGCTGCAAGTGGGAGATGAACTGTAAGTCAGTAAGTCAGGAATGTCCCGCTGAGCAGTCCTATTTTTGCCAGAAGCATTTTCATATCTAGTAAAGGGGGATGGACTGGAAAGCATCGTGGTGGAGAAAGCTCCTGGTGGCCGTCTGCCTTAGCTGCTTATGCAGCTATTTTTCTCTGGAGCCTTTCCAGGGGAACGGTTGCTGCTGTTCCAGAAAATGTGTTGTTTCGTGCCTGTCTTGTGTTGCAGCACATTAAGCCCTATCACCAATAAACGCTTGTCCAAATCCATGGAGGATGTGACCCTCTGGAATCAGCCAAATTAGTACTTGGTGCACCCCTGGCACTCCGGGTGTTGCACAAAGGCCTGGGCCGGTGTGAAAGTTGTCTTCCCTCACAGTCTCAGATCTGCAGACTATGGAAATGAATGTTTGCCATGGAAAAGCAAAGCACTGTCTCTCTGTGTCCTACAGAGCCTTCTGTCACTGGGTGGGGAGGCCCACAGCTGCTGAGGACACCTGTGCTTGTGGGGATTAGGGGGCTTTGAGGTTTGTGGGGAAAGCTACCCCTTTCTGCTCCTTTCTGGGAGCATGATCCATGCCTGTAGGTCGACTTCCAATTGATGGTTTGGCTAAAGGCAATTCAGTAACCTGGGCAGATGGGTTTTGCTGGTTTTTCACCAGTGTGTGTGTGTGCATTTCCCCTGAAGAGTAGCAGTGATGCTTCTGGCTTGGCACGCCGTAGGACAGCAAAGGGTGTGCCTCTGTCTGTGCAACTGTTGTTGAGCTGGAGGCTAAAAATAATCCCTTCTTTTTCACCTCCAAAACAACTGAAAGGCAGAAATGAGGAAATCTTGAATTCCTGGAATGATTGAAGCTTCTGTCTTCATCCCAAGGACAGGGACTAGATCATCATTTAACACCCCTTTATTTTCCAAGATTCATTTAATATTTGGGTACCTTGGGCAGGAGAGGAGTGAGGGATTTAGAGTGGAATGACAACAGTGGGATAATGCACTGGGCTGCAACAGGATTTGTCTGCTCTTAGCTATGCCAAGAGATGCTGTTTGTTGCATCCCTCACCCCCATGCTACTAACAACTGGTAGATTCCTTGAGCATGTAAATGCTGAGAGCAAATGTTTTTTTACTTTTTTCGAGGTCAATTCAGCCTTTCAGTTATAGTGAATGAGATTTTGGTGACTAGATTGCTGTGGAGTATTATTTTGAGGTAGGGTTTTTTTGTAGTTTTTGTTGGTGTTGTGGGGATATTTTGTTTGTTGGTTTGGGTTTTTTTTTGTTTGTTTGTTTGAGTTTTTTTTCATTAAGCACAGTGGTGGTGTTCAGCTGTTAAACTGCATATGATTTTTCCAGAATGGGATGCAGGTGCCTGGATTCACAGGCTGCTGATTTAATAGTGGGGGAAAGGAGGGATTGCAAGAGGCCTCTACATCGTATCCCTCTCCCTTTCCTCCCCTCCTATTTTGAGTCATATATTTGTACATTATAGGCAGGAGATCATATCAAAATCCTGTGCCTGGCACAGAAGCCATTCTGCTATTGTAGAGGTGACTTGTGTTGCCATTTAGCTTGGCACTGGGAATATTTCCTGGAGATTTTTCAAGGCACTGCCATTCCTAAACATACTCAGAGAAAGTAGCATCTCTTACAGTCAGACTGACCCTTGAGTGGAATCAAGCTTATGAGACTTACCAAATGCTGTGTGTGTTTATATTAGTAAATATAAGTGAAAATTTCTGATACAGTTAAATTGTACAAGGAAGAAATCAGTGAAGTTCTGTTCTATTTCTGTCTGAAGATAAATAATGTATTGTGTACTGTGCTTGGTTATAGTGTGGGACAAGATTTATACAGAAACAATAATCTTTTAGGGAATTGTCCAATACTTTTTAACAGTATCATAGAAATAGACTATTTACTCAGCAACGTGAATAAACAACTTTTATAAAATATGCATGGGCTTATTAATGTTTTATTGTGAAATGCAAAATTATCCATGTTTTACTTATTAAGTATGAATTTAAATGAAATAGTCCTAAGTTAGTCACTAGGCAACTATTACTGGCCTGGAAACTTGCATTAGTCTCATTCAATGGGAATTTTGTAACTTATATTCTTTCTGTAATTTTTTTCCTTAACATAGGTGCTCTTCTTGGGGAATGTGTTAAATTCAATGAAGCTTCTCTTTTGACAGAAAATATTCACACACATCTGCAGGCAGAAAATCAGCCATTTCTACTAAGAGGTTTTCACCAAGAAAATATGTCCTCTCTCGGTATTATTATCTTGCACTAACACGGTATACTCTCAGTAGTAAAACAAGATGTAACATCCAACATGATGCTGATTCTTCAGGCAGGTCATAGAAGTCTGGTCATGATCTTATTCTTTCATAAGCTGCTCTGTAAAACTAAACAAGACTTTCTCCCTTCGTTTCCAGCTTGAGCAAGAAATATGCAAAAGGTCTTTGTCTGTTCTTTTCAGCAACTGTTACTTGGAATAATTTGTAGGAGATGCTTTGAAAAGTCAAGTTGCCCTTTAGCTTTGTAGGGGATGATCTGGCACTGTTAAAAGGCAGTTGATGTGTGAATGGTGATGGGGATGTCAAGAAGCCGTTGGCATTTTTTCATTCAGGATTGATTGTTTGAGACTCCCTTATGTGATGCCAGCTGTCATGATCTGTGTTAAATTGCAAGAAATTAGTTTCAAAAGCAGTCCCTGATGAGACAGGAGACTGGGATAACAGGAGGGGAAAATAGGATGCCATTCAAAGTTTGTTCTAGTCTGGCTGCCAGAAGGTTTGTTCTGGGACTCCGTTGGCAAGCAGACCACCGGGGAGTGGCATGGGCCCTTCCCTTATTTAATAAAGATAGGAACACAAATGTGGTAAGAATTACTTTTGCAAGGATTTTGTGCTGGTTTTGACCCCAGAAGTTTCAAAATTAGATGAAGAAGTGCCAAGAGTAAGTTCTACACCAGCAGGAAGCGTCCTCAATAAATCATAGAACAAATAGCTCTGTGATATAGATAAATGTGTTTCTGGAGGTAACCATGGGTGGCAGCAAACATACAGTCATTTTTCATGGTGCCTCTACGCAATTATGAAGATACTTTGTCAATGTGATAGGAGGAGAGGAGAGGGCAGAATCCTCCTTAAAATGCTAACATAGCGTGTTGCAAAGCACCGGGAGGAACGAAGGGTTTTCTGTGTGGGTTTTGTTACTTGGCAGGGTCTGCTGTGACTAAATCTCCAAAGACTGCTGTTTATTTTTTATTTTATTTAAAGTTGCATTTATTTATGTATAATACAGCTTGTAGGCAAAAAAACCAGCCTCACCTTATCAGACCGTGTAAGGGCTTTATTTGTAAAATGTTTCTGACTGCCTGCTCAACGTGACTGGAAGCTGTGAAGGCTCAGTTCAGTCACTCACTTGTCAGAGCTCAGAGTTCCCATGTTAATCACAAGAAGCATGCACAAAAAGTCTGACCCAGATCCACCAGTGATCCTCTTCAGCTGGGCTACATGTGCCTTCTATTTTCTTCCTTTATATTGTTACATCTGTTGATTTTTTTTTTTTTTAATATTCATCATTCAGTGAGGAATGTTCTTCTGAAATTGTGAATTAAGTATGTTCTTTTAAGAGGAACAAAGCCAAGTGGCTAAGGCAACAGCCTAACTTTAATATCTCTGGTTAACAAAACACTTGCCTAAAGCGAAGCCAAAGCACCTGACAGGAGTTTTTCTTTCAATGGGAAATTATTAGAATTATTTATTAAATTGAAAAAAAAGACATTTTTGCACTTCCATGAATTGGGTTGGACAAAAGTCAGCACCAGATACTTTTTGCTCAAGTTGTTAGATCTGAAAACAAATGATGACCAAACCAAAATAAATAAATGACTCTACTTTCTGAAATTGCTATGTAATGGGAACCAGACTGGAATCCAGCGAGCCTGCAGATAGAGCCCATGCTTGCTTTGAAACTGCAGTCGGTGTCTGGCTCTGTGTGTGGGACGCACAGGAGCGTGTCTGGCCTCTGACACAATGGTCTTGGATTTGCAGCAAAGCCCAGCTTGGCTGTGCTGGAGCTCTCCCATCCTCCCAGACCCACCTTAGCTCTCCCTGCTCCAGCCATGGCAGAGCTGGAACTCTTGGCATGGATTTTGTGAAGTCTGGAGGGGTTTGGAGGGTTCGTAGGAGGTATGGAACAACAGCATTGTCCAGCTATAAGACTGTTTCTAATCAGTCTTTAGTAATCAGTCAAGGAAATGTAAGCAATAGATATGCTTAGGGTTTAATTAGTTTGCTTTCTGGAAATCCTTTGCCTGTTGGACTGTGAAAAATTACAGCTGTCAACTAAAATTTGGGCAGGAATCCTCTGTAATTGTTTTGGAAGAGATTCTTCCAAGGGTGCTCAAACTTAGATTTAAGCTCCTGAAGTGTGATCGTCCTGAAAAATTACAGCTGTCAACTAAAATTTGGGCAGGAATCCTCTGTAATTGTTTTGGAAGAGATTCTTCCAAGGGTGCTCAAACTTAGATTTAAGCTCCTGAAGTGTGATTGTCCTGAAAAATTACAGCTGTCAACTAAAATTTGGGCAGGAATCCTCTGTAATTGTTTTGGAAGAGATTCTTCCAAGGGTGCCCAAACTTAGATTTTAGCTTCTGAAGTGTGATTGTCCTGAAAGTGAGGATGTTTAGCACTGGGTGAAATGGAACAGGACAGGATGAGTTCCCTGGCCCTGGCAGAGGAGGGCAAATCTGCTGAGTTTCCTTGGCATGTCCTGCTTTACATCAGTAGGTGAACCAGGCTGTTACATCCACCCTCGCTTGAAAGAGAGTAGCTAATAGGGTAAGGCTACTGGCTTATCATAGGCTTGTTCAACAAATCTAGTAAATGTACACCCATTTCCGCTTTAAAATAAAAAAAGCCTACACTAAGACCACTTATTTCCTTTCCCCTCCCTTTTACACAACTGTAATGCTGTTGAGAAACAGCTGCAAGCACTTGAGAAACGCTACATGGGGATTAGAAATGTGCAAGCAGATGCTCAAAAATGTTTGGCTTTTTGCTGTTTTTTCCTCTTACTTCTCTTCATCAGATGCTTTTGTGTCTTCATTAAGCACAGTTTATCCTCTTTTTTAAAGAGGATAAACTGCATGTGAACACCACATGCAAAAAAAAATTCCTTTTCATTGATTTAGGTAAATTACTTGTTTGTCCTCTCAGTAGTGCACGTCCAGTTGTATTTCAAGTCATGTAGCAATAGAGTAAGTTGGAAACTGTGTGGAAATAATATAAAACCGTGTGTCACACTCCTCCTTTTCTCTGCCAGTGTTTAATTATTGGAGGTGGCCCCTGTGGCCTGCGGACTGCCATTGAACTTGCCTTCCTGGGAGCCAAGGTTGTCGTTGTGGAGAAGCGGGACACTTTCTCAAGGAACAATGTGCTGCATCTCTGGCCCTTTACCATCCACGACCTTCGGGGACTGGGAGCAAAGAAATTTTATGGAAAGTTCTGTGCAGGATCTATTGATCACATCAGTAAGTATCTGAAGGCATGGGCACTGTTTGGATAAGAGGTTACGAGGATCAGAAGATTGGTGGAAGCATTCTTGGTTTGGCAGAAAGTTCATTTGCCTTAACCATGTGCCAGTGCATGTGTGCACACAGAGAGGGAAAAAAAAAAAAAGTCTCATTTAAGCAAGGTGGAAATAGAACAAGTTACAGACTTACGGAGCAGATTTTTTTGTTAGTGTGGTACGGTTAAACAACAGGTTTTGATTATGAGGTATGAATAATATTGATATTTATTCCAGTATGTTGAAGGTAGACACAAATAATAGAGTGGACTATTTTACAGGGAAATGTGCTGTAAAATTTTACATTCTAAAACATGCTGGTTAGCAGATCTTTTAAATGTCACCAAGAGGCAAACCTCTACAAAAGCATTCTAAGAAACTCAGCTGAAATTAGTTTTGCCAACAAGATTGTGCTGCAAGAGGAAAAGGAGGTGGAAGAGAACAACATCCTGTGGTTGTTATGTTTGCATTCATTACAGTATGGGAAATAAAAATGCTACACGCTTGTGTTAACAATGAATTTCAGTTCTCTGGCAGGCTGGTGGCAGCTGGGGTTGCTTACTTATCAAACACATCTTTGCCACTTGCTCTCCACAGGTATTCGACAGCTTCAACTCATCCTCTTCAAAGTTGCACTTATCCTTGGAGTGGAAATTCACGTGAACCTGGAATTTGTGAAAGTCTTGGAGCCTCCTGAAGATCAAGAAAACCAAAGTATTAATTATCATAATACAGTTCTGTTCACAGCAACTTCTTTTTGAGCCAGGTGTTATGTGAAGTTGTGCAAGGCAGTCAAGCACTGTTTGAAGAAATAAAGAGTTTTTTGCCCTTTTTATTCAGCCACCTTGTTCTGTGCAGTTACAGGCGTGATAAGTATCAGTGTGACAGAGCACTGATAAGTCTTAAAACAAAGCCCAGGCTGAGAAGCTGAAGTTTTGCACTATGCCTTCTGGCATGTGTTTGAGGCTTTGTAGGGAGTCCGGTGTGGCTTCTTGGGATCTTCTTGCAAAAACAGATTTTGATTGATAATATAGATATTGAGGATGGATTAAGTGCCCAGGGCCTAGTTTTGCGTTCACATTTGATATAAATCCCACTGGCACACAGAGTCTTATCAGCATTCTTATGCAAGATTTTTAAACAATAGAAAAAGATTTCTAATTTTCTGTTTTCTATTTTTTTTAATATTAGTTTTTAGGATGTAGTAATACTAAAATATTTTAAATTTTTAATTAAAACACTGTGGTATCTCTTCAAAGGGTCATATAGTGACAGTGGAACGGGTATATTAGTTTAAGTCGTTAAAGTATATTTAATTTTAAAACATGGACAGTACAAACACTTTCACATAATCAGCTTTGTAAAAAGATTAAATTTAGCTTTGTGCTAAATGCTTCCATTTAATTTCCATTTAGAAGGCAATTAAAAGCATTGATGATGGAATGCTATTTTTCCTCTTTTAGTAGCCAGCTCTTCCTTGCTGTAACCACATGTATGTACTGCCCTGGTGAGGTGGCTGTGGGGTTATTTCTGTGAGAATCGAGTGCTTGAGCATCTTCTTGTGGTGTGGCTCTGAGAGGAAGTTACTGCATTAGGTGATCCAGAGAATGAGAAATGCACCCTTTATCTCAGTGCCCTTTCCTCAGACTCTGAAATCACTTCTCTGTTGTAATACTGAAGAATTAATAAATATTATTTGTGTTTTCAGAGATGGGTTGGAGGGCTGAATTTCTCCCCATGGATCACCCTTTGTCAGAGTATGAATTTGATGTTATCATTGGTGCAGATGGCCGCAGGAACACGTTAGAAGGTGGGTGAATGTGTGTTTTTAGCCATATTAGTGGTCTTTAGGGTACCTTGAAAGATCTGAAAGTTAGAGGAGAACACAAAGCAGCAGGTTACCTTTCAATCCATGGAAGTCTGTTGTGAAAGCTGTTATTTTATGTGGTACCTTTTGGTTTTGTTGTTAAGTCGTAGCTCAAAATAAAAGACATTTAATGTCATTACTGCTTCTGAGCTCTATTTGCACTGCCTACAGAATGCATTGTGGTGCCATTGGGCTTGCTTCAAGCTTAAGTAATTATATGATGATTTAACTTGAAGGAAGCTGACAAGATGTCAGGAATGGCATAGCCTTTGCAGTTGTGCTGTGAATTTGCCCTGTGTGCTTGAACCCATGACCAAAAGGTGACTGTCAGGTATTTAATGAAGGCAACAGAGGCTTTGCTTCTTTGCAAATGAGACTGAACTTCAGAAGCAGTTCCTCTAGGAACAACAGCAAAAGATAATAAATAGCTCTAAGGTGTGTGGGAGTAGAGGGTGTAAATGTTTCCTGAACTTGAGTCACTGCTGAGAATTCAGACCACCTGAGCTGTGTTTCTTAGAGAGACACTGGCTAAGCTGCTCCTGCATCACAGGAACAAACCTTTTACTTAATTATATATTTCCCTTTTAACTCTAATTATATCCATGCGTGTTTCCATTCTCTCAGTACACTTTTTCCTTTTTTTTTTTTTATTAGCTTCATTGTTTGTCTGCTTATTCTTTTATCTGCCAACTACAATGTGCTTACAGTTAATTCCTTATAATGCTGTACTATATTGTTGTCTGGCTGCCCCCCATAAAAGATTGCTTAAATAGTCAGGTACCAGCCAAACCTAATTATTCTTACCTCACCTGCAGACTCTGTGAAGAGGTTGATGTTTATCATCATACGAGGATCTAGGGGAGTGATTGGTGCACTGAAGATATGTACAGAAGCTTGTGTTGTCATATCAAATCTATCCCAATGAAATAACGAGAGCACATCAAGAAGCACAGAGACAAAAACCCATAACCAATTTATTTCTTGTTATAAAATAACATATTTATGATGTCATCTGAAGTGGGCTAAGAATACACTAAGGATCCTCTGTCCTACTTCATAACTTAATTACAGATGAGGGTAACATTGAAAAACTTCAATGTGTGATTGCAAGATTGTGGCTCAGGGGGCTTTTTTCAGTGAAAAGTGAAAGCAAAGATGGAGCAAGGAGCTTCTCAGTTGGTCTCACCTTGGAAATATAACAATTAACCCACTGAATATTTTTCAATTCCAAATACCTGTGAAAAATCTCATTAGCTGGTAGTGTGTGCACCTAAGCACTGCTACAGAGGTTTCTATTTTTCACATCATTTTCTGCTGCTTTTGACTGCTGATGTCTTGCATCTTTTTCAAGAGCTGTTTACCACCTATATAACAAATACCTAACTTGCCATTTAGCATGTTAAAAATGTCTCCTTCCACTGAAATTGACCTATTCTATTCCCAGACATGTCAAAAATTTTTTCCATGTTTTTCTTTAGTCATAGTTTTTCCTTAACTTCTTCCCTTAGTTCCCCACCCAACCATTTTTTAATGAGACTTTATCTTGAATGCAGTGCAGCTCTAGTGCAGCTGGAAATGGGGAGAAAAGACTCTTTACATTTAAGGGAATTGGTGTGTTGTTTGATGAAGTGTAGGAAAGATATTGAGCTGTCTTGAGCTGATCCTCCCTGGAAGTCCAGTCTGAAGTTTGCAGTGGTTTTAATTCCTGTCTTTGCTCACCAGGCTTCAGGAGGAAGGAATTTCGTGGAAAGCTGGCTATAGCGATCACTGCCAATTTTATAAACAGAAATACAACTGCAGAAGCCAAGGTAGAAGAAATTAGTGGGGTTGCTTTTATCTTCAATCAGAAGTTCTTCCAGGATCTGAAAGAGGAAACGGGTGAGTACATCCTCATTTTTTCCACAACCAAATACAAGAGGCAGCAGGGGAACTCTATGTGCCAGGCCACCCTCTTGTTACTGGTAACATCAGTTTTGAATAATCTGTGTAAAAAAAAAATTTCCAAGTGATAAAATATTGTTGCTGTCAGAAGCTTGCAGATGGAGGTGTCCATTTATGGTACAGTGGGATATTTTTTTAGCTTGGGTGTTGCCACATCATGGCTTGTTTTAGTGTTTAAATTTTTCTCAACTGCAAAAATGTCTGCTATGTTGAACAAATTTGGAAGAGCATTTTCAGGGCCCAGAGATTTTCCCTTAAGACATGATTTGTTTTGTTTCTATCTGTTCACATGCTGAACAGCTTAAACCCTTTGAAAAAGTCTCTGCCCTTCTGGGAGGAGTTTATTCTTGCTTTTTGATGTGTGGAGCTGATAAACTGAGAAGACCTAGAATCTGCCATAAATACTAAAAATATAAACTGTGAAACACATCTTAATGGAAAGGAAGATGAATCAACTCTATTCTTGATTTACAGCTGATTTTTAAAAAAATTACTATTATGATTGAAACCAAACCCCCTGGTTAGACCCAGTGCCAGAGCCCTAGCAACCCAAAAAACACTTTGCTGCCTTGGCACCCAGTTCTACCTCAGGAACTGCTAATGCTGTAGTTAACTAGCTGCTCCCTGAAAGAATGCTGAATAACTTTAAACTGTGCTGAGAAGAACTCCTGTTGGGCGAGACCACTCTCCTCTCTTGTTTTGTTTCATTGCATTTTGCCCACTAATCCTTCATCCCAGCTGGGAGAGTGGAAGCATCCCAAGAGGGAAAGGCACCTGCCGGGATCAATCCCGCGCTGTTAGTAAATGACATAGGCAGGGCGCTGCCTTTGGTGACAAATGTGTCTCTCTTTTCAGGGATTGACCTGGAGAATATTGTTTACTATAAAGACAGCACGCATTATTTTGTGATGACAGCAAAAAAGCAGAGTCTTCTGGACAAAGGAGTGATTATTAACGTATGTAAAAATGCTGGTTAAACCCTGTTTTATTTGCTTGGCACAGAGTAAGTGTGAACATCTGCATAAACGTTGCTGCATGTTAGAGAGGGTGTTTATAGACTTAATCACTTCATTCAAGCTCAGGTCACTTGGATCTTACTCTGACATTTTTAGAATTTGCTTTTCCCTTCAGTCAGCTCAAAGTTTCAATAGAGAACTGAAAACAATACTACCCAAATTAATCAGCTTTGAAACTGGCTGAAATGAGATCTTGACTCACCTTGGAAATACGTGGTGGGATTGTCACAGCAGAAAATAAAAACCTCAGTTATTTAAGGGTAGCACAGCTATGTTCAGTTTTATCAGGCAAATAAGGAAGTGTAAAAACCTACCCTAGGCTAAATTGCAAATTCTCTAAAGTGGGTGAAACATGATAGAAGAAGGGTATAAAAACAATGGCCTGACCTTTCAGGGGTACTTGTGATTTTGAGGTATTTTTTATTTTTCCTTTTTTATTTTCTTCTGTAAAATATAGGGTTTATTTTCTTTTGTTTCTAGAAAGTGTTACGGCACCACTTAAATTTCCCTTGCTGGAAACCCAAAAGAGATCAATTTTTCTTGCAAAGTAAGGCAGTGCCAAAACAGCCAAGTGTAATTTCCTGAAGGAAGTACTTGTGGGGAGCTGTCAGAAGGGCTTTTGGCTTTCTGATGGGACCACTTAGCTCAATGCCATGATTCTCTGCCCTTTTGGAGACCCGGGGCTCCCAGGGCAGAGCTGCTGTCCATGACCAACCAAGCTGGGAGAGGGGAAGGGCAGAACCCTTTGGAGGAGTGACTGGTGGGCCCTGAGGTTGTGGGGCTGGTGTTTGTAGGTGAGGGCAGTCCCAGGGGATCTGTGGAGAGTTTGAAGCAGAGGAGCAGCAGCTGTGGCTCATCAGAGCTGTTTTCCTGACCTACTCAGCTCTGAGTGGAAAAAAATCAACCACCCCAGTGTGTCTGGTGCAACTGGGCTAATAGCGGTTCTGTGGTATCATCTGTGATTAGGGGTCTCATCCACGATTAGGCTGGAAATAGAACCTGCCTCGTTAATAATCACTGCCTTTAAGTAGGATGACCTGTAAAGGCAGGGTCCTTTACCACTCTGCCCAAGGAAAAACCCAGCCCAAAAAGGAACAGAAAAGCTGCTACGATCCAGGTTTGGATGTGGTGTTGTTACTGAGATGTCGAGTCAAACCTTGAGGCTGAGCCCCCCCATGTTACAGCATCAGTGTTTCTGCTCTCCTGTGGATTCAAATGTGGGGCTCATGTGTGCAGAAAAGCGTTGCAGTGATGTGGATGACATCTTTTGATGTGAGGGAAATAATGTTCTGAAAACATCACATAACCAAGGAACTGGGAGAAGCTATAATCTTCTATTGCAAACAAAGCTGCTTGTTCAGTGTGGGCAAGGAGAGTTTCTGTTTGGGACAGTACCTGTGTTTGTGCATTGGCTTTTTGGAGGAGATGACAAGTGTCACTTGTTTCTTGTTGCTGTGAGATTTGTGGCTCCCAGGCCTGCTGTGAGACTGCAATGTTCCAATTCAGAGAGGATACTGGAGTCTCTCATCCCACATCCTTCTCTCCTTGCAGGACTCCATTGATACCGAGCTGCTGCTCTGTGGGGAAAATGTGAACCAGAGCAATTTGCTGTCCTACGCCAGAGAAGCTGCTGACTTTGCAACCAACTACCAGCTGCCTTCCTTGGATTTTGCAATTAATCATTATGGCCAACCAGATGTAGCAATGTTTGATTTTACCTCCATGTATGCATCTGAAAACGCTGCACTAGTGAGAGAGAGGCACAGACATCAGCTCCTGGTGGCTCTTGTTGGAGATAGTTTGCTTGAGGTATATCTTGGAATGCCTTCTAAGTAGTATTTTCAGGTTTTTTATTTTATTTCCTTAATCCAACCATTCAATCTAGCCTGCAATATAAAATGTCCTCTTTTACATGTCCTGAAACAGTGGTACCTTCTTTGGAATAGATTTTTCCCCCCCCTTTTTTCTTTTCTCCTTTTTTATGCCATAGTTTGTCATAGCTAATGCTTGGCTGGCAGCCTGTGGCCGAGATCCCATTTTGCTTTATGAAAGTTGTGTTTCTGTCTGAAAACTGTGAGCTCCGTGTCCTCAGCTTGGGTGCATGGCACAATTTTACTGAATTCCATCATAGACAAAAACTTGATCCAAATTATTATTGCAGTCTCTTTGCCTTAGTATGTTCCCTTTTTTTCTTTCTGAAGTGAAAAGTATATGCTGCAGCTTTTTTTTTTTTTTTTTTTTTTTTTAATTCATGCTGACAGCCTGAGACATTTGAAAAGAACAGTCAAAAGCAAATTTAGGAGGTGGAAAGGGCATCTTTTTTTGTTTTCTTTTTTTTCCTTTAGTAATTCTTGAGTCTTTTTTTTTTTCTCAGCTTTTACCTTTTGGGCCTAAGAAATTTGTTTTTATATATAGAAGTTAAAAAAGGAAAAAGTGAAAAAACTAATCTTTTTTCCCCGCCTAAGACTTAGAGGAGAGGCACATTTAAAACCTTCAAGTGTTGGCCTGTGTTGCATTTTGAGTCTTTCTGGGCTATTTTTCCAAGACATTATGAAACCCTGGACTCCAGATTCGCATTGAAAGTTACTTTTGTAGTAAGAACTTAAGAAATGCAAAGAGTTAAAGTGTAAATGCTTCTTGCAGCCATTCTGGCCAATGGGTACTGGCTGTGCAAGAGGTTTCTTGGCTGCCTTTGACACCGCGTGGATGGTGCGGAGCTGGGCGCAGGGGAAGCCCCCGTTGGAGATCCTGGCTGAACGGTGAGTGCTGCTTTGGTCCCCAGCATTTCCAGTGTTTTAAAGAGCCACAGCTACTCCTAGAAGGCAGTGGATTTCAGAATGCTATCAGGAGAAATATTATTAGGGTTTAAATCACTGATTTATGTCGCTTAAGTGTGATCCTTAAAGAAATAAACCAAAGAGACCTTGCATCAAAAAACCCAAACCTCTAGCCATCTCAACACCTGTTTTTTATCATTAAAAAAAAGAAAAAAATCCTGAAAGGAGTCTAAATAAATTCTTCAACACTAACAGCTTTCAGAGTTGGTCTCTGTGACTTTAACTGTGCTTTTTGGTGTAGTGGTGCTCTCTTTAGGCTGATAAATATGTGGAGAATTGTTATAATGCTGCACCAGAAACCTTTTTTGACTGGAGCAAGAATATCTGTTGCTAAGTACAGCAGCAGTCTTGGTGTCACCATGGTCTGATGGTTGAAGCTGCTGACTTAGGTTCTGCTGGCAGCCACCCTGCTCTGCTACAGCTGCCCAGGCTGTTTTTGGGGCAAATACGTAATAGGAAGAGTCATGGTTGTGGGAATGCAAGCAGGAGCTTTACTAGCTACAGCACTTTGGGAAGTTTTAAGATAGAAGCCTGTGGGATGACTCAAACACGGCCTAGTCCCAAATGGAAAATTGAACAGCATAGTAAAAAAAGCTGTGGTGGTTATAGGAATTGCAGGATGACAGGATTTAGTGCTGTTATGTGGTAAGTTACTTCTTGAGTAGATGTTAAAGCAAAACCAGATGACTGGATGATGTAACCTTTTTTTTTTTCCTCCTTTTTCTTGCTCACTTCCTGCCTCAGGAAAATATGGGCATAAGCTCTGAGTGTCTGTCTTGTCCTTTTTCTGTCTGGCATCCTTCTGTTGAGTGGGGATAAGAAATGGGATGGATGCATTATGCATTTGGTCCATAACACTTGTCCTGGCAGAACCAAAACAAGGTTTAGGCAGCTGCAAAAAAACCCCAATCTCTTATAAAGAAATATTTATTTTAATACATAACTCTTGCATCTTTTTCCTCTGCAAGAGAGAGCATTTATCGACTCTTGCCTCAGACGACCCCTGAAAATATTAATAAGAACTTTGACCAGTACACCATTGACCCGGGAACAAGATACCCGAACTTGAACTCGAGCTGTGTTCGACCTCACCAGGTCAGTACTTAAAAGGCTTGCTTGTGAAATCAGTTCTTTTTTTATCAGGGGTAAATAGAACTGCAAGGAGTGTGTCAACAGAATCTTCAGGAGACTCTTTAATTTAGAACCAGCTGCTGATAAAGTTAACCTGGAAACGAAACTGTTTTTTTGTCTGACATTATGCTGGCAATTGCTTTTCCTTGTAGGTGAGACAATTATATGTTACCAATGAGCTACAGCACTGTCCTCTTGAGAGAGTGAGCTCCATTAGAAGATCAGTGAACCTCACAAGACAGGGTAAGTGGCATCTCTTGTTTGCTGTAGCTTCGCATTTGTGGCCTTCTGAGCATGCAAAAGCTGACTGAAATGTTTGCTTTCCCATTTCTGCAGAGTCAGATATTCGGCCTAACAAGCTTTTGACATGGTGCCAGAAGCAGACAGAGGGATACCGAAACGTTAATGTCACTGACCTGACCACCTCCTGGAAAAGTGGCCTTGCTCTGTGTGCCATCATCCATCGCTTCAGGCCTGACCTCATGTAAGTGACAGCTATGGAGCTCCTCAGGTGAGGCATTTGCAAAGACCAGAACAACCCTGACACTCTGCAGTCCCCTTCTGTGGCTGCTTTCTGCAAGGAAGTGCACACCGTGGCCAGGTTTGGAGGGAGGAAGGGTGGGGTTGGGTTTGCTTTGTTTCTTCTGAATGTCCTAGCATGCTGTTTAGAATGAAATATATGTGCTTTCAAAGAGCTAGGACGGTTTTGAGCCCTATGATTTATCATGTTTGTGGGAGTCATGTGTCTATTTAGAACGAAATTTGCAGTTCTGGGGGAATGTGTAGAGCTGCGTTCCCGGATCCCTGGAGACAGACTTTAGTGTCTGTTTGGAACCACAGCCAGGAAGCACAGTCCTGAGTTACAGAAATGTGGGGTGAGCCTGAATGAGCCATCCTCCATGTGTTGTACTGGTTGCTGTGACAGTCAGATAGGGAAATGTTGGACCGTGGGGATGGAGGTTTTGCGCAACTCTGTCCAGGAGAGCACAGAGTCCTTTCACGTGGGCAAAGCAAGGGCTGGGCCTTGAAAATTAACTGCCCTAGGGGTTGAGTGTACACCAGCATTCCCCTTTTGGCACAGTTTCTGGGGTCCTAGTGCTGTATGAACCAACTCCATGCATCTGAATATTTTGTAATGTCCCATAGTTAGATACAAGAAGGTCATTGTGTAACAGGTGTCAGTAAATGGCAATTGCTGGCACTGCTGGGTGCAGTCTGTGGGTGACTCTCTCTTCTCACCAGTCTCCAAAATGCAGTGGATGCATTCTCTTGTCTTCCTACAGAGCCTTAGGAGTCACACATGAATTACTGTCAACCTCCCTTTATTGTGGATAAATGAAAGGAGTGGTTGAACTTTTTTATGAGGTGTGATAAATTGGAAAAAAATAGGAGTGGTACCTAGGGTGTTTTGCCAGAGGAAGAGCTGATATTTTAAGAATAGGATTTTTTTTGCCTTGGGTTCATTTGAAACAATTAAAATTATGGATGTTTTTGGGGGAGGGGTACAGAAAGCAAAGTAATCTTTGCTGCCTGTGGAAAACATGTTCTCTGCACTGCTCTCTGCAAAGTCGATAAATTTATCTTCCTGAGCTAACAGACCTCCTGCTGTTCAATTAATGTTATGTTTGGATCTTGTTGGCTTTTTGTATTCAATGAGCCTGCAGAAGGACTTGGCTGGATGAAAGCTAAGCAGGCAAGAGAGGTGGCTGCCAGTGACAGCCCCCAGCTCCAGAAATGGGCAGTGGGTGGGTGAGACAAGAGGAGAAATTATTTGGGGATTCAAAAAATCACATTCCACTGTGAGGAGAGAGAAACTACCCTGCCTGGAGCTTTGTAATTTATTCACATGTTTATTTTAATCATGAATTTTGGAAGATGTTCAAAAGATCAGAGTCTTAGAATAGGTCCCATAGAAAATGGATTAGAGAGTGGATTACAGAGTTCCAGATGTGTGATGTACTTTAGTGCACTGCTAAATTCAGTTATGACCTGGACAGGAGGTCCCTGCTCAAACTGAGTGTGTAACACCTGAAAAAGGGAAAGGGAGTGCCTGTGCACACACATACAATATGCTACTTCCATAGAATGCTGTCCTAAATTTATTCCTCCTGGCTTTGATGATTTATAAAACTAATTGAAACTAAGTAATCTGTTGCTAATGGATGAAGTTTGTAGTAGTTCAGCTGTATTTGGAGAAGGAAGAGCTTTCTTAGCACTTCTGAGTCCCTGCTCAAACTGAGTGTGTAACACCTTAAAAAGGGAAAGGGAGTGCCTGTGCACACACATACAATATGCTACTTCCATAGAATGCTGTCCTAAATTTATTCCTCCTGGCTTTGATGATTTATAAAACTAATTGAAACTAAGTAATCTGTTGCTAGTGGATGAAGTTTGTAGTAGTTCAGCTGTATTTGGAGAAGGAAGAGCTTTCTTAGCACTTCTGAGGCCGAATTGCATCTCTCCAATAAATAAGGATATTTTTTTTTTGTGGGACTACATCAAGGTCCATTTCAGTGAAAAAGCTTTTAAATTACATTTCTGGCCAAGTCAATATTTGTAATAACAGGATTTGCGTGAGGCTCTTACCTTTGGCACTGTGTGGACTCTGTAGCTTTGACCCAGTGAGATGCCTGTGCCCTCATTCCTGGTGCTGCTCTGCCACGGGCACTGCGTGTTCCCAAAGGGAGCAGGGAATGAGCGATGCCGCTGTGCTGTCCCCGCAGCGACTTCGACGCCCTGAACGAAGAGGACGCGGTGAGGAACAACCAGCTGGCGTTCGACGTGGCCGAGCGGGAGTTCGGGATCCCCCCGGTGACCACGGGCAAGGAGCTGGGCTCGGCCGGGGAGCCCGACAAGCTCAGCATGGTGCTCTACCTGTCCAAGTTCTACGAGCTGTTCCGGGGCACCCCTCTGCGCGCAGTGGGTGAGGCACAGCGGTCCCTGAGCTCTGGCAAGTGGGCAAGGGGCAGCACTTCATCCAGGCTGCTGACAAGCACTGCTCTTGAGCCAAGAGTCTTTTCCCAGCAGAGCCATTCTGGCCTGCAAGAGTTACCTCGGGCTTAACACAGGAAAGGGGGGGAAAAATTGATTGAATTCCATGGTTTTGTGGGTCCTTGGTGGTTTCAAGGAGTAGGAGCAGCTGGATAACTGCTGCTTGACATCATGAAGGGCATGTATCAAGTTGTTGGTGTGATTCCCTGGTAGGGATGACTGCACACAGCACATTCATGCTTGTGTTTTTCTCCTTCTTTTTTTTAAAAAGCCACCCTAGATTCTATGTATTTACTTTTATTTGCCTGTGTTTCTTATATATAATTGCTACCAGCGCTCAACTGGAAAGCTTTGGCTTAGTCAGAATAATTTAAAACCAAATCTAAGTAAATATCCTAAGTGGTTGTTTTTTCAACAGATGCTGCTGAGAAGCAAAATGGAGAAAATAATGATCTTGGCTCACCAAAATCATCGAATTTCATCTTTAATAATTATATCAATTTAACTTTACCAAGAAAACGAGTACCAAAGGTGAGTTGTGAAGCAAGACTTGCCTTATGAATTTTTTTTCTGAAAACATGAAAATAAACTTTTATATAAATAAAGGTTCAGAAATAGGGGGTTTATATATACCCTACTATAATTTTCTGAGCTATTTCTACCTGTAAGAAAAAGAGTCCTGTAGCTCTGTATTCCTGGAGTTAAATATACAGCCATTTTTTTATATATCAGTTCAAATAATCAGTGCTATGCTAGACTGTTTATTAATTGGGAGGGAGTGCTGCTTTTTGAAAAAGTGATTTGCAGTTTGTGGATGCTGTCAGGGTTCTGAAGAGAAGCTTTCCAGCTCTACAGAAGAAAGCTGCAGTGGTGACAAACTGTGGGCAGGTCGATCAGCAGCTTTGGGATAACAATCTCTTAGTCATGCCCATGTACTTTTCTCTCTTGGTTACTTTTTAATGAAGACTTACTGACAGGCCCTGTTATGTCCCTCTATTATAAAAAAATCCATGCCCATACATGCTGTGATTAAGGACTTCAGAGCCTTGAAGCTTTGCAGAGGCCTGAGTTAACACATGTACACATCTACAGCATTTCTCAGTATTTTAATATACTGCTTTTTAAATTTGTTGCTCTCTTGTCTTGTAGAAATATGGTTTCTGTTTTTTTCACCGGAAGAATTACTCCAGAATTTCCAGATACTTCCTATGCTGACTTTTGTCTTGAATATTTTCTATCCATAAACATGTTTTCAAAACCTGTGGACAGTCAATTGTCCAGTCACTTCAAATATCCTTGTTAGGAAATAATTTTTTCCTGCCACCCACATACACACAAAACTAAGTGACATGGTTCCCAGATAGCCAAGCAGTGAGAAGCCAAACAGGCAGAATAAACTTTGCTTTTTCTTGTGGGTGACTTCTTTAGAAGGAAAACCTTTGTCATGACCACAATGTTGTTTTTCAATGAGTTGTTTGCAGAAGTAAACAGAATTTTAGCAGTGGGGAGAACTTTCCATTACTGAGCCATAGAGCCTCTGATTAACCTCCTGTCATGAAATAAGCCTTCTGTCATAGCAGGAGCTGGAGTTTTTGGCAGTACATGAAAGCACGAGGTGATTTGCTTGAAGGGCCCCTCTGGTTTCACACTACGGGGCTCGTTGGAAATGAGAAGTGGAAGTATTATTTCCCAAATCAGCTTGGGAAACAAGGCATTTTGTGTGAGTTTTTGCAGCTCTGTCATGGATGGGCTGTGAAACCAAGCAAGGTGAGTTAGGGTACTTGGATTAGGACAGACTTGGGAATACCATAACCAGCTGAAACTAGCTGGAAAATTAAGCTCCTTGGAAAGCAATTGCTTGAGTTCAGGGTTTGGCTGTGGCTTCAGTTTTTTTAGGGTTCTTTCCCCTGCAAAAAGTGGTGCTGAGCATTACCCAGGTGTATATGTATCAAATATTCTGTCCAGGCTTTAGGAGAGCAGAGAGTGTTGCTAACTGAACTTCCATGGCGTGTAGTTTGTCCTTGGATTGGGCTGGAGGAGGGATCCTTATCTGGGCACAGGCTGTGAGAGACCAGGAAGCAGGGCCTGGAGCTGGGGTGGCTGTGGCTGCTCTGGCAGCCTGTGCTGAGCTGCATCATGTTTTCCATTCTCCTCGCAGTGTCAGCCTGGCTGGAGAGGAACTGAGATTTCCTGTGCTCCAGACTAATAAATGAATGGAGGTGTTTACACAATGCAGGGCGCAGCCCTTTTGGAGTCTTGCTGGGCAATTAAATTGCCTTGTCTTTCACTTCTTTGTCAGCATGTTAATGAGAGTCCTTTCTGTCCGATTTCTGCAAGGTAGCATCTTGCTTTGCTCCATTCACTCAAGCAAAATCTGCTTTTATGTGGCCCAGGCTATTAATGAGAATACATTGTGCTGTTCTGTGTTCACCCTTTCTGGGTAGACTGATGGCTGTAGGTGGTGCAAAGCTAGGTTATACTGAGCTGCTGCTTGAAAGACAATGTAGCAAAGCAAAGTAATTGAAATATTGTCATCTGATTCCTTTGGTGATTGCCCACAAGTTGTTTGGGATTACTCATTTTCATTGCGTAATGATTTATTACAAACAGTCCATATGTAAAAAGGAAGCCTGCATTCTTTGATCTTTATTCCTTTTTGGGTTTTTTTAAGTTGACTGAGCAGGCACTAAGTTACAGCGTGGGCAAATGCCAATAAGTAGAATATAGTTTATTGATAGTAAATCATCACTGTATCAAATCTTCATGACTGAATGTTATAAGAAATGATAAAAATTTGCCAGCATTGACTACTTTTCCAGTTTGTGCAGACTGAGTATGAAGCATTATTGATTTGTGTAATCTTTAGTTGAGTAAAATAATGAAATATGTGCGTGGCTTGAGCACAAAAGAAGCAATTTGGTTGCTTAAGTGTTGTAATGTTCAGCCATAGTCAGGGAGGTGAACCTTATGAGGGAGACAGACCTTTAAGGCAGCCAGTAATTGCTCAAAAAAGGAAGTGTGACTGCACTATGAATTCATGATCTGCATGCAGACAGATGGGTTAAGAGAGGTTTGGGGGTTACAGTGAAAGAGTGAGGGGTTTCTGGATTTTGTTACTTCTCTGGAAAACAGTGCAGTGTAGCTGAAAATTGACAGAATAACTCATGCTGTAAAACCTTTTTCTTCAAGGATAGGTTAGTGTTTTATGAATTATAAACTCCTCAGTACTGAAAGAGGGAAAGATAAACACCAAGTTGTAGGGCCTGCTCAGCACAGTGCACAAGCATGTGTTCTCATGCCCTGGAGTCCAGTGAGAGCTCCCAGTCAGGGGCTGTGTGACAGCTTTTACTGCTCTGATACCTGCACGAGGAGCAATCCTGCTGAGCTGGGGGGTCTGATGGAGCAGCGAGACCCCCTGATGCTGGCACTGCTCACCTGTATGTGCCTGGCTGAGCACAGCCCAGACCTCACCTGCCTGGGGATGGTACTTCTCCTGGGAAGAGCTGCTCTGGTAAACTTGGGAATTGCTGCAGTAACCCATGGAACTTGTTTTGGCTTTGCTCTTTCAGGCTGAAGGGAAAACAGAAGAAAACGAGACTAACAAAAGGCGTCGGAAAGGACTCTTTGGTGTCTTTGAGCAGGTTGGTGTTCAGTGGTGCCCACTCGTGCCCAGCTCCTTGATGGGCACCAGAGCTGAGGGAGCAGTGGGAGCTGGGGGGCAAGGTTTGGCCTTTGGAGCACGGCAGGGAAAAAACCTCATCCTTGAAGCTTTTAATTTACTGTGGCATGCACAGAAGAGCTAAATTAATTTTACTCATTTGGTAGGGAGTAGAGCATTAAATAAATTGCACTAGTTTTTGTTCTGACACAGGAACATTTAAGGTATTGGGATTTTTTTCCTTTTCCTAATTATCTATTTAGAAATTTTTTTATTTGAAGAGTTTGCATTGCAGCTTGGTTTCTAGCCCTTCTCTGATTAGTTACCTTTGTGACTCTGCTTTATTAATAGCAGCACTGATGAATGTTCTGTTTTACTGTACTCTGGGACCCAAGGAAACATGTTTTTGGCAACTTTTGCATGCTAAACATGTCATTTTAGTATACTGCAGGTTATATTTCCTTTCACCCTTTGCTGAAAAGGATGTTATCTCTCTCCTCCTCTCCCTTCATGAGGGTTGTAGGAAACATAAGAAAAACACAGTTTGTTGTTTCCTTGCAGACTTCAGGCATTCCAAGCCAGGGGACAAACAATGGGAAAGAACAGAGTGATGGCAGAGAAGGAATGAACCAGAACAAAGTCAAATCAATGGCAACTCAGCTGCTGGCAAAGTTTGAAGGGAATGCTTCAAATACAATTCTGCGGAGACAGGTAGGTCATAGATGAACATGAAAGCCATCTCTGAAATTGAACTGTAGTCCCTGCTTGTGAAAGTGATGCAAATTTCCCAGGGAAGGCAGGAGTCTGTTACCTGTTTGAAGTGGGTTGTCTATTTTAATACTACATGCAAATTAAAAGTATTTCTCTCAATACTTGGTAAACAAATACAACTCATATAGATTGACTAATGCGTCTAACAATAACATATTGCTACGTGTTACAGTGTCTAGCAATCTCATGGAAGTGAGCCTGTAGAGTTTGTGTTATTTGGAAATCTAAGCTGGCTGCATACAGTATTGCAGAAGGCCTGTTGTTGCCTATATTTTTCAAATAAAGGACACTGCATATCCTGTGGTGTCTGTCTTTATGGAAAATCTAGGGAGTGTCAAAAGGAAACCTAATCTCTTACAAGATATGTCTGGCTGCCATTTCCATTCCAAAACTAGGCAGAGTGGAATACATTTGTGCATTGTACAGCGTTTCCATGGTTTGTTGTTAGTGTGACTAGAGGTGTTTTAAAAGCAATCCCATGCTGCCAAGGTATGGGGGAGAAGCTCAAAATCACACTTCAGCCAGAAATAGTTGGAATCGGCAGAATTTAGACCTGTCATCTGAAAGCTCTGAAGGAAGGATGAGCAAGGTGTGGATGTTTTGACAAAGATCTTAATTCTTCATCCTTGTATTCATCTGTTTATTTAAATATTTAGGTCCTCCAATAGTGTAGGCTTTATAGATGTCCAGTGACTTTGTCTATCCTTGAACCAAAGTTGTTTGCACGCTACCTGGCTACTTGTCAATGCCCTGAGCTTTGGGTGTGTGGTAAGTGGCCAGAGATTTCCTTGGCCATGCTGAAGGAAGTTATTTTGATCATAAACTCTGTTAGAAAGTACGGAATGGGTTCAACTTTAAGTATATCTTTGATGGTAGAAGTTGCTAATAACATGGGTGGCTGGCAAAAATATGCAAAATGTGTTGTTAAGCTTCATAGTAATGCATTTTAAAGGAAACCTTTTATTTCTTTCTGCCTCAGAAATTCTTTGAATCCTATTTACTGTCTTCCTTTTTTTTTTCCTCCTTCACTCTGTCTTTGCAATTTTAAAAATGCTTTACAAGGAGCTAACAGATAGACCAGCCCTGCTCTCCTCTGACCCTCCTGTTAATCCTCGCTTTGCTAAACCTATGGATCCAAGCCTTCTTCCACCTCAACCAAAAAGGCAGGTAGGAAGCTCCTATGGGTAACACCTGGCAAGCACAGCATTTCTGTCACTGCTGGGAACTCGCTGTTATTGCCGAGCTACACAAGACACAAAGCAATATTTGGATGGAAACTGCAGAGTTCACAGACACATTTAGCTGAGAATTGTGAAAACCCCATTAAAAATTAAGGCTATTTTACACCTGCTTTGCCAGATGAGAAAACTCTCAGAAAGTGTGGAAATACCCTGAAAACATAAGTGTTGATTTCTGTGCTACCATATCTAGGTTCCAAATTGTATGAATGTAATTACACAGCTACCTTTAACATGTGAGAAAACTACAGCAATACCCAAAAATTTGTGCATGTACTTGATGCTTTGGGCTATTGTAATGATAAGGCTAAGAGAGAAACCTGGCAAAAATATCTAAGATAAAAGCTTGAGCATTGAAAAGCTGATATTGATGCCCAAGTGTTTTATTTCTATAAGTAGAACTTGTGATAAGAATTTCTGCTGAAAGCTCTTTTGCAGCATCACATATATGGGGAAAAAATTTTGACAATGTAGTCTAAGTTTTTCTCTTAGTACTTTCACTGAAAGCAATCTCATCTCAAACAGTACTGATACTCACTTTCCATCAGAGTTTTAAATTGAAGTAGTGGCACTTAACGAGCAGTCTGCAGTGAAATGAGATCCATATTGCATGTGGAAATCTGCAGGTCAGAAGCTATTTTATATGAAAACTCAAATTCAGAGATGTGTTCTGAACTCCTCAGAAAATGCCTTAAATCTGAAATACATTATATACTGATTTAGATCAGACTAGAACCCAAAACCTTTGCTATAAACCCTAGAAGAAGATATTCTTCTGCACTGCTGCTGTCTGAGGTTATTGACAAATACTCAGAAACATAGAGAAGGATGTTAAGGCCTGCACAAGTTGTGTGGGACTGATTTATTCCAGTGCATGTCCACAAGCACCAGAAGTGCAGTAGATAGTGTGCAAAGAGTGATGTGAGAACATTTTATTTTGAGTTATGTGCATGACTGTGCCGTTCTTTCAGAAGCATCCTTAAAAGCTGCATATACTGCATGGTAGTGCAGAAAGCAGAGTTTTGTTCACTTCAAGTGTTTCCCAGTTTCAGGTGGTAGCTAGGAGTGAACACGAGGTCAGGGAACCCAAACAGTCTTTAAATGGTTCTGATCATATGGCCAGGAGAGCAAAGACTGTGCACAAAACAGATCCCCAGCCCAGTCTGTCAGAAACCTCTGAAAATCTCGCGTCTGCCTGTTCTGCTGCATTTGTACTTTCTGGAGTGCTTGAGCGTCTTCAGCACCTGGAGGAAAAAATGAAACAGGTGACAAGCAACTTCTTTTCCTTTCTGTCTCTTAAATGCCTGTGATAATCTGTGTACTGTGGTTTTGCTGGCTTGTTCTCTGTTGACTGTAGGTTGTATTAAGACAATAAGAAGTCTTTCTACAAGCTTCTGTGTTTTGTTGATGGATATGGTTTTAACTGAAATCTCTCTTTCTTTTCTTGGCTGTCCTTTCCTGGCTGTCACTGCAGAAAAGAGCTCAGAGCATAGCAAATAGGGAATTCCATAAAAAGAACATTAAAGAGAAAGCAGCACATCTCGCCTCAATGTTTGGATACATGGAGTTTCCAAAGGTGAATTTTAAGTTTTGCACCTGAAGAACTGCCGAATTGGAAGATGTATAAGAATTCAGGAAGGGAAAGAAATTGCAGTGGTTTTGGTTTTAACTTCCTTTCATTTTGTGTGGATCTGAAAAGTAATGTGGATTCCACTGAAACTAGTAAAAAGTGTTGTTTAAATATTATTGCATAGTTTAATTGAGGTAAAACAATCTGAAACATAAAGCTAATCAGAGTGCTTTAGCAGGAGAGAAATGTGTTGAAATAAACTATGTCTCGTGCTTAAGCACACACTGCTGGCTCACAGTTTCTTATCAGCTGCTGAGCAGTTGTCCTTGGTGCGCTCTGGTTTTTGCTGGATTTCATTCTGCTTTCTCCCAGCACTATCTTACCTTACTGCCCACTGTGCATATTTCTATTAAAGAAACAGTACATTAATATCATTTACATGAAGATGCCTTGATGATTTCCATGGGCCCTTACTGTGCAGAGGTAGTGAGAAGAGTAGAACTGTCACTGTTGTTTCTGGGTTTTTTGATGCATGACTCTGAACTTAACCTGTGTTGATGTCACTGTCTCTTGGATAACTCTCCTGTTTCTGCTCTACACAGAATAAGCTACCTACTAAAGGCTTACCCCATTCTCAGCCCCCAACTCCCTCTTGCCCTCCACCTCATCATTCAGCTGCTGCTGCTTCATCATCTGTTGGTTCAGCTTCCTCTGCTGTTTCTTCTCAACAGGTACTCTATTAAGAGATTTTTCATGTAAAACCCAAACTTGTACTCAAGCTGCTTGAGAAATGGCTTGGATGGAAGGTGCTGCCAGCAGACCTGTTGCATAGGTTGTAATTCACATTTAAATCAAACTTTCCTTTTTTGCTGTTGTTAGTTCTGCATGTTTGTAAGAGAAATGTCGTCATCAGAAATGGCTCAGGTAAAAGCTGAAGAACAAAACAAATGCTTAACATTTTTTTACTTCAATTCTGAAAATTTTGCATTGCTGCTTATTTTAAATAATAAGATCTGCAGTTGGATGATACCACAGGCATGCTGAAGAAAGCTTCACATTATAAAGAAAACCGAATGCTGTGGGGTTGGTTAGTTTTCTTGGGTGGCATTTATGTTTATTTTCATAAGAATATCCATCTGCTCTGCAGGGGAAAACCTGCACAGTGATGGCTATTTTAACCACATCTTAGGATGCACATGTCTTAGAATTGTATGAGTATTTACCAATACAGACATTTTATTATTGTTTGTTTAATTATTTGTACTTGCTTCTGCATGTGGATAGCTAGAATACAGTTCTTTGTAGCAGCAGATCTTATGGAGAGGAAACATCCATACTTGGAAAGAAGGAGATGGCACTTGGGTCAGAGATACTCCGTTCTTACAACTGAGGCTGATGCTAATGGGCTGTGTTGCAATGACTGCATGGCTCCCAGTCCCCAGGGAAATGCAGGGGACACGGCCCTTCAAGGACACTGCAACTGAGCAGGTGCCTCACTGCAGTAATCCCCTAATTCCCTTCATTCATCTTGAAAGTAATTCCTTTGCCTGGATTTACCTCTTACTTTTTATGACCTAAGAGGTATAGCATGTGATGGGTTTTAAGCTAAGTCATGGTTTCCAAAAGATTGGGGGCTGATGTTCATTTGATTTGGAGAACTATTGTGACTCTGCCAAGAGAATAAAAAAAAACCCAACCCCAAGCTATCTGAAAAACCCTTTAGAATATGAGAACTAGGCTTTTAATCATATGGAAACTCCGTGAGAAATAATTTCATTGGGATTTTAACATCACTTCTTGGAGAACCTTTGTTCTGAGCAATCTTTTTTTCCAGGTATTTTAAAAACTGGATTTTGTTTAAAGTGCACTGACAGCCTTGATTAGTTTGCCTTTGTACTTAAATGGTGCAGCAATAGTTTGTTGTTACTTGGTTTCACTCAGGCTGAGTTTACTTCAGCTGAAAAGTGCTCTCTCCAGAGATACTGGCAGAATGCAGCTCAGCTGAAGCAAGAAAATCTAGTTCTGTCACCAGCACAGTAAATATATGTTCCTCTCACTGGGTAAATATTTGGCTAGTTAAGTAGGACTGCATTTACACTTTGGCAGATCTACATGCATGAGCATTTTGATGCCTGCATACACAGCTCCGTGTGTTGTACAGGCTGCCAGCCTCTTGTACACTGTGCATTTCATAGGTGTAAATATGGTGCACTTTGTGTGGCATTTTGGAGACTTTTTAAATGATGAGGTGATCTTTACTCCTCCTGTCAGGAGCACAGGTGGTAATAGAATCTGTCCCTGCCCTTTCATGGTCAAATTGTTGTCCCTGTGTTTTATCCTTACAGATTGCACACTTTTCAGAATGTGAAAATTTTATCCTGCTCTATAAAACACTGACTAAAAGTGCAGTGCTATATAAATAAAAATTCAGCAGTATTTCAGATGCACAGTGTGCATTTTCAAGTGCTGTTCAACAATATGTTCAGATCTCTCTGCTGTGAATATGTACCAGGAACTGCCTATGTCTCTGCTATCTTGAGGGGGGTTATGGGTCTCAAAATTTGAATTTCTACTCTCTGTTCTGAGAATTAGCATTAGCTGAGTGTAGACTTCAGTATCAGAAAATGTCTTGGGATTGATAAACCAACAGGAAGAGCTGCTATGTGTTGCTGTCAGTGTTTCTGCTTTTTCCCCCCGCAGACAAACAGAAGGTTATAGAAGTGTTTTGAGTTCTGTAAGGCTTCACAATATATGACCTATAAATATCAGCACCCTCCCATGGTTTTAAATAGCTAGTGCTGTCATTTTAATTTCAGGTGAGTTCTGAGGTTGTTACCAGACATGACAAACCATTGCACCTGTTGAGTTCTCCTTGGAACAGGATTAGTTATGGGGACACAGTTATTGAAAAGGGTGGCTATGAAATCATACTGTCTAATTACAGAAACTTGTTATTAAGTCTAAGTCCTGCAAGGAACGCTTGAAAAGAAGGCTGCAGGACCCTATTGTTTCTTTCAAGACATGCAGTCATTACAACTTAGTAACAATTACTTTCTGTGTGCAATATGTCAATAATGTTCAAAAGTACCTTCCAGCTTCAGTCAGCTGTCAAAATTTACATAGCTGGAATTATGAGTTAGCATACATTATACTACAGGCTGGGCTTTGGTTATTCCTATTTTCTGCTCAAGGTTGGATTGACCTTCAGAAATCTCTGTTAATCTGAGCTTTGCATGAGTGAATCCACACAGTGTGTCATAAGAACTGGGAAGTTTTTGCAATCAATTTACTCCCTGCAGAGCTTGGACCAACAACTTCCCTTCAGTGACGTGACTCTAATGACCAGCACTAAGCAGGGCTGGGGTGTTTCCTCCACACAGTAACTTATTACTCAAATGTTGTTTATCTCAGAGGGAAAATATACGTAGCAGCTTGTATGAAAAGTAAATAAATCACCCTCAAAGCAAAATAAGACCAGGAAAATCATTAAGGATATGAAAGAACAAAGGGAAAGCATTGTATGCTTTTGGAGACAGAGAGCATATTTCCTTTGTTTTATGAGAATGCTACTGAGGCTTACTTGGCTGGCTGTGCAGTTCTGAATAATGACACAGGGAAATACAGAAGGCAGCTTTCTCTTCCCATGGTAATAACCACCCTGGTCAACCTGCTGAAAAGCAGCATGCCACTGACAGCTCAACAGTCTGAGGAAATCACAAATGCTTGGGATTTTAAAGCGTTTTCTGGTTGTTCCCCGAAATTCACCGTGTAAGGTAACTCTTTAAGGATTCCTGTTCAGCAAAGGCTTTAAAGCTGCTGGCATAAAGCTGCCTGATCTGTGAGCAGTAGCCTGGTCCATGCAGACAGTGGCCCCAGCATTACAAAGCTGTGTGTGACTTGAGTAGAGCCTCAGGGGCACTGAGAACATTCTTGGCGTGTCTCAGAGGGTGGCAGGAGCTCTTGGGACTGCCCTGGTGGATCCTCATCCTGCCCTGATGTTTCTGGTTGGTGATTAAGTGGCACTTGAACAGAACAGAATAGTTCTGTTGGAAGGGATGTACAACAAACATCTCTTGCCTGACCAAGTCAGGGCTGACCAAAAGTTAAAGCTTGGTTTTAAGGGCATTGTTGCTAAATTAAATTGTAATCTCACTTGCTTTTACTTGGAATGTGAATTCACATTCATTATAGGAGCATTTCCTTTTTAATAGCACTGTTAAAGTGTTTGTAAACATTCAATTTTCTTGTTTTGACTGCTTTAATGTTGACATAGATAGGTCCAATGGAAGGAGAACAGAAATCAGCCAACCTGATGAATTTCAAGGTGTAGTTCAGGCTCAAGGATACTTATCCTGATATTCAACTACTTGCACTTCAAGCATAGCCTTGTTATTTAACTGATTGCTCCAGTATTTATCTAGTTCAAGGAAAACTTTCTGCTTCAACTGACTTTGAACACTTTCTTTTACCTTGGATCTTGTGGACAAGAACTTGTACATGGCCTGGAAATTGCTCAGCATATTCAGAAGTGCAGAATTTGGGGAGGAATTTTTTTTTTTTGTTCCATGTTCTTAAACAAATCAAAGGAATGTAGTTTTCCTGTAGTAGCAAGTAACACTTCTTGTAGTGGTTTATAAATTGGTGTGCCACTTGGGACAGCGTTGTGGTATGTAATGAGCAGTTCACTTTGCAGTTGTTACCCACAAGTTATCCAGATATTGAATAATACTTTAAAGTCTTTTTATGCTAAGCAAAACCAAACAGGACAGAAATTTATCCCTTAAATGGCCTTTATAGTCTTAACGTGTATATTTTGTACCTGCCTGGATATCAAGTTAATTATGAGATAACTCTCAAAAGATAAGGGGAGCTGTAAAGGGTTGGACATGTTCCCTTGAATTTTTTTATCCATAATAATTTTTGAAAGCACACCCACAGTGCATTATAAGTGTTTTTAAACCTGATAGAAAATGCTTTAAAATTGTTTTAAAGTATTCTGGATACTATTGCATTTATATTTTTTTTCTTTCTTCATGGTAACTTTCAGGTATTTTAAAACCTTCAGTTAGCAGGACTTGGTGTGATGGCAGTAGACAAATCATTTCACTGAGAAGAGGGGGACTTCCTTGAGATTTGGGCTCTGTGAGAGGCAAATGGAGAGTTAGATATGTTATCATGTATCTGTCCTCATGGAAAAAAACAGTGCCCTGGCTTCAGAAGCAGAGTACCAGACCCCTGGCCAAACCAGGATGGCCCTTGCTGCATTTGCTACCAGAGAGGCTGTGGGATCTTACATTGACTAGAAAGCTGAAATCCCAACCAATACAGGAAATTTGATTTAGAGTAGAAACCATTTCTGTAAATCTGTCAAGCCTTTACTGTGTGTTTTCCAGGAGCAGAGTGCCTGCCTACCTGCTGCCACTCTCACACTCATGCACACACACTTCTCCCCTGTTGCAGTCCCCAGACAGGTGTTTTGGCAGGGAAGCACGGACCATCATCGGTCTGTCTACTGTGCATTTGGAGCCACAGCCTAAGCCACTGCTGGCTCCTTGCAGGCCTGATTGATACATTTGGTTAAAACCAGCCTAACTTCTGTGGCTGCAGCAGTGTCATGAAGCAGATTAAAGGAGATGTTTCCCTCTCACGAGCGTGGTTTCTCCAGTTCTCTCTGGCATTGCAATGAGTCACTGGGGAGAGGGCAAATGGTTGCCCTGAGAGCACCAACAAAACATTTCTGTGTGGGACTTGGCTCATACATTTTCATAGAATGTTCCCTGAAATGTCACAGTTTGGGGAGTGTTAATATGGAGTCCAATCCCACCCCTGTTCTGAAATGGAACAACCAAGTCCCAGAGAAGCTGAAATGAACAATAGGGGTTTTTTTTTAATGTCAGAATGTCCAGCTCAGATAGCCAGGCAGTGGCTCCCAGCTCAGCCTTTCATGGACACAGCAGGAAGCCTTGAAGAGAAGCATTTGCTCCCATCAGGAACTTCTCAGTCATCCTCAGAGAAAAGTCTGTGGGCTGCACAGAAGCCTTCTGTGGCCCCACGCTAGTCACGCATGAACATGCTTGTGCTCTGCTGGACTTCCCCTCTGCTCTTTCTCCTGCCTCCCTGTATTGATGTTTGCATGTGCCCAAATCATTCTTGTCCTTTTTTGTCTTTAAATTCCCTTTCAAGGGTAACTAAAGCTCTTCCTTCTATTCTTCATCTTCTCCCCCTTCCTGATTAGACGACTGTAGGAAAGGTCTCACATGCCATTGGAGCTGTGGCTGAAGTTCTTGTAAATCTGTATGTGAATGATCACAGACCCAAGGCACAGCTTGAACTGGTAAGACTAAACCCACAAAGAAACAGTAACTTGACTTAAGAGTAATGTTCCCAGAATGCCATCCTGACTTGAGACCCCAGTTGTGGAGCACTTGAAGCCTTAGGAAAGGTCTAATACTTCACGAAAGAATCAGGTGCACATCAGCACAATGTGCTGATGGAAATGTTTCTCTCCACATCTTCTATTTCTATTTCTTTTACTTGGCTGTGAATTAAAACTTCAGGAGGCTTTTATTAAATGTAATTACTGTAGAATTAGTAACAAAAGACAATTATTACTCAGGGTGGCTTCTAAATAAAGTTTTGTGCAGTACGCGCTCATGCAGTTATTTTTAACGCTCGCGTGCTGAATCACCGTGCCTCCTTTTGAAGAGGGCTGTTTCTCAACTCTGACACTGTTCTGTGTTGAATTCAGAAGCGGTCTCTGGACAGAGCTGCAGGTTCTTGCCCCATTCCTCACTTACCATCTGCTGCCTCCACCACTCAGGGCTGTCAGGTACTGGGAAGCCAAGTAAGGTGTTGTGTTGTGGTGATGACACTTTACTTACCAGCCAGCACTAAACTCAGTTGTTTCAGCTTCACTGTAACTATTAACACCATGGCTTTAAAAGCACATCTGTGTGGTTGTCCATTTGCATGCTTGTTTCTTTGAGAAGATTCATGCTCTGAAGTGATCCATCAGAACAAAATGGATTACTAATGGCAGATCTGGAATAGAATTCTCAACTTTTCAGCAGAAGACTATGTGACAATGATAATTGTGAGTTCTACTTAACATTAAAAATTGGTTCCAAGGCTGCCTTTTGCTCACAAATGAAAGATTAGTTGTGTGGACTGTATGCTGCTGTCTGAATGTGCCTTGGACTTTTCCTCCTCTGTCCATGTGGTACCTCTCCTGTGGCAGCAGGGATGGTGGATGGAAGGGGAGGGAGGTGGTGATGGATGTGGCAGGCACAAAGCCTGCACCGACCTGTAACCAACCATAATACAGTAATGCAAAGTAACATCCTCACACCTGCCCCTAATAAGGAAAGGGAAGTCCAGTGGCATCTAATCAATTTCTAATTCACTTTTCTGTACCTTTTGCGTGTGTATGTAAGAGGGGATAAGATTCATGGCAATTAAAGAATGTTAATCCTAATTTCAACAAACTTCCAAAATAGTTTCACATGGTTAATATGGATTGTATTTTGAACGCATTGGAAATGTTCTGAATGTGTGTGGTAGGAAACAAAGTGATTTTTAAAGCTAACCGAGCCCCAGGCTGGGCTGCAGTCTCGGGAGGAACACGGCTGAGAGGGGCGGCATGGCTCTGGCAATGGGAAGGGTGGAGCATTTGAAGACTGCTTTTCCTCATGGAATTTAAAGCACAAGCCTGCATTTTCCTCCAGATTGTGTCTGAACTCAGAGTTCAGGGTGTTTTTTTGCTTGGCTGCAGATGCAAGTCTGCTGTTTGAGGCTGGTGAGGCGTGTCTTCACCTTCTGAGAGAGACACGAGTCCTGGAGCCAGGACGGTGCCAGGTGATGAGGGAGCACTCAGGGATGATGCTGCTCTTGGACCTGAATAATCAATATGTTGGTGAACTCCTAAAGGGAAACTGGATGCAAGTCCAGCATCAAAGCCACCTCTTTAAAGTCCTTGTGATGTCTGATTTATTAATTGCTGACAAAAAAGCTGACTGATGCCTACTGTAATTTTGCTTGGAGGGTGCTGTGCAACGCTTCAAGCAGTAAAAGCAGCTGCCCCCTTCATAAGGATTTATATCTGGGTATGGAGCCAGATAGCTTTATGTTGTTTTTATCTTTGAACAGGGTTCTCTGCGAAAAGAATTCCCCAAGTCCATCGGGGGGAGTGACATTTGTTATTTCTGCAAGAAACGGGTCTATGTCATGGAGCGGCTGAGTGCAGAAGGCCACTTCTTTCACAGGGAGTGCTTCAAGTGTGAAATATGTTCTACAACACTCCGCTTAGGAATTTATGCCTTTGATGTTGAAGAAGGTAATGTAGGAGCTGTTTTAGGAGTATTTTGAAATGTCTGAGTATGGGTGCTCTTATTGGAACTAAGGAGAAAGACCTGTCCTCGTAGCATGGTCAGGAGGAGATCTGCCAAGTGTGCTGTTTGTGTCCCTGCTGATCTTTGAGTCCTCATACTTGCAGTCCTAGTTTTCAAAAGAGTTGACTTATGACAGACCTGAGCTGTAAATGAAGAAATCCTCAGTGGAAAATAAGTTGAGTGGCCAAAATGCACTTTGTCAAATCACAGGTCAAAGTAAGGGGAGGAAAAAAGGGGTGAGGTTTCTCCAATAACATAGAGTTATTCTTATCTCCATTTAAAAGTGGCCATTAAATAACATGATCTATAAGGACAAGCCATAGCAGTGGCAGATTTACATGGATGCAGGGAATGTAGGTTATTTCTATTACGATGTTATGGTCAGGAGCTGAAAGCAGTAGGAGTGGCCAAGCACAGTGTGATTTATTCCAGGCTGCTGTAGAACAAGAGGTTCAAATCTTGGGTGCTTCATCCCACCTAAATTCTGGGGTTTTCCTTCTTTCTTTTCTTTTTTTTTTTTTTTTTCCTTTTTTTTTTTTTTTTTTTTAAGTTTGGAATGGAATCATCAAACTGAATTGAAATTCCTTTGTCCCTTCCAAAGTATTTAAAGTATTTGAGTAGATCAGAGTATTAACCTGATCTCCGTCTGCAAAAATATTAAATATTCAAGGTCAAAGTGGTTCTTTTTTCAGTGTGGAGAATTGGAGAATTTGCAAAGATGTCTTTTTGAGCAGATTATTGACCTTTTTTTTTTCTGCTAGATGTCTTGTGTTGGCTTGTAACTTTGTGCTTATGAGATGTTGGTTTTTTTGCTGTTTATTAATCTTATACCTGACAGGTAGATAAATGACCTAATGTTATTGAACTAATGTGCAAATCTGTGAAAGAAACCTATTCAGAGCTGTTAGTCAGAATCAGTGCCAGGTTTCCCATTCCTTTTGCTGCCCAGCTGTTCATTATCTTGGTTTCATTTTTTTTATAGATGCAACAGTGATTTTTCAGTCCATATATGTATAGATAACATATCCTGTAACTGATTTTTTTCCCTCTTGTAGGTAAATTTTACTGTAAACCTCATTTTACGCACTGCAAAATCAGTACGAAACACAGAAAGAGAAGGGCAACAATACAGATCCATGGAAAGGTATGGAGTGATTATATTGCCAATGCAATCTTGAGGGAGCTTTATCTGGGGCAGGGTGAAATACTCGTGTGTGTGTGTGGATGTTTCCTACCTCATGTGCAGTAAAATCAGTGCTAAAATACAAATCTCCTCATTCTGTGAGTTTGGCATATCTAATAATAATCTGATTCTCAACGGATTAGCTTTTCTATGCAAAGTAAAGTTGAACTTAGGAGTAACTAGAAATGAAAATGCATATAAAGACTTGAAGACAGTATCAGAAACCGGACTTACCTACTTTAGAGGCATATTTAACACTTGTTATTTTTTAATGCTTTTTCCAAGGAGGCGATAGACGCATGGAAGAAAGTGGAAGCCAAACCCACAGAGATCACCACAGAAAGCAGTTTGTCCACTGCTAGCAGTCCAGAGGACAGGTCCCCAGGTATCCTGACTTCCTTCTTACGGGGCACGCTAAGCTGGCCCCTGCGGGTGACCAGGGATCTGCTTGACATTCCCAGCCGCCTGTCTAACTGGATGCATGGTTTCCTGCACGCTACCCACCTCCATTTCAGGGACAATGCATATAACTATACCTACCTGTACGAACTCCTGAGCCTTGGGGTGCCACTCCTCTGTGCTCTCCTAGAGGTACTCACTCACATGTACCGGGAAGCAGAGCTGTCACTTGAAAATGTGCTTGAATGGGTGAAAAGATTCTGTAGGGTTTGAATCCTTCTGTGTGTCTTGCTCAGTCGTGCCTTTCAGATTTTCAAAATTAACAGCCTGGCTATTTTCTCGAGGGGAGTTTTTGGTTTGGAGGGCTTTGTTTTTGCTCTTCGTGCAATTTGACGCATGACTTCATTGAATGGTGGATTCCTTCCGATAGAAACGAGGTGCAATCGAAATTTTCAACATAAAATGTACTGTATGTTAGAACATGAAGGACAGTGTCCAAACACATTTCCAGAACATGGAGTCAGATGAAGGATATTTTATAGATTATTCCCCCTCCCCCCATTTTATTCTGTGATCCGACCATTGGAGAAGATGGTACATTTTGAAACCATTTTTCTTCCTATTCTCCCCAGATTTTTATTTCTTTTTTTTCAGTTAGACCATGAAAGAATGTGTGTTCTTTCAGGAATATTTCTGACAAATGACTGGGGTTTGAAACCTGAGTATGGCACGTAGCTTTTTTTTTTTCCTTGCTTTCATCTTCGCTCTAGGTTATGAGATTTTTACTTGCATGAATATGTTTCAAAAAAATCGTGTACATGATTCACATTGCTCCTAGTCATGCCTTTTACATTGCTTTTCATGTGATGGATACCTTTTGTTGATAGTGGGTATTATCTGTTCTACTAATTTATTTGAAGTTTTTCAATAAATTTGAAGAGCAAATGATAGTTGAGTGAAGGCTTGATTGAAATTTTAAGTCAAAGAAACTGGTAGGAAGAAGTAGACGGAACATTCCTCAAGTCAAGGCTTTCTCATTTGGTGGCTGCTATGAGGCATATCAATTTATGGAGCACTCCTCTGTAACTGAAGTCACTCCTGTTGTGCCTCTGGGCAGGCACTACTCCCAGTCTCTTTGGGAATTTTTTTTAAAATGCAGGTTTAGAACAAACATCAAAAGCCTAGAAATGTATTCTTAGGCGGTAACTTCTTACTTGGGTAATTCATTTCAATGTGTGCAGCTGGTGGCAGAAAGGTGAAATTCTATTATCTGGAGCAGCAGATGAGTAAATTTCTTTCAGATGTCCCTCAACCTTTATCAGAAGGTCTACCTTAATCTGTTAAACAGCAAGGACACAGTGACATCCCAATGCTCATTACTTTCAGCCTAGTTAGCCAGTGAGGTAAGCGTGCTCCCTGCCTTTCAAGTACTTATTTATATTCAGAAGTTTACCAGGAAATAGGTAAATCCTTAAACATGGCAATATGTGTAGTCTAAAATGAAAAGCATCTGTAGCATTTATTTGTAGCCAGAAGAATGTGGTATAAACAATAGGAAATAGTGTTGCATTCATTTAGTACCAAAATTGAGGATCACCTGCCAGTGGTCTCAAATGACTGTGCTACCTGTGGGCTGGCAGGTCTTGGAATTTTGTTTTGTTTTGATTTGATTTAATATAATGTGGGAAAAGGTGATTTGAATTGTTTTGCTCTTAGGTATGAGAAGGAAATGTGTCTGCTGTTTAAAATAAATTACAAACTGGATCTTTCTTCTAGATAGTTTGACTTTCTTTGAACTATGAGGATGAGCTTTTCCCATTTTAGAGTGGTTATATATTTTGGGGAAAAAATTGTTATTTTTATGCACAGAACTTGAAAAAGTGCTTGAAGAAAATTGTTAGATAGAAGGTAGCATTCCATTGACATAAATTGCCTTTAATGCTCAAACATGTATTCAGCCAAACTTTCCTACCACATTGAGTGGACACAGCAATAATTACAGTTACATGGTGGCCATCTGTGTATATGTAATGTATCTGTACCTTTCTTGCAGCATTTAAAAAACCTGACTTGGAAACACTGTACTATTTTTAATTATTTTCTATTGATAGTAACTGTTCTACCCTAAAAAGGAGGCAGTCTGCAGTGTGGTTACTCCTGCAACACAGCAAACTGCTGGGCAGTCAACTTTCCAGATTTTGGCTGCCATCAATTTTAGTTTCAGTTTGTCAATAGGAGAATCTTTAGGAACACTTCTTCCTAAAGTTTTCTCCTGTTTACTACAGCAGAGCAAGCATAATGGTAAATGTAGAGAAAATGGTGGTAAGAAAATTGGAAATCTCTGGTCAATGAAATTAAACCAAATGAATCTTACTAGTAGAAAGTGTAAAAATAAGATTTTTAAATCTTTAAATAAGATTTTTTTTAAAAAATTAAAAATTTAAATTTAAGCATTTAAAATATGGTATTGATTTTATATAGATTTGTATAATGGGGCAAAAATCCCTACATTTCTACAATAGAATTCAGGAACTTGCGTACTGAAAATGTTTTCCCGAGGAATCTTAATTACCATGCATATTCCACTGGGATTTTGCAGGTGATTCTGTTAGGAGGGTTATTTTATTGGTATCACTCCAATTGATTGATTTTTTTTTTTACTTCATCTCACTATTCTGCTAGTAATACTCATACCTGCTTGTCCTCATTGGTAATGGAATGAGAAAAAAGGCAGTTTCGTTTTGGCCAGTTGTTCTTTGTACCGATGTAACCTTCCTGATGCTTTCCTACATAACCAAGTGAAGTTCTGTGTTTTCTTCCCTGCTGTCTTCTCTGCCAATCTCCCTCATTGCTTTTAGTCCAATTCAACATTCCGGTGCTGCACCCACTCACTGGCTGAAGCCTTTCTGCTCTCAGGTGATTTTTTTTCCAGTTCCAAAATTACATGACTAACCCTGTTGTTTGAAAGCATTTCATATTGTGTTTTGGGTTTTTTTTTTTTTAACTGTTGGAGCAATCTGTGTGTCTGGTATATTAATGGAGCTTTGGCATGATTATTTAACCTGTTGCTGAGTTCACAGTTCTAGAAAAGGTAATGTTTTTCTCTCTGTGTCTGTGCATGTGCGCTTCCCTGTGCCTTTAAGGTAAGTTAGGCAAGTAAAGGGTTTCTTGAAAGAACTTGTTAAAGCCTTATTTCTTTCAAAGAACTAAAGGAAAGATTTAAAATGAGGTCAGGGTGTGATTACCCAGCTGATTTTCCAGGTTAACATGAGCACCTATTTGCATCGAGCTCACACACCCAATGAGCAAGCAGTGTCCCTGCTTTCCTCCTGGAAAAGTGTGGCATAAAAGGTTCTGTAGACAAAGTAGCCAAAACTATGCAAATTCTAGTCTTCCACCCCAAGTGACATCGTAGGCAGGCCTTAAAGTGCATGTGGTTCTTAGGCTGAACTATCAGCATGCCAGGTTCCAGAGGGCTTTGGTTTGAGTGGTTTTATTACCTGGGCCTTGCTTGGCACTCTGATGATTGGGTTTCTCTTGCTGCATGAGACGTTGCCACCCCTCTCCATGACCAACTCCCTCCATTATTTTGGATGTATTTTGTACTTAAGGTCCAGTTTGTATAATCACTAGGTGACCATCTAGAAGGGGAAATGAATCCCAGCAAGAACCAAGGGCTCAGGCTGAGCAGCAAGTACACTGAGGGTCTGGCTGATGTGGTCATAACCCAGCTGTCCCTGCCGAGGACCCCTCTCAAAGGGGATTGATCTTAGGAGCAGTTTTAGGAGGGGCCAAACTTCCTCTGCCATCTGCCCCATTTCACACACCTCGGGCAGGAACGTGGAAGGCAGCAGGGCCAGACCTCAGGCTCTGGTTTGTACATTTGCACGACTCAGCCAATCGTATTTATTCATGTGGGTATCCTAAAATGACTTGATGGCTCTGAAAGTCCCCACGCTGTGCCCACACAGAATCTCTCTGTGTTTCAAACGTCATTTCCTGCACAAATGCAGGACTTCTAGTGTATTTCAGTGTATTCTAGTGTATTTCAGGGCTGCAGTGTGTTGTTGTAAAGCTCAGCATGCTTTAATATGAAGGTCATGACATAAAGGTCTGCCATTTCAAACCACTTCCTATTGCTGTGTTTTTTACTCTCTGTTGCAGAGTCTTCCTTGCTCTTCCTGCCCACTGAGGATTCTGTCCTTCTCCTCCTAAATCTTCTGTCTTCCTTTTACTTTATAATCTTAACTGAATATTTTTATTAAATAGTTTTTAACTCTGTATTTAAATTTTCACATGAAAATTCTGTATTTTGCACATGGTGAAAATTGTTTTAGCTTTATTTATGATATCTGCTGTAAACAAAAATAAATGTAGTTCTTTATAAGCCTCCTTGTTTCATCTCTTCCTTTTATAAAAATTTCCTGGGTACAGAGACTTAGTAGTGCCTTCACACTGGTTTTGCACCTTCCTCTTGTGGTGGATGCTGTGGTGTTACCCTGCTTGTGGCCTGAGCCAGAGGCCGGAGAGTTTCGCTGTGGTGGTGTCATTGCATGTGTGTCCCTTGTGATGCACATCAAGGTCCCTGAGGAGTTATCCCCTCGCTGCAGGTCCAGGGTGACTGGTGCTGGGATTTACCCTTCCTGGGGATGAGGAGCTGGTGTTGGTGGGCATGGGGCACACACAGACAGCATTGTCCTCCTCTCTTCGGCCTCTGCTACCTTTCCTTACACTGTTGTTTTGCATATTAACATATGTCATAAAGGTAATAAGTTAATGTGTTTGGATTTTTTTGCTGTGTTCAGGAAAAGCAGGTAATAACCCAGGATAAATCTTTACCTTTGCTACTCGCTCTGGAGTGCTCTTCCCAGTACCTGCTGGACCCCTGGAAGCTGGAGCTGGTGGTGACCCATTGCCTGTTAACAGCTGCCTTGCTTGATTTCATTACTTGTTTAAAATTTTATGTTAATTTTTGTATTTTAAGCTGCTTTTTTAAACAGCAGATTCTCCAAAAGAGCTTTCTTAAGTCTTCCTCCCCTTCATTTTCTTACTTTTGCTTACTCTGCAATTCTTAAGCTATAATCTCTTCCTTTGCATTTCAAGAAAAAAAAAAAAAAAAAAAAACCAAAAACAAAACAAATCCTAGAAAGAATAGTCCCAAGAGTTTAATGGAAAGATTGTGTGATTTTATTTTTTAAAATGAATTAAAACTGAACCTCACTGGGGTTGTTTGAATAACAGAAATTATTTTTTTAAAAATTGTTGCTAAAGACAACATCATTGCCAAAGAAGAACAAATGTTATTCTCAATGAACTATTCCATCTTCCCTGTCAAAGGAAAAGCCACCAGGCACAGTTAAAATTTTGCTGTCTGAGAGGTAGATGATACCCATTATGAAAACATGGGCAACAAATACCACTGAGGACAATACTTGGCACTTAATTTTAACAGACAAAGCAATTGGGTAAAACTGAATTTACTCTTTGCACAGTTTACAGTTTCAGGCAGAGGCAGTGGCAGGGAAACATCAGAAGAGTATTTTTGCCTGCAGAAGGTGATGATTTGTTTGGCACTGAAGCGTTGAGAGGCATCAGATGTACGTCCTGTTCTCATAAAGTTTCACTCATTCCTGCTAAAATATCAGTACAATAACTTGGAATTGGGGTTACATTAGAGTCTGGATTTATTTCTCCCAGAGATGCAGAAGGCCCAAGCAGTCACATCACTAGCCAATCCTGTCAGCAGAGGGATATACCTCACAGGACACAGCCCATGCACTCGTGGATGAGGCAGGACACAGTGTACGGATAAGAAATAAAACAGACGAAATGCTCAGCGTGAGAGGAGGAAGTTTGTGTTGGTTCCCTCACTCCTGGTCAAAATTATTACACAATAAAACCACACGTTCCCTGTTTTGCTGCTGGTAGTGCTGTGGGTTAAGGTCTGTGTGAAATGTAACAAGCTCACTGGAACTCCTTATCTTGCCATGTGAGCAGAGCTCCCTGTGAGCAGGAGACCTGCATCTTCCTCTTGCTCTGCTCTGGAGTTCTCTCCAGAGCCTGGGGTGCTCCATGGCTGTCAGCAGTGCCTCCCAAAGCTGTGATGCTGTGTCCCTTTGCAGAGCTGCAGTTGTTCAAATGAGAGGCAGGCAGGCTGCTCCTCTGGGCTCGCCCTGCCCTGGGACTGGGTGCCTCCCCAAACCCTGTGGTTTCAGAGCAGGGGACACCAATGCCTCTTTGCCCTCTAAGACCTGATGTCACAGATGCCATGACAGCATGAAAAGGGCAGAGGTGACGCTGGCAGGCTCAGGAACTGCTCTTTCTTCCTCTTTACACTGCTTCAAATGGGTTCTGAGCTCGTCTGTTGCCACTAGGGCCATTTGGATTGAAAATAAGTACAGAGATGTGCCTATTTTCTTTATTAAATTTCTTTTTTTTTTTGAAAAGCCAGGCTAACCTTTCATTCTCAAAGCCAGGCAGCATTAACTGCCTAGGTGTCTGTTAATGAAAATCAAGCCTGTTAGCATTCACTAAAGGTAACCCACCTTTACTATAATTATGCTAAACCTTTAAAATTAAAAAGATCTTGCAGGTTTTAAACGTACTCGATTTGAATAGAAGAATACAGACAAAACTTCTTAAAATTGCTCAAATTCAAACACCAGCCTTTCATTAACTCTGCCAAGAAGAGTAATTTCTGTTCCTCTGAGTTTCTTCTAAATTGCTACAGCTGTAAAGTGCCAGTAAAAGTTGTTTCTCTGTGTCTTCCAACCTCAAGCAAAGACTATGATCTGCGTTTTTCCACAGCATTATGGCAATTAGTTACTATAATTGGCTTTAATTCACTTCTGGCTCACTCATTCCTCACATTCCAATCAAAACATTAGGTTTGAAATGCACTGAGTTCTGCATTAATATTTATGTTTTCGAAGACATGACGTGTTTGCAGATGACTTGATTTTTTTTTTTTTGCCTGAAAGATCATGTCACTGAAGAGAAGAAGACATTATGTATTAATGCCTGATGCAAGCATACGTATTAGTCATGTAAATATTTCCCCAAGTCTCTTTCCTTTTCTTCATGAACTGTGCTCACATAAAAAGAAGGGAGGCTTTAATCTCATCAGGTGGTGGGCTCCAAACTTGTTTGAAATGGATGGAATTTCTGAAATGTTTTTTTTGAAATGTGAAATGATGACATTTCCGTATTGCTATAGTATTGAATTTGCCCCTTCAGCACTTTTCATGCAGGTATTCATTCATTCACGTCTTTGTTTTAAGGTTTTTGGTGCTTTGAATCTGTGTCCAAAAATACTATTTTGACGGACACTGGAAACTGTTGTTGCTGCACTCCAAATTCAAAATTAATTCATGCCTTAATATACCAGACTAACACAGATTGCTCTAATTAAATATATATTTACTCTCAAATGATAGAAGTAGTGTGCTATCATAGCAGGTTTTGTCTGAGAATCAATTTTTCCTAAAGACACATATTCAGTATATCTAATAAGTTTCCTCTAAGTTTCTTTTTTTTTCTCCTTTGTTAATTTTTGTTCAGTTTGTATTAGTACATAAATGTGCACTGTCTCTTCAGATGCATTAAAAAATCATTTGAAGCTTTGAGAGCTTCAAATTCAGTTGTTACATTTTGTGCCAGAACTCAGAAGTGTTTGTTTACAAAGTAGGTGATGGAGACTTGCAGAAAGTGTTTTGGTGCTGAAGAACTTGTGTGGGTGCTGGCATGGGCTCACAGGAGAGTGGGAGGAGATGGTCTCCTGGCACAGGAGCAGGAGAAGGGGGCTCATCCCTGCATCAGGGATGGAGAAGAGGTGGCAGGAAAGCCTCTGTAGGCAGTGGTGGTTGGAAGCCAGGCAGGTGATCTGCTCCTGCTGCCCCAGGAAGCTCAGTGCCACCCCATGGATGATGGGAGCAGCATTGATGGCATTAATCTTGTGTTAGCCACAACAAAGTGGAAATTCCTTCTGTGTGAGGAGAAGGAAGGGGAGATGTGGCAAGAACTGAAATCTGTGAAATGTCAGCTATCGTACCTTTTGTAGGAATCCTCTTCCAAGGGCAAAAACCTACCTGGTGATATCTCAGGTGAGATGAAAAGCTGAAGCTGGGACAGGGCATCAGTTTGGGAATGCTGCTGGAAGCCTGATCGCCTCCTAAGGCAGATCTGAGGGACACCTCAGTGGGATGTCTTCATTCAGTTTCCAGCTCTGACACAGGCAGTGCTCCCATGCAGCCTTGTGTGTTTTGAGCTCAGGCTGCAGGATGCAGCTGAAGCTCTGACAGGTCTGAGCTTGGGTTTCACTTGTGTGGGCTGCTGAGCCCTGTATTTCAGCAACACCAAGGTCTAACCAGGCTGGAGGTGTTTCCCCATTCCCTCTGCCAGTCGCACAAGGGCTGTGCTTTCCTGGACAGGACTTTCTGCTCGTGATCTTGCCCCTGAGCTCACTGGGTTCATTTCAGCTGTGCTTGCGCAGCTCTGGTGTTACCACACCTTCCTTCTGTCCCCACAGCTTTCCTGAAGCGCTGCTGTTTTGTAAGCCGGACTCAGATTGCTTTTTTCGTTTATTGCACAGTGAGAAGTCGGGCAGTAAAGCGGGCTGGGTGTGCTACAGATCAATTTGTGGTCTGCTGACTGAGTTTCCTAATGCTGGTTTTTGATGCCAGCAGGTGTTTGCTTTCACCATCAGAGCTGCCCACGTTTGTGAGTAACTCCACTTTAGAGCTGCCCACTGCTGTCAGTGCCTGAGTCAGCAGCTCCATACAAGGCCAGGCAGGGTGCACTTGCCCTGTGAATGAGTGATGAGGTGACACAGTGTAATGGCAGGCCCAGAGCCCCGGGATTGCCAGCTGGCAACGCAGGCTACCAGTTAGGCTGGAGCCTTGAATTGGGGGCACAGTGCTGGGTGAGCCCTGTGCCAGCCCTGGGTGCCAGGCACCCACACCCTGCTGACCAGAGGAGCACTCTGGATTTTGGTGGTACCTTTCACCTGAGGACCAGAAAGCCCCGTGCCAGTCCTGAGTGGCTGGGGCTGTTTTGGGTAAGTACTGTTGTACTGTTCCTGCTTCACAGCCCTCAGGGTGTGCCAGAGGTGGCAAAACATCACATCCCCACTGCAGGTTGGGACAACTGCAGGAGGTTTCATTCACGAGGTTTCATTCATTGCAGGAGGTTTCATTCTTCCTCCCTATCCCCCAAACAAGGCCCACAAGGAATTGTTTCTTGTCTGCTTTTCCATAGCTATGGAGCAAGGGTGGAGCTGTCTGCCCTCAGGGATAATTTCTTGTCCCCTCTGAGGGCCCTGCTGGGGCGTCTCCACCTGGTCGGCCACCAGACCTTGTGTTTGGTGTGTGGGGACCCCCAGCCTGAGCAGATCAGGAGCTCTTGGAGTTGTTTTCTGGACCACCCTCCCCACAAACACTTTGTTCCTGACCGCCAGTATCTTGAGTGTGTTGTAGGCCAAAGAAGAAAGGTGGATATAATTTTTACATTTGTTGTTTCCTGGCTCTGTTCATGCTTTTCATATGCCTTCAGGGATGTTCTCTGGGTTTGTGTGAGTTTTCATACTTTGGTTGGCTTGGCGAGGTTCGCTCCCCCTTTCTTCTTATGCGGGGCTCCCGTTTGGTCTGACTCACTTTAGCCAAGAAATCCCACAGGATTTGCTTAAAATTGAATTCCCCTCACGTGACCTAAAAGCAGCTAAAGAGGAGGAGGGAGGAGAAATGTGAACACTTCCGGCTGTTTGTGGCCCAGCAGCATCGACTTGATGGGGAGCTGGCTGCGGCTGCCTTGTTTGGGGATTTTCAGTGGAGCATCTTTGTCCATTCTTGTCCATGCTGGAGAGAGGCACGTGGGGAGCAGCCAGTCCTGAGAGGAGCTGATCAAAGCCAGCTGCCCTGGGCCAGCTGGTGTCCGAGCCGCTTGGCACAGCGCTGCTGCTGGGGAGGGGAATGATTTTTGGCAGAGCCTGGGCTTTGTGCCATTGTGGGCAGCACGTGCTCTGCCTGAGGTGGGGAGGAAGTGGCTGACCCGGTCCAGCAGCCCCAGCAGGAGCTTGGCTCTGCCCGAAGCTGGCGGGTTCCCAAGGCCTTGTCACCTCCGTGCCAGGTCACAGCAGTGTGATCTGGCTCGGCAGATGAGTCAGGAGCAGCAGCAGCCCGGCTGGAGCCAGGCTGCCTCGTGGGGCAGGCCTCGCAGCACGAACGGCGTCCCCCGCTCGTGCCTGGCGCCGGCCCTGGCGCTAGGGCCGGGGGCGCTCGGACGCTGCAGCGCTCGACGCCTCACAAGTGGTGATCAGAGAAGGTGTCCCGGGTGGGTAGAGCTAAGCCCCTCTGGAAAGGGCTGCTTCTTTGTCACGGCTGCAGTGGCACGCTGCTGCCGGGCACGTTTCTGAAGGGGACCCGTGCCAGGGACTCCCGGGGTGTTTTCATCGGCTCAGCAAAACCCGTTGTAATCTCACCTCCGAGCATGGTGTCACTGCAGGCTTTCAGGGCTGTAAGAATATCCACGTAGCTCGGGTCTGTAACAGGCAGCACAATACAGGCAACAAAGATCTCTCCACTGCTGTGCTGCATTGCCAGCTTTGCCCTCGTAGCCGAGGAAGAAAGGCAACCCAAAGTATTAGCAAAACCTCTTGAGAGCCCAGAGTCCCTGATCCCACATCCCAGGAGATTTCTCTGTTCTTGTTTCTGGACCTTGGGATGACTGGCTCTCCAAATGGGTTGATCCAAGGCACAGTTTTGGAAGAATTTCCATTAGAAAAGGCAACAACTGTGGGGACATCATGGCAGGTTTCACTGCCATGTTCCTGCCTTGGGCACAGAGCCTTTGCAGGACAGTGACGCTGCATGAAGGCCCTGTTAGATGCTGAAATGCTTCCAGACTGAGGTTGCTGTTACAAAAATTTATTTAAAAAAAGAAAAAAGCTAAAAATGCTTTTTAGATTATGGTGGATTGTCACTCTGTGAGCAACGTGAATTTTACAAGCCTGTCATTGAGAGAATCAGGGTTGTGCTGAGCTTTGAGCGAGCAGAAGAGCCGTGCTGAATTTGCCTGCTCTTGGTTAGCAAGACAATGCCTTGAGCCCGTGAGCTTCCTGAAGGGCCCAGCCAGGGAAAGCATCTCCAGACAGATGGAGGGAAAGGTCTTTTATAATGTCTTTGTCCCTCACTGCTGTATCTCTGACTAATTCAAGGCCTGGTGCAGACATTTCTGTCTCAAATGCAAAGGTGAGCTGGCACAAGATTGAAGTAAAACATTTGACATGACACTTAATGGAGAGAAAAACCATGTTTTAAAGGAAAGGGGTTTGTATCTGTATCTGTCCTTGGGGTCTGCAGGGGCTCTTTGGCCAAGCCCATGGATTGGAGTGAGTTTTGACCAGCCCTGACCTCTGGGTGAGAGCCAACCCAGGTACAAGCCCTGCAAGCTGAAGCCTTAGGAATACTTCTAATTTACCACAGGGCTTAGCTGAATCCTTGCCCTGTAAGGAAAACAGTTGTTTCTCTGCCCATGTGAGGAGGGTGAGGTGAGTTTTCAAGTGCAGACAAAGGAGAAATTGTTTTTATCCATATTTTTCATCATGTTTGAGTGGGAAGGCCAGATGAATATGTGATTGTTCTGTTCAAATCACTGGCTGTGTTGCTGCTGTTAAGTAGCTGAAGGCAGCTAAGCTTCACTGCTTGCATAAAAAAAAATTTAAAACCCCAACCACCAAACAAGCAAACAAACAAACAAAAAACTCCCCCACAAACTCTAAAGTCATGTTCTTTGCTCTAAATGTGGGTCAGTCAAAGACTGGGGCAGGGTTATGGATGAGAAGGGTCATCATATGTGGGTGACGGCAGAGTAAGGAGGAAGTTAACAACAGCTGAAGGAATGGAGAACATAAATTCCTTTAATCCTATCAGCACGTTGGAGCTGTGTACACGCAGACCCTGAGGCAGCACGAACACCCCGAGCTGTGCTGGCTGCAGGACCTGCAGCTCCGGACCAAGCAGAGCTCAGCCCTGCCCCCGACAGCCCCAAAGCACAGGCAGGATTTGGGAATTGGCACACTGGCTCCTTGGCTGGCTCCAGCATCCAGAAAGGGCACAGCACTTGTTGCCAGCACGTTTCCACTTTAACCACTGCTGAGGGACTCCGGTGGCGTGTGCTGGTGTGACAGACCTGCTCTGGCTGTGACACAGCGCCGGCACCTTCCCACGCGCGGCTCGTCCGTGCTCCTCCAGCCCCCTTCCGTGGGTCAATTTAATGTTTTGGCCAAGGACTAGTAGGGCCTGCAGTCCAAAGTGTACTGTGGAGCAGGCAAATTCCCTGCTGGAAGTCTTTAGCGTGCTGAGGCACAGGAAGTAGGAAATGCAGAGCGAGCATGATGGAAATGAAGTAAGTTTCGTTTCCATTGCGCTCACTCCGCATTTCCTACCTTACGCAAATGCTATTTTGAGGGACTGTTTCCTGAGGGCTGGGGTTTCCTCTGATAAGACCCCTTGCTGCCACGCAGAGGTCAGTGGCATGGCACCACTGTACACAGGCAGGAAACAGGGCTGTGCCTTTTCCATCCTGCGCATGGGACACCGCTGCAGGTTTAACTTTTTATAAAGCTCAGTTACTCTGACTCAGTCTCTTGGCTTCTAGTCAAAAATCTCCTGTCCTGGGGAGGAAATGATTAGGGTGCTGGAGCATTTCTCTCATGAGGACAGGCTGAGACATTTGGGCCTTGAGAACAGATGACTAAGAGGGGACCTCATCAAAGTCTACCAGTAGCTGAAGGGAAGGTGAAAAGAGGGCAGAGCCAATGGTGCTGAGCACTAGGACAAGAGGCAATGGACAGAAATTGGTGCACAGGAGGTTCTACCTGAACACGAGGAAGAACTTCTTTACTGTGCAGAGGAACAGGTTGCCCAGGGAGGGTGTGGAGTGTCCTTCACTGGAGATACTCAAGAGCCAGGCACAGACTTAGGAAAGGACTCAAGCAGCAGCAGCCTGAAGTCCTTCACTAGCATTCTGAGGTCCTGGCAGTCTCAACCTGCACTATGATGGGAATCAGGGAACTGATTCCCTGGTTTCCACCCTGAAGTCAGAATTCCAGAAAATCAGGGTCCTCCTGCTCAGCCTTGCTGTGCTGACATCTCACTGAGGACCTTGCTGGTGCTGCAAGGGTGGGTGGCTGTTCAGGATTCAGGGAGAGCTGTGAGGCTGGAACTTTCTGAATGACCTACTTCTAATTTAGCCAAACATCTGTCCAGGAGCATAAACGTGTGCCTCACCCTTATGTAAGTACTCAACCTTCGGGCTGATTCATCAGAAATTAGTTCACATAGCCCTTCTCCTCTAACTGCGCAAAATAAGAGCTGTAAAGAAGTCCCAGATTTCTTTTTGAATGCTTTGTTTGTATCAGAGCATAACTTCTCCTTTTGGATCCTCCTCAAACGCTGGCCCGTGGCACAGTCGCAGTGGTGGCCGGCTGGATGTGTTTGCACTGCTGTGGGGGAGCAGGTAATGACTGCCAGGTGGGATCCAGGCCTGTGGAGCTCCGGGCTGCTGTTTGGATTGGCCACACTCTCCCCCCACGGTGCTTACATGAGGCTGGCAGCAGCACGTCCCTGCTGCCTGAGCTCGCTCCAGACCCCTGCTGTCCTCAGGGATTGAAAACTCTCCTGCTTCTTAGGAGGGACCAGTTGGGTGGTGGAACATCCTCAGAGCCTACAAAAAATCCCGATGGCATGGGACATCTGGGACATCTCTGCTTTCTGTTTGAGCCTGTTAGCCAAGGTGCAGCCCTGTGATGAGGGACAGAGGTTCTAGCATGAAACTTTCCAAATGCCCTGCAGAATGTGTTGGAGTTAATGTGCACATGTGGGCGTCCCATGCACTGAAACACCAAGATGGCCCAGTCTCTGCTTTTATGGAGCTGAGTGCAACATAATTTATTCAATTTATATGTCTCACTAAAATACTGATAAAATCTGTTAGTGAGGAGTGGGTTTACTTTCAAATCCTAGAGTGGTTTGGGTGGGAAGGCACCTACAGAGGACTAGTGTCACCAGAGGACACAAGGAAAAACGACACACCACATCCTTGGTCACGATGACGAGACTAATTTATTTTCTCTGACTCCAATCTTTTATAGTTCTCAAAAGGTGCCAGTGGGTTGGAGGGTGAACGTGCCACCTCTCCAACGACACTGGACAAACTACCTGTACATCAAATTTCTCCGCCTCTATGAAAGATTGCAAAACAACAGGTTATTTACAGAAAGTTGTGTGGGAAAGTTCTCTACAAGAATGTAAACTCAGAAGGCTTTAGAAAACTCTTGAAAATCAGGGCGACAGACTAGTCCAACCCCGCTGCCATGGGCTGGGGTGCTGGTCTTGAACCTGGTTGGTATCACTGTGAATGTAAACTTAACTTGCTCAGAAAGGGCTTTGCTGTTTTAACAGCCTTCTGAGAGGGTCAGCTCCTGGGTGCAGAGTTCAAGAAGAGGAGAGATTGTGATGCCAGAAAGAAATTTACAAAAAAACCAAAAAAAACCAAAAAAAAAAAAAACACCAAAAAAAACCAAAAAAAAAAACCAAGAAGAATGCAATAGAAAAAAAGCAAGCACAGAAATTTACCTCTTCAGAGAGGTAATGGTGCCATCCATCACTGTCATCTGTTGTCCTGGATGGCACCCTGAGGTCCTTCACCAGCTCTGACTATTATGTGTCCCTAATGGTTGGAAACTGGATGTGCAGCAAGCTATTGCAGGGGGACGTGTTGACTGGAAATGTGTTCACGTTCAGGAGCCATGCTAGGAATCACTGTAGGCAGTCTGTCTGTCTGTCTGTCTGTCTGTGGGTTTTGATGGTCTCCAGCTGTGTGTCTGTTAGTCATAAACATGTTTTTTCCTCTTTCCTGGTAGCGTGGCAGGGAAAGCATAGTGAGTAGGGTGGGAAGGAACAAACTGAGTGTGCAAGCCAAAGGCAAAACTGCCTTTCTTCAGCAGCCACTTGAAGTGACCTTGGGCAGTGTTTATTGCCAGCATGGGTGCAGAATTTATAGAAAGAGCTGGCAAACTATTATTTGCCTTTGCTTGCTCTGATTTTCATGTAAAATGCACCGTCTTTTAAGGAGAAAGTTGAGTTGAAGGATTTGGGGTTTACAAATTGGCTCAAAACACTGATTTTTACTTAGCTGCTGGAGCCCACAGCATCCTTGGTGGGTAGCCTAGTTGGGCCAAACTAGAAGTCAGACATAAAAATCAGAGAGGTATGAATTTCTTCTCATTTCCCAGAGGAAATGAGACCTCTGCAGTCAAGAAACACGTGGCTGCTGTGGTGCTTTTGAGCTGGATGTAGGGCCTGAGCACGTTCAAGGTAAAAACTCCTGCAAGGAGAAGGATGGGGTGAGTGCACTCCTGCAATAAATGGAGGCACTGCAAGTTAAATAGGAGTTTAATTGATGGTTTGCTCCAGCAGATTAGAAAGTAAGCCATGTCCCAAGTTTGATATTTTTCTCCCAGTTACACAGGTGTAAATTAGAAGCACTGGTGTTGAATTGGATACAGTAAAAGCACCACACATGGGCAGTGAACCAAGCACAGCCACTCTCCTGGAGCTTGTCATTTGTCCCTTCTGCACCCAGCCCCAGGGAACTTTGCAGCTGAAATGTTTGTATCCACTTGAGTGGGAGATTGTGGGTACATAAGGTTGCTCAGAAATGAAGGATTTCACAGGGAGAAATGATCTCCTGTCTTAATCACTTGGGATGAGCGAGGTTTTATTCTTTATTGCCCCTGCCTGAATGTGAAGTTCAGGGATAGCGTTGTTCAACTGCTGGGATGCTGCTTCTTTTCACAAATCAGGGTCTGTATTTGCTGTACCCAATCAAAAATAACCTGAAGGGTCTGTGTTTATTTTCCTCACTCCCGCTGTCCCAAACTGACCTAGACTTGCAGTGTGAGGCTGAAGGTTCAGCCACCCAAGCAAGGTTGGTTCATCTGCCTCCTGCCACACACACAGGTCCATAAGGAAAAGAGCCCATAAATCCCTACTTGTGTGGCACTGCTGCCACCAGGCACCAGGCTGATGTCCATCCCACTGAGCAGCACCAGGACCCGCAGCTGCAGAATCTGAGGCTGCTCCCGAAGGTTCCTTCTCTCTGGATCCAAGCTGAGGAGCCCTGACAGGGCTGTACTGGGCTGGAGGGGTGTTTTTGCCATGCCAGGCTGTCAGTGCACACACCTGTGCTCTGGGGACAGCGCAGGACCCCAGGGTGAAACCACCAGCCAAGGACCACTCAAGTGCAGGGGTGAGGTGCCCCGTGGACTCCCTCCTCCCCTAACAGCCTGCTGTCACCTTTGTGCCTTCCCAGGCTGCTACCTGCCTGTGGCTGACGAGCCCACCTCCCCCAAGAAGGCGAGGAGCATCCCTGAACAGCACGAGCTGGAGCGCTGGTTCTCACCCCCTTCCCCCGAGTGGGCCATCGTGAGGGTCATCCCCGAGGAGGAGATGGCTGAGCACAACCTCCTCGCCGTTCGAGTCATGGTCACCAGTGATGCTAGCAGGTACCTTAAAATACAAGGAAACCCATAAGAGCAGTTTGGTTTTCTCTGGAATGCTAAAGAAAATCATAACAAAGTATAGTTCTGGATGTATGTACAACTAGGGGGACCGGGAGAAAGGAACCAAACGAGAAACCCCCACAAATGCTCAGAATAACAATTGTTCTTAACCACAGCCATAAATCCCCACAGGGCACATGAATCACTTTGCAGGAAATGTTCAAACATTCCCATCCCACACAGGGGCCTGAATCAGAGGGAGAAACATTGCTGTGATCAGCTTGGGTTCAGCTCTCGGAATGGACAGTTTTTGTTACGCTGGGATTTGGGCAATGGGTGTGTTATGGCAAAAGGTGCATCCTGTGACGTGGCCACCTCCCACCTTGGACCTCATCCTGCAGCTCCACACCCTGGGCCTCTCCTGGGTTTTGAGAGCCTGCCCATCCCTAAAAATCTGAAATCTGATGAACCTAGGGGAGCTGTCAGAGGAAGCCCAATTTCTACATACTTATGAGAATATATTTGCTTTTGGGCAGGGTTCTGTGGCAGTTCATTCCATCTAAAGATTGGATTGGTATCCCCTGATACCAATCAGTATCAGTAAAGCACTGAGTAAAGCACTTTTCCTTACTGAGAAGTAAACAGTAAGAGGGGGAGTGAAAAACAAAAAGGAAAAAAGGCAAACCCAAGAGACCAACTGTTACAAACACCGCTGCTCTGCAGGGAAGCTCATTCAGATTCCCAACACCCTCTAAACACCCACTTGTGCTGCTGTGTGCAGCTTTTGGACAGCAACCTGGCTCTGGGAAAGGCAACTTTCTGCTATTCCCTGAGGTGGTTTTAAGGGGGTTTGTGCTCTGTGAGCGCTGGGTGCTCTTCCAGGGAAGGATGAACCTGTCCATGAGGGAATGGAGAACCCAGGGGAGGGTTTCCTACCTGTTTGACAGCTGCCCTGCAGAGCATGTGCTTGCATCTCCTGCTAACACCCTGCAGCTCGTGGTGCCTTGGTGGCATCCAGAGCCGGCTAATCCCCCTGATCTGAGGGATCAGCTCCTTCCCCCGTGGCTGGACAGCAGCACCCCTGGCTCCCTGCCAGCAGGACATGGCACAGGGGGTGACAGCACAGCGGGTGCCAGTGGCTCTGAGGTAAACATCCCACTGCCACCTCTGCCTTGGACTGCTCCAGCAGGACAGTCCCTGCCTGAAAGTGGGGACAAGAGAAACAGCAAGTGACAAGTGACACTGCTGAGCTGGCTGCAGGGAACTCGGTGGGACTGGGAAAACAACCAGTTCGGCGACACAGCTTTGCAGTTCAGGCTTTAGGTACTGTGAATAATGACCCCCGTTCCAGCAGAGGCAAGAGGAGAAACCTCATACTAGAGCAATTTACCTCCTTGCCGGCCAAGGAAAATACACGTTTTGCTCTTTAAAACAGAAAGATATCAATCAATGTTAATGGCAGGGCTTTTTCTTTTCCTTCGGTGTGGCATTCTGCCCGATCTCAGTGTGGTATCTCTATCCAACACAGGGTCTCAGCTATCAAAGCCTTCATGTATTTATACTTTTACATATATATGTCTACATCTATCTGTATGGTTGACATTGCTTGAAAGTCAGCTTTAAAAGTATGTTTTAGCATGAAATTCAAGGCCACTCTGATTCAGCCTGCTGAGAGAGCAGTGCACCTGGAGAAGCGCTCTCTTGCCTGCTGTCTTGCCTGCCCTGGCCTCCCAGTATTGTTGATTTGATCTGGGTGAAGCTGGGGGGGCCAGGACTGGTGGGTGCTAGCCAAATATGTGGTTTTATACAGGCCTGCAGCCTCTCCTTTTCCTCTTCTTCTTCCTGAGTTGTGCCCTGGGCTGTGACAACAAAACCCTGCTTTCTTCTCTATAAACACAGAGCAGCATTCTCCTGCCATGCCAACAGGAGTGCTCGCGGTGTGAGCGCCTCTTCTTCTGAGGCACAGCTATTAATCATCACAGTAAATCTAAGAATTAGGGTGGCAGCATTGTTTGCATGCAAAAGAGGCTGGGTGGGATCCTGCTGCAGTCATGTGTGGCAGTGGGAATGTGGTCACATCAGAAGGGCTGATGGTGTCTGTTCCCTACAGCCTGGACTTCAGTGATTAAAGAAATGGCCTGATTATTAGAAAAAGGGCTAATAATCACCTCAAGCAGTTGTTGTGCCCTGAGGCAAGGTCAGGATGTGCTTGTCATGTGTGTTTATGTGGTGTATTTTTAATTACATTTACACAAGGGGTTGCCATAATCTGCCTCTGTGATCAGCTCAGGTGCCTCCCTGCACTGCTCAGTGTTACATGGGCTGGCCCTGCAGCTCCTAGGAATTAGGAGAGTTTGTTTCCTTCTTTCCTACAGACACCTTTTGCACATTTGAAGGCTGCTTAGGTAGCTTCACTCAATCCTCTGTCTCTAGACTTATGCTTAAAATTTTCTCCAGCTTCTTGACTCAGCCTTGCTTGCTGGGTCTGTGGCTGTCCTCACACCTCTCCTCTGGGCTCCTTTCTCCTCTTATTTTCACAAATCTGCAGGAAAAATGTGAAAAGTGTGGAGTTCTGACCCTTGTGCATTGTTTCCAGGCCAACCACAGCATTGCAATTGCTGTTTCCCTTAGTTCATCCTGCTGCACAGCCTTGCAGGCAGAAGTGCCTGGCCTTGCTATGTGAGCAGTGAGGGGTTTCACCCCAAGTCCCTCCCAGCAGCACTTTGATTCCAGGTGCTGGACGTTGTGGCTGAGGGTGTAAATCCAGAGTGTGATGGGAAAGGGATAGCTCAGCTGGGTAGCACCTACAGCAAATCACAGTCCTGTCATAATGGTAGTGAAAGAAGGAAAATGAGGACATCAGCTGTGGCTGCCAGGCACCTCTTCCTCTGAAACACCCACACTGCTGTCGGGGCTCATGCTGGTTCTTGTTGCACCCCCTGAAATGTCCCACTTCCTTCTTGCCCTTTTCCCTGTAGCTCTGAGCTGGAGTCTGATTTCAATGGGGACTCCTCGAACTCGGAGGTGAGTGAAGGCCAGACCTCGCTGCCGGAGCCCCCCGCCTGCTCCAGCCCCATCCAGAGGTGGGCATCGCTCATCAGGAGCCCCGTGGTGCCCGAGGAAAGCTCCAAAACATCCAAAGTCGCTGATGGTAAGCATTATTCTGACCTGGGCGTGCTCCAGCAGCTTCTCTGAGGGTGCAGGTAGGACTGGGGGAGACTTTTCAAAGTGGAGGGTGCTCGCTGCAGTGTGACCAGGTTGTCTTTCTGGGGGGTTTTCTGCCTTTTTGGTGCTGTAACTCAAGCTCCATTTCCATAGTGCAGGGTAACCTGGAGGAGTTGGTTGTGCCTCGTGCTTGGCTTGCAGGGGTGGGATGAATGTTTTCCCACCAGTAAAATGTTGGGATGGTGTTAGGCAATGTGATATCTGCAGCACTGCCTAGGCAAGGGTGAGGCTGGGAATCACTAGAGAGCTCTGCTTGCAACAGTTTGGGTTTCTACAGGTAGCTGCTGCATGGTTTTGTAGCCAGTGAAAGGGCAGGGAGGAAAGGATATCGCTAGCAGGGAGGTGGGGAGATGTTTGGGAACAATCTTGCCTTCAAATGGAAAGAAACTCTTTTTCTGGAGCTGGTCAGAACTAAAAGATGTGCTAAAAACAGCCAAAGACATTGCTCTGCAGAAAATAAAAGGCCACCAGCATTCGTTTCTTTCCATCTCCCACCACCCCCACATTCATATATGCATTTTTAATCCAAGCAGAAAAGAGGGGATTTTATACAGCAATTTAAATCAACTCTTGAATAATGGAGCCCTTGTTTAAGGCAAAAGGACAGCAGCAGACCCCAAAACGTGCGCAGCTCCATGTAGCCACTGAAGGATTTTATCCCTCTTCCTGCCCAGTTTCACGCTGCCCCCACCCCTGGCTGCTGAGATGGTTTTCCTGCCACCCTCCCCTGTGTCGGTTTGGGATCGGTGAGAGGATTCCCGAGCTGCTCCCGCATCCCGCGGCGGGTGCGCGCTGCCCTCTCCCGGCCGCAGGCTGCTCGGAGAACTGACCCCCTGCCGCCGGGAAATTGGGGTTTTGTTCCTCCACTCTCCTGTTTTCCCCAGCTCCACCTTTGCTCTCTGGCTTTTGCTGCACTAGCTGACCCTGTGTCCCTTCTGTTTCTGCCCAGCACTCCAGAGAGCCAACAGTTTTCAGTCCACGGCGTTAAATAAGTATCAGAATTGGAGGAGAAAAATCCAAACAAGTGAGTAGAGCCTGAGAAGTGATTGTATCTTCTATTCATGCTGTTTTCCTGTCTTTTAGTTGTCTGTTTTCCCTCCTTTCCTTTTGTAATTTTGAGTCACTAGTTTTTGAGTCACTGGTCACTACTAGTTTTGTATTTTGAGTCACTGGTTGAGAAAACAGAGCTCAAAAACACACGAAATGTTTCTTTCCATTTTCTTACCCTCAAAAGATCAAACTCCCTTTCTGTGTGACTGTTCTCTGCGTAACTGTACCCATCAGCAGGTGGTGCCCACTTCAATTCTCCAGATGGGAACACACACTCCTGTCCCAGAGCTGCACATTTTGTCCCTAGCCCGCCTGCCCTGATTGCTTTTGATCAGGTGGGACACTGGGTCTGACCTGGTGTCACTCGTTAGAAGTGCTCCTGGAGGTGCCTGTTGACACACTCCCACAGGTGCTCTGTCACCTCTTTTCTGTCGGGAAAAAAACTCCCAGGTGATATTTCTGGGTTGTTGAAAGGGAGAAAGCCAATCCCAAGAGGTGAGATGGTGAAAATAAGTGTTAGTGCTTCTTGTCCTCTAGCAGTTTCCCTTGGTTTGGGCTGACCTGCCTTTTTCTGTGGAAATCACACAGGAATGCAGTGGTTTTGATAGAGATTATGCTCTGTTCACTTCTGAAACAGAGTGTGGTCTCCCCTCTCAGCTGAGGCTGCATAGATAACCTTCCTCCTGGGCTGGGGTCCCCAGACAAGACACTCATCCTCAGTTTCACCCCTGCTGCTTGGGGCTGGATCTCCCTCCTGCCTCGGCAGAGCCCCCAGCAAGGGCACACACTTTCCTGCCAGTGCCCTAAGGACTGGCAGGTTCCAGCTGGGACTGGCCTCACCAGAGTGGGGCTGGAGGAGCTTAGCAGCACCCCAGAGCCCCTCAGAGCTCTGCCAGAAGTGCATTTGTGTCTGGGAGCCAGGGGTGTTGGCAGACTGGCGTGTGAAACATGGATGTACAGCAGCAGCAGGGTGGGATCTGTGCACGGGACTGAGTGCCACAGTCTCTGGGCACAGAGACAGCAGGATTTGGGAGTGGTGGGGACAGCTGCTCTTTAACCCTGCCCTAAGCTGCCCTCTGCAACGAGGGGCATTTCTGCTGCTGCTCAGTGTCCCATCTGCCTTCAGAGAAGTTATGGCTCTGCTTCTGAAACAAGTAGGATCCCTGTGCCCATGATGATCCCTGTGCCCATGTGCCACTGCTCAAGCAGAGGCATTTCAGCTTGCTGGCACTGAATGCACAAGAAAGCTTTGAGATTATTTGCAAGTACCCACTGTGGGATGAATTTTTATATCTCAAATGATAAGATGCATTTTTTTCTTCCTGGCATCAGCTTTGCCTTCAAGTCAGATGCACATGAGCACTGTCACTTCCCACCCACAGTCCCCTGGAGGCCTCGTGTGCCTCATGTGTGGGATAGCTCAGTAAATTTCAGCAGAGCACATGCAGGGCTATTTCATGGTCCTGACAGGGGGCCCCCAACAAGCTGTGTGAAGGTCTGTCCCTGGAGAGGCAGACAGATGGGCAGGACAGGGCTGCATTCCCTGGAATTCCCTGAGCCACAAGCCATGAGGCTTTGCCATCCTCTGAAAGGCTGTGTGGGGTGTCCCAGCCAGGGGAGGGCTCCCCCATGCCTGGGATGAGAAGGTGGAACAGGGTGTCCTCAAGGTCTCCTGGCATCCCTGTCAGCCTTGGCTCTGCCTCTTGAGTAAAGCATGTGGGAATAGGCACAGACATCAGAGTTTGGCTCCACCAAAGGCTTGGATTTAAAGTCTTGCCTGAATTGATCTCAGTTTTTAAAAGATCAATCAGTAATGATTATTGATCCAGGTTTGTATGTGGGGTAAGAAAGATTGTTAGAGAGGAAAGCAGGGAAGACTGGAGAGGGTGTCACTCTTAATTCTGACTGATTTTCAGCTTGTTCCTAGCAAGAGCGTTACTTAATGGATTGCAAATTATTTTTTCCATCATTTTGTTAAAATCTTCCGTGTGCCTCAAGGGCTCTAGAGGGAGCTAAAAGCCTTTGAGAGAGAAGCGATGTGCTGCAGGAGTCTGCCTGAACCTCAAGCATGCTGTTAAAATGAGGTGTAAAGCACAGTCAGCATACACTGGGAGCAGAATAAAGGCTTTTTTTACTCTCTGGAGGAAGACTGTAAGTCATAGTTTCTATATTTAATCCAATTTGATTAAAGAAATTCATATGACCATCAGTCACATGAAAAAAACTCTGTCTCCTTTTCAGACATATTTCCCCAAACACATATGTTTCATAAACAGCACGGGGTAGGCAGCCAAGGAGAGGAAATCAGTGTCATGGCTATATTGGCTGAAAGGCTCAGAGCAGGATATTACCTTTCAAAACCTTTAATCCCCATTGCACGGCCACAGGGAACGCCGTGCTCTTAATTTATCTTGGGATTTTGGGCCAAGAAGATCATGATAGTGCCCTAGGGAATTTTTTTTTTTTTTTTTAATCCTGTTCTGAAAGCAAAGCTGAAAATACAGGTTCAGCATCTTGGTGGGAATGAAACTGTTTTCCCTGTGACAGATGGGGAGCTGTGGCTTTGTGTGGAACAATGTTCTCACGTGTGCAGGCCTGCCCTTGTAAACCTACCTATGAGAGCTGGGGTGGGCAGCAGTTCTCCCCATGGATATGAGCAGACCCCTGGGCTGGGGGTTTTATGCCCTCATCAGTGTTCCAGCTGTCCCTGCTGCAGCACTTGCATTTCCCCTCAGTGTCCTGAACCATGACATTTGCTCCTGCCAGGAGGCTTTGAAGCCCCCTGGCTCACTCAGGCAGGTGGTGGTGGTAGTGGCTTTTTTATCCTAATTGTGCATTCTCATGCTTTTCCATACCCAATTACAGAATATAAAGGTCAGCCCCTGGTTGCCATCCCTGCAGGAGCTCCTTAACAGGCTCCAGCACGGTGTGTCCCTCCAGTCTTGATCAAACACAACACGTAGCATCAAGATTGGATAGAAATAGGTGAGACACTGGGAGGAAACTCAGCTTCCCCCCCTGGCTTTGCTGAAGTCCACGTGCAGGAACTGCCCTCTCTCTCTCTGGAGTGTTGCTTTTGTCCTTATGCACCTTTTAATCCCCATGTAGAAGAACCAAAGTTTGCATGGATTTCAGAACTAATGGTTGGGTTTGGGAGTTAATAACGGAGCTGTAAATATACTTGTCATGTTATAGCTGGACATGGTAATATCTTGGATCAGGGATACTTTCGTTTGTCCAAAGATTATTTGTAATGGAAAATTCCCATAGGCACAAGTAGTGGAAAGTTCTCCTGCCTCACTTCAGGTGCTAATTGCCTCCTTTAGTAATTAATTACCTTGCCTGGTCCTAGGAGAGCCCCCATCATACTGCCTGTTGTCCTGGCTTGGGAGACTTTTTTCTGTCCTTACTGCCTGCAGGTTCCCATTTTGTCCCCATTCTGATGGACAACCCTCTCAGAAGTCACCCATTTTCTTCATTTCTTGGAATTACCCAAAGTTCAAAAGTCACAGGTTGTTTTGACTGCCTCTGCTTCTGAGGCCTGAAGGCCCTCTAAAGAGGACTGGCTTTCCAGAAAGTTTCCTGGAACTCAAAAAGCTGCTTCACTACATCCAGCCAAGAAGTGGAAGCAGTTCAGGTCCACCGCTGAAAATATCAACATGTGTTTGGCACAGCACACACACACATACATGAGCGAGGCCATAAACTTCAACGTTGCAGGTCAGTTCTTCAGGTTTAACTCTACCCAGGAGGCTCTTTAATCTTCCACTCTTCTTCTTCAGTTGCAGACTTCGTTTAAGACAAAGTCAATACCAGTGGGAAGGTAAAAGCTGTGTCTTTTGCAGGCTTTCCTCTGCTGTCAAGCAAGAAACCTGGGCTACACAGGAAGGACAGCTCAGCCAGCTGCCAGAGTGGTGCTGCAGAGGAGCACTCCCAAACACAGGTACGAAGGAGAAGTGAGCAGAGCAGAATGACTGTGACTACTGTTGGGGCATGTGTGCTCTCAGCAGGCTATCTCTGCTCCTTTTGATAGTTTTGGTCCTCACAGTAACCACTGAGGATGGAGTCAGACTTGTGCTGCACGTAGGGAAGAGACTTGGATTTGATGTCATCATTCCCAAATCAAGCGGCTGTGAGACTCAGGCCTCAATCACACGAGGAGTTAGCCACTAACCTGTTGCATCAGTCACAAAATCACAGAATAGTTTAGGCTGGAAAAGGACTTCACATCTCCCACTGCTCAGGAGCATCTTCTGTGTCCTTCCAGACCTCAGATTTCCATGGTATTTTTTGAAGGTTTTTTATTTTTAGGTTTTTTAAGAATGAGGAAGGGTGGGCCTGCCATGAGTGCAGCACTGCAGGAGTCGTGACTGACCATCCTGAGCAAAGAGCAGCACGTCCCTGGACTCCTGGAGCCAGTTGGAGCAGGGTCCAGCCCACATCCTCTGTGCCCTGGACAGTTGTCCTCGTCCTTGGGTTAAACATGACTAAAATCACTTGACCTCAGGGCCTGTGCTAGGGAAAAAATCAGCTCTTCCAAATCCACGGTGATGGCTGAAATCCGGTGCAGGACAATGGGGCCAGGAAGGGAACGTCCCAGGAGAGCAGAGCTGCACAACGCTGCCTGGCCATTCAGCTCCTGCTCTACCAGCACTGCTTAGTGGCCTTTTTCTTACTCTGAAAAGCAAGGATTAAGAGGGTGTTTATTTGTTTATTGTGTTTCTTGCATTTTTTTTTTAAAATCCAAGATCCGGGCCAGTAACAACTTTATTCATCAAACAGAAGCGTGAAACAAAGTGCAATCATTATTGCCTTGCTTCTGATGCTTCTGGGAAATGAAAAGTCAGACAGATTAATGGCTTCACCCATGTGAATTTGGGTATCTGGCACATAAGTGGAAGCAGGAATTCAATCTTCACACCATCCATTATCACATAGCACTGATGAAAAAATGCCTCCCTTTTAAGAAGGAAGAACTCTAGTTTCGTTCTACTGGCTACATAAAGTGGGTATTTATCCCTGTTACTATCTTCAGCAGAAGATTTTGGTGGCTGGAGTAATGAATTTAAACCTTTACCAGAGGAAAAATAATCACAAGAGGGAACTAATTGTTTAAAACTACCATCTTACATTTTATAATCTTTTCTGGGTCATCTCTTCCATTCCTACCTGCGCTACATAAACGTGCAATATTAGAAAAACATTTAGAGAGGATGAATAATGGTCTCTTTTGCTTGCTCAAAACTCTAAGGTGATGCAACTGGAACACACAGGAGAATAGAGCAGATCTGCTCTTGCCTGTTTTCCTGGAGATAGGACTGTTTCTTTCTAAAGAAAATATTAAAGGTAATTCATAAAAATATGACAGATTCTTAGCATGAATAACATTATTTTTAGACTATTAAAATTTCCAGTAGTATTATATCTCTACTCCTAGAGAAATATTAGCCCTTTAGGGAGAAAAGCTTTTCTCACATTATCATCTACATGTGTATTTGTGTATAAATTAAATATTATGTTCATTACTATTATGTTGAGATTAAAATGGAATAAAATATTTTATTAAATAGAAGCTACACAAAGCAGTGTTTTTACATCGCTAAAATAATTTTTTTATGCACTTCACAGTTGGCTTCTTACAAGAAGCCACCAGAAATTCTAAGAGGACATTTCAAACCCTGCAGCCCAGTATTTCAAAGAAAAGAAGGAGCCAGGGAGATGCCTGAAGACGCACATTGCTATGTTCCCCACTGTCCTTTTCAGAACAGCACCACAGGTTCTCCACGGACCCCTCTTGGGAATGAGGCATTGGCTGCTGATTTTTATGAGCCTGAAGACACAGACAGTGACACTGGGACATGCTCAGCCTGGGACTGGAAGGAAAAAACACGGAAATACACCTCTGAACCAGAGCACTTTAACAGCAAGACAGAAGCACTGTCAACTCTGGTTTTGAAAGAGAAAGATGGCAAAAATAACAGGCACCCAGAAGAAAAGCTTGAGCAAGAATTAAAGGAGGCAAAACAGAGGCTTCATACTCGACAGCAGCCCTTGTATGGCTCAAACAGGACAGACCCAGGTGGGAGCAGTCCAGGGTGTGGAAACAACGGAGCCCCACGGGCTCTGGAGAAAAAGGATGCTGGCTGGAGAAAAGAAGAGTTCAAACGCTCTGGTTGTCCTGGGCCTCTCTTATTTGCAGATGGTGCTCCACCAGCTTCATCAGTGGGCACAAAGGGTGCTCTGAGTATTCCAGATGTGGTTCCCAGGGAGCATGCAGCCGCCCAGCCAAAATCCCCACTGAGGCTCATAGCCAATGCTATCAAAAGGTCCATTTGGGAGCCTCTAACCTCAGCTCCAGAAGGATTAAAGCAGGACTTGGACAGCAAAGTAAAAGCCTCTTCAGAAGAAACCTTCTTCAGCTTCCCCAGCACTCCTGGGTATTCCCTAAGCCAAAGGAACAGGAACAACAATAACACTCAGTCACAGGATCCTAAAATAAGAGAGTGGGCAGGAAAATATGTAGGAGGTGGGAGCCCTTACTCAAATCGATCTCATTCTTCTGTGGGCTCAGAGGGGATATCCCTAAGGGATTACAGGGAGGAGGTATCCCTCACACCCCACAGGCCTTCCAAGACAACCCATATACCTCAGAAACCAGCTGGCACTAGGATGGAGGAAGTCCCAGGACTCCTAGAAAAGTTTACCTTTGAGGACAGTCCTCTAGGGACTCCCATGGATGAAATATGTATCCGTAAGAAGAAGTCCACTCTTCTTTCATCTCCAGAGCCCAGGAACTCCTTCCAGGACAGTCTGGATGACTCTGCACAAAAAGGGTCACTCTTCAATAGACTGAGAAGCAAAGCTTGTGAAAGGGAACAGAATTCCTTGGTGTCATCTCTGCCTGTCATTAAGGACCATTCTCCAGAAAGGTTGTGTTATCCTTTCACAGGTGAGGACCCCAGTGGAATTACTTTGTTATTATTATTATTGTTATCATCATCATCATCATCACTATTATTACTATTACTATTATTATTGTGTAATAGCATTTAACCTTTAAAAGACCTGTGTGTGACCATGCAGGCACACATCTATGGTGTGCTGTGTTTAATTTCTAGTTATTTTCTACATAAGGAGATTTCATAAATACATTTTGTGGCTAAAGTTTAGGAGTTGCTGCAGACTTAAAGGAGTGGAGTGGATTTGCAAGCAGAACCAGCTTGCTGGGCCGAAGTTTGGTTTGCTGCTCACTGTTGTTGGGACATGCTTGGGTCAGGAATTGCCCTCAAGAGGTGGAAGGGGTGGCAAGGCAGAGTGGCATGCTGGGCAGAGCAGCTTGTGCAGTGACACTGAGTTGTGGAAGGGAGACTAGAGCGGGTAAGCAGAAGGACAAGCACCAAAAACTCCCGTTTTTGCAGTGCAGAGTACATTTGTTTTCCCTCCCATGAGGAACCAGAGACTGAAACAGTATGGTTGCAGCAGCAAGAAGCTTTGCTCTGTGTTTGTGCTTCCTCAGCAGGTGTCTCCTCAGCTCTGCTGTCAGAGTGACCACGCTGTGGACATACTTTTGGGAGCTTTGCAGTGTCATTAATATCCCCTTGTTGTTCAATTTGAGAGGAGAGAGCACCTTATTGACCTCCTCTGACCTATTTGTGAGTCTATCTGGGCAGTGATTAAAAGGCATCAATTTTCTTGTTTGCTTGCAAGAGCAAGGTTAGTATTAAAACTGCAGACAAGTCCAAGAAATATTGATGCCAGACCAAGAGCAATCTGAGTGATCATAGGCTCAGAAAGAATCAAGTGCAGCACAGATTCAGGTGTGAAATATGAGGCATGAGAGCTGCACCCACCTGTCTTTCTCTGTGATCCATCTTCCCAGTGCAGAAAGTCTCAGTTATTTAACTAAATAACCTATTGAATTTCCTCGACACGCCTGTTTGTCTCTTGCTTTATGAAACTGCAACCCAAGCTGTAACCCCAAAATCGCTGCTGTGCCTCAGCAATAAAACCTGTATGTAGAATGTAAAGTCACTGAAATGTTCCCAGGGAGCTGCCAGATCCTTTAGCACCCCTTCTGCTTCAGCCACTTGATCTGGGGCTCATTAAAACTGATAAAGTAACTCCTGATCTCACTCCTAAATTTTTGAGTTGGATCCTTGGAGCATCCTTTATCTGACAACTCACAAAACCAGGCATTCCCATTGAGCCAGAAGATGTTGAGGACTGAAGCCACAGAGAGTTGCTAGTTCACACATCTCACTGTGTTCTTAAATGGGAGGCCTTTTCAGAGTCTGTACCTCATCAACTAAGCCAACCTGACTTGCTCTTAACTAAATGCATTGCAGTAATTGGTATGTTGTGCTTATACCAAAATGGGAAAGGTTCTTGCAAGTTGGAATAATGCTATACTTTATTTATGCTGAAAATATTTTGAAATATCGTGCTGTGTAACGTGTTGCATTCCTCTGCTGTGCAAGCCAGAAGAGAAATTATTAAATTATTACAATTATTGAATACAGACAATGCAAAGTCTATTTAGAAATAAAAAAAAAATGAAGCTCTAATCTAGTCATTTGCCCAGTAATCTGTTATCTTCAATGTTTCAACATTGTAGCTCTCTGAAGTTTTTAAAACATTCACACTTGAGTAAATCTACCTATAGTAAAACTAGTAAAGAGCTGAGTCATGTTTGACTCTCAGAAATGGCAATTCCGTCTCATACAGGCACTTGTCAGAGGCCCAGGCTTGGCATATTTAGTCATGCAGTGATGACAAGCTTTAGCCCACACTTCTTGTTATTATTTTCCTCTCTTGAAATTTACTACAAATTTCAGAAAATTTCTTTAAGGAAAAAAATACTCCCAGCCCCTTTCAGAAGCCAATTAATTGAGACTCCTTCTAATACTCCTCTTTGCTCTTTACAGTAGGGCTTTCCTATCCTGTTTGGGGTCAAACTTGCTCTGTGCAGGTATGGTTGGTATTGCATTGCGCTGGTGTTTTCTCCCTCAGTGGCTTGTGGATCCAGAGAATGAGCTGGGTGATAAAAGTCCATGGGCTTGAGATGAGCCTGGGCCAGCTCATCACCGAGAAAACCCCTGGGGAGTAACCAAGTACTTAGAAACCACTTCTGATATTTAATATGTTCTGTCCTCCCGTCCCTTCCTGCCATGTGCTCAGCCCCCAGCTGAAGCTCAGCATGAAGAAGCAATCTTCACAAAAATGAAGAATCTTAGCAGCAGATTGCCTGTGGCTCAAACCTACACCTGCAGTGGCACCTTCCATATGGCTCATTCCTGTTTCTGATGTCCAGCCTGATTTCAAGGCTTTCTGCCTAACACTTCCCCTCTGTTTCATAAGAGCTCGTCCTCAGAGACACTTGGAAATTTGGGGCTGTGCAGAAATCCAGCTGCACAGACTACCTGTGTGAGACCCAGACAAAGCTCACTGAATTAATGGGGGTTCATGCAAACTTTTCAGTCAGAGGCTGGTTTAAAAAAAATAAATCCGAAGTTTGCCTGTAGAATATACAACTGTCCACAAATAACCATGCTGGACTTCCTAAGTGCTATTCCAGATTTTTGATTTACTGCACAAATATCTTTAAGGCTTTTGTCCTCTGATGCTTCCTTTGTGTTCCAACCTGCAGTAAAACTCCCCCCACAAAACTGATCAATAAAATTGCTCAATCAGATGGCTAACTGTTCTCTCCTAAGCCTACTTGACCTTTTGAAATTCAAAAAAATGACGAAGTGCCATGTTAATTACTGATAATTTAAGCAGGATAACCAGTTCAGCTGATGAGAAAATTTAACGTGCTCTGAACTCGCTTTGCTGATTTTGTGCACCGTCAGACTGGGAAGGGATTGCTTGCAAATGTTTCAGGTTCCCATTACTGGATTGTTGTGCCCCAGAAAAGTCTGTGTGTTTGCAGTGTTCTGCTCAGTGAGGACACTGCTTTTGCACTGATTTTGTATTTTAGAAGGGGAGCTGAGGCACCAGGAAATTAATTACATGCGTAAGACCACATGAAAAACCTGTAGAGAAGCAGAGATGTGAAACCAAATAGCCAAGTCCTCTCTTTCTGCTGGTCATTCTTCTGGATTTCTACTGGCCATTCTTTCCATTTCCTACCAGCTTCCATCTCATTTTGGACACCAGTGCCCCAGGAAATATATGTAACTTTTTCTCTTTCTTTTGTAAAACACTGAAGTTCTTAAAGTGGTCAGGATTAATCCCATGACTTTACAAATTATGCAATATTGGACAGTTATGGAGGAAACTAACAGATTAATACAGCATTATGTTATCAAAACAGTTCCTGCTCCAAGACATTCTGTGTATTTAGGCTGCAGTAACTACATGACACAAAAACACCCCAGGAAAGAAAAGAAGTGAGCTGTGACAGGCAGATTGACACCTGTGGTGGGTTTTCCCAAGAATCTCCAGGACAATCAGTAGTGCTCCCACATCTAACACAAAGGATCGCCTTATGAGCCTCTTCACATCACACCTCCCTTGTTTTTCAGAGGACCTCAGGTTTCCTGGGAAAATGAGTACCTTGATGTTCATGTTAAGGGAGACGTTCTCAAATGCATTGCACTTCCATCTGAGGTCTTGTTCCATGGGGAGGGAAAGCTCTAGTATAACATGTGCTAATTTGGATATGAGGGAGATGCTAGACTACTCAGGAAATAAGAAACATGTCATAAATAACTCCAAGTCTGAAGGAATGAGATGCCTGGAAAGTGAAAGCCCAAGTCTAGAAGACTTGAGTTAGTATTTGGAAAAGAACCTACATTTTTGAGATCAGTTCTGCAGCAGGTCAAGCTTTAAGGCTTGGCATATTTGGAGGCAAATTATTATAATCTAACTTCAGTATTGCAGTTCTAAATTTCAGATTTTAACGACTCAGTAAAGTCCCTAAGTCTGAGCATTGTTATGTTTGTTTTGTCAAAATTCTCACAGCTGTTGGCTAAGTTCTGCCTATCCCACCCTGTTTGGTTTGAGGGTTTTTTTGGGTTTCGGTTTGGGGTTTCCCATTGTTTGTTTGTCTTATCGTGTTGGAGCAGGCTGCTTCTCCTCCAGACCTTGTAACACTTCCTAAATTATTGATATCACCCAAAGGGGAGGACCAAGGGAGCGCTCACTTACTCCCAGCACAGCTGAGAGAAGAAAGGGAGTGTGTAATTGCTCATGTTTCCAGCCCTGCTGGCTGCAAGGTTTGCCCTCTGCATATTGTGGAATTTGATTTCTCTGGTGGCCTGACTGCAGGGTAGTTACTGCAAAACTTCTGGTTGCACAGGGAAAAGCAAGGTGGGGGGGAGTTTCCTCATTAAAGGAAGCAGTGGCTGATGCTCCCCACACCTGGGAAGGGCTGTGCCTGACTGTCCCTGCTGGGGACAGGTGGAGTGCTGGATGTGCAGAGCACGGGCAGTGTGGCAGTGCTGTGACCCCAGCACTCTGAGCCACCAGCCCCTGGCAGGTCCCAAGCAGGAGCTGTGTCCTTCTCCAGGCACTGCGAGGCAGGGAAGTGTGGACTGGCAGCTTGGGCAGGTCTGGATCAGTCACCTGTGAGACCCACCTGGAGGGCTACTGCACCTTTCTGCCCAGGGAACTGCATCCCAAAAAGGATGGCAGGACCCAAGTCTGCTCCACTGAGCCCTCTGAGCCTGCAGCTTCACTGAGCACAAGGACTTCTAAAGTCCTCGGGTGCTCCTAAAACTGAGATTGCTGGAAAAAATAAATCAGAATTTCTGCCTCAAATTACTTGGATTTGCTTTTATTGCTTTACTGTCTGGGATGAACACATTTCGTGGATCCTGAATTTAAATTAGGGCTGGAAGCAAAAGTCCTGCTTCAGTCCTGGGGTCCAGAGCAAGGCAAAGAAGAAACATCTACACTGGGAGAAGGGGAGGAGATTTTAATCTGAATACACCTAGAAAGCCAACTGTTGCCTTGTAGATACAAAGAAAAACTAACACTGTTAGCTTTAAATAATGTACATTTCCAAGATGCCCAGCTGTTAATCATTAACCCTGTAGCAGGTTGAAGCATAGACACAGATGTTCCAAAAGCGGTTTTATTTTCTGAATTAAAGAGAATGAAGCTACGCATTAGACAAATTAAGAAGAAATTCAAATATTTACACCCAGTTGAAACAAGATGCTGGAAAAACAGGCATGATAAAATTGCTGCAATTAAACGTAATTTAATTTATAATTCTGAAAGCATGTTTCTTCCAAAGGCAGACTTTGAGTTTTCCTTATGGAGTGTATTGTTGTGATGTACAGATTTTCCTGACTTCTTATGGCATTTTAATCAACAGCCCAATGATGTGATAATATTCCTAAAGCAGAAAAATAAGTGACATTTGTTTAGACATAATTAATGAAATATTTATGTTGCATGAGGCTGTGTGATAAAGCCCTGTTCTCTTAGTCCATTTGCTTCTGATTACATTTGTGATTTTTTTATATGACCAGACATTCTGACGCCAACTATTTTACACTGAGCAGATGTCATGTAGTAAAAATGGGTGCCAGATGCTACAAGCCACATAAGGGTAATTTGTTTAAGAGCTGGCTCAGACTTTGTGCATTCAATTACACTGTATAGTGAGCCTTATACAATCATTTGGGTAATATGGCTAACTTCAGCTATACATTTTAATGAATGTTGAGTGCATTCAGAACAGCGTGCTACATGCAGGGTGCTCAAGGAATTAATTTATTTGTTTGTAGTACCTAGAAAAAAATAAAATAAAATAAAATATATAGCCAGACAGCTTTTGACAGGGATCAAAAATTTAATTAGTGTTGTCAGCTGAATTTCCAAATTGCACTAGGTGCTGCTGATTAGAACTCAGGGCAGGTGCAAAGTGTCTGTTTAAGTTAAAGAACAGTATTTTTTGCTTCACTGACCATTTTGTTACTGTGTTTTAGGATATGAATGCCTACCTGTCAGAAAACAAGCTACTGAGTATTCTACTTCATCCTCTGATGAGGAATTTGAATCCAAGCCTTCATTAACGCACAAGGTAATCTTGAATTGGAAATAGAAAGGTATTTCCTTAGTTGGGTTGTATTTAAAATGCATCGTATGATTTTGATCTAAAAGACGCAGCAATTCCTTGAGGTGGGGAGTGGAACTTTGGAGGTTGCATGTCATGGAGAGAAAATACATTAAGACAGATGAAAATCAACATTTCTTTTACCTCTCTGGACCTTTAATTTCCCCTGGTTATACCAGTGCTGACAGAGGAGGTCTTAATCTGACAAACAGAAATATTTCACTGAAACTGCTTTGAAGCTGATTCTTAAGTGGCCTTAATATGTAGCCCAACAAGCAAACTATTGAAAAAAAAAATAAACCAAACAGATGCAGATTTCCTTTGGGGGAATACAGATTCCTTTGAGAAGTGCTGCAGGCAGGTTGCCTGGAAAGCACTCTGTTTGTGGCTCACACACTTGTGCTGATGAGGATAAAGTCACACCCAGGCCCTGTACCCAAAAAGGGCCAACAGCAGGAGCCAGGGGGCTACAGCACCCTGGACCTTCCACACCCAGCTCTGACGTGAGGAAACACAGCTTTTATTGTCTGAATAGCTCATCAGAAATGTGTTTACCTCTCTCCTGTGCAGAATATCAGTAAATGTAATTAATAGCATGATGTGGCCTTTTGATTTGCTGCCTTTGGGGGTGGGGGGGGAGGAGGAAGGAAAGCAAAGTACTGAAAAAGACTGAAAAATATGAAAGCCAAGTGGGACTTTGAATGGAAAAAGAGGAGCCAAAGCACAGCAATGTGTGGCAGCACTTGTCCCCAGTGGCTCTGTGTCAGGATGTGCTGAGATGGCAGGATTCTTCATTCATCTTTCCTGTTACAGGAAAGAAAATCTGTAGGACAATAATGTTATGGTGAATTAAAAAAGGTTTAAGTAAAATAGAGAAAAGAAGGGAGGCATGGGAGCAAACTGGATAGAAGTGACCCCCAGCAGTTCAGGCAGTCACAGGGAGGGCAGGGACCAGGCAGAGAGAAGGCAGAGCTCCAGAAAAGCTGCCAGAAATGGGAAGAAGGATCAGCTGTTGCACATGGGCATTAGCAGTGATTCAGTTTTGATGCACATTCCCCACTCTGTGTGCTTCTTTCAGCTGCCTTCTACCATCCCTTTTCATGCCAGTTCTGGCTGCTATTTTGCCAGTGCCACGATGTGTATCTGGCAAAACTTGGTGGGAAAAATTTTAGGGACTTCCTGGCTGGTTAATTTTTTAATGTTGTCCGGTCTATGGTGCTCATGTATCCTGCCTTCTCAAAAACTGACAGCCACAGCCTTGAAGCACTTCAGGACAGCTTGGGTCAAAGGGAAGATGGAGAAATGCAGGTGATTCCCTGCCCAGCCCTGCAGCATGTGCTGTCCCCATCTCCCAGCAGCAGCAACAAGTGCCCCAGGGAAAAGCAAAAATCTCTGTAATGCAGCACAGAAATGGCAATAGGGAAAGTTTCATAGGGCTTCAAGTAGTGTCCCATGATGTGAATTTACCACTTTATAGCTATAGCAATGGAAATGGGTTGAATTTCCTTAAACTGCTGCTTTCTCCAGCCTGTGTATGGCCATTGTATAGTGGGATGTTTTATGCAGTCAGCTTTGTGATTGGGAAATGTCTTATTGACACTCACTTAGAGTTGCCTTAGGAGCTTGTAGTGCTTTAAAGCCAGCATAGCAAATGCATGTAAATGTTCCTCTTGGCTGCCTCCCTTTTGCCCCAGCAGCCTGCAGGAGCTCACCCTGCTCTGGGCAGGGGATGGGGTCAGGCTGTCCCCAGGGGTCAGTCCCAACCTTAAAGGCTCCGTTTTTCTGGGGGAGCTTTGAGGAAAGCTGCAATGGCATACTTATGTTTGATTGCCTTTTTTCTTTCCCTCTGTGTCTTTTACAGGCAAAAAGGGCTCTCAGAAAGAGAAGGAAGCTGGAGAAGGAGACAAAGCAGTTGATTAAACAAGAGGAGCTGAAGAGGCTTCACAAAGCACAGGTGAAAATGTAGCTGGCAGATGTCCCCTTTGTCTCCCAAGAGTGACTCGTGAGGATGGGGGTACCCAAAACGGGCTCTGCACCTCCCCTCTCTGCTCAGTATGGCTCACTGCCCTCTGTGCTGAAATCCCCCCAGCCACCAGCAGCAGGAAGGTGTGTGTGGCAGGGCCCTGCATCTCTCTGGGGGACAAACCCACGTCAGTCCCTGGAGATCATCAGAATTACCATCATAATTTTGTAAATGTGCATGAAGAACAAGAGGGAATAGTGACTGGCAATAAGAGAAGGGAACTGAAGAGGGAAAGACATAGAAAGGGGAAATAACATCAAGCCCGTAGAATGTAAGAAACTCAGCCATTACCTCTGTGCATTACAGGAGAATACAAAAACACAGTGATGGCTTTTGTTCTCTCCTTGCTACAACAACAAAAGTGAATCATTTTTTTCCCTTAATGACGGAAAGTCACTTCATTTTATACAGGCCCTGATATTCAGAAAATGCTAGGAAAGCTCTGGACTCTACTGATGTGTTATTATTTCCAATTACAGTTTAAGATTTGTAAATGCACTTCTGCACAATTTGATCTCAGATGTATCATATTTAATACATGGGAAGAGAAGCTATGTTTTAGTTTTTTTATCTGAGAATTGTAAATTATCTCCAGGTAACATTAGATACATACATGACTGCTCTTGTTTTAATGCTTTGTGGAGACCATGAAGTCCAAACTTTTTGAATCATCTTTCATACTTGTTAGGCTGTTATTGAGGGCTTGGCTTGGAATGCCCTAACACAGCCTGAAATGTGAACTGCTGAGCATCTGTCTTTGACATTTCAACCTTTTAAGGTGTTTCATGCTTTTTATCCCTACCACACCTCTAAAAGTCTTATTTCAAAGGCAATGGACAATGGATGTAGAAATCCTTCCTGAAGTGCCACTGAATTGTCACAGCTATTAGACTCTTTTCTTTCTGGGTGAAATATGAAAGCAAACCAAACAAAATCCCATGGACAATAAAATAGCTACCAGAGCTTTCAAGCTGTAAACCTTCCCTATTTATATGAGCTTTACTAATGTAGTATCTCAGAATATATGTCTCCGAATATGAAAGTATTGACTTTTTACACCTTGTGAGACACAGAGATGTTATGATCTCTTTTTTACAATGGGAGAGCTAAAACTCAGAAAAAAAACTGAGGTTCTTTTGGTGCCTGTGATGCTTACACAAAATTGTGATAGACACCTAGTGGCACATTTAAATTGCTTAGGTGCCTGGTACACTCAATGAGTTGGCAAGAGCCACGACTCCTCTGAGACCTTTCCAAGCTGTTTTTCTAAGCACTGAGACCATCTTTTGTCTCTGAATTTTTTGTCTGTAGCTTTTCTATCATTACATTTTTGCAGGCAATCCAGCGCCAGCTAGAAGAACTGGAGGAAAAACAACGAACTTTGGAGATTTTTGGTGTTGAACTGGAGAGAGAGCTAAGAGGAGAAGCAGGTACACAAAGCAGTTTGCTCGTTTAGTGATGGGATTTTTAACCTGTTCCAAAGCAGAGGGTTTTAATGGTTGTCATGGAAATAGTTTGGTGCAAAATCTGAAAAGGAACAATAACTGGCAGGACAAAAATGATTGATAAACCTTTTTCTCAAACTCTCTGTCAGCTCAAGCACCTTTACATCGAACGCTTTAAATTTTCTGTTGGTTATCACAGATTTGGAATTATTGACAATGCTATTGAACGTGAATTTACATTTCCCCCTACACTGCCCCACTCCCCTTTTTTTTTTTTTATTTAAGTCCCATCCTGAGCTTAATTTCATCTTGTGGAGGGAACCAGTGAGGTTTCCAGGAGCTGTATCTCAGTTACCAAGCCAGCAGCAGCCCATGCCTAGTAACAGAGTCTTTAATGACTTTCTTGGAGTGTGAAATGCCATTAATATGATTAGAGCCAGTGGCCATGCTATAGCAACAGCAGCCTGCAGGCACACACACAGTCCCCAACAGCACAGCTTTTCCCCCAGTGGGCAGACAGTGACAGGGGTGTCCCTCTGGACCCAGCTAGAGGCAAGGTTTCCCCTCACCTGAGCCAACACTCCCAAGCACCCAGGGTTGTGGGATCCTGCCCCTGGCCCAGCCTTGGCACTGCTCCCCAGCACACACTGGGGTGAAGCAGAGGGACAGGACACCCAGGAGCTCCTGCCAGGCTCAGAATGGGGCTGGGAGTGTGAACCATGCCCATAAGGGACTTCAGAGGGGGCTGTGGGTCTGTGCTGAAGGGACTGACAGACTGAATGCAAATGTGTATTTATTTACCTCCACTTTAGAAAACTGAGCCTCGTGTTTTCCTGATAGGCTGTTGCACTACGTGGAAAACCCAGATATGTTTTGGCACCTGATCTTGTTGTTGCCTTAACCAGGCAATCCAGTCCAACCCCTCCATGCTGGCCTTTTTAATGCTGTATTTCATAGCAGCTCTCACCCCTATTCTGACACTGCACTAATCAGTTCACCAAGAGAGCATTCACCCAACCTTTTATACTTATTAACTAATTTCCAAGAATTTATCGTGTTAGTCTATTCCAAATTTTATTTAAAAATTTATCATTATTTTTCTTAAATGAAATCATAACCCTTTATCAAATAGGGGTTTTTACTTACCCCTTTCTGCACATGAGAAAGTCTGCTAAAAAGGCTGTGAGAATTTAGAGAGTTAGCTTTTTTCTTCTGATTTGTATAAAGGTGGTTATTTTTTGTAAACCTCAAAAATATAGAGGGACGAGAAGCTTCTAGCTCTTGGGATAGACACTGAATACCAGGATAAATGGCCTAAAGCCACTTCTTGTTGTTGCTGTTTTGACAATCGCATTTCCTAAGGAAGGCTGCCTGCCAAGAGATCGATGCTTCTCATTCTCTTACCATCCCTGGTAATTGGATTGCCCTCATTAAGGTGAAAGTACTGGTTTTTTTCTCCCTGTTGATTGTTTGTGTGTAGGTGGCCAGTTACAAATAGGGCAGATACTGAAACGTAGGATGTTGCTGTCTCTCAATAACTCTTCTGGTACAAAAGCACAAAGCCATGAGCCTCCCAGACAAAATGTGAGTGCTTTGTTGCTCATAATAACATATGTGTAATGATGCAGGAATTGGTGAGTTTAATATTCTGTTCAAGCTTCCTAAAAATAATGAGCATTATTTTTTAATGAATGACCAGTGTTTATTAGGTTAAGTTGTATTTAAGCAGGTCTGCGCTTATGCAATTCAAGTGATTTAATAGGTATTATTAAGGTAATTAGAAAACGATCACAGTTCAGCAATAATATTGAGCTGCAAAGGTTGTGAATAACCAAATTTAGAGGCAGGCCTGCAAACACCAGTTTTCAGTGACATTTACGCAACTCTCCTCTAATAATTCTGCAAGCCTGGGATGAATGGCCTCTTTGTTAGGGGGAGTTATTCATTAGCTCCTCAACTGAATTACAAGAGAACATGCGTGGGTGCGAAACAACTGCCATGAAGACTGATGAGCAAAATGAGGTTCTGATGATCTTGTAATTGTAGTGACAATAATTCATGCATTAGGAAAAAAAAACCCACAAACCTCCAAAAAAACACCCCCAAAAAATGAGAAGAAATAATATCAGTCCTATGAATAATTTTTCATGCTTGTTATTTCCTTTATTCTGCTTCAAAATACCAAATAATAAATCACTGATGTACTGTTGCTTTGTTTTCCACTGACATTTGTGAAGGCTTACGGAGAGCTTCTGCCTACAAGAAAATACAGAAATAAAAATCTCAAAACACGTTTTCCACTGAAATTAGCATAAGGGCCCAGTTGACTAAACAAGTCATGAACAATGATGGTAAAGAAGAAAACCTACGTTGAGAGAATGTTAGGAAATGTCTCCATGCTTTGGAAGGTGAATAAATATCTGCACGTGTTGTAGCTAGTTTTTGATTTCACAAAAAACATATCTGAGGTGTCTCAGAATTTTCAACAGAGTCAAAAGAAATCAGTTGCAAGTCTGTAGAAATAAGGAATATGAGGTTTACCTGTACCTAAAAAGGTGCAAACTGGCCAGGATCCCTTTACTGTGTGATGACTGTAAGAAGGGACAGTGAAGCATCAATCTGGAGAAGAGAAGGTTCAGCTTTTCAGAAGAGTGTTCAGTAAATACTCCTCCACAGCCTATACAATTCCCTCAGAAGTGATGAAAATAGAAATACCTATGATCTAATTAGAAGAAGAATGTCTGACTTTCAAATGGATCTCAGTTAGAGGAGACTTGGGTAAACCAGGAGAAAGGTTTGCTTTAGCAATACTGTAGGGAAAAGCTAACATGGCTCACAAAACAAACTCACAAACTGTTTTCCCTCTAACCTATAAAAAAGATCTGTCGAAATGCATCATCCAAAATGCTTCTTTGGTTTGTTCTGTCCTTGGAAGGCATCAAGCACTCCATCAGACTTAAATATTAACATTGCTATTAACAAACATTTGAAAAGCTCAGGGAAAAAAATGCCACTGGGAACACTTAGGGGGCATTCTGTGGGATGGAGGAGGAGGAGGCAAAACAACGGCTAGTTTTGTTTCATCTTTTTGTGGATTTTATGAAAATTAATTTTTTTTTTTGCAAAGTGCATTATCTTTGCTTACCTCAATCAACTTACAATACACAGTCTTTTATTAGAGATACAGAGTTTTTAAACTGTAAAGGGGAAAGGTTAAAAGAAGGAATATTTTTGCCTAAACAAGGAAAACCGAACAGTAACCTTTCGCGTCTGTGCTGCACTTATGCATAACAGCAATTGCAGTGTTTTTACTGACAGTAAAATATATCAGATCTTGATGATGCCACCATTTCTTATGGTGGTGTTCAAAGACCTAAGGCTCTGAATACTAATGCTGCATCCCTGAATTGGATCGGTGAGAAACTGGCATGTTCCAGCAAGGAGTGCTCCTGCAGTCACTCTGGGAAGACGCTTTTTGACGCTTGCTGATCTGGAAGATCCCACGGGAACACATCCATTACTGCCAAGTTTTAATGGAATCAGGCAGCAATTGAAGAGAGATTGCTCTGCCTTCTCCCACTGTTTATCCTCCTGTTCCATGGTAATTTCCAGCTGGGGTCAAGTCCTGATGACAACTGTAGACCTGCACCCGTGCCAGCGTGACGCCTGTCCTTGGTGTGGGGGCCGAGGTAACTCCTCTGATGCTGGCAGGAGGTGACCTGGGTTCCCTGGCATGATGGTGTCTGGTGAAGGAATGCAAAGGAGCTGGTGATCCCACACACCCAGCAGTTCCCCTTGGCTAAAGGGCTTCATCGGGTGATATTGTTGCTGCCCCAAGGAGGTGGGCTTTAAACTGCTGCTTTTGCGTGGAGTCCAAACCCTGGCTCTGAGTGAGGGGCAGCTGAAGCTGTAGAGACAAGAGGGTAACTTGTTGAAGCACATTGCAAAATGACAACAGAAAGGCACCAGGAACACCGCTGAACTGCCCAGGACTCTGGCTGTCTCTCCCCTTGGTAATCTAGTTTAATGATACTCTTGTAATTGGTGTCTCTGGAGCTTCAACCGGAGACCTTTTGGGTTAAGTTTCAGTGCTCTCAGTCATATAAAATAGAGGTGCAGTTCCTCTTAAAGTAGAAGAAATCGTATAAGCTTCCATCCACAGAAAACAGCGAGGCTGGTTTGTGGGGATTTTACTCTTGGTTATCTAGCATTGTGATGTAAGGACTGAGGAGGAGAGAGCTTGTTCCCCTGCCTGCTGGCAGTACTCCTGTTCTTTCACCCTTAATCTGGCTATCTCTGCTTCCATGTGTGGTGGGGAGTACAAATACCATGGGCTGGGGCAGGAGCACAGGCTGGCTGTTGGCTTTATGCTTCTGAAGGTGGCAATGTGTCGCTTGGATTGTAGCCTCAGCCTGGAGCAGTGTAAGATATTTGCCTCCTACAAGTGATCACCATTTTGTGGCAGCAGGCAGGAACGGGCAGAACAGATGTGGGAGGTGTGTTGGCAGTGCCATCAGTGTTGCTGTAATTCTGCATCGAAGGGAGGTGGAGTGGCTTTGTTTCATGAAAAAATGAATGGAAAATGTGAAGTCATGAGCATGTTAAAAAGGACAGCAAAGAAAAGAAATACATATGTGCTTTGACTTGCCATTTGAAAACACCCAGGGGTTCTTCATTGCCAAAGAGTTTTGTGCAGATGGTATTTTAGGAGAGTAAAGGTCCTTACCCGATGAAAGAGATCCACCCTTTTCTTCAGCAAGACAGAGTCAAGCTGTGAGCTCTTTGGGAGAAAGGCTGTCTATCAGCGATGCCCTGGCCCAAAATGTTATAAAACCACCCAGTTATCATAGATTTGTCATTCAAAGCAGATGCAGATTTAGAGGCCAATTGACAAGGGAAATTTGCAGAGGATTTGGTGGTGTATCTGATTAAGTTGCTACTTGCCAGTGTGTGCATCCTGAAGGCTGATGGTGTTAATGGAATATCCACTTAGACACAGTTCAGCTCTGATGCCCAATTTCAACAAATACACTATCTTATCAAAGGCAGAGCTAGGAGACAGAAATGGTGCCTAATAAAGTTGATGTGATTGTTTGAAAGGAAAAAACTTTAGGACAAAAGTGTTTTAAAATCCAGCTGCAATAAGCCACAACTGTCAACCAAAAATAGATAAAAATGTCATACCTGTTGTACTCAGTCATTCCTGGGGTAAGTACAGTTTTGCATACAGCAAAACCATCTCCATTTGGAGTCATGTAGGCTTACACAGGAGGACTACTGAAGGAGAACTTAGTTGGCAAAAGCATTGGAAGAAAGCTGGTGAAACACACTGAAGTCTCCTATTTCACACAGATTCGGGCACAAAGGATGAAAATCAGATGCTACATGAATGGTTTGAGCTGGTCGTGGAGAAGAATAAATTAATGCGTTATGAGTCTGAGCTCCTGATTATGTAAGTAAGAACAAGCCTAAGTATTAAAGATGGGGAGGGGAGAGGGAAAAAATGTACTCACAATACACCTGAATACCTTCCTGTGTGCTGTGTTTGAGACAGCTGAGGAATAAAATCCAGAGTAGCTACAGCCTGTTTTGAACATAGATTTGCAGCTGAGGCTTCCTCATCCTTCCCTCTTGCAGTGGTTCAAACATTTCAATTCTGTATTATACTCTGAACCAATGTGGCATAGAGATGCTCTGCCTTCACATAATGTGGGTCTAATGAACACCTTGTCTTGGGAAGAAAAGCAGTCTGACAAATTCATCTGTTTTTATTGGACATAGGAAAAAAAGACCTAGAAATTCACTACAGCCATGAAACAAGTAGATACACCAACACAAGAAGCAAATAAAACCCACCTCAGATGCCACTGTTGTGGCTGATGGAAGCAATGTTTGCTGTAGCTGCCTTTCCTTGCCTCCCTGCAAACACACTCGAGACAGGCAGAGGTGACTCTCAGCTATTTTCTCCTCTACTCGTGGGCAATGTGGGAAGGTGACAGCAATCCTCACTCACCCCTGGTTTCCCACCTGTGCAGGCTGCCCATTGCCATTTATCATTTCCATAGCACTCAGCCCAGCCCTGGGCTCCAGCTGCACCTCAGTTTCTCCCCAGCTGTGCTGGTGCTGCCGGGACCAAACCTCTCTTGCCCCTCTCCTTGTTGTTGGGGGCTGTGGTAGCAATGCTTTCTTCTCACACTGTCTGTGAGTTTAAAAGGCAGCAGTGGGCTGCTTTTAGCACTGCAGGACACAAAATGTTGTTGTCTGGATGTGTTCATGTGTTAATTCCTTTGCCCCAGGACCTGCTCATGTGTGGGTTCAGCCCTATGCAGAATTATAATGTGGGTGCCACCAGCAAAGCACAGATGGTTCAAAGCCTTAAGCATTGCTGTGTATGGGGGAGTTTAACCCCATACATAATGTAAAAGGTGGCAGTGGTACTCCTGGAGCTGCTCTGGAGATGTTAGCACAGGCAAACCTTTCAGCTTTGGCAGCCCATGAGGAGAAAATACTGGATAAACAAAACACAGAATCTTGTAATTGAAATAATGTTAACATATATGTCTTCATTGGAAAAAGCTGCTTCTTTAATATACTTTTTGCTGCACCCAGAGCCCAAGAGCTAGAATTGGAGGATCACCAAAGCAGGCTGGAACAAAAGCTGAGAGAGAAAATGGCCATTGATGGTAAGTCAAAGGGGACAGTGTGCCCCGGCCTACAGGGACAGACTGTGCCAACCCTGTTTGCTCCAAAAAGAACCAGGGTGGCTGAGGCTCCTGTGCTCTGAGCACAGCTCAGCCAGCAAAATGTGAGATCTTCTCAACTGACTCCTGGTGAAGACAGCTGAACCAACCTGCCCAGTTCTACACTGAACTGGATTGGAAGCACTGCAGGTGTAATTACACTAATTGGCTCTCCAGGCAGCAATGTCCAGCTGATGATGGACAGCAATGGAAAGTAACTTCTTCAGTCACCTAAGCAGAAGAGGTTGTCTGCTCTTATGCAGCATTGCTGGTTGCCACAGTATTTTGGAACTGCTTTGAGGTACTTGGGATTGCAGCTTGGGCTTGTCTTTTCATTTGGGATTTGAAAAGGAGCATGGGGAGGAGCAATGCAGGGAGAAGAGTGGTTCCATAGCACTGAGTACCCCAAAATATCCTGTTGTGTTCTAGGCATGTGGATTGCAAGTGACGGCAGTTTTCAGTACATTTTCTGAAAAATGCTTTCCATTTTCTTACAGGTACTACATTCCAGGTTGGGATTTTTACCTTATAAGCTAAATTTAAACTACAGCTTAATTGCTTCTATAATTAAGTAGTGCTTTTCCTATCACTTCCAGTCTAAATTTTGTACAAGGGCACTGTAGACCCTAGGAACCCTAATGGTCAACTTCAAACGGCCCAAATCTAGGAGAAAATTTCCCTGAACTGTAACTTTAACAGTACTAACTGCTATTGACTACATTTGTCATTGATTATAATGTTAATTCAAGCTGTGCACTAACAGTTAAAATGCAAACAGTGATCTGGTTCTTAAGCTGTTTTTTGTGACCTTTTAGACAGCCTTAAAGATGAGATGGATCTGAATGAGGAGGATGAAATTTTTGCCGAGATGATGAAAGTGGTTGAAGAAAGGGACAGACTCGTATGTGCCTTAGAAGAGCAGAGAGTGAAAGAAAGAGCAGAAGACCAGCACTTCGAAAGCCTTATATTATCTACAGGTTATCAGCTAAGCAGGATTTAAACAGCCACTTGCAAATAAACATCCTTTCAGCAGTATTCCCTATCACGGAGATACACTCTTCTGGAAAATGAAGGAATTCAAATTGAAAATCAACTTATTTGGGAAGCACATCATTTTGTTATCAAAAGCTTCAAAGCAGGTCTTTTGCTTGTACCAGAGACAGGCATTTCACTGTCAGCTCAAAGGATCACTGGGATAGAGATTTGGACTGAATGTGCCTGTCTGACAGGCACCAGGGTCTGTGAAAGGGAAATCAGAGCTCCATTATTCTCTTGGAATTTTATTTTAATGCTGAGAGTAGAGTTTCTGAGGAACATGATGACATCATTTAGTATTTCTGAGACAGCCTTACTTTCCATCTGTTTGTCTGAATCTCTGTGTGGCTTTGTTAATATTTTGGCACAGCCAAGGCACGGTCAACTATAGAAAAGTCAGAAAACAAGCATCTCATAAAAATAGGGCTAGTCTTTATTTCTGGTGGAGGAAGAGTCGTTTGACTAATAACTACATATAAGCACTTACTAAAACTACTGTAAATGCAATGTCAGAAATTAATTTTTCAGGTATTTTTAAGTTTTATTGCACTGTGTATTTTTGAACAAGAAGTTAAAGCAATATTAAATCTCTGCATTTTGTAAAATGGTAAGGGGTTATCAAAGGGGTGACTATCCTTACAGCTGTTACATGCACAAAAAAGTTTCTGTATAATAAGGATTAAGGTCTTTAAGATAACAGATAATTTAAAAATAGTAATTCAGACTCAACTGGACAATAGGGCAGACTTTACTGGGGCATACTTTACAATTTCTTCATAAAATACATCACAAATTGTATTGTTGGGTGTGATAAATGGTACAGCAGTTAAACACCTCCCTGACAATCATCCCTTAAAAGGACTGCAAAAAATGTTGAGTTTTTAATATCAACATTTGATAGAAAATATTGTGAATGTATTTAAATTTCTCTTGCTGCTTGAGAATATATGCATATTTTTTTGTTTAAAGGGACCATCTCCTATCTTTTTTGTAAATGCATTTGTAGATATTGGCAAAAAAGAATGCAGAAATTCTCCTAAATTAAGTAACTTCTTAAATCTGAGATGATCTGCAATTTAAGTTTGGTAATGTTCCCAACTTGTATGTGTGATGCACTAGATTTTCAAACTGGAAAAAAACAAGGGGAAACTGAAAAGACTGTTTTTTGAATATCATTTTACCTCATGCTCTGAGAAGATTTGATGTTCTCATTATTTTTTGAACGGTGCTAATTTGCAGCATCTGCCTGTGTTACAGCCAAAGATAGAAGCATTCCTGTTAAAAAAGCTTTAAACTGAAAAACCTCTTGGTGAGTACTGGTAAAGTAACAGACACACTGGATCCTGTCACAATAATTTTTGAGTTATCTTCATGGTTGGTTTGTTTTTGGTTTTGGGTTTTTTTTTTTTTTTTTCTTCTGTATTGCAAGAAATCTGAAATATCCTTTCTAAAGGTAAAAGCAAGTTTTTGCTATTGGCCACAGATAAATAATATACCTCTGTTGGTGCAAGCTTTATACTATTGCTCTGCAATATTTATTTATATCTATTTATTACACTGTTTAGAGACAGTAAGAGTGTCTGGTTACATTTTACAGTTTGGATATTGTCTCTGATTTTGATTGAAAAATGTCTATTTCTAACAGCTGTGTACAGCAAAACTGTGCATTGTAGAGTAGACAGCTTTACAGATTTGGTACATAATTAGCAATAAAATATGAATTAAGATTTTAAACAATGTTCTCAGTGACCGTAACTTGAAGGGGCACCCTTAAAACACAGCATTCAGGGCTTTAAAATATAATTTGTCTTCCATCACAGTGAAAAGACATGGAAGAAATCCTTAAATATGTTCCAGAATAACCACTAGACTTTTTTTCCCTCCCTCTCATTCATAGACTAAGCATACCTGATCCTCAGATGACATTTTTACTGAGATGGATTGCAGTGACTGATTTTTTAAACTAACTCTATCACTTAAGACTGACACAAAGTAGGAGAGGCAGAGCAGCAATAAGTATTCTAATTTTCTCTGTTGAGATCTGCTGGTATTTCCAGTTTTGCGGAGAAAATTTCTGGATTTTATCGCTGTCCCCAGTCCTGCCTCATGCAGTCCTGTAGAAAAAGACAGTCTAGGAAATGTCATAGTTTTCTGTGAAAGTCATAATGATTTCAAGGTATTTTTAAAAGTTTGAAAGCAAAATTCTTAGAGCTTTGCACGGGAGGAGAATTCTGCAGAAATCTCCAGTTATAGCAAAGATTGTTTTTTTCACCTCACTTTCACAATTAAGAAGTCCACTCATATTAGTGTTGCTGCAAATAAGCCCTGAGATTTCAGTTTACAGCAGATACCTGTTCAGCTATAAAACCAAACTCCAAAGGGTGCCTTCCCTTGAGCTTCAAAGATTTGCATTCTTGAGAATATCAGCATCTACAGAAGCTGAGGGCCATCAGAACTTTATGGACATCAAAAATATTCTTTGCTAAAGAAAGACTTTTCTGGATGCCCTGTGGTTGTTACACATGTTCCACCCAAAACTGTCTGCTCTTGGGTGGAAAAACCTGTCAGGCTACTGCTGTCCTGCCTGACATGAAGTCCCTCACAAGATTAGATCCAAAAATAAGCCATGCAAGTGATTTAGAAAATCATAAGCTCCTAAAGCAGGTCTTTGTGTAGAGTAGAGAAGGGGGTGAAAAAAAAAGAGAAGCTATGTGCACTGTTCCCAGGTCAATTTCGTATGGTTGGCTTCTACTAGAAATGTATTCAAACACTGGTTTGGTTATCAGTTTTCTTCCTGCTCAATCCTTTCTGTAACTTGGCTCACTAATTTATAGTAGATTTATTAATTTTTAAGTTCATGGCACTGTTATTTTGGGGTATAATGTGATGTGCTGGCATGTACTGAGTGTGTCTAAATGGGCTGGTTGTGAGAAATTATCTATTTGAAAGAATAAAATTCTGTCTCACTCTTGAAGTACCCAGACAATTTCCATAGAAATTTCTTTCCACTGACACCTACAGCACAATAATGTGTGATGAGAACAGATCTTTAGCTGAGAAATTAAATCATCTTCTGAACTCATGCACTGGTAAGTAAATCACAGCATCTTGCAGTGCACAGATTCCTTTTGTAGTTCAGAAATAATGATACTCTGAGGTTAGGGGGCATCTCTAACAGAAGATATTACAAACCCCAGGAGACCAACAACTTCCACACATGCTTACACAGGAATTCACCAGCTGGTTTCCTTGGGCTTGACACACAAATTATAACCTCTCCTTGAAGATTCAAAGGAAAAGTGTCAATAAAATGGTGATCAAAATCTTAATTGCCAATTAATTGTCAAATTTCAAATGCCACTAACTTTACCTCTATCAGGTCATCTTATTTTGCTGCTTTCTGGCAGTGGGGAGTCTTACTGACCAAGACAATGTGCTGCCCAGAGGAGAGAAGAGGATGAGCAAGACTGGGGCCAGCACGATTGTCCCCTGCTCAGTGACTCTGGACTGATTGATAGGTCTCTCCTCCTCACAGGACAGATGGACAGCTGCTTCTCTTCAGAGGTCAATGTAATTTCTGGCATCTTTGAACTGAGATTTTCCTTTCACTGTCATGTCCTTTCCCTTCCATCTCGTGGACTTTTCTGTCCCAGGAGCAGAATAGAAATGCCACCACAGGAATTTACTGAGGCTCTTCTAATCACAGTGCATGCACACACCCTCCTTGTCCCGTCTTCAAAAGATCACAGGTCTTAAGAAACTCATTTGGTGCTTAGGGATGTGGTTTAGTGTGGATTTGGCAGTACTGGGTTAATAGCTGGACTTCATCTTAAAGGTGTGTTCAAACTTGAACAATTCTATGATTTTATAAAAAGCTTGGGAAAACAATTTTGTAAATCACTGTTTCAATCAAGACCAATCCATTTGCCTCCAAGGTAAAGGGACACCTCACTGACTTTCAGTGTGTTTGACCACAGGAAACAAATTTAGAGGTCTTGTGCCTTGAAACTTCTGCTTTGTAGCCCAATGCATGTCTGATTTCAGCTAAGATTTTCGCATCAGTTCAGTAGTAATTTCCAGAAAGATACACTGTTTTCTTCCTTGCTTGAGCAAGTAACAGGATGTGGCATAGCAGATTGGAGACTCTGGGTATCTTTTACGACTTTGCTGCTGTTAAGATCTAGAGCTGTCCCTGCTGGGCTTTGCATGGACTGCACATTTTGGCATTGTTTAGCACAATGGGTTTGCTGTGCTCGCATGCAAATACTGTTCTTCCAGTCTTCATGGCAGCCCCATCTCAGGACCCTGAGTCCTGCCAAATACTCCATGATGGGCAAGATATTTGCTGGACTTCACCCAGATCTCTTTGCCTGATATTTATGAGAAAAACTGTGGTTTCTTCTGTTGTTTCTAATGAACTATGAAGAGACCTGATGGCCCTGCATGCCGGTATTGTGCTTGCTGGAATATTCACGTAACACACCTGTACATAACTACAGGCCCAGACGAAGGGTACAACTGAAGCTTATTAAGAAAAAAAAAAAATCATAATACTGATTTTTTCCTAAAACTGTCTCAAGGACAGTTGTAAATGCAAGTAAACTTGGCCCAGTTTTTGTAAATAACTAATTGATGTAACAACATGTTACCAAAAGTAGTGAATACCAGGATGACATTGCCATTTTACCAAAAAGTTTTAAACCCACTTTCTTTCCTCTGAAGCTTTCAAATTATCTATTTCTGTGGCTGTATACAACATGTTATCTTTTATCTTTCATGTACATTTTTCTTTATCACATCTTAGTCTGTTTTGCTTCTTGATGTACAACAAAAATTCATTGTGTGTTTTAAGAATCTAATTGGAAATACTCTCTTACTTTTATAAAACTATCTTATTTTGTTATATTATTTAAACAGAATATTCTTTTACCAAAGAAGTTAGAGTAGAAATCATAGCTGTGCTTTAAATTCCAGCATATGAGTGTGTCCAATCTTAATCTCACTTTGTGAGCTGGAAAGAAATTTATCCTCAAGTGTGAGTTTTAGGTGATGCTGGCAATGAAAATTTGGAGCCCTTTTATCCTTGATACGATGCTTTCTGCTGTTCTAATGCAGCCACATTGAGATGGTGTGGAAACACCTTCTCTGCTCAGCAGGCTCCTTTGCTGTGCTATTAGCTATTACTCAGGGAGGGTGGGCACCTTCAGCAATTCACCACACAGAGCTGGCAGGCCAGCACAAGGCTGACTGCAAGTGCTTAGGAAAATAAAATTACTTTGGTCTAGTTCTCCTCTTCCTGAAGTCAGCAAAGGGTGATCCTGTAGGCAAGCACAGCGGTAGAAGCAAGTTGATAAATCGCTTTTAAAAATTCCACTTCTGGTCTTTAAATGACCGAATGGTCAAAAGGCTGGAGCAGAGCTACACCTAGGAGAAAAATGTTAGGGGAATACTCTAAGGCAAGTGGATGATTTATTGCACAGTTTTAACCATATTGGCTGCTCTTTCTTGCTAGCCTAGCCCGTGGTTGGGATATTATACACCTTGCTTTTTCTGTTTCATTGGGAAAGTAAAACTCTGCTCCTGAGCATTCTGAGTCTCATATTAAAAGAAATAAAAAACAGCTGTGCATGGACAGATATGCAGGTGAATAAGAATTATTTGAAGGGTGGAGGGGAGGGGACTTAGCCACCTTTTATTGCCTGGCAAAAGTACATATGTGAGCAGGATACAATTAATTTGATGTAATGTTTGGCTTATCTGGCTGAACAAGGTGCTGACAGGGAGCGTGGTGAGAGCTCTCATGGTCTGCTTCACATTTCTCTATGCCAGGTGCAGCAGGGCCAGCCTGAACAGCAGCCTGCTCGCTGCTGTGTCCTGTGCTGGGCTCGTGGAGCGTGATCCTGGAAGCATTCTGTTATCAAATATAGAGCAGAGCAAACTCCATCCCCACAGCTGCCATAACTCAGACCTTGTGAATACCTATAAAGCCTTTTGTGATGAATGCAATATTAATTTAAGGCCATAATTTAGATCTTGTCTATATCTATAAAACTTTTTGTGGTAAATGCAGTATTAATTTAAGGCTATATGTTAATATATATTCCCACAAAACAAGAAAAAAAAAAAAGGTAGCCTATGTAATTCTAAATGTAAGATACAGGGGGAATATGTTGTAACTATCCTCAAAGCGAAATATCACAACTGGAAAAATACTGCAGTAATGTTACACACAATGAACTGCACATAAATCCTGAAAGAAATCCCAAAATCAAAACTGTAAACTTAGGGTCTGGCTGTTGCTTTAGCATCATTACTTAAAGCACACAGTATTTGAGTTTCCAGATGTGATAAAGTTCATCTTAAACACATTGTTTCATTTCATTTTTTCCCCTTGTGATGTCAAACTCCCATAGCTCACGAGGCTATTAAATAAGTAATACTGTATTTATCATTAATTTACATATACTGAGTGTTGAGGAATAGGAAAGATTCTGCATCTTTTCAAGAGTTTTGTGAGGGACTTGGCAAATGCATGTTGAATTCTGACTACCCAGTACTGCACAGCCCAGTACCCACTGCTCTTGGTGAGGTATCTGGCTTGTTCCTTCTCTATTTACAAAGGCAAGAGCACTTGTGCTTACCAAAATGTTCTCTCTTCTGCTGTGCCCACAAAATCCTATATTGACATCCATGTATAGTCATTTGGCTCCAAATGGAGATTCAGCTGGGTCACTGCTCTGTTTGTAAATGCCACAGACTTACAGGCATATTTTTAAAAGTGCTTAATGTGTGTATTTCTCCTTTTGAAACTTTTATTATGTTCTTAAAAATGATACATACACTGTATAAGCAGCACTTTTGTACAAGGAGAATAATGTGTGAAATTCAGGCTGGAATTTGTAGACAAGAGGCCTGAGACAATAACTGGTGCTAGAACCAGAGAGCAAATTAAGGGAAGGATTGTGCTAAGGCTTGGGCTCATTCCTGCTTATAACTGATGGCAGGATGGATGAATTGAGTTTTTTTCCAGGGCACATACTAACTGCATGCAACAAATAGACATTGATGTCTACCCCTCATCAGCTAAGCAATGTTACCAGCTTGTAAAAACACAACAATTATTAGCTGATTTAGAAATATCCTCATGGTAATTTCATTTCAGTTATTATGCCTAATGGATAGCTAGATATTTGCATGAAGTGTGTGTGGCTTTTTGCCTGAATTGTTAATCAAGTGATTAAGTGGTAAGTGAAAGTAGTGCATCCAGATGACATTAATGCTGTTCCACTCCTGGATGCCTCCTGAACCAGTCACAGCAAATTATCTGTTATAAACCTCCCATAAGCTGCTCATCTGCAAATCAAAGCAGGGTCGGTATAGGCAATCTTATCATGTTAAGTCACCTTTCCTCCCACAGGCTTTTTATACTGGTCTGACTACAACAGTTGTTTTGTTTTGTAGAAGTGGATATGATGGTGCCCACTGCTTCTCACCACAGACACAGCTGAAAACTGCAGGCAGAAGAGCTTTCCAAAATGTTATCCGGACTGAAATGTATGTAGTAAGCTTGAAGTTTAACTTGCAGGAAACTATTTAGTGACTCTTTATTACTTCCTATATTCTTTTGTGTGTCCAGATCTGGGGCCTCCAACACAGGAGAGATGAACTTGGTGGAGCATGTCCAGAGGAGGCCACAGAGGTGCTTAGAGGGCTGGAGCACCTCTCCCATGAATGCAGGTTGAGAAAGTTGGGGTTGTTCAGCCTGGAGAATGCTTCAGGGAGACCTAGCAGCCTTCCAGTACCTAAATGGGGGTTACAGGATAGCTGGAGAGGGACTTCTTGCAAGGGCAGGCAGTGACAGAAAAAGGAGAAATAGCCTTAAGCTGAGGAAGTGTATGTTTAGACAAGATAGTAAGAAGAAACTCTTTGTTGGGAGGGTAGTGAGGCTCTGGAACAAGCTCTCCAGAGAGGCTCTGGACATTCCATCCCTGGAAGTGTTCAAGGCCAGGTTAAATGGAGCTTTGAACAATCAAGTCTAATTGAAGGTGTCCCTGCCCATGGCACTGTGTTGGAAACTAGATTATCTTTTAAGACCCTTTCCAACCCCGACCGTGATTCTGTTTTTCTACCGGTGCTGCGCACAGAATGGAGGAACATCTGCTGGCAGCTGGGACCCTCCTATCCTTCAGGCCCTCCACCTTGGGGCAGCTGAGGATGAACGGAACGGCGTGAGCGCTGGCACTGTGCCCGTATCTACCTTTACCTTTCGGCACGTTAGCTGCCACCCTCCCGCGTGGTCACCCACGCTGGGTCACCGAGCCACCCCAGCCCCAGATGTGCCCGGCTGCTCTGCAAGGGTGGAGGATGGAGCAGGGGCCCCCCCAAACGCCGAGGGTGCCCCAGCAGGGAGCGGAGCGCGGCTCCCGCACCGCCCGGGGCCACCAGGAGCCGTGCGAGGCGAGCGGGCCCTCCCCGGCGGGAGGGAGGGCGGGAGGAGGGAGGGAAGGAGCGGGAGAGCCGGGAGAGCGGAGCAGGAGCTGCCTCAAATGCTTGAAATAATTCCGCTTCCGTTCAGAGCCGGGAACAGCCTCCCACGGCACCGGGGCCTCGGAGCCGCCTGCTCCGTCCCGCAGCGCCGGCGGCGGCTGGCCCAGCATGGCAACGTCCCCGCAGAAGTCCCCTTCTTCCCCCAAGTCCCCCACCCCGAAATCTCCCCCCTCCAGAAAGAAGGATGACTCCTTCCTGGGCAAGCTCGGCGGCACGCTGGCCAGGAGGAAAAAAGCCAAAGAAGGTAAAAATTAACAGGTTTGCATATTTCCTGGGAGTTACCTTACTATGGGGGGGGGGGGGGGGAGGGAGGGAGGAGACAGGGGTAGAGGAAAAGGCTCAGGGGAGCGGGAGGAAGGGGCTGGCGGGGAAAGACGTGCGGGGTGGGGTGGGCAGGCAAGCGGCGAGGGAGGAGCCGCCCCGGCCCCGGCGCTCCGCCGGCTCCGTGAGGGGGCCGCTCCCGGGGCCGCTCCCGGGGTCTGTGTCCAGTGTTTGTGTGCGGGGCCGCTCCCGGAGTCTGTGTGCGGGGTCTGTGTGCGGGGCCGCTCCCGGGATCCGTGTCCAGTGTCTGTGTGCGGGGTCTGTGTGCGGGGCCGCTCCCGGGGTCTGTGTCCAGTGTTTGTGTGCGGGGCCGCTCCCGCGGTCCGTGTACGGGCCCGGCCAGGGAAGGAAGGAATGAAGGAAGGAAGCGCTGCCCGCAGCGGGCCGGGCGGCCGGCGGGCCCCGCAGGCCTGGGAGCGCACGGGGGATTGTTTTGGCCCCGGCAGGATTTGCCGCCGCAGCTGGGGTTTGGACGCCCAAAACCCGGTGCTGTAGCCCTGTGTGAGTCATAAGGCGGCGTGTTGGTGTGCGGTGCGGCCAGCACGCAGCGCTCCGCGTAAGGCACGGCACTGATAGGAGTTTGATAGCAGCGATCGCTCCTCGGCGGCTCGGAACGCAGTTATCCTTGTTATCCTAAGCAAAGGACTTGCCTCCCGGCAGCGAACCTTCACAGAACGCCGAGCGTGTACGGCAGTCTGGTTCTTTGTCCGTACTTGTGAATTAACACCCACCCCCCCGCTGGATTTTCCTGTTTGAAATCCCATGAGAGAGAGAATTGGAATTTAACCTTGCTCACCCATCGTTTTCACTGCTGAACTTAATTTAAATGTGATGCAAATAGAGACAACGTAGCAGTCACTTCAAAACAGTTCTCCGAGCAAAATTCATTGCTTGCGGGTGTGAAGAAGGGTGTGAGGCTCAGCAGCCCCTTGCTCCTCGTGTGCACATGGGCGCTGAAGCCTGACACGCCGTGTTTCAGAGCAGCACCAGTGCTGTGGGCAAGGGTGACACAACTTGGGAGAGTACAGCTGCTCATTCTGTAACTAGCACGTCATCTTTCTGTGATGTACGGTCTTGCTTTTCAATTAAATCCACATTGCACGGTTGTGCTCACATTATTTGGCTTTTTCTGGTCATTGCAGATGGGCCAGATGTTGATGGAATAGTAAAGAATGACAACTCCATTAATTACCTATTTTTAAAAATTATTCTGTTAGAGTATTTATGACTATTAGCAACACTGAACTAGCAACAATCTTCCTTGATGAGTCCATGCTGTAGGTATCTTTAGAGATTTTTAAGTAAGCCTATTTGTGGCAGTTTGAGTATATCCATTATATTGTTGTTAGTACTGTTTTTACTATTAAATGCTTTTTTCCTTAGTGATGGATATCTGAAGTCACAAATCTCCAGCAAACCATTAGAGGCAGTAATTGCTTTTATCCACCATCTTGTAATCTTACAAAAAGATCTCCTGTGAAATGATACTTCTTCTTATTAGTGTATTGCATGTATTGATTAAAACCTGCACCTGCCATTTCATTATCATTGTCTATGCTTTTGAAATTTTGAAACTGCATTGTCCTTGTCTTTTGTGTTTCCCAATTTTCTAAGGTCTTATCTAAAAATAACTAGTTTAGGGAGCTGGGATTTTTTTATTAACTTTGTAAGGACTGTTATTTGCTGATGGACAAAAATGTATTGTGTTAAATTCACCTTAGTATCCTTTTTACTTGGCTGTGTATTTGTGACATTTCTCTGGTGGAAGCACATATAGAGGTGAAATTGACAGTATGCTATCTTATCTTTCTGTTTATTGATTTATGGGTTTTAACACATTCAGGTGGCTTCAGCCTTACTGTGAAGCCTGTCCTCTTTCTTACTTCCTAATTTTTTCTCTACTAAAAAGAAATACAAGTTTGCAAAGTATTAACGAGCATTGGTCTTGCTGGCTGTGGCCCACCTAGGTTCCATCTTAAGTTGGGCTGATTTTTTTTTTTTTTGGTAGGGCTCCAGGTGTTTTTGAAGCCTAGCTAGGAATTTCAGAGGTCTGATTGCTTGTTTGTCTAGGATCTGAGCTTTGGTGGTTTTTTCCTGCTTTAACCAACCTATGGCAGGTTTCCTATGGAGTTCGGTCTTGGTCATAGAAGTGCAAGTGGTTTTTCAACTGCTTACTCACAGGATGTATAGGAAAATGTTCAGAGTAAGTCAGGATAAATGAGGGACAACTGAAAATTTCCATGTCTTTCAGTTGGTGTAAATTCTGCTGTTACGTAGAGGACAGAAGCATACTGATTTCCTCCAGTGTTTTACCACAAGGTCTAAGAACTGGTGGTTTTTAATAGTGCAAAAATGTTTTGTCTCTTGCAGGGACTATGCTGGTTACACTTTAGTACCATCTCTGCTATATATGTAGTTAACTGTTGTAGGCGATCCACGATTACACATCTGTGAGTTTTGTATTTTTGTCATCAACAGGTGTTGTGATCATTGTCAAAACTACGTTTTTTGTATATTGCAACAACAAAATATACGTTTTTGTATATTGCAACAACAGAGCCAGTGCCAAAATGCTTCACCAAATGAAAATCCTTTTGGATCTGAAGTGACTCTATGATGCAGATTATTTATGAAGAGAGTAAAGTTTATGTAGTTTTAGGTGTAGCAAAAGTAGTTTATGATACAACATAAAATGCAATTTCTGTATTGATATTAATTTATATGCATAAATATATATATATATAAAATATATAGCAAACCTTTGCTTATGCATTTCAAAGTTCTTGGCAATGGTAAGAGGTCCACCAGTGGAAGAGGTGAGGGAAGTCTAGATAAGTGAAATGAATTCTCTAATATCAGAGCACAAGTTATTGAGCAAAACAAAGAGAGTAACCTGAGATACCTGAGATATCACACATGATGTAAGCAGGGATTAGTCATACCATAAGACATATGTTAATATGGAAAATACATTGCCATTAAATATTAGAGAGTATTTGATAAAATCTGGAATTTGTTGTTGTCTGTCACATAGAGCCATAATCTGGTTTTCATTTACAACATCTCATCACCAGTGGTGTAATTCAAGGATGAGAACATTCTACTTTGGTCTTCCCTGTGAGAGCATCTGCAGCTGCATCTTTAAATGGAGCATACATTCTGTTGAGGTAGCAAAATTACAAATTATTAAGTATGTTTGGAATTAATTAAATTAGCTTTTTAGGCATTGAGAGAATTGTGAACAAAGACTAGAATACTTGACAGCCTGTCTGCAAACTGAACTGCAGTATGCAGAAGTTATTTGTGGTTTTTAATAAGGTTCTACCCCCTTCATTGATGAAAGGCATTTAAAGACTGGCTACCCCATATATGCTAGTGAAGGATCCCAGTCCTTATCTATCAGGAGTTCAGATACATGACAGAGCTCATCATATGAGCAAAAAAAACCCACAAATCAGTTTCTGTAAGCTTGTTATAGTATTCTGTACTGTGTACTAAACATGTCTTTAAACACATGTAAGAGGATAACAAAATGGCCTTTTTTAACAAGATGGGGAGGGAAGGGGGGATTGTGTTATCTAATGAATTTTTCATGGTGGATTTAGTAAGGTCATGTGTTGTCCTCGAATTTTCCTGGCCTGGCAATTATAAACACAGAAAATTTCCTCCCCTAATAGCTTACCTTAGTGGAGAATGTAAAGAATTGGCCCCTGACATGCTGATAAATCTGTGACACGTTTGGGTACAGAGAGTGAAGTTCAGAATTGCTTAAATTGCAGAGGAGCAGATGGGAAACGGACAGCTTGAACCCGTGAATTTGGTGGAGAGCAATTGTACAGGCTCAGTCAGTTTTCCAATTGATGTGACATCAATTTCGGTAATTTGACTGCTCTTCTGCCTGGTTTATTTGGGGTTGATGGGCAGGAGAAAGAATGAATTTTCTGCTGTCCACCACTTAGTATATTTCTTCTTTTTGTGTTTGTATTGTTTTGATTTAATTTTGGTATGTGGGGGTCACAGTAGGCAATGTGCCTCTCTGTGTGCCTCAGGGAGGAGTATATTAACAGTGTAAAATATTGTAAATTCTGGTGGTTTTTGATAGTAACCTTAACTTTCTTAATCTTTACTTCATGTATTTTATGGAATAATAAGAAATCAGAAAAATCTAAGATTACAAAGTAAGAGTAAATGTAGGCTGATAAGAGCTTTTCAGGTGTTTTATGTAAAATGGTTGTCTTTCTGCAATCCATGAGTAAAACGCTTTGCTGTGTGGCTCACTGACAGAAAGATCATGCCTTGGTCTTGCTCTGGGTCTTTTCCAATGGAAATAAATTTATTTCTTGGTGTAGAAGAAGTGTTCTGCTAGATTCTTATAGACTCATTTGCTTTGGACCTGTTTCTGCAACTTGCTGCACAACAACTGCAAATGACTAGTTTTTGTGTCAGTAGATGTTTGTGCTTGTCTGTTTCTTGTGTGAGAGATTCCAGGCTGGCTGAGACACTGCAGGCTTTTCTTTTTCTCTGCTCTTCCCTGATGCTGTATTTAAAAGCAGGAGCTGGAAGAACTGATCTGTGTCCTACCATCATATTTGCTAATGCATGGCATGAATGATGAAAACGAACCACTGGGCGCTAATTTCATACTGGTGTTTAGAGGATGGCATGTGGTGTCTCCTGTGAAAAGGAAGATGTGGGAAAGGCTTTATTGTCACTCTTGTCAATGCTTCTCACATTCTGCCTTTCACTGCACATATCAGTACATCACACCTAGGCCTTCTAGTGCCATCAGAGTGGCTGAGCAGCTGGTTTTGCTGTCTGACACGAATGTGTTTCTCCACCAACCTCACTGCGCAGGAACTGGAATGTGCTCAGAATCTTTTCCCTGTATTTTGTGCCGCACATTTCCGTGTTCCTGGTGGTGCTGGGCAAAACCTGTTAGCGTCACCACTGAAGGAATTATTGCCTTGGAGCAAGTTCTTTTAAGTAGATAAAATACTTCGGTTCTGTGGAAGTGACGTGGACAAACAGAAAAATGCTCTGCCCGCATGGAGCTTTCTTTATCCCCCCTTTTTTAATAGCCTCTGGCTCCAGTTGGTTCAGGGAAAGACATGAAAATACTGTGAATGCGTTTCTGAATCTCAAAAGTAAATGATAATCCTAAAGTTATTCTTTAAAATTCCTTATTTCAACCAAATATTTGTGCAGGGCCCAGTCTGGTTGTGCTCGGTCCGTGTATTTCACATACAACTCAAATCTGCAGGAACATGTGAGTCCCAGGTGCCAGCTTTTTTGCCAGACATTATTGAGTGCATATGCAGAGTTATGCTATCATGGTAGAGCTGAGTGTGTGCAAGCCTGCTTTATGTGAGTGCCTCCCAGCAGGTGCAGAGGGGTTACATCACACAGGTACGGGATTGTGCTGGCAGTGTTGAGATTAACAAGCAGTGCCAACCTCTTGTGAGCCAGAGAGGAGGCAGAGGAGCCCGTGATGGTGGCTCACTGGAGGCAGGAGGAGTCATGCATGCAGGGAGGGGATGTGTGTGAGGGGAACATAGAGCCAGGCTGTGCATGATTGTTTTCTGAAACTTACTCCTGTGAGGTGTTTTGGATGCCAGAAATGTTTTTTTTTTAAAGGAAGGGGGTGTGGGGGCTAAAAGTGAGTCTGGGTCTCCAGTGTCTCCAGTGGCCCACATGTGAATCACGTAGGTCATCAGAGACATCTTGTCTTCAGAAATCATAAAATACCTCTTGTGACGTCTGTTAGGATTATGAAGCTGTTACGAAGCTTACACCAAATTCTGTTGGTTTGCCCTTCCCTGTTAGTATTGTAAAGAAGGCATTTCTGCCAGGTACCAGGGCCCTGGGCTTTGATCTTCTATTCTGACCCAAAACAGCCATGAATTCTACTGTTCTCTGACTACCTGCATGAGGGCAGCAGAGCCACTGGACTCCATCTTTGCATTTGACTTGCAAAAGCAGCCTAAAAAATGCCCTCCCTGCAGAACAAATAGTTTCATACTGGCCTCCGCCTTTCTCACGGAGATTAAGATAAGGACAGTTCAGTTTGTTTGTTATGTCACTGTATCCAAGATCAAGTACTTCCTACTAACTTAATCCAGAGTTCTGCAGTATTTTCGAGCAAAATGTTCTTGCTGTGGGTGAAATCAGCAGCTCCAGGGACACAGTTCTTTGTGAAGTGAAACTTTAGAAAATCAGTGGTTGAGGTGTACCTAAAATTGTGTTGCTTTTCCACCTACTGCTTCTGTCCTGCTCCTTTTCCTCCCCACACCAGTTCCTATTCAAATAGAGTTGTTGTTGTTTCCCTAACAATAAGCTGTTTTGTCAGCTAAACTGCAGCCAACCCCAAAAGAAGACATCCTGAAAGGCCACTTGACTCTGCAGGTGGTGCAGTCAGCGCTGTGCTGGAAGCAGTGTTATGCCATTTTGCTTCAGAGAGGATGAGCTGCAAGGCAGGCTATTTTGCAGTGCTTCACTTGCAGCTCTTCCAAATGTGGGGCTGGGCTGGGGTTGAAGGTGTAGCTTGCTCTCTGCGTGTTCTGTGTGCCTTCTCTAGCTCCTGGTAGTTCCTGTGCTGCTCTTGTGTGTGTGGCTGTAGTTGGAGCACTGAGTAGCAAAGCCTTGCTCTCCACATGTATCATCATGCATTTTCTGCTTGGTGTGCTAATACTTGCTAATAGATAACGTTATTTGGCTTGAATACCCTTGTCCCTGTTGGAATTGGGCGTGTATGTGTGTTGAGTGCCCCAGAGAGTTAATTCACTTTAGTGACCAAACTGAAATACAAACAAAAGATGTCTTGGACCAAAAGCAAAATCAGATCAATAGCCTTTTGTGAATCCTTAGTCTACTCTGCAACTACCCCTTGAAAAGCTGTGCTCAGGCCAGAGAAAACCAAGGGCCAGAAAAAATGCAGGGATGTGACTGGTCAAGAGTGAGTTGTGCTGGCAGTGCTGTATTAGGAAGATTAGCCACCATCTGTTCACCCAAATCCTGCACCTGGCTCTAGACTGTGCCACTGTTCATCAAGCAGTGATCTTTCTCAAAATATCAAAGAATTGCAGGATGAAATAACAAGGCTTTACAGTCTCCCAAATGCTCTGATTTCCTTTCAGTTTTGTAGCAGTCCATGGAAGGTAATTGCGTGTAGTGCTATGAAATGTTCTGATCATATATGTGAATTTAATACAAAATTAGAGAGCACGTGGGTCCTGACTTAGTGATACTGCTTTCCTTTTAATCCTTGCACTTCTCTTCCTGACTTCTTACTGATCTTTGTGTCAAGCAGCACACAGTTTTGACAATATGTTACTTTTTCTTGGGTAATTATTTTTGTGAAAGAAAACACCTGGAATATGAATTTCTGTGAGTCATTCTTGGTAGTTGCAGTTGTGATTAAGTCCCTATGGCTTCTCTGATTCTTGTTTAGCATAGAGCTGCTCCTGTTTGCCCTTCCAGTGGAGTGCTAGAGCAGTCTGTGGCACTGACCCAGTGATGGGTGATATTAGCCTTTATTCATAGTGAAACCTATGAAATCCCACTTGGGAAAAGGGACTTTAGGAGGACAGGGGGTGCAACAATTGTCAGTGAGCACTGTTCTCCATCAGAAGCTCTGGACAGAGACTGAAGGGTGTGGTGGAGAGAGAAACAGCTCCAGCCCATTAGTGATTTCCCAGACATAAAAATACAATCTCACACTGCAAAAGCTTTGAAAGAATAAAAAATTCCAAATGTAACCTAAACATTATAATTTCCTGAATATTCCTTTAACATAAGATTGATAATTTTTTAATGGAATATGTGTTCACAAGAAGAAAAAGTCTGCCACCACATCTATCTAAATCTCCTTGGGAGTTAATAGCTCTTTTCCACTAGCCATGTTTCTTTGATCATTTTCATACAGTGCTTTCCCATATCTACTAAAAATACCTAAAACTCCACGTTACCAGCAATGGTCCCTTTTCAGACAGCATGCAGGTAATGATTGCTGGGTTCTTTTCTGATAGAATTTAGCAATCCAGCTTCTCATTTACTGCAGAGGGAAAATTGAAGTTGCTTCTGATGATGGGGCCATTTCTGGCCTTTCTGGGTTCTAAGAGGTGCATGTTAATGTGGCAGTGCTGTCTTGCCATTGCACCTGCAGTTCTTTAGCCCACGCTTCATGGTTTCCCTGGAATTACAGTAGTGGAAGGCTGGGTGTTAGCTGATTACAGGGCTATGGCTGAGCACCTTCCTGGGACAGGGACAGGCAGGTGTCACCCTCAGCAAACACAGGGACAGGGTGCAGGCAGCCAGCAGAGCATGTGTGCTGCAGGGCTGGAAGTTCAGGTCAGAATTTCCCAGACAAGAATGCCTGAATTGCCATGCCCTACTTATCCAACTGTGAGCTGGATTAATGAAAGGGAGAGTTTAGACAGAGTACATTTAGAGTTTAGACTTTGGGTACATTTAGCAGGAGAAGATATGTTTTCTTTTGTGTCTGTACAGGTGGTCCTTTTGAAGCAAGCCAAAATAAGCTTCCTCACCTGGGTAACGGCCTGAATAGGTTGGCAGGGTGTGAATCCATTTTCAACACATGTAAAGAAAAGTGTAACAGTTTGCCAGTGCAGAGCCTTTCATTTATTTTTTTTTTCTTAGCAGGTTTTTTCTTTGGCCACTGAGTTAGGCAGAGGCCTAATTTTTTTCTTCTTTTTAACCGTAGGCAGTTCTAAAGTAGCAAACTATTAATAGTGAAATATTGGTTTAGAAGAACACTAATGCACTGGGGATTCTAGAGCAAACGAGGCAATGCTGTCAATGGTTCAGATTGTTCTTAATTACAATAATGGCATTATAGGAGCTGCAGTTGCTGTTGGGCACAAAAGAAGATAATGATAATGTCAGAGTGCTCAGAGTAAATGCAGTATAATGTATTGCAGAGCTGAATTCAAAAGATGATATGCCTAACTTGTCGTCAGAGTGCATGAAGAAGAAGAATGGTAAAAGGTCAGAACACATTTTGTTGTAACTGTGTAGTTCAGGGGTTTGGATTTTGTGGTTTGTTTGGAGGTTTTTGTGACCTATGCTTTCAGGTTTAAGAAGAAATGTCAGGTCTCATGTGTTTAAATGGTAAGTATTAATTTTATTAGAAGGTGTGATCACATCTGTCCTACCCACTTGGAATAAAGAACATCACTCTTGCTTTGAGAAGGAAAGGAGATAGCTATTGGCTCAGTACCCTCATATCCTCAACACATTTCATATTGATCCTGTCAGAATAAAAGAACAGGAATATGGCAGATTTGGCCCCAAGTCAGGATTTGCCCCAGTAGCCTCTGGAAGTTTGTCCAGTCCTATTTGATCCATGTGATCCCTATTTTATAATGAGACCAAATAAATTCAACTGTGGCTTTAGGCATGTTTGAAAGCTGCATTAGAATTTTATGGCTAGAGGCCAAATCTGAATTGCAGCACTTCTAAACATTCTTATGCTGTGCACTCAAATTCATTGCTGCAGAGGAAGAGACTTTGCTGTTTGACTGCAAAGTAAAACTCGCAGCAGAGCAGCTCGTGGTCTCGCATTCTTGTCACTGCTTTGTTAAAATTCTCAATCACACATAAGGACACGTAATACACTGGAAAATAGTGGTGGTATTCCTCATTATACCACGAGTGTTCCAAGTGACTTCGTGTCTTGCATAACTCGTAAATCCTCACTGCAGTGGTGGGTTGAATTGGAAAAAAAAAAAAAAAATCAGCATCCAGTTTATTTGCAGCTTTATTATCTTGTTCATTTTTAACTGCCTTGAAATAATTACCCGCAAATAAATCATCTTTAACACATTTGATATGGTTACTCCCAAACGAAATGGTTTATGTAGAATCCGAATAAATGTTTTTTAGGAGTTGTTGTCCCATGCAGAAGATGCCAGCATGCTTTTCCTCGGCAGACCGGAGGGTGCAGGTGCTCTGTAGGGCACAAGGTGGCTCCAGCTGACGAGGAAAGCTGGTGTGAGCAGCCCAAGTGCCAGGAATGAGTCCAGAGGAATCGGCTGCTGCTGTGTCAGAATGGGGCTCAGCAGATCTGTGTGCACGCCTGGTATTCTGAAAATGAACTGAATCTTTATGGCCTTTAGCAGAAAGCCGTGTCCAGCCTTAGAGTCAGACCAGTACATTTAGATTGCATTTGGGGTCTTGTATTTCGTTCTTGAAGGAGTTCCCCCAGTGGATTTTATCAGACGTTCTCCTTTTGCCCGAGTAAAAGGTAACAATTCTGTGCAGAACAGCATTCCCAGAGTAAGCTGTCAAAATAAACAGGTGTACACAGTGAGAACACAAATGTAAAGTAAGCGAGGCAGAAGATAGGACAGAGAATGAAAGCTTAATGAGAAGGGGGTTGGGGTTTTTGGTTTGGGTTGTCTGGGTTTTTTTGGAAACAGGTCATTATAATTTAATGGATAGATGAGAGAACAGAATAAGTTGACAATAAAACCCCATATTATAAACAGACAATCAGAAATGCATTGTGTCTGTTGTTGGTCTTGCACTCTGTAAAACAGCATTTTTGTTTTCAGAGTCTCTTAGAAGCAAATTGCATGTCCATTGCTATTTCTGACATAATATTAGCTGCTAACAGTCTGCCCTTACACAGAACATCTTCGTCTGACTGAAACACCTGAGAATTTTAAGGTGAGATCAGAAAAGGAAAAATGTTTGTTCTCCCTGCACCATCTGCTTGGGCAACTGAGGCAGAAAAGGTGAATGAATTTGCTCATGTGCTTTTCTGCAGGCAAAGAAGTGGAAGGAAGCAGTGCTCTCCTCATTTCTGTGTTTAGTCCTGCTCCATTAGGCAGCTTTGTGCCATTCACAGTTTTTGCTGGTTTTTTAACTCTGATGTGTGTCCTGATACAGTTTAGATTTTTATGTGAAACTGAACTTTTAAGTGGTTGGGTTTCTTTTGTTGGTTGGTTGGTTGGTTTTTATATGTGAACTAGGTAGACATTTCCTGGGGTTTGAATTTTTAAATATGCTTTACATACAGTAGCAGCAGGAATTCTATTTAATAGATATATGAAGAAATAACATTTCTTAATGTGATCTTTTGACACTATCCCAAAGAAGGAACGCTTGGTTTTAAGAGGTTTAAGATGTTTGACTTAATAACAGTCTTTCTCAAAGTAATGTCAGGTGTTAAAAAAAAATTATAAATCTAACTTCGCTGTATTATTTATTTTAAAAGTCTTGAAGTGTATAGTTTTCTTCTCTAACATCTAATGTTAAATACAGTGAAATAGATTAGGTACCAGACCTACATAGAGTTAATGTTAAAACAGTGCAAAGCACCCTTTTGACTTTATAAATTCTTTGTATTTTCATTTTTACAAATTAATTTTATTGAAAGTTAGCTGTGGGCATGATTCTAATTACTAGCTCCCCATATTAGATGTTATCCCTTTGTTCTTCATTCAGACAGAACGCCCATTAGGGTCAAAGAAAGTTTTGACTGAATAAGGAATACAACAACTGGCTGTAGTTTTAGTACATGTAGGGCCAGATTGTGGGTCAGGGCCAGCTTAAAGTGTACAGCTCCAGAGATTCCACATCTTGTGCATAATAGGCAGATCTTTCACACTGTTATGATGGTACTTTATTAACATGTCAACTACGGAAGAAAAAAAAAACTGACAGTGTTTTATGGCCGCTCAGAATCTTATTAGCACATCTTGGTGTTTTGTGTTTCTGAACTGAAATTATGCAAATATGTCTTCAAAAATATTTCCCTGTTTTCATGAGAGAGCAAAGAAAATAGAAGTAATCAAAAACTGGTATTAAATACTCAAATAGTTCGGGCAATTAATAAATCTGCCGTTGCAGAATAGAAGGTCTGTGGGCTGGAGCTGGCTCTTAACTTAATGTTAACTTACATTTAATTAGCCAGACCAGATGGAAGCTGGCTAAGCTTCGCATGAAGGCTTGTGGGAGAAAGACATAATCTTCCATTTTGTCAAAGGAACTAATACCACAGATTAAAGGTCGGTGTTCTTTTCAGAATTTAAAGACTGGATGCACTGTGGCTGACAGCAAGAAACAGCAAGGGCACTAACAAATTAGCTTAACCCCTGGATGACTGGCGAACCAGCTCTGCTTCATTTGCTTCCCCAGTTGAAACCATCAGTTTCCAGTTCCAGTAATAAATCCCAGGGAGATAAGAATGTCTGTAAATTTTATTCTTTTGTCAGGGAAGTAGAGTTGCATGTAGGCAGTTATCATGGCTAGAGAGATTAAGTTCTGGGAAATGTTTTCTTACTCAACGGAGTAAAACTTCACTGTTCAGATGCTAAGCACTTGGGATCAGTCTGACAAACCACTTAATTCCCCGCCCAACAATGAGCGTCCAAGGAGACAAGTCAAGGATGCAAGTCAGGAAACCATTCATGGCTCAAAGAGGTACATACATGGATCATGTCAGAGTAGGCAGAGCTTAAGGACTAAATCAGGCACATTCTCTGCTAAGGCTGGGAAATGTAGTGCAAAGAGGGAATGGATCTATCAGACAGCCTTAAGGAAAGCTGCAAGAAATGGCACATTTTTAAAAGTGGGGAAATGAGAGTCTATTAAAAAAAATGGGAAGGGAAGGGAACATACCAAGAAATAATAAAAACTTAAGAGTTCCTATGAAACATCCCATAATTCTGCAGAAAATAGGGTACCCTCAGCAGTAAGTAATAATTACTACAACTTTAGTCTGCCATCTTTGTGTATCTTATTTACAGTGGAAATACCTGTGCACAGTCTAGCTTGGGAGAGGAAGCTGGGAAATAACCTGCTGGATATAAATGAAATGACCTGGAAGCTGGGAAATAACCTGCTGGATAGAAATGAAATGATGAAATAACCTGAGACTCAAACCTGCTGTTTGAGTCAGGTTTATGCCTGTGTTCATGTACAGCAGTAGAGAATTAAATACCTGTTGGACTTTCCCAGCTGGAATGCAGGCACCTGTAGAGCTGGTAGGTGTCTTTTGAACACCAAAATAACATAGCAGATCTAGGTGCTTAAGTTCCACAGCCATAGCCAATTAAGTTCCCACAATATCTAAAATCCACTGGTAGTCACAGTGTATTTTTAAATACTTAAAAACAAGCCTTTCAAAACATTCTAGAGCTTGCTTCTGCATTTGGTAAACTTTTTTGCTACTAGACCACCTTGCCTAGATTGTTGCGTATGGACTTTCCCACGATGGCCACTGCCCATTTGGTGGTTGTATCACTGAAATGAAGTCCCTTGGATGAGGTGGGGTCAGTTCTTACAAAGAGTGGAGAATTTTGCACATCTCAGTTATTAAATTGTGCTTGCTGACAGTCCCAGGAGAGAGGGCTAAGTATCTGAATGAACATGAAAACTATGGAACTGTGCAACCTATTTATGATTGCCTTGTGCAGATGGAGATTTGATATGCTGAGGTGAGAAAATCTGTGCTGCTGTTTAATGTAGCTTTTTTAGGATGTGGGTAAACGTAAGATTCCAGTACCACACTCTGTAAGGTGCACAGAGCAAAAAAAATATTAATTTTACTGTGGAAAGCTCTTCTACTGTGTCAGCTAAACTGGAGATTTGGAATCCCTCTGAGTACTCTGAAAGCTGTATGCACACGTATTTATGTTGATGCTTTCATCTCTTTTCTCATTTTGAAATAATTGCATCCTAGGGATGGAAGAATTATTTCACTAGTGCCTTCTTACTAGACCACATTTATATACAGTTACCAAGTGGTGGCGATGGAGATACCACAGTTATTTTCCATTCTGAGTTACTGACACATTTCAGATACTACTTGGGGACAAAATATTTGAATGGAATGCTAAGTTTTAAAACCATTGTTGCTACAAATGACAGAATTAGCATTTACTTATCAAGTAGCTCATTTCAGCTGTTATAAAAGCAGAGAAGTGTAAGAGTAGGTAGTGCACTTCTGGGAGAGGTGTAGGTAGTATGAAAATCTTTCTTTTGCTTTCCTTGTCAGGTAAAACTTAACAGTACATATCTAAACTCTGAGAAATGCCCATATAGTGCAGCCCAGTAGGATTTGTCCCAACAGGTACATTTGAAGAGAACCTTTCTGAGCAAAGTCATTCATCTGCCTTTGATAATTGTGTTAGACACCTTCAGGTGTGGATCACACTCAGTATTGTAAGGGCACGAGTACAAATTCTACTTTCATTAAACTGAAAAAAAAACACTGCTGAAAGCAGAAGAGTTTGGGAGCTGCCCTTTTCAGGGAAGTACTGTGCAGTATGAAACTTGCCAAAAACTAATGGATTGTTTGCAGGAAATTGGAAGTTAAAGTGCATGAGTCAGTCTACTTCAAGGCTGAACAGTTTCCACTGAACTTAAATAATGAATGCCAAAACCTAGAGACAGTACAAGCAGCTGCAGCAGTTTTCTTTACTTGTTTTATCCAGGCACTGTAAGGGATTTTATGTTTAGCAGAGTCCTCCTCATCTTCTAGTTCATCAGGCTTTAAAAGTGTTACCTACATTGTTGTTACTGACATGGAAACCTTTGCACAAGAAGCTGTAACCCAAGGATTTTTATTTTTGTTTCAAAGCAGCTACTACAGCGTACAGACTAGAATGTGCAGTTTCAGGGATTTCATCTGCAGGAAACAACTACCTACTTTGTAATGACAACCAAAAAAGGAGAGGATAATTTTTTTCCTCAGAAGTATAGATACATGTTAGCTTCACACTTGTCAAAATATTCAGGCCATTTCCTTCCTGGTGTGTACAAGGATTTCAGTATACCTAAAGAAATATATCAAACATTAAGTGAAAGACAGAATCATTCTCAATAATTTTGATTTGTGACAGATCTTATGCCCAGAGCATATTTGTTCAATAGACTACTTTTTACCAGGCTACTAAATGAATCTAGTAGGAGTATGGGAAAGGAATGGGGTGTTTGTGTATATGCATGTGGCTTAGATTTCTTTAATTTGAATTAGTTATCTGATGTCTGTGCACGTAGAGAGTAGTTGAGGGTATGGATGGCTGAGCAGATTCTTTGTCCTGTTCTGTGCTTCTGTTCTCCAGTTCTCTCAATATTCTCAACATTTCTGACTTGGAGTGCACCACAGCTTTGGGACTTTGGGTCTTATCCTCATGAGAGATGCTCCAGGTCACCAAGCACCTTTGTGGCCCAGAACTGGGTACAGCACTCTAGGTGTGGAAATGCAGGTGCAAAGCTCTCCCCAGTGTCACAGTTTTCCACCATGCACAGCATCCATGCAGCTCTTCAGCTGTGGTATGGACAAGAGTATGGGCATGAGGTTTTAAGAAAATCTCAAGTATCTTAAGTATTTTGCTACATGAAATTCATATGTTGGCTAAATGCTTCTTGATGAGATTTAGTCTGAGTAACCTTAGCATTATTTAGAAAAGCAATTAACTACTTTTTCAAATAGAGAACAGTCCTGAATCAGGAGGAAAAAAAATATTTTGGTTTTGTTTTCTTCTTTTCTCTCTTTTCAATTAGATGGGAACATGACTGAGGTTTTCAAAGGCAACTGTAGACTTCCATTGTGCTGAGTCAATATAGCACTCTGTAGCCAAGTCTAGAAAGGTGCCCACCTAGAGGCACCTCATAAATAATGGCTACAGACTTATCTGTGTTCATTTACATGCATGTAATTCCTTTTACCCCTCAGTTTTAATCTGAAGCTCTTTTCTGGCATAATTTACCATAAAGGCCACATGAGTACTTGCACAAGAAATGATGATCATGTGGGAGTGAGATTGATTAACAAGTTTGGAGCAAGGTGCCTCTTTCAAAAGCAGTGGCCATGGCAAAGGTTCTTGCATTAGTTTGGGATATTTAATTATTGTGTGCCTCAGTTTCTAGATGTGTGAAGTGGAGCAGTGACGGGGATTCAATTTGGAAGAACCTTTGAGCTTTCTTGATGAAAAATGTTAAGGGTTATTAAGTGTGAATGTGGTGAAAGGCTTAGCAGACAGGTGTGGATTAAAGAAATGGTTTGAAATCCAGTAATTTAGTTCTAGGTTTAATTGAAAGTTGTAATCCCAGCAATTGGTGCCAGTGTCTTCTAGGATTTAAATCCAGCGCAGTGGAGCGTGTAATTTAAGGCTTTACAGAACAATATTAGTGCTTATATGTTTATCACTCAGCACGTGTTAGCATTATTCCTGTGGAATGCTCTTAATTAAAATCCAGGAGCTGCTTACAGTGCATTTGATGCTCGCTATCATGAGCACTCAGTCGAGTTAGCAGCAAAATAAATTTAAAGGAATGATTTTTCTCTGAGCTACAATACAAGTGGCAGGAGCTTTTGTAACCGGTGTTGTCATGAACGCACGGGAGGTTTCAGCAGCAGATTCCTTGTTAATCAAATGACTTCTGTTTTCATTTTTCAAATCCTAATATTAGCTCAAGTAGGAGGAAGGGGACTTTCAGATGGGACAGCAGAAAACAGGATGCTTTAGCAGTAAAAAAATAGCCCTTAGGGCAAGTCTAACATCTAACTCTGACATGCTTCAAAGCCAGATTTGTTTTGGAAGAGTTACACCCAGAAAAATCTCTTGATAAATGGGTGAAATCTGTTGCTCTGTTTTTGAAGGGAAGCAGCATGCACCAAAATAAGTGTTTGGTAACATAGTATTGCTTCTTTATGAAATTTTGCATTGTTTTTTGGGGCCTGATGCTTGATAGATAGAGTTAATTGTTTCAGCGTGAGTAACCAAAGTTTTGAACATGAATTCTAACTTTTTGACCCCATTAATCATAAAACTGTCTGATCTTGCTTACTGTAACATTGCTTTTTCTTTTCAATTGATGAGTCATGAGCATATATTAAATACAATTTCTTTTAAAATAATTTTTTTAAGTCCTTCTTGCATCTTAAAATGATTTTGTAAGCCAAGAATTCAGCATATGTATGTCAGAACATATTGCAGTGGGCTTATGATATATTAGCTTCAATGAAAATTAGATCTAAATCAGAGTAGACTTTGAAAAAGGGTTGTGGGCACATGTTTTTGGGAGTGGCTGGAAGAACTTACTGTAGGGGAAGGTTCAGACCTGTGTGTGCTCTACCTAGAAACCAGATAGGCTGATGTTTCTAGTTAAAGCAAGATGCAGAATTTAAAGCAAAGAACCGCTGAATATGAAAATTAATTTTTGTGTTTACACAAAAAGAAAAAATCCGACTATGGTCTAATTATTTTTCTTTGCTTTCCTTTCCAAAAATATGTCTAGAAATTAAATAAAAAGCATTGAAGTATTTCAACAACCAGTTGGTTGTGGGGTTTTGGTTTTGTTTTGGATGTTTTTATTGTTTTATTTTGTTTTGGTTTTTATAATGCCATTAAAACTTCTTTGGAGGATAACAACCCTCTTGAGGACCAAAGCCCTGCCCTGTTACAGCCAACGCTTCGGGGCTTTTTAACCCGCTCTGTGCAAAAGAAATCACAGAATTGAGAAATCAGGGAGCTGAGTGAGTACCGAACAGAGACCCACGACAAAATCTAATTGTTGCTCAGTTTAAAAACAAACATGTCTTGAAGTCTGTGGCCTTTTGGAAGTGTAAGAATGTTTAACTCCTGCGTGTCTGTTGTGCTGTAAGCCACGAGCTGGCTGCCATTCTGTATTCCAGAGCCTCACGGAGCTGAGGTGAGCCCCGGCACTGCTCCCCTGGGCTGCGAGTCCCCTGCTGGCTGGGGAAACTGAGGCACAGAGCCATGGGCTGGCCCCTGGAGGACGGGGCACAGCCAGCTCCAGAGCTTCCTCTGCTCTTTGGACTTTCGGGATCACTGTGCTCTCCCTGCTGCCTCGCCCTCTTCCAGGTTGTTTTGTTCCTACGCTGCTTTCACATTCTTCTCCCGGAGACCAGCCACTTGTTAATTTATCTACAGATAAGAAATTGTGTGTACAATTAGCAAAAGCCTTCTTTGGTCGCATTCACCCTTATCCCTCCCCTCTGTTTTCCTCTAGTTCCTGGTGACCCTTCTTTGACTTTTATTACCTTTTAAGAAGTGGCAGAAGCAGGTCATTAAGTTAAAGTGAATTATGAAATATTTAACCCTCTTGTCTCCCCTCTGAAACACCAACCCCACACATACCAGTTCCAGAAGCCCATGGAGGGCTTTTTTTTATAGAAAAATTTGATGTCTGAGTGTTTGTATGTAGCCTGGATTGCAACATACATAAGATACAAAAAGGATATAAACCAGAAACTGAATTTTCTCCCTGTCTGAATCCTTCATGCCTCCAGGACCTCTACTTTTACCATTTTAAAAATGAATTTTGGATAGGAAAAAAAAAAAAACACTGCGGGGTTCCACACTTTATTCAAGGAGTTAAAAGTCTGGAGCTGTGCTTGATGAGCCAGATGGTCTTCAACAGTAACATTGTTCATATTGTTTAGATTATCCTGTTGCAAGTACAGTGCCTCGTTTACCTTTTATGGAAGAAAGTGTGGAAAATTGACCACAGATGTAAGTAACCAAGAATGATGGCTGAGGCAATTCTTACCAGGCCTCCCTCTCTAACACGCCTGATCCAGCAGATAAAAATAAATAGAGAAATGTGAGGCAGCATGAGAAATATCTAGTGTTACCTATTTAAGTGTTTAATTTGAGCTGTGCGAGCTACTAAAATCTTTATTTTCTTAGACTGAGATTTCTCCATATTGAACTGGTTTCAGTCTTTTGGTGTAGGCAGCCTGAGTGTAGATTTTTATCCAGGTACTAAATAGCACATCATTATAGATTTTTTTCCATCCTGGTTGTAAAAAAAGGGTGTGGGAAGAAGCCAACTACGCTGACCTCAAACACAGTTTATGGTCCAAAAATCTTCATGAGAAGATCGGTACCCTTTTTGTGCTGTAATGAGAGAGCACAAACTCCCCATTAATATTGATTTGATTGGTATCAGAAGCAAAGGCTGCATCAAATTAATTAGAGGTAGCTCATTGTTACTCCTGATAATGGGCTGTTGAATTAGTGAAGCATCTTACAAGTCAGTTTCAGATTGAAATAAACTTTTTTAGACAGGTATCTCTTTTGTGCAATATCTGGAATTGGAAGGCTCAACAGAACAAAGGGAAAAATGCTGCAAATGAAAGCAATAAAGCCCTGGTTTATAAAGTCCTTTTGTCTCCTATCACTTTTCTTTCTCTCCCTCATTTCCTTCCTCTTATTAGGAGCTGCTGTCAAAGTGCATTTACTTATGGCAAGTGGTTCCCTTCGGAGCCCCTGAGCTGATGCTGCTGCATTTGCATGCAGGTGCTGCTGTGGTGGGGCACAGCTCTGGCCTGGCCTCTCCCCTGCCCTGGTAGTGCAGAGAGAGCTGTGATTGTATAAACTCACAGGTTTGCTGTGCGAGGGGCCAGGCACTGAGAATCTCCTCTTTGCTCTTCAGCTCAGCTTGGCTGCCTCTTTCACAAGGTGGTAGATTCCTCTGACTATTAAAGGCAACGTCTTCCCTTTCTTGAACTAACCTTTGATTGATCCAGGAAATATATATATATTTTTATTTTTTTTTTTTGCCTGTGCAGTGCTTTTGAATTTGGTTCTGCCTACACTGGTTTCTAGAAGCATAGACTATCAGATTCTCTTGCTAATATTGTTTAAAGACTTTTCAGAAATTGACAGGAAGAAATGTTTTACAGGGAGCAGAAAGGGCTAGAGATTATGGTGAGAAATACTCAATCCAGTAATGTAAAATCAGCAGTTAACTCTGGGAACAGATTTCTAAGGCAAAGTTCAAATGATCAGTCTAAGGTGCCACTAAGTGGGACGAGAGATAATAATTTTCATATTTTTAATACCTGCATTCAAAATTTGATAAATTAGACCGACAACATGGGACACTGTTTTTCATCATTTACCTATCTGATTCTGCTCCCTGTGGGATCTGGAAAGCAAGATCACTTGGACATAACAGCTCTGGCTCTATGCCTGCAGCTGTAGGGTGCAGAAGGGGGAAGCTGTGGGGAGCAAGTGGCAGGAGCAGCACCAGAATGGGAGATGGGAAAGGTGATAACAAACACGGGCCTTGGAAGGGGAGATGGACAAGGCTGGAGCAGCGCTGAGGAGGTGACCAGCTTGAATCAGGACAGTGGGTGAGGGGAGAGGGATGTGGGTGAGAGTGATGGATGTGGGGGACTGCTGCTGAAGGGGACCGAGCCTGTGCCTGGGAGCCAGCAGCCTCTGAGCACTAATCCTTTTCTGCTCTGAGGCTGCATGCAAATTCTCTTTCTTTTCTTTTTTTCTTTGTGTCTGTTCTCATATTCATGAAATAGTGATAATGGCCATTGTCTGCATCAAAGTGGTATCAGGAGGCTTAAAGTGCCATTGTAGTTCTGAAACAGCAGAGATGTGTTGACCTTCCTTTGTGCCCACAGTCGATAAATGCTTACCTCAGTGACAAATTAAGGGTTTGCTTTCTTCTTCCTGAGCTACCACGGCTATGAAAAGGGTTTGGACACCATCCTGTACTACGGCAGACTTGTTAGCTTAATTGCAATCGGGCTGCACAAGTAACAAAGGGCAGGATTCGCCTGACATGCCCTGAAGTACTAATGAAAATGGAAACATTTGAAGAAAAACAGAAGCTTTCAGGTCCTGCGTTAGGATTAACTTGCTCACTGATGTAACATTTTGCAGCCGACTTCTAAAACTGATCCAGATCTGTCAGGTCAGGTTTTGTGCTTGAGCTGATTATCCAGCAGGGAAACTTCACCTGTGTTTTAACTCATTCAGCCTAAAACTTATTTGAAAGATAACTGAAGTCCAAATGTTACAGAAAATCGTTTTATAAAACAAGGCTTCCCAGGGATGAACACAGATTTCCATCTAAATAAAGCACCTGATTCACAAGACCCCAGAGATTTTCCATTTGATAAAGCAGCATTATTGATCTCTGTTAGTACTCTAGAGAGATGAAATGAAAAGGTTTTCATTGTCTGGGCAGGACCAGTCCAAGAGAGCAAAGAGGATAAACACCAGTGTCACACAAACTCCCCAGACTCTGATGAGTGAGACACTTTGCATTTGCTGTCTTGAAATATATTACAGAGGCAAGTGCTGAAGACACAGAGCTGCAAAGAATTTATCTGTGGAGATAGATTTTTACACCGTTATTCAGTGAAAGGACCCTTTGCTGAATTGCACAGAAAGTCAGGCAAAGAGTGCTTAATCAGTGGCAGCTCACCACTACAGCAATTCAGAGCTGGTCCCTGCATGGTCAAGTCACATATCCATGGCTAGAGCTGTACTGTGGTTCTCATGGGGCTGAATCACAAGGGAAGCAAATTATCCCTTTCAGGTAGACCCTCCTCATAACCTTGCAGCTGTTGTGGTAAAGGTCAAATAGGCCATAGAAAATGCAGGTTTGTGGATCCAAAAGCCCCACTAGTAATGCTTAGAGAAACTGAAAAGTCAGCTCTTTTGCTGGTTCTCTTCAAAGCTTGAAGAGAACTTGTTGCTCCTGAATGAAGGGAAGTCTGGTGGAGCGAAGCTGTGCTGCAGAGGGACTGTGAATACAGAGAGTGGTTTCTCAGCAGGACACGAACCCAAAGCTCCAAAAAGCATCACTTGATTTGTAGAGCAGACTAAAGCCTTCTAATGAACAGCCCTATGCAAATATTACATTTTTAACTGGTGTACCCTATTACTCACAGATATGCTGGGAATTTCCTTTTTAACAAACAATGCCTGTCTTGGTGGAAGCCTGTTTCCATGACTAAAACTATGATGAGAGCATCAGCCTAGTATGGTTCCAGGAATAACCTACACATTCAGCTCTACTCTGCCAAGAACCCAGAGACTGGTTATTGAGATGAATGGTTTTGGTTAATGTGCACCACAAAGTAGGAAAAAAAGATGCCTATATATTTTAGATAGATAATTATCAAGAAATTGTGTATAAAAAATAATAATGTATGGTAGGGGAGTAGAAATATAAGCCTTGAACTTCCTATCCTGAAAATATAAATCACTGCAAGTTTTAAAGCACTTGCATGACTCATATGCAGAGGTCATAGACCAAATTTGCTGATGGAGGCAGGATGAAACAAATTCGGCTGCATTTTTATGATATTTTTCCTGCTGCTCTTGGCTTTTTATTTACCCAAAGTAATATAATTTTCCAGAGAAGTGTAACAAATCCAACATATGGAACTGCTATCCAGTTCAGTGCTTAGGTGCAGAACTGAATGGGAACAGTGGTGTGTCAATAAATAGCTTACTGCATGTCAGGCAAAGGAGTCTCTCAGGAGCCGTATTGCCAGCTTGGCAGGATTCTGGAAACGGAATCTCCAGTGGAACTGGGGTAGTAATGCAGGCACTGAACAGGGCCCAGGCCTAGAGGAAATCCAACTCCAGTAACATGAACTCTAAATGGAAGGCAGAGAGAGAGTAACAAGAAAGAGGCACTTGTTAATGTGCAGGTCTATAAATCAAGGGTTTTTTCCTCTTGCTCTAGCACAAACTTTGAGCCAGTTTAGTGCATCCCTGAAAATCAGTGCTTTTTCCACTTGAGAAATAATGTCATAAAACTGAGTAAACTGTTTGGTAATCATCTGTGTTGCCTATTTCTTTTGTGCCACAAGAGAAATCAGCAGGAGTTATGATTTAGGTCTGATCTGCATACTGGATTTATGCTGCTGAGATTCTGCTGACTTTGAGGTTGTTTTTGTATTTTCAGTAGCGTTGCTGATGTTTAGATTTTGATCCAGCATAGCTTAGAAAATGAGAGAGTTATTCCTGCATCCAGTTTAAAATGTCAGCACATAGGAAGTCAAGAAGTCTGGCTCCAGGTGAAGGTTTTAGACCTGAATGTGTCTTAATCTAATGGCAGGGAATGAGGCTGGCCTGTTAAGAGAGAGAGCCTGTATTATTGAGTGTTCCAAATGATCCCATTTTGTGTGCATGTATGGTTGTAGAAAAGATGTTGTTTATGATACGAGGCATAAAAAAGTGTGTGTATTTATAGGTACAACTTCATTTTCTTTCTCCTGTGTGTTTAGGAAAAAAGGCAATGGGCCTGCCTGTGTTGAGTAACACTTGGACCTTGCAAGGTGCATTGCAAATAATAGTAACATTCTAGGAGAGCTGGAGTTCCTCAGGTTCTTGTCAATGTATTTTTTGCCATATGTCAATTATATTATAGGTGAACCGTGTCACATCAGTAGTATGTTATTTTTCAAGAGTCTAATTTTCTTGCATTTGCAGCTTAGATCTAGTTGGGATTGACCCTTCTAAATGACTTTTGTCAGCATTCATGTGTTATTTGGGAAGGACACCATTTTAATTTATGTCTAAAAACATAACTCTGATATCTACCTTCTCCCTTTGCATCACACAGCCACAGTGCTGGAATTCTTCACTTTTGGATTTTAGCCCTGGTGAGTGGAGAGGGGAGGTTAAATGTCACCCATGCCCTCAGTGCCACCCCTGAAGCCCCACGTGCCAGGCTCATGTCATCCTCTGGAGGGCAGGGGAAGGCAGAAAGGCAGTTTGGAGACACCTTTTTCCTCACTGCAGTTACACCAATAGATGCTGGCACTGCCAGGGATTTCACCTGTAATTTCTTGGTAAATGAGCACTTTGTGTGACTCCCAGTTTATGAGACTCTCATTTCTGCTTATGTATAACATGCAAGGTCTGTCATCTCTTCTTCCATTTACATTATTCCTGGCATTTTAAATTCAGGTAGATTAGATTTAGACATTTTGTAATGAATCTGCATCATTTTGTGTTCTGCTTGCTCCTGAAATAGCCTGGGGGAACCTGATAGACACGATTTATGTGTATCATTTAGAGGCATAAGAAAGCATCTGATTGATTTAGTCTTTCTTTTGTTAGCTCTTTCCTATAATTCTAATCATCATTTTACTGTAGCATTACACTATTGAGGAAAGTATGGGTTTTCAAAGGCAGGATGCTTCCATATTTAGAAGTGGTGATGCCTAAAGGAGAATGGCTTGGAGGTCTTTACAGCAGATTCTCTGCTGGTTCTGGTGTAGCTCATATCGTAGTTTGCAAGGTAGAAAGATGTCTGGCATTTATTTCACCAACAGTAACTTTAATTAATTAATTTTTTGTATTATTTCCTGACCTCAGCAGAATATGCTGTGGGTAGGATGCTTCTGTGCAGCACTGAGCTCTGCTGCTGCAAAGCTGTTGGTGTGAAAGCAGACCTGGGTGCTGATGCTGCAGCGCATTTCCCGTGGCAAGGGGGAAAAGGGACTGATGAGATTTGGCAACGTTTGTTTCTGTGCTGCTGGGATGCTTGGAGTATTCCATGTGGGTTTTAGTCTCTGTCACTTTTACACAGAGCAGAGCAAAGGAGACAGAAACATTAAGGACCTGACCCTGTAGTTTTCCAGTTGGAATCAATCAGTATAAACAGTAAGGCGAATTCTCTTCTGATATCAGTCAGTGCTCTTCTGTTGGCTTTAGTAAGGCTGTGCCCATTTGCAGCAGCTGAGAATTAAGCAGTTGCTCTCCTCCCAGCCTTTCTGATGACTTAACATCATTTTTGAAACATAAAAGTCCTGTTTCAGGTCTGGGTTTTTGGCTTACGTGTTTAAATTGAAGGCTTGTCAGTTCTCATGTGACCAGCACTCTGAAGATCTACAAGTGAGGTTAGGTGAAACTGTGGGTTTTTTCCTTACTACTATCTGGATTTTCTCAGAACCTAGATAATTTTATCCCATTTGCATCAAACATTCAGGTAACTTTAGAATCCTGCATCTGTATTGTTTCTAGGGAAGCAAAATAAAATTACAAATGACAGTAATTGACATTACATGCTTTAATTGAATTTCCTCCTCTGTGAACCAAAACCTTTTAACCAAGTATTGCAGTGCTATTTCTGTATTTATTTGTTACATGGGTTAATGTGCTATGTGGCAGATCCAGTATTTATCCATTTTCACAAATTAAGCTATCAGTGTCATGTTGCCTTTGAATTGTTTCCTGTATTGATGGCCAAAACGGCTTGAATAAGACTTTAGTCCTCCCTGGCTATATTTCTGTTTTTCAAAGCTGAAAATTGCAGGGTTGAAAATGAGCCCTTAGGAACAGTTTGGGAAACTCTAGGCCCAAAGCATCTTACCAATGTGCTGGATTTTCTCCCTGCAGTGATCTCTGCTAAGGGAAGGGAGAAGTGCACAGGCTTTTTGAAAGGTGATGTTGTTGTTGTCATATAACAGGAATTAGAAATCAAGCCCTGCTTGAGTTTATGTTTGTGGCCAGTGAAAATGAATTGCTGAGAGAAGGAGTAGAAATTCCTCTACTGGGTCCCCAAGCTGTGCACTTCAGACCTGCTGAAGTTTTCAACTTCGTGCCCTGTTATACCCTCTGAGAAAAGAGCTCTGCTTTAGCTAATTTGCAGCTTTCTTGCTCTGCTGTAACCTCACCTATTATCTGGGCATGATCTTTTGTCTGCTTCTGTAGGTATAAAAACTCAGTGTAAAAGAAAAAAATTTCATTTACTATTTTTTTGTAAAATAATTACTTTTGCACGTGCAAAAAAATACCACTTTATGAACAGATGTAAATAATCACTTATAAAATAGGTTGAATTGATGATGCAGGTAGCTGTGACTTCAGACTTAATGAATTTTCTTAATATATAATAATTTTCAGCATCCTTCTTGACATTTCAAGTGAAGCATTGTTTTCCTTTAGCTGTACTTGTGTCCCAAACAGGATTGCCATAATAAAGTATGTGGGACACTTATGATTCTATTCAGAAATTAAGAAAAGGAAAGCTTGGTAAAGAACTGCCAGCTCAGTGTTGTCTGTAACTGAATGCTGTTATTCAGCAGTCCAGCAATGCAGATTTTCAGTGCCAGAAGGCAATGGGGCTCCAGGGGTCAGAATGGGGAACCCCATTACTACTTGTGAGTGCAGCATGAAACAGAAATGTTGGCAGGGAAAGCTGCTTTTAGGAGTGACCCAAAAGCTGCAGACCAGTGTGTATCAGCAACTCCTTAGAACTGGCAAAGAATGTGATGTCAGAACACTGATGAGAGCTCTGAGGCTTCTTCTGCAAGGAATCACATCTGATAGGAAAGCCGGGGCAGGAATGTTGTGAAGCACAGCTGAATAACCCTAAACAGTAAATATCACTCACTTCTCCATACTTGTCTTTTGGCACAGGTATTTTAAATGGAGTTCCATTGGAAATTAGAAAGGTAACTACTTTGCATGATTTAGAAACGAGCCAGGGATGTGTCACTTCCCTCCTCCTGCTCCAAGCTGAAACAAGCACTTAGACATTTTATAGCTTCTGAAAAGTTTTAGTCTGTAGAAAACTTCATAGGAATCCCAAGTAAGTAATTGCTTTAGATTACATTTTCATTACTGTCCCCCTTTGGAAGAACCCATAGACCATAAAACTAGTTTATTTCTTACCAGTAGTTTCTTATTTTTTTGATGGCTCATACCTCTCATTTCCTCTGCTTTTTAGCTTTTTATATGCTTTTGCCTGTTTCAGGGCTTAGTCCTTGTTCCATGTGAGTGTTGCTAATTATTTCAGTAGGGAAGTATTTGTAGAGAAAAAATACTGTGATCAGGATCTGAATTTGGTAATATTTGGTAATATCATGCGTGCATCTCAATTCAGACAACAGGATTCAAGTAACTCCTGTTGATCAGATTTTGTTTCACAACAACAAAAAACCCCAAAAAATTAAAAAAAAAAAAAAAAAAAGAGAACAAAATTTCCCATCCAATGTTGCAGTGTCTATGCATAGACTTTTCCTATGCTTTGAGGGGACCTGTGACTTTATTCAGTTACAAGGGGAAAAGGTACAAGTTACCCAGAACAGAAACAGCCTGGGATTGCTAAAAACGTGTGTTTGCACTTGCCCTTTGAGCACTTTGTTTAGTTGTATGACTGATAACAAAAGCACACAACCACAACTGCATCCCAGCCTTCAGAACACAACTGGCCAAGCTGCAAAAAGCAGATTTAGTTTCTTTTGCAGATGGTCTATGAGTCTCATGTGGCATCATATTAAATTATATAGGCAGTCAGTCGCTTGCTCTGAAGCGATGCTCTGAGCCAGGAGTTGTGATGTGCTTGGACCATTCTGGTGGAAAACAGGCTCGAAAGCTAAACCAGCTCCTCTGAAGAGAAGCAGAGCAGGGCCCTGCCAGGGGCTTCAAACACCTCAGGGACTGCAGTTCCCCATGGGATGCACTATGAGGGTGGCCCAGCGACCCTACGATGGGCTGTGGAGCATTTTGCCCTAAAGGTAGGAGCCCAGACCGACTCATCTGGTTGTTTTGCTTTTCTGGTTATTGCTTTCTGACCCTGTATTTTTACAATGGTAGTAATTTTTGGTTTGTAATATTCTGAAGATAAGAATGAGAGTTTATTTTCTTCTTGCTCCTGTCAGACTTTGTTTTTCCTGGGTAAAAGAAGAAGAATATACAGCAGTCTGTTAATGTTATTCCATGAAAGTATTTCTGCAATATGAAATAGAATTAGCTGTATTGTCCTGTGATGTTTCATAAGATTTTATGTTTCTATTAGCTTCATTTTGGTACAACTGCAGTCTTTGGGTAACACTGGCTCCAGTGTGAAAATAGTGATTTTTATCAGCTGAATTTCCACTCAGGGCAAGTTGTCATTTGTAGTCAAAAGCATGCTTGGGATAGCAATTTTCAAATGGACTATGTCTTATGCAGTCAGTAAGTTTTAATATTTGTGCTTATTAAAATGAAAACTGCATGGTACTATGCACTTTCTAAGAGGAATAATGACACAAACTCACAACATCAAAGCTAAAGGCTGCAGATTATTTTGGGGAAACTCTAAATGTGTTAGTGCCATAGAGTAAAACCCATTTGAGGTTATTTATGTCGATGATTGAGTTGCAGGTTTAGGTTTGCCCACCTGCAAAGTGAGACAGGACATAGAGCCACAGGTACTGTTGATGTGATTGTTCCTCATTATGAAATTGATGCATTGGCAATGACAGCAACCCAGGAAATGCATTTAACAGGTAGGAGTTCACCCAGGGATGTTTCCCTTGTCTGACAGCTCTTGACAGGTGCTAGCAAGTGCTGCTCCAAAATTCCAGCGTGTTTGAGATCTCTTGGAAGAGACAGTGGCACTGCATGTGCAGTTCAGAGCTGGGGCTTTACCCTTACGATGCTGGTCTTCAAAGAAACACCTCCATCAGATGAACAGTTCAGTCAGGTGGTTTGTTTTAGACAGGGCATTTGGAAGTTGGAGCAGCTGTTTGATTTTATAAGGAAATAAGCAAAATTAGGAATGCACGGAGGGTACCAGGCAGGGCCCATGAAGGGCAAGCCACAGGGCTGGATGAAAATCATTACTGGTTTATATGGAAAAAAGGGTGTTTTCTTTGCCATGACAGGGGTTTGGAAAGCAAAAGGTACAGGTATTCTGGCTGCTCTGTCAGGCTAATGTACATTACAGATGAGCTTTTAAGGCTGTATTTTAAGTGCCAGGCGTCCATTTTACAAGTGCAATTTGTCTCCAGAAAGGAAACATGTAGATGTGTTCTTTAAACTAGAATTGTGTTTTTTTCTATGCTGCAGAATAAGGATACTGCTGTTTTCTTCTGTTAAATTAATTAATTCTGATTAAGGGATTTGAAAACCTAGGCTGGGAAGTGTTGATTTATTTCCTGTGCAAATTGAGAACAAATTCTGCTTTCCTAAGCCAAACACAATTTCTAGCTTGTGCTACCAAAGTCCTGTCTTGCATCATCATCTTACACTTTTGTGTAAATGTGTTTTAGGAGGGTAGCACAGCTACACTATTGATCACACCACACTGTGATTTATGCCAGCTGACCAAAGTCCTCCCTCTAGGCAGGGATTTCTACAGACAGCCCTGATATATCTCATCTCTGAGCTAGCCCTTAGTGCTGCATGGCTGGAAAAGCAGAGGGGCTCCACACATGTGAGTGTGCAGCTTGGTAATGCACACTCGTGTTCCCTTTCTCAGGTCCTTGCTGTAGCAGTCAAAGCCTGAAGCTTTTCTGCTGTCAAATGCACGTTAACCTCAACATTGGCCAAGAGAACCCTGAAGGGCAGTTTAGTCTTCAGGATGCTAGAAGATATATTTCTTCCATTTTAAGGTTTCACTTGCAGCCTGTTACCAAATCCACCCCTTTTTCTTTCAGAATGTAGCTGGGTTTCTGTTGATCCAGCCAAAGCCACAGCCTATTTTTGCCATGTTGAAGGCCTGTCTTTAGATCCCAATTCCCAAATTAGATCCTGGTTCTGTCCTTGACTACAAACTCCAATTCCCTAGGACATACTGCAGATATTTTAAGAAACCATCTGTGTGTTAGGCACAAATATTAAACATGGCAAGAAATTTAAAATCTTTCAAGTCAAGGGGAAAAGCAGAAGTAGATGTTGCAAGTCAATTCTGCTCCTGAATCTGAGAACCATGGTTAGATACTCAGGACTGACACAGAAGGCAGCAAAAAAATGGACTCCAAACTGCCAGTTATGCAAATAAGTAATATATCTACATATTTGTATTAATTATTATTTCAATTTCTTATCCCATCTTTCTTGTGTTTGGTGTTTCTCCTGCCTTGGTGTCGACCCCAAACTTCATCCTGGTCAATTTTGATAGTAAAAAAAGATCTTGAAGCATGAGAAGCTTTCATAAAATACTAACGTGGTTTTGGTTTTTTTGGGTTTTTTTCCTTCTGGGACGTAGAAATGCTTGGCCACTTATTAAAAATCTTCTAATCCTTAGTCACAGAGTCTTTCTTTGAAGGTGATGAGATGCTTATCTCAAAACACAAGTAGTTCCAGTCACTGCAGTTTAAAAATGGGGACAATGTGTGACACATAAACCAGTTTGTAGTCTCTGAGAAGGAGCTTTAACTTTCCAGTAAAAGTAGTCATTTTTCTATTTCTTTCAAGAAAAAGCACTCATCTAGATTGCTGAGATGCAGTGGGTCTCTCTTTAACTTTTTCTCCTTCAGAAACAAGGCTTATATACACAAGAAGAAAAGAGCAAGAAATTCAGGAAATCCTCAGCTTGCTACTAATGTGCCCTCACATTCCTGAGAGCTATTTTTGGGTTTTCTCTTAGGAATAGCTAGAACTTGTTGAGCTGGGAAAGACTTCTTGGAACAGATCCTTGGTTTTGTCTTCTCTGCATGAGCTCTTCTTGTTGATGTTGGAATAGCTGCTCTTAGCTGGTTGGTGATTCACAAAATGAGGCAAGTCAGCCCTGTAAAATCTGCTTCTCCTCTCCACAATGTTTGGAAAAAAATTGTTGCAGCAAGCTGGTGAACATGTAAAAAGGACAATTGCCTCCAACTTGCACCAAAAGGTCTGTCTGCCTCTCTTCTGGGTATTACTACCTGCAGATTTGTTGTAACTTGAGAAATATCAAAATGTCAGTGAGGAGGATGCAAATGCTTTCCCTTCTGCTCTGTATGCCCCCAAGTACTCTGTGTTATGCTGAGATCCCTCAGTAAATCAGTTCAGAGATCTCTCAGTCCATACCTCAGTAAGCTGGAAATCTTAGCTGTCAGAGGATTTGTTTCCATAAAGTACTTTGCTGTCAAAGGATTTATTTCAATAAAGTATTTTGCATGTAGGGATACTACGTGCAGACCAGCTAACAACCTGTACGTTTCTGTTGCACAAACACCCTACCAAAGTATCTGGGGCTCCTTGGAGTTTGTTTTGGGATCAGATTCCACACAGCACATTTTGATAAGAACTTGGAATGGTCTCAGCATTTCTCATATGCGTGGTTTGTTCTTCAGTGGGAATAAGAACCAGCATCAATTGAACTCTTGTCTGTATTTGATCCCCAAATTGCATTTTGGGATTTTTCAGTAGGGTTTTAAACAACTCCTGTAGGGTGACAGGATTTTCAAAATGTCTGCAGATACTGCTTAGGTATTTTAAAAGACGTATTGAGAGGATGTGCAGAAGGAATGAATGGAATGATTGGCATCTGTGTTAGCTTGGCACTTCACTGCTTATTACCTCTTAGAAACTAGAAGGAAATTCTGGAGTTCTGAAAGAACCTTCATCCCAAATGAAATGAGAAAGCACGGAAGGCTTAATGAAGCTGGCAAAAGAGAATCACATGTACTCTTTTGAAAAAGGACTGAGTTTGCTTCCTGATTGTTTTTTACCTACCCAAAGCAGACATCTGTCTGTCTGTGGAGGGGTTCTTTCCCTGCCAATTGCAAAAATAGAAAGGAACAGCAAACTAGTCACTGAAGTTCTTGAGCGTGGTTTTGGACTTCAGAGAAAGTTCAAGGCAAAAGGCATTTAATTTGTTTTGCATACATGAAAATCAAATCATAGCATTTCTCCCATCTTTTATTGTGAACAGCATTACTCCTGTTCTTTTTGTGTGCATGCCTTGTTTGGTTTAATGGAGAAATAAGAAAAGAAAATAGATTCTTTTTTGGAGGCTGAGTACTAATGCAGAAACACTAAAGGCAGGCACATTGTTGTCAGCCAGTTTGCATATTTATTTACTTCTGCAAATGGTTGGCTTGGAGTCAGCAGTTAATGGAATGAGAATGATGTTCCTGTACAGATCATTTCCTGAGAAACATTTTCAATTACAAACATATCTCTGCTTTTCTTCCCTCATTTGTTATGTCTTGGAGAATAAATGGGGAGTAGCATTTACAACTTAAGGTTTATGTTCTGAAGACAATTTTAACAATGATCCCCACATAAAAAGGCCCTTTTGTAGTTGCAGACATATGTTTATGATGTTTTGTGCTGTGAATATCAAATTTCTGGTGGACGCTGTGTCACACTCTGCAAACTTGTAAACATCTATAAATCCATTGGATCATTTTAGTACCATGTGTAATGCAGATTTATTGTCTTTTGTGTGGATTTCTTTTGTTTCGGAGTTAAAGCTGAGCTGCCAGAATCCATGTTTAATGAATTATGTATTCCAGAAAATTAGGCAGTACTATTTTAGATTAATATTTTCTTTTCCCTTTGTGGATGTATTGGGTGCACATGCACGGGTATTAGAAATTAACATTTTGGATAGATGGCCCAGAAAGTAATTATGTACATTTGCTTGACTAAATAGTATAATTCTATAGAAGCCTGAACTATGACTTTCTGAACATGTTTTTGTTTTCTTTTTTTTTTTTTTCTCTCATTCTATAGCTGTCTTAAGTAATTTTGGTCAGTTTGCTCATTTACCATTACAAATCCAGAATTACTGCACTGGAATTATATCAGTTTATAGAACTAGAGTATGTGAGAGGGAACAGGAGTCATGCTGAGCCAGTGAGCTGGTAGAAATCATCACAAATCCACTGAGATCTGTGTGGATACAGTCATTTACACTCAAGTCTGTATTACAGGCTATCCAGGCAGTAGAAGAACTAAAGCTGCTGTTGTGCACGAGTGGTTACAAAAGCAAACCATCAAGGTCATGGGCATTTACCAGAAATTTGCACCCAATAAAGGGAATGTGAAACCAAAACCTGATTCATCTAAATTTGGCTCAGCTATAATTGAGTGTTTATCTTATACAAGAGCAGTAAAGACATATTATGCTGAAAATCAGCATTTTTCTAAACTGGCTGTAATTTCTGGCTGCATGTCTAAATGTATGTAGCATAGGCATGCATGTTTGAATGTGGGCATACATACAAATATCTAGGGTTATTCTGGCAATATGGTGTCTGCAGCTAGCCTTCCAAATGGTGCTTGTTCCAGGAAAAAATAGCTTAAGACAGAGACATGACATGTAAAGCTGCTACCTACTGTAGCAGTTTAAAATATCAGGGAGATTTTGACTTTCTTAGAGAAAGCTTAAACTCTTGGAGTCATATGAATGTCAGCAAATCTCAGCTTCCACAAAAAAAGAAAAAAAAAACCAAAAACAACAACCAAAACAAACAAACAAACAAACCTAACCCAATGTGCATAAAACCTTAAAAATGCTGAGGATCTTGAATGGAAAACCCTTATGCTAGAGAAAGAAAGAAAATTGAAGACCTGCAGAAATGTTATATATGTATATATGTCTGTAGGTGTATATGCATCTATCTAAACCTCCTGGATTTGAAAGATTTGGGTTAGAAGCAGTGTGGCATTGTGCTCCTCCAAAATGGTTTAGTTCTAGTTAATTGCATACTTTCAGGATTCATCCATTCCTGTCATAGCATTTCACTAATTTTAATTTGGTAAGTACAGAACAGTTACATGGGGAAGACATGGCTGCAGCACTCAGAGGAGAGGCTGTTTTACTCTGCATCTTGTTGTATTTGTTTCATGATTCTTCTGATGGATATAAAATACATCTAAACCACAGAGAGCGTGGTGATGTGGCATTGCTGAGCTCAGTTAAATAATGAGATGTGTTTCATTCAAATCAGAATAACTCTAAGCCCTGAATACTAAATAGGGCAGCAAAAAGCCTTCAAGCACACAAAATAAATGAGTAAAAAACCCAAATGAAACTGTCTAATAAATACAATGTGGAGCAACAGGCTGCATGTACTGGAGGAATTAAGGCAATTTGAACCGTATGGGCAGTGCTGCACTCTCAGATGTGCAGCTCCAATGGCAGTTGGATGCACACATCACAGGGCAGGCTCTGGCTCGGAGCACACGCCTGGATTTGATAGCATAGGTTTATGACCTCGTAATCCTAGAGCATCTAAAACAGTAAGAATTCCATCCAGCTTAAAATAGCTGCTGTAGTTGCTGTTGATACAGGCTCGAGGGCTCCCCGGCTCTGGGGCCAAATTTGGTGCTGGCATGATGGGAGGAAGTCTGTTGACAGCTGATAGCAGTGGAGTTGCACTTGATTACATCATAAGAAATTTGGCACGTGGAGCTGAATCAGAAGTCTGAGCAGAAATGTCCATTCCCTCATCCAGAGTTAAAACTGGGACTTCCACATTGCCAATCCACAGAGATTTGTCTGGCCCAGATGTAGCTGTTGCTTTTCAGGGTCTTGCTTTAAAAGTGCCTTCCCCCAGTTCCACTCAGCATGGTGACTGAAAAAAATCCCTGAAGGACTGGATTTTGCTGTCATGGCCAAAGAGATGAAGTCCCTAACCTTCCCAAGGCCAGCACGATGAGCGTAAGCCCCGTGGTAGCGGATGAACTGGGCTGGATCTGGGTCACAGCAGAGGGTGAGAACACAAAGGGGTCTTAGCTCTAATTGCTGGCCTTGTCCAGTGGCCAAGCATGCCCTGTGCCCAGCACACAGCCCTGGATGCTGTCCTTCACAGGAACTGCCACAGCTCCCAGTGCACTGCTCTGGCTCCTGGCAGCCTGTGTGGTAGAGATGAGCTGCTGCAGGTACATCCCATCCCCTCCTCCCTTCCTGGTGCCTTACACTGTAAGGCTTGGAGTGCAGCTCTTAAATGATGCTCCAAAGCCACTCCTCAACGTATTTCAAGAAATTAGATTATGTTATGTTAATTTCTCTATTAGGGCAAAAATTGCCCCAATACTGTGTTCTTTCTTTTTATTAAAATACTAAGTTGCTGAAGTGATTTCCATGAAATTAATTAAATTAATGAAAAGCAGCTGAAAAATGGACTCCTCTACTGAAACTGTGGTATGCAAACTCTTAACCTCAATCACATATTTGTGGTTGCTCTATAAACATCTAAGTGTATAGCAGTGATTTGTCATGGTATTTTTTTGATGGAAAGTCTTAGAAAGTGAGGCTATACTACACTACATAAGACATTTTCTCTCAGTTTGCATACAGCTTGATATAATGCATGTGCTTACCTGCTCCATTTAGTAGTATTACTAATCTGCAGTTAAATCTTTGCTCTTCAGTATTGGGAAAAAAAATGAAAAAGATGCTGTCAGTCTCAGGGTTTCATTCATGCCCCATGTTTTTTGCTTGTGGGGGACAGGAGGGCAGGAGGAGCCTTTATTATGGGACTAATACCAGCCTGGGGCATGGGTTGTCCACTGCAGAAAGCAGAGCTGAGGAGGAGCTGTCCTCTCTAAAAACTGGATCCATCTGGGATCCTTGGATCACCTGGAGGTGTGGTGGGTAGGTTCTGCAAATGGCTCTGGCAGGTGTGCAAAATGTCTGTGCTTACAGCTGTGTACAGAAAGCAGAGCCTAGCCCCTGCTGTGCACTAAATATAACACTTGCATTCTAGAACACGTCAGTGTTCTAGTTCCCCATGTATATCTATTATTGTCTTACTTGTATTTTATGTTCACTCTTCATGCAAAGATGTGGCAGGGGTTTGTTTGCTTTCTCTTATTCTCTCTGAAACTATGATGGAGGTCATGTTATTAAAGGTAGAATGATGTGCACGTTAGAGGACAGGTATGGCAGGGTTCAGTGGGCCTTGTAAATAATTCCTTACATAACCTTCAACCTGGAAAGGTCCACTCAGTCTCCTTGGAGAATTGTCAACAAGCTCTGCCAGCGAGCTCCTCTTTGGAGAGAGGAACCAAAAGCTTTCACTACTGTCCTTCACTTGGAAAATGAGCTGACTGCTTTCTCCAGTGTGTCTCACCCAAGCAGAGCATCCAGCCCTTTGGGCCAGGAGAGTTCAGTGGAGGCAGTTGGCTTGAATAGATTTTATTTACTGTGCTCCCTCTTGGGACTGATGGGAAAAAATCCCACGTTTTCTGCCTAGGAAGCTTTGTGTGAAGTCCTCCATGAGCTAAACATTTCAGAGCAGAAAGACCTCCACAGGGAAGCTTTTTACCCGCTGACATCTGCCCATAACCATTTTGAACCAAAAAAAAAAAAAAAAAAATTAAAAAAAATCAAAGAGGTTAATGAAACCAAGAAACCAACAGTGATTTTCTCTAAGGAGTGCTAGCAGTTTCAACAATTGCCATTACTTAATGTGCAAGCACTTCCCGAGATTGTACATGCTAGACCAACTTCATCCTTGCCATAACTCCTCAGAACTCAGCGGAGTTACATGAGGGATTAATTTGGTCCATTGCTTTCAGCAATCAGTTTTAGAGAATATACAACAATCGAGGGAACTGCTATTGTCAGCATCGGTTTATGACTCTTTAGAGCTGCTCAGTATTTGTATATTACAGATACATAAGCAGGGTGAGTGTATGGAGTGAAGCTATGGGTTCAGTGTTGAAGGTGGTGGATTTTTCAGAGTTATTTTTGTACCATTAAAAATAATAAACATTCTAGCAGCCATTATTGCTGTGAGTCTTACATAGATGCTTGAATACAGCTACACAGATCCTTGAAGCATGCACAGAAACATTTCATCTGGCAGACCACAAAACATTTCATGAAGCATAGAAAATATTTGGAAATTTCTAAGTCCTGTTATTGCACCAACTGACTGATGATCATGGTGTTCATGTGAATTTAGCTATACTTACTGCACCAAGGAAGTAAAGCTGACTTATGAGGCAGCCATGAGGGCAGAGACAAAAGAAGATCTTTAGAGTAGTTCTCTGTTTTCTTAAAAACCAAATTGTCTGTATAATTTTCACAATAAACTGAGGAAAGCATCAGCTGGTACATCTGAATTGTTGGATGGCGAATCTTGCATCTGCACATAAGTCAGATGTTTCAGTACATGTCAGAAGCTGTGGACAACTGCCTGAATCTTTAGGCCATATTCAGGATTGTTGGATTAAGTTATTTAAGTTTAAACTCTGGCTGGAACAGATGAGATAAGAACCAGTTCTGTTAAAGGTGTGTGCACTGGAATTTGAGTGGTCGATGCAACATTATTTCCTGGTCATGGCTAAGACAGCGAGCCCCTTTCCTGGTTTGGTAAATCAGCTTTGCACTGATTTCTTGTTCACAAAGCAAGGTACAAACGTGCGTGATCCCCGCTCTGGTTCCCTCCCTGCTCAGTGCTGGGAGTTCTTCCACAGCACAGGGTTGTGTGTTGGCTTGTTGGTATTTCTTGCCCTCTGTTAGGGAGGCATGTTTGGGCAGTTTTGGAAGGGTTTTGTCTTTGCAGCCTATTAAAGTTTGGGTCACCCAGGGGAATGAACAAAGTTGCTCTGGCCTGTACTGGGTACAGAACAAGAGACAGGCTTCCCTTTACACCTTCCTTTAGTCTTTTCTTCTCAAGAACATTGATTTTTGCAGAATGTGGGGACTTTGGCTGTCTGAGTAAGACCTTGTCCATATTTCCTGACAACTGCTGGCATCTCCAAACTATGGGGTCTCATATTACTTCCCCATTCCTGGGGAAGTTCTTTTTCAACCGCGACTCCACACTAAGGCAACCCTTCTGAGGGTTCATCATCCTACGCTGTGTCTTGCTGCTGTGATTTCTGCTGAAGAAAGGCCAAGAGCACAGGCCAGAAGCATCCTGCAGCCTGCTCCAGTGCAGGTCTGCACTCTAGACACTGCAGACCCATCAGCATCCTGGGCAGCAGAATGTGCTGTGTGCTGCACCTTCAGTCCAGAATCGTTCCTCAGCCTGGTGACTCCTGGGTGGGTGGGTACACTGCCACACCAGCTCTTCCCAAGGAGCTGAACTTGAAGCATCTCCAGAGCCATGGTGACATGCTGAGAGCAGTAACCATCTCCCTCAGCTGAAATGATTCATTAGTGTTAAAGTGTCAGGACCATTAACATGCAAGTGAGCCTTTTAAAAATTTGAGGACAATGGGCCATGTCCTGGAAAAGATTTGAGGTAATTGTGTTGGTTCCAGCACCATTATCCATGAAAAATGTACTCACAGAAGTAAAGGTTTGTTGGCTGGGCCTCCCATTTTTGTTAGCTTTACTTTATTGCTGTAGTTACACGCAGTGGCTTATCTAATAGAGTCATGTTCTTATAAAGAAATTAAGACAATTAATGCTACTTTTAGTGAGAGTGAAATAGTATGTAAAATTAAGTTGAAATTTGACCAAGCTTTTCTTTTTCTATTTCCTAGTGTCTGAATTACAGGAAGAAGGAATAAATGCCATTAACTTACCTCTCAGTCCCATTCCATTTGAACTAGACCCTGAGGACACTATGCTAGGTAATTCACAAAAATTTTACATCTCAACATGAAAACTTGATGTAAAACGAAGAGTTGTGCCTGGGATAGTTTCTAATGTTTCTCTCTTAAACCTTCCAGAGGAAAATGAAGTCCGAACAATGGTGGATCCAAATTCGAGAAATGATCCAAAATTACAAGAACTAATGAAGGTAATTAAAGCCTGTAAACCCTGTCAGGAAAATGCAACTATTTTTAATGCCATCCCTGCCTCTTTCACTTGAACACTTGAAAGCACTAGTTAGATATTAATTAGTTGGAACCACATGGTATGTACATCCCAGTGGAATGGGGAGGTCATTTGTGGCAGTATCTTTCTCTAGATGTGGCACAGAGAGACTTAAAAGTTTATATTAAAATCCTGAGTCCAGAGTCTCTGTCCCATCCCACCCCCAATCAAAGATCACACTGATTTTCCCTTGTCTTTGTGATTCTTGGGGTTAAAAATTTAGCAGGATGCTTCATTAAAATCAACTTCTGCACCTTTTGCTTCACAATAAGATGTTAAAATGCTACTGAAAGCAAGGGAAAGATTTCAGTCTAGAAGATACTGCATTAATTAGTGTTTGTCTAGACCTTGGGGTGCATTGGCACAGCCACCTCAGGTGAGTCCTTCTTGAGTCTTTCCTGTTTGCTCCTGAAGGTATGTCAGACTGTATTTTGAGCCACTGCAGCTTTGGTATTCTTTCTGCTAAGAAAAATGACATGTGGTTTAAATTGGAAATGAATAGTGTATAATACTGCCAAATTTGTGTTTCCCACATAGGTATTAATTGACTGGATTAATGATGTGTTGGTAGGAGAGAGGATTATTGTGAAAGACTTGGCTGAAGACCTGTATGATGGACAAGTATTGCAGAAATTATTTGGTAAGAAAAAATACACGTGCACAGTGTTGAGGCACTTTGTCAAGAAGTGGATCTCTTGTTCCTGCTCAGGAGCCTCGGTATCATCTTACATTTATGCCACTAAGTGATATAAAAATAGCATTGTGTTATGAGACCCCTGAGCAATGGGCTGTGTGCACAGCCCTCGTGGCTGCAGTGCAATGTGTGGTGCTCTGCAGCTGATGAGAACAGCACAAAGCCTACCTGGGGTGCTGCAGAGGGAGGGCTCTTGTCTTGGCAACAGTATTCAGTCCAATTAAATTTATTATCTGCATTTGGGCTGCACAGACTTTGCCGTGTTACAAGTGGAAAGTAAGTTTGAAGGCAAGGGCATTCTCAGTACCATGGTGGATGTTTTTAATCTCTGCTCATTCCATGCTATAGTTTCTTCATCGCAAGGTTCCTCTGGAAAGTTGGAATTTCTTTCTGGTTTGATGTCTGGTTTTTAACATGACTGAGGTAATGGTGCCCAGTGGACTGCGATCTGAACTTCAGCTGAGAAACAGATAGAGAAAAGAAGCTGCTAATGCAGAGTTGGCATGTGCTTTTTACACTGTTGGCTTGAAAGCCATTTTCTTAGTTATTACAGCTCATAAAGTCTCCAGTAAATTTCTTTCCAGTATCCTAAATGAATCTTGAAACATCATGTGAGCCTTTCTAATAAAGACTTCACAGACTATTCCCTTCTATGAATGGTTAAGCTGTGGAATATGTTGTGATGGACTGGATATGCCCAGACTGAGCAATTGGATTGTCATGGGCAGACCTCCAGTGACTTCACCCAAAATTCAAAAAATGTGTATCAGGCACAGCCTGACTCTAAATATGCATACAATGATCTAGCACTTATTGATTGCAGAGGAATCTTTTCTACTGCCCTTAATATCTTGTGGATCAGGTCTCTAATTATTAAATCTTCAGTCTTGTGGTGAGACTATGCACAAAGTGATTTCTGAGGAGGTGCAAGAAACCTGTAGAGATAGCAGCTTTTAGGCAGGATTAGGAGGTTGCTGGATTAGGAGATGCAGTCTCTTAGGCAGGATTAGGAGTTAGCAGTCTCATAGGCAGGATTAGTAAATAGTGCTACTTTAGGCTGGTAGTTTAGGCTCACTCACTTTGGGAACATGCTCAATTGGCTTTGATGGGAACATGATCAGCTCTTATAAAATAAGATAAATCTTAAATAGATACTCTTCTGTAGAACTAAATTGATAAGTGACCAAGCATTTTGTTTCTGGTGTTGTCACCAGGGAGCTGCTATATTTTCTTTGCTTACTCTTTAAGGGTAAACAATAAACCATGTATGTATATACATAACAACTGTACTAATTGTAACGAACCAATTCATAAGGTATTTTAAAATCTGCTGCAAATTTTGAGTGCAGAAAATGGCTGTGGTTTCATGGAGAGAAATTGCCTGAGGTTTTAGGTGTTTTCATGAAAACTTGTTTGCCTTTCTTTGATGCGTCCTCTGCCTCTATGAATACGGAATCACTTCAGTTTTATCACTACTAGGCCAAGTAAAATTTTTATCTCCTGCATCTGAGGTAGAAGCTGGGAGGCTGAGACTGATGAAATAAATTTGGTGTGTGTTTCCTAGGTTTGATGGTCTGCTGTACAAGCCACTTGCATCTAGAATAACCTTCATCCAGAAGCAATAGAAATAATGGGCCTTATTTCCAAGTCTGGTGCTTCCTAAAGGGAGCTGCAGCAAACATTTGTTAGCCAGTGGTGTGGCATAGAGCAATACTTGGCCTTCTCCTTGTCAGTGTGTAACTAAAGGCAAAATGTGAACTTATCTTTAGGGGCTCAGAAGTGTGGAGGGAAAGTGGCTCTGGAAAAAAACTTAGATATAAAATTAGGAAGTCTGATGTCTCTTGAATGTACCTCTGGATGTATGGAATGTCTTTGTGTTCTTCATGGAGCTGGCAATTTTTTTTCCTTCCATTTTTTCTTCTATCACTTCAGAGAAGCTTGAAAGTGAGAAGCTGAATGTTGCAGAAGTTACTCAGTCCGAAATTGCTCAGAAACAGAAGCTACAGACAGTGCTTGAAAAGATCAATGAAACCCTTAAACTCCCTCCAAGAAGCATTAAGTGGAATGTTGACTGTAAGTTTTGTGTTTGCTATACTGTTCTCATTTGTTGACAGCTGGGGGGTCGTAGGTGTCATCTGGGGTTCTGAAATATCCAATGGTAATGGATGGCTGAAACCTGGGATTTATGGTAGGAACTGCTCTGAAGGGCACTTCCAGATGTGCCACTGTCCTCTTTACTGGTGCTCAGCCTTCTCTTTCAGTCAGGTGTCTTCTCAGAGACTGTCCAAGTGTGGTGGCTTTGCTCAGAAGTCCATGTGTGTGCCAGCTTAAGTTTTGTGTTGCTAAATTGATTGGTTGAAACAGGCAAGTACCTGCAGAAATGCAGTAGATGGACATAAGGAGATTTAGGTCCTAGAACTCTGTGTGAAATTTGCAACCTAGATATGAATAATATTTCTGATCATTTCAGGCAAAGTCTGAATGACTAGTTTTGGTTACAAAACTCTAATCAAGACTAATTCTGTGCCCTTCCTTGTCTATTGTATGAAGAATGAACATAGGAGTATCTAATGTCTTCAGTGGCCCAACACAAGACGCTTCAGTGGATATATATTGTGGAAAGCAGGTTATAAGTTTTAGAGAATTAGGCCTCTTAATCTGTTTTAAGTTTGGTTTTCAGAATAATTTCATGCTGGTGAATACCTTGACCAGTACACCACATTTTCCCTGTCTCCTGTACCTGCCTTGTGCTGAGCAGTTTTGTATCCTGTTCCATTTACAACAAATCAGTTAGAAGGAGAGAAATATCTCAAGGGAGGAAGAGTGAACATTTGGCAATTTGACTTTCCCCTTTCTGTGGTCCTGCTGAATTTTTTGTCCCCTTTCTTTTTTCAATCTGCCCTGAGTTTTCTTTCCATTCTCTGTGATGCAGCTGGAGGCGGGGTGTTTGGAGTGGCCTGACAATTTAACTCCTAGTTTTAATTTAATGTTTTACATGTGTTTTAGAGTTGGAGTAGAGATAGAGAGCAGCAGCTGTGTCCAGCTGTAGCACACACCAGTGGTAGGCAGACAGACATCTTTGTAGTGTTCTGCTAAAGCACCTCATCCCTGACCACGGGCACTCCAGCAGCATTTGCCAGCAATGCCACATTTTATATGAATGTGTATCTCCATGGCATAGCTGAGACTTGCACTGTAAGATTATGAAGAAGGATATTTTAGTGAATCTGATTGTGTTTCAGCAGTGCAGTGAGGTAGTCCTTAATGATGAGTTCAAGTACAAAAAACGTAAGTGCATGGCAGTGTCAAAGATCTTTTAGGAAGACTGCTTTGGGGAATGCAAAAACGAAATAGAAGAAGAAGAAGAAAGGCAATAATAAGGATTGGAAATTATCCACATGCATGCCAATGGTTTGGTACTTGATCAAGGATTTCCTACAGTTTGGCTTTTGATATCTTGTAAGTTGTGTTAGTGTTAACTATCCATATATGAAACCTGCTGCAAAAAAAGCTTCAATAACAGAACTAGAACAACTTCATGAGGAATGTTTGAGTCATTGAGTTTAATAAGTTATTGCTTAAGGCTTGTGCCAAAACAGGCTCATTTATCATCCTGCAGACATTGTGACACTTAAAAATGAATAAGTGCATGTTATGAGTACAAAAATATCTCTCTGTTAGTCCATAAATCCTTATTGAAATAAAGGGAATAAAAGAGAGGCAAGGAGAATGCAGAGACAGCACTTAAACTGTTGTACATAAAATCTGGCTTTTGGATTAACTTTAGATTTCCATCTCCATGAGCCTGTGGCTCAGATGTTGTAAAGAGTAGTGCGTGGTGCTGATGCATCTTGCAGGAGAACACTACAGCCAGTGCCTTAAAGGTGCCCCCTGGCTCCAGGTGGTAAGAGGAAAAGAGTCCCATAATCCCTACATCCTAAGCAGAAGTAAAAATCTGTGCCCTAGTTACTTTGCAGTTTGTAACTTGTGCTTTTAATATCTATTTCAGCTGTTCATGCTAAAAGTCTCGTAGCGATACTTCATCTTCTGGTTGCATTATCTCAGTATTTTCGAGCACCAATCCGACTCCCTGACCATGTGTCCATTCAGGTGGTTGTTGTGCAGGTAAGAGGGGCCTTAAACAGCTCTTGGGAGTGTTGTGAAGTTGACTGAGGGGTTTCTTGAAAAATGCACCTGGAGTTTCTGGCTGGGCGGGCACGCGTGTGTCTCTTTGGCTGACAAGGAGCACACATGCATCCTCCCTGCTGTCCGTGCTTCAACCAGAAAAAGGCAGACTGAGCTGTGCCTCACAATCTCTTACTTTGCCTGTGAAGTGGCCAGACTGTGACAGTAAAAATATATGAAACATTATTATTGTTGGAATGTGTTCATCTCCCAGAATTATTATTTTCCCCATTTTCTGATGCTCTTCTCACTTGTGTAGAGATTCAAATCATTCTTGGCACTGAATGATGAATTGTCACTGTTTATTACACTCACATTTATGTTAGGTGACTAACTTCTTTTTCAGCTCTGTGAATGCTAATTTAATCTGATTACAGTGTTGGTTTTCTCAAAAGCATGCAAAAAGATCCCCATCAACTAAATCTTTTGTCAGTCTCCTTATTAGAGCCTCATCCATTCAAACTCTTCATGTTTTTCTGTTCATCATTTTTCTTTCAGCTGAACTTGTGCTTTCTCTATCTTATTTGTCTTCTTCCCATTTAATCTGCTTTTCTTTCTCTCCAATTAACTTTGCCTTTATTTTTCACACTGCAACCGTCTTTATTTATGCCTTTTAACTGATGTTACCCTGAAGTAACTGGTTGAAAGAACTATTGCTCAAGTTTTGTGTGGCTGAAAATCTGCCAGACAGATCTGAGAAAGTAAACATTCTCTCTTCTAGAATTCAAATAGGACAAGTTTTGTAACTTAGGGAGAAATCTGAAGGAGAGTCTCTGGTAAATATGTCACTGATGTCTGGTAGTGACTCATTGACTCAGATTCTGCTTCATGGGTTTCTCTACAGATGATGAAGGAGAATCCCTGGGAATCTGCACTTACGTGTCTAAGGCTTCAAAGAAACCTAGTTCCTTTGGCTATTATAAATGTATTATTTACACTGGTTTATCTCAAAGTTCCACCAAAACCAGCTTAAGAAATCTGGAGTACAGTGAGCAGGGCCTCTTCATGATGAAAAGCCAAAAGAGAAAAATAATACAGTCCTTAAAGAAAGAACCATAACCTCTGCTGTCATTCCATACGTCCAGACAAAATTCCAGTTGAAATCAGTGGGCATAAGTGTCCTCTTGTTAAACAGGCAACAGCAAGTCCACTGAAGTCAGTACAGATAAACCAATTTAAAACAATAAGTAGTGGGAGAATCTGGCGCACTCTTAGTTACACAGCTGCAGCTCAGGCGCCAGTGGTTTGCACTGGAAGCAGTTGCACCAGGATAATATCCAAGTAATGTCGAAGGAGATTTTGTCCTGCAGACCCTGACCTTGGTGGGAGCCAGTCAGTGAAACTCCAGAGCTCTGCTGATTCCTATTAACAGAGGGTGAGGGCCAGTATATTTACTGTAATTGTTTGAGACATTTCTCATTTTTATTTTATGGTGTGTGAGGGTTTTGTTTTTATTTTTTAAATCTGTCTTTGACATCCTGTGGGACTGATTCTCTAGCATGCATCGTGTACCCTTTGAACTCACAAAAGTTTTAATCAACCATCAGCAGATCCTAATGCTTAATTTAGTGGTCAGACTTGCACACCTCATGTTCTAAACACTCATGCATTCTGTAAAGAAAGATCAAGCCTAGGGAAGCTTAACAGACTATGCAGTAGCTGTTTTAAAACTCTGCTATGTATGGTTTGATAAAGAGAGCAGGAGAGACAGAAATAAAAGAACAAAGTACTTTTATTAAGCCTTTTAGGAAAGACTCCCTTAATTCATTTCATGATTTTGTTAGGCATAGAAACCCATAAAATGCGAGGGTTGCTGTGTTGGCTGGATATAGTTTATTGAAATAGAAAAAAACATATTTATGAAACAAAAAATGTGCTCGTGTCCAACAGGTAATCAGCCTAGTTCTTATGAAAGCTTGTTTCCTTTGGCTGTTTTGTACAAAAGCTGTTAGCAATGAGAGTGATACAAAATCTGGGTTTAAGCTGATTTAGGAAAAAATGTGATAGTTGGACCTTTTTTAGCTACTCTATTATTTTCTTTTCCTGCCATAACAGTAGAATAAATAACTTTGAACAAAGCCCAGGCTTTGTTTGATCATATCTACTGAAATGACTGAGAGCTTTTTTGGAGAGCTGGGTCTTGTCATCATTTTGCCTCTTCTTAAAAATTATGTATTTTTACCATCCACAAATGGTTAGATGACAGATTGTTTGTGTCCAAGAGATGGAAATCAGAGAGTGTAAGAATGCATTGGCAGAGCAGCCAGAATGGCTTCAGCATGTTCTGGGGTGCATAAACTACTCTTAGGCAAAGCTAGGAAATTACTGAAATTAGATGAGTGTGTAGATCACAACCTTAATCAGAGGTCATTGGTACTGCTACCTGGGAAGGTCTGAAATGGTTTGGAGCAGCACTGACCAAATAATGGCAAGGTTTTCAGACTGGGACTTTGCAGGGGAAATGAAGCAGTTGGCCCTCAGTTACATAAAAATGCTGACACAAAAGGAGGTAAGAAGAGATCTTTTCTATTTACAGATGTACTACTCCAGTTTCAGATTTTTTTTTTTTTTCCTGTTCTAGGGAGTTACCAGTTTTAAATGGTAAGTGATTAGGAATATCTTCAGGGCCTTCTATGAATTCTTTCAGCTGTGAGGGAAGAAAATGCCAAGCCTGTTCATTAAGGTCTTCTCTCATCACTGGAATGCATGTCCAGCTTTTCTTTTTAATGGAGAATCTTAATTCATGCCTCTTTTCTCAGAGACTTTCAAATAGTTGATTTTTATGGTTTGTTGGTTTCAATTTTAGGCACTGTTGCCTTTAAGGAACATGCTGGATATTTCAGTCCTCAGCAGCACCTCTCTGTATTTTTCAGGAATACTGTGTCATTCATTGTCTAGTATAAGACAAACCTCACAATAGGTGACATCAGTGTTAGGGTCAATTTTGAGGTTTTTAAAGAGCAGGAGATTATGAGAAGCAGCCTTCAGAGAAGGTGCTTAGACCAGTGTTTTAAGGTCCATTCTGCTGGGAATTCACCAGTCTTTTTACAAATCAGAAGTACAGGAAAGTCTGTCTTGACATGTGCTGATCAAGTAAGTGTCCAGGGGATGCACGTTGTATTTGGGCAGTGTGGAAATCCCATCAGTGATAGTGGTCAGGTGCCAGACACAAAACAAGGGCTTGGGATCATTTTGGTTTGGGTTTTTTTTTTTTATGGTTTTTGTTGTTATTGTCAACAACAAGATTAAGGTGCAGATTTTTTTATTTTCAGATATTAGCTGCAGTTTATCAAAAAAAGGAAATATTTTTAATATCAGTGCTGGAATATATTTCAGGCAGTTTTTGTGTGCTTGCAGAGAGAAGGTGTAAAGCATTAGAAACCTTTTTCTGCTCCCATATTTCCAGTCTGATCACTGGAAAATACAGATGGCATTGGTGTGGTGCTCAGCCCCTGTGGGAGACGAGAGCAGCAGGGTTCTTGCTGCACAAGGCATGTCAGAGTCATCATGAGGAGGAAATACAAGTTTCCTTTCACCCTGCAGCAAAGGGAAAAATAAACAAAAATACCAAACAGAGTGGAATTCCAAGTTGTGCTGGCATGAACTAGATTGCAACTTGGAGTTACTTCAGTTAGTACTGGAGACAGCACTCACTGCTGTCTGCACAAGCTGGAGGTGGAGGTAGCCCTAAATTATGTTATTCTTCTTCAGACTTTGAAGGTGAGTGATAGGCAATGTCCCTGCAGCTGGTCTGTGCCCTCTCTTCCAGTATGTAACACCCTGGACTCCCCTCTGTCTTTTAAGTGCTCCAGGGTCCTCCCTGAATGCATTTTTCACTTTGTGCAAGATATTTAGAAACTGGACTTTGAAAAATATCACGGAAACCCCCTGAAACTGCCATCTAGCTGAAAGGACAGTTCACATTACTCCAAGTGCCAGTCTGGAGTGACCCAGAGGGCCATGTTCAGCTTTTCTTGCAGAAATAAATATATTCCTTGATATATTTTAGTAATACAGTGCAGAAGGAAAAATATATCAAGAAATGTATTTTGGTAATGCAGTGTGGAAGGAATAGGCAAGCTTGGCTCAGTCCTCAGCACATCATACACTGAGGATTGCCTCAGGCAGGGATGTGCTGTCTTCTCCAAGGAAGGGAAAAGCAGCAGCCCCAATTCACATGCCATGAAGGATTTTTCTAAAAGGTTATTCTCCTTTTCTCTTTTCCACATAGATGATGAGTCTAGGACCAGCATAAATCTATTTTTCTCATTTCCTTGTATGACAGGGAGTGAAGAATCATGAGTAATTGCCTAATGTCTAGACTTGAAATGGAGTTGTCAGCATTTGCCTGACTTTTCTCTATGTACTGCAAATTTTTGGTAATACCAGTGAACAGAATTGACAGAGAGAACACAAAGAGAGGCACAACATATGTGTGGTATTTACACCGGCCCCAGATGAGTGTAATCAGCAAACTGAAACAATGTCAAACTCTTCAAGTGGCTTCATTTTGCAGCTGACTCAAACAGCCGTGATTGGAGTTGGCTTCTGCCGCCTTGGGCACAGCCTCTGGACAAAGACATCAGAGTCACTGCTGGACCAGGACAGGAGTGTGAATGGAAGCTCCATTTTGGTTTCTGTCAGAAGCCAATAGAGCTCTTTGTCTGCAGAGAAAGGAAACACTAAGGCAAAAACAAAAACAAAAACAAAAACCACAAAAAAAACCCCAAAAAAACCCCAACAAAACAAACAACAAAAAAAGTTTGAACAGGGCAAAAAGAACAAATAGCCTGGGAACAAAATTTTTGCAAAAGAGAAGCATGGGCACCATCTGCCAAGCTGTTCATTGAAATACAGGGCCTAATTCAGCTCACCTAGACATATCTCCACTAAAATACTTACATATGTGTTTGGGTGTTTCAAATGTCTTGCTGAATTGGGGCCTTTAAAAGAAAAGTGAATTAAGAACAATGGAGAAAGGAAAATAAATACTTCCTTCTACAGGTGGAGTTTCAGGTTTCTTGTTAATGTATAAAAGAGTTCTCTGAAATACTTGCAAGGTAAAATAATATATTACTGAAAATTTGTATAAGAAAAGTTCTTATTCTGCAGGTTTCTTATCTAATTTTGTTTGTGGATCACAAATTTTTACTGTACCCTAAGCATTAAACTCTACTGAGAAAAATGTCGCTTTTTTCCTTTTTCCAGAAACGAGAAGGAATCCTCCAGTCTCGACAAATCCAAGAGGAAATAACTGGTAACACTGAGTATGTCAACACCACGTTTGCCAGCAGTTCAGTAATTGAACACAGATGTGTCTCAAAAATTCAAACATTTGCTGATATTTAGCTTTCAGTATCGGGGTTCCAGGGAAGATGATGCATCAGCCAGTGACTGTATTTTAGCCTTTTCAAGAGCTGCAAACAAGCATCTAAAAATACAAAAGAGGGAGGAAATAGAGAGGTGGGGAACTAAAAGCAGGACTTTAGGTGTGTAAAATGATGGTAGTAAGCCTTGTATGTGCCATCTCACTGAACACTTTGTAACAGAAAAGCTATTCCAAACCAAAAGGGAACAGTAGTAGAATATCCAGGTTTCTAACTGAACAGGGAGAAGCTTCACTACTGACTTATTATTAATCTGTATGGATTTATGTGTGATAGTTATATGAAGGATCAACTGGAGCAAAATCCTGCAGTCCTTAAGAACCTATCCCAAGCCTTGTTTGGGCTGGATTTCTGTTGTGGTTGGTGTGGTAGATGCATCTTGAAAGCAGAGGGAAAAGTTTTCACAAAATCAACAAAAAGCCTTCTTTACTCAGGCAAGGTGTGCTGATTTGGTTCAAAGTAGGGACTGTGAGATCTGGCCTCCTGTGAGACTTTGGTGAAGACAAGAGATGATATACTGATAGACTCCAGACTAACCCTGGAGTAACTTGGTGAAGTTATTCACAAAATTCTCCTAATTCCATGGATCTACTCCATAATTCACCAAGCTGAAGATCTTACCATGTATGCTGGGTTTTGTTGCAGCATGATATCTGTAAGTGAATTATATGTAACTGTTTTGTTCTTTTCCTTTTTTTTTTTCCCACAGGGCATTATCAGGAAGGCATGGTAAGTTCATTTGATTAGTGTCTCTTTTCTTGAGGCAGGCAGAAGGTACATGAGTTCTGCAGTGGGTGGTCACTTTGATCAAGTGGCAAGAAAGGAGAGGATTTCAAGTTGCTCTGGCAAATATGCACCACAGGCTGTTGTGGCAGTTAACAAAAGGGGAAAAAAAAAACAATGAAATCACATCTTTAAAACACATTTCATTGCTTTTCAACACATGTTAATTTGCATATGCTTTGTGGTTTAACCTCCAGAACATTACTGCAGTGGTATTAATGGTCCTGAGTTCCCAGCATAATGTGAAATGGTGTCTTATCATGAACCAGCTGGTGAATGCTGATATTCTACATCCACTAGCTACTTATACTTTAAAGATAAAGTATAAGTTGAGTCATTATTCAGCGGGCCTGCATGCCATGCAAGGTCCTGTGCCTTGTGTGTCTCACTGCCAGGATTGAGGCTGGTCAGTGGAAAACACTCACCTGAGTCTTGCTTGGTGTAAAGTCTGCCTTCTACAAACGCCTTTGCATCTACTCTAGCTTTTGTTTGTTTTTTTTTAAATTGAGGGAAATGAATGTTTGTTGAGTCATTTGCTGTTATTCAGGTGATTGTTAAAACACAACAAATTGCTCAGAAAAGGCTCTAGTGCCTTTGTATATATTTTTCTGTTTTCTTCAGAAAGCAACTGCAGTAGCACTCCAGCACTACCTTAGGTTGGCTGTCCTGCTGGTAGTGCCCTAAATTGCATCTGAGAATGGCCCAAAACATCTATACAAAGGACTGTATTGCTGATGTATAATCATAAACCTGCTTGAGATGTTTAATAATGCAGTCAGTGGCCCTTGGGGAAAATCCTTCTCTGTAGATGTAGTGACTAATGTAAACTCATGTTCTTCTGCAGAAAATGATTTGGTTACTTGGTTGTCTCTGTGTGACTGTTTAAGATCTCATGCATATTCTTTGCTCATTTTTGAGAAACAGGGTCTTTAGGTGATCCAAATCCTACCTGAAAATGATGCTTTTTTGTGAATAATAGAGAATAAGTTAATAGCAGCTTGCAGCAAGAGAGAAGAATGCAAACTACTTGGTACTTGGAATACAGAGACTATATTGAACCATTTTGCTGTCTGTGTTGTCTCAAATGAATGTGTCTTTCAGTAAGTGTTTATTCTGCACTGGAACAACTGCTGCTCAGTATATTAATGGCACTGAATGTTTTTCAGAAAGAGATGCATTCGACACTTTATTTGACCATGCCCCAGACAAGCTCAATGTAGTGAAAAAGGTTGGAAGGTTTTTATTTTTAAAATACCTAATGTGTTCGTGTGCATGCTTGCATGTATTAGATGGTGTGGATGTGGTGTGTGTGGATATAATGTATAACTGGCATGATTTGCATACATTAAATACAGTTAAGCTTTATGCTTAAATACACAAAGTCATGATTATAATGTTACTTTTTATTTAATGTTTAGCAGCATGAACTTAACTTTGGAACATGGAACAACATATAGTTATCAAAGTTTCCATCAGAAAAGTTCTCACAAAGTGTGTGTTGAGTAGAACCCAACTGGTACATTGTCTGTACTGATGCCAACAAGATATCCAGTTTACAGCTGCCAGAGGTCTGACCCTGGAGTATTTTGGCTGCTGTCAGATTTGAGTGGAGTCCAATTACTGACTTCCCCACAGTCTGCTAAAAATTTTGGGGTTTTCTGTGTTTTAACAATGTATTTCTTTTATATATATCACATTCATTTTATTTCAGTTCTTCATTCTTGTAAAAAAAAAAAATTAAAACAATTTTTAATGTCCCATTTCAATTTCAAAACTTGGAGATTGTGTTGCAGTCTCTTCACTTATGCAGATTCTCTTCTGAGTGGAGCTCATACTGCTGGTGTTAAACTGCTGCCCTGCTGAATTGGCCTTCATTGCACTGTTTTTGTATTTCAGACTCTCATCACCTTTGTGAACAAGCACCTGAATAAACTGAATTTGGAGGTGACTGAACTGGACACGCAGGTAGGATTTTATAGCCTTTCTTAAAGGGGAGAAGTAGTTGCACTATGTTATGCACTGTGCCCTCAGCTTTATCCAGAAATTTCACTGAATTATTATTGAAAATGTTATTTCAGCAGGAAACCCTTTCTAAATACATTTGTACAAAGAAGACCCTCACCAATTAAGCGTCTAAAGCAACTTTGTACTTCCATTAGCATAAAAATTAATTACCAAGTGCTGCCTTCTGGGTGCTGCCAAGTGCTGTAAGGAAGACCTGCTTGTTTTGGTCAGGCAGGAATTGGGTGCCCCTTGGTTTGCTCCAGCACCAGGCTGAGCAGTTGTTTCCTGCCTACCTTTGCACAAGCACGCAGCCACGTGGGATCACAATGCCTCTCTGTTCAGGGGGAATTCGGGGATTTTCGAGAGCAAAGCTACTCAAGTGTACAGGCAGCTGTACAGCTGGGCTGCAGGCTTGATTGCACCACAGAAATAATGTGCTGCGTGCTCTTCTGTCTGGTTCTCAGCTGCTAAATTGGCTGAAAAGAAGCTAAAAGAAAAGCTTAGCCCTGCTGTATTAATACCTCCCCATGTGAACAATTGCAGCAGTTATCATAAGAAAATCACGGGGTCAGGCAGGAAGGGATGGGATCTGCACTATCAAAAAACCCCAGGTGTCTTCAGGTCAGGCTTTATTTTATGTCTTGATCCATGTTGTTAAGAATCTCTGCTTTATTTACACACCTACCAAGCTGATAGAGATTTTTTAAAGGTAAAATTAAGATTTAGGTGGAAATTGTGTGTAAGGGCTTTCAAAAGGGCATTCCCTGTTTCTGCTCATTGCATTGTTTACCTTGGGAAAAACATTCAAATGTACCTAGTAACTCCTTAAAGCATTTATCTGAAACAGCATTCCCTGAAATAAGAGGTTGTATTTCCATCAGTTGAAAGAAAATCACCTGCCTCAGGAGAGTGATGGGTTGATAGACCCATAGACCTGATGCCACTGGGGTAGGAGTGGGAGGGCTGGGACAAAACCACAGAAACATGGAATAGTTTGTGTTAGGAAGGACCTTAAAGATCATCCAGTTCCATCCCTCCTGCAGAGACACCTCCACCAGACCAGGTTGCTCAGAGCCCCATCCAGCCTTGGTCAATTCCAGGGGTGGGGTGTCCACTTCTCTGGGCAATCCTGTTCCAGTACTCCATTGTTCAGTGAGAAAAGCAGTGAGCTATTTTTCAGAAAATGTACTGAGAAATGGTTTTTTTTTTCACAGTTTGCAGATGGAGTGTACTTAGTCCTGCTAATGGGTCTCCTAGAAGGCTATTTTGTTCCCCTGCACAGCTTTTTCTTGACTCCTGATAGTTTTGAACAAAAGGTAAATAGATTTCATTTTCCTGTTAAAAACAAACATATAGATATGTGTAGTTGTAGAAGGATAACACAAACTTTTCTGCAGAAGTTTGATGCTAATAGCTGAAATCAAGAAAGCTGAAATAGCTTGGAAATAGCTGAAATACTTGGAAATACTAACCATTTCCAAGTATTAAAAAAAGTCAGTATTAATACTTAACTGGAATAAAACAGAAAATTATATTAATGATGGGGTGGTTAGCAAGTATTAACAGATTTTGGCAGCCATTGTGTGGTGCTGTCATTGAACAAGACCTACTGTTCATTAACATATATAGAATTACACACAAGCACTGATGTCAGAATTGATTTTTTTTCTGTGTGTCCAAAATCCAAGAATTTAACATTGGAAAGGTTTAATGGGTTTTGGAGACATAAAGGCATATATGTACAATGTGTCAATTCAAGACCAGCATTACATCAGTGTCTGTAGTTATCCAGGCAATTCATCTGTCTGTTCAAGAGAAGAGCACTTCAGGGGCCATCATGTTCCAATTTTTGAACTTGTAGGAGGTGGGCTGTGCTTACTTGTAACAAGTAGTAAGTTGTAAGTCCTTGTAGGCAATTTTATTCAGGGCTGTGTTAGTTCATGTTAACTTTCAATTACCTTTATCTTTCTGCAACCACCATCACCCAGAAACAGCAAAACAGATTGTCTGGATTCCAAGGACCAGATACAGAGCCCTGACTATTTTTTCCTTCTGAATATCTGGGTCTGCAATTTTAAATATATAATGTCTTGACCATTTGCACTGCTCAGAGTTCACAAGAGTGACTGCCTTTGTTGTATTGCCAGGTCGTCAATGTATCCTTTGCATTTGAGCTAATGCAGGATGGTGGATTGGAAAAACCAAAGCCAAGACCAGAAGGTACCTGTTCTACCTTTTTTGTATCTCCTTAAAAGTTTGTGTTGGCTCCAGATCTTACAAGGTTACAGTGTGGCTAAATGAAGGTTAAATTAATCCAGCAGCAAAAGGCAAGGTACATTTTGTAGTGCTCAAGAACTCTGTATTTTAAATGCACTTTTTCAAAGGTTGCAATGCTTCCTTTCTTCATTGGCCAAACACATGCAGTAATACTCCAATATTCCCTGAAAGAAAGAGAACACAGTTGTGATTGGTGTCACTGACAGATGTGAAGAGCTCTGTTTGCTCCATTTTCCTCCATCTAACATTTTCACACCAAACCTTGAGTATTCCAGTAACTAATAAGATTTTCACAAAAGAGGGAGATGTTGTGGAAGAAGAATTTCAAATGTTCACATACATGCCTTTGAATGCAGGACCTAAGCATGCATATTTAAATTAGATGTAGAGCTGGGGACTGACAGTAGAATGTGCTTCAGGGAGGATAAAGGTTTTTCTGCTGACTTTAGGAGCATTGGGATTTCCATTCCATTAATACACATACAGTGTTTAAATACAGCTTTTCAGGCTGGAGACAGAGCCCTTGATTGACCAGGTAAATGGGTGTTTTTGGAGCTCCTCCTGTGAGAAGTTACCACTTCTTACCATGCAGGAGCTGGGCATGCAGCTTCTCCTCCCCTCTTCCCACCAGGAATGATATCTGGCCTCCTGCTGGTTACCTGCCACAATAGTCAACATAGCTGTGTCTTTTCAAGACCAATTTCAGATTTACATTCCATGGTGCTCACAGTCTTTTCCTGCCACAATATTGGATTGTCATTCCCTGAGGAGCTGACATAAGCTCATGTCAGAGTGTTGCTTCTAACAGTCAGAGCTCTCAGGAGATTCAGGCACTCGTTGCTGAATCGGGTTCTGCTCTATTCAGGGCTCTTTCCATCCCTCCCATCTTCCAGGTTATAACAGCACACACACACACACAAAATAATGCATCTCAGGATTGAGCCTGTGCATTAAATCTGGACCTACCCAGCTTGGTGTTTTTACTTCTTTTGATTGCTTGAACTCCTATCCACAGTCATGCTTAAGTGTACCACTGGTGAGTGTATCACAAGCCTTTATGTCTGAAATAGTCAAAGTGAGAATGGGGAAACAGTGAAATCGAGGGATCCAAGTAAAACACAGAGTGTCTGTGATCCCTTACTCCCCATGGATGGTTTAAAATTCTTATGGCATTTAATTTTTCAGGTATTTATTGCTCTAGGGGACAGCTAATTTTTCCAGTATAAATCAAGCCATAAGGATATTTCAGCATATATAAGACATTTCTTGTGCAATTATTGAAATGCTTAATATGAAACTTCCTGCCCAAAGTGAATGGAAAAACACATCTGTTTTATGTGTTGTTACATTGGGCACAATGCCTGTACTTAAAATTTCCAGTGAGCGAAAGAGTATTGAAAAGGATCTTACCCTAAATGTGTACACTAAATACTCTTTGAATTCCTACACTGTTTCTTTGAGGTTCTTGAGGAAAAAATATGCTGAAAACTGCTTTAGAATATGAAAAACATATTTAGTGAAAAAAAAAAAGAATGCAGTTAAATAAATGAGTATGAAAACCAATGATTTTTATGGGGTCAACAGTTTATTTGGGTTATTTGCAATATAATTGAAAAGGTCTTAAAAAGCTTTCTGTGACCTTTTACTTTAAAAATGGCTGGAACATTAATCTGCTGAATCTATAACGAATTCATTTACAGTTTGAGCTTTTTCAGAGCTCCTTGCAATGTGTACATCAAAGCCAAACTCAAGTTTCTCTTCTAGAACCTTGCAACCAGTGAAATGTTACATGAGGTTGATCAAACCTGTGTGGTTTGATCAATGAGCACATGGAAATAACCCATCTTTCTCTGGCAGTGTGCTTCTTTTACTTTGAGCCCTTCTGTAGAATTCTGTTGTGGTGGTGGTATCTCTTTTTTTGTGGTGGTGTCTTTGTAAAGACCTAACAAAGTTACTTCTTTAATAACAGAAGTTCTGTATTTGGAAAAAAAAGTAATTCTGCACCTTGCTGCTGGCCTGAAAGAGGAAACTTCTGATGTTGCATGCAAACACTATTACAGATTGCAGTGGGATGTTGTGGGGGCAATGCACCTTTCCTGCAGCTTTTGGCATTTCCTCTTCATTTTATGCCAAGCATTTTTCATCTGATTTATAAAGAGGCACAAACCCATGCTGGCTCTGGTTATATAACTGTGCACAGGCCTTGAGTGTTTCCACTCTTTGTCCATGGATGTAAATTCAATATCTTTAGTTGGCACACTTTAGGACACCATGCATGGGTTTCATTGGATTAATTATTCAAAGTGTGACCCCTTCACAATCTGTGAGAAACTTCAATGTAATGGCTAAACTCTGATGACTGCAATACACCATTTACTGGGCTTGCTTGGAGGTTTTGGCCAATTCCAAGAGCCACAGTCAGGAATTTGAGTTCCTGTGCACTCAGCAGAAAGAGATAGGACAATTCTAATTCCACTCTGCTCTTTCTGAGGGCAATTCTGAAGCCCTGTGTGAGATTGACTAAAGCACTAGTGTAGCCTGCTGCAGTAGTACTTGTCAGTTTGTTTTATAGATTTCTTGTGAAATAATATTGACTTTCTCAAGAACTGCTCTTTGAAACAGAAGGTATTCATTAGCTTTTTGTTTCATATAAATCCTTTACTTTAGATGTTGAGTTTCTGAAGACAGATTCAGCCATGAATGTCAGCTAACTCAAAGAATTTTCAGATGTTTGTTCAAGGAGCACTTGTACACCTAGCTTCTTTAGATCCTCTGGAAAATTTAAACTTGCCTCTAGCTATCTTGCTGAAATTAGGCCTAGTAAAGGCTGTTGCAGCCCAGAATGTGCCAAGTCCCATAATTCTTACATAAGGGGAAGGCTCCATTGGTTACTGCCTGATGACTTTTTTTCAAAGTCATTACTTTTCAGCCACAGCTGTCTGAAGATGAAGTCATAGAAGTGTGTATAATCCTGGGCACACTTAGGCTCAGGAGCATCTGAGCTTGGCTACATTTCATCATCATCAGCAGTAGCTATTTGTATCCCTAACTAGAAGTGGCTAAAACACCAAGTTTTGAGTTGCCAGTTTGAAAATTGTGTTTTATTGATATTTCTATTCTTTTTTGCTATCCTTGTGATCTAATGTTCATGGTTATTAATGTGAGCAAGGGAAAGGAGTAGTGAATGGGCACTTTTTTTCTGGAAAACATTTGGAGCTATTGAAGTTACTAATTTGTCTTCCCTTGTCTTTTTTCTAGATATTGTAAATTGTGACTTGAAGTCTACACTGAGAGTACTGTACAATCTGTTTTCCAAATACAGGAATGTGGAGTGAAGAATTGATTTGAGTCACAAAGGAGTGTTCACAAAGAAAACATCCTAACTAGCATATCTTTCATCAGTGTTCCTCTGCATCTCTATCCTAAAAGGAACAAAACCATTTACCTGAAGAATTTTTGGTTATTGATTGATTATTCTGGCACTACTATTTTCACAGTAGATTTAAAACTAATATAACTCATAGGGAAAAAAGGGTTTGGGGGAAGGTATATGGGTATATTCTGGGAAAATTCATGTCTTGGTTGTCTTCACATTGTTTTTAATAGGTGAGGCAACAATGAAAAAAATTTAGTAAGTTTAATTCAAATCAGCCTTTGGAGCCAATCATAGTAATATTCTGTACTGAGTGCTTAATTATTTTATATATATATATATATATCTTTTTGTAATCTGGGAAGGGGAAGAGTATTTTCTATCCATGATAAGACAGTTCCATTCTAATTGTGAGGAATGTGCATGGGGAGAAACAGTTAAATACACTTGTTCACATGACAGCTAAGAAGAAGAAACTTAACCTGCTGAATATATAGTTCCAGTGCTATTATTAGGCTTTCATTTTATGGGTACAAACTGAAGTGGCTACTCATTCCTTCAGGCTTACTATGACGTGATATTCTGCTTCAATATGTGCTACTGAGCACTCCACAGACCCACACTTCGCAGCTTGTCACCTGTTTTTGTTCAAGGAAGAGATCTTTTTTGCAAAGAACACTTTTCAGGAAGACACACCTGTGTAATACAGCTTTTCTATAATATTAGTATTATTACATAATTTTAGAAAGTAGAAGAATGGCTTGTTTTTATTTTAGCAGTTTAATCAGAGGATTATCAGATTGCAAGTTTAGATTGATCGCTAAATAGAATTTAGAATTGTCCCTTTGGTTGATTTTATGATGAATGGATGTTGCTGCATAATCTTCAACACAAAAAAATGAGATTCATTTTCTAGAAATGGCCAAAACTATTTCCATCTGCAAAGATTCCATTAGAGTGTAAAGTTCTTTGGTGATTTTACATGGCTACAAAGATTTTTTTTTTTAATTTAATTACCACCGAGATGTTATCTGTTGGGTTTTAGCTTTAACAAAGACACAAAAGGGAAATGGGAGTTGATTCTTCCCTTAGACTGGTACCAAGCACCAGTTATGCTTCCAGAGGAAGCTGGTAGAGGCTGCCTGGATCACTTCTGAAACAAAGCGTTCCATTGCAACCACAAATTCTCGAGATCCTGGTTTACACAGTCAGGAAAGAAATTCCTCAGGCTGAAATTCCTTGATAACTCTTCAGAAATCTTGGGACTGCTTAGTGCAGGAAGGAGACTTGTTAACAGCCATCCAGTTGCAGCAGAACTGGCTTAGGTCAAAGGAAAAGCCATCTGTCAGTTCTTGAATCGTCATCAGGAGAAAGGCAGAGCTGGCAAGGACACTCAGAAACAGCTGGATGTTACTCATGATGTAAAGCATTACATAGTTTTCCATTTTCCAGGGCTTTTTTGTTTTTTGTTTTTTGTTTATGTAGAGCTTTTCAGTATAACATTAGCACAGAGGGAACTCCAGCAATTATTTCCTGTCTTTGCTAAACACCAGCTGATGTTTAGTAATAAGGTGATACTGACTTCTGCTGGGGGGGCTACGAAAGTATTTTCCTGAGAAATAATATGAACTTTTTCAAGGGAAAGTCAGTATTCAGTTCAAAGGACAATACCTGGATGTTGTCTGATCTCAGAAATTATCTGATTGTAATAAGCACTCTAAATATCTTTATTAAAATATTTTCTTACCTGTGTGTTTTAACCGAGTTTCTGAAATTAGAGGTACAGGAAACAGCAGTTATTTCCCCTTTACAGGGAGAAATAGCTGGACATTTTGACCTCAATGAAAATGAGCATTTTCATTATATCTTTAGTATCTGAGAAGCTAAACAATAGGAATTAACCAAATATTTTTTGAGCAAACTGAGACAGAACTTCTCATGTATATATTAGCAGCAATTTCAGCTTATTTTAATGTTTAACATGCAAGTTTTTCATTTGCACACCTAGAGGTAATTGTAATAGCTAATTAAAAAATGAATTATGTTTTTTCTGCAGACCATGCTCAGCTGTAACACTTTTACATTTCAACAGTGCTGAAAGATTTTGACAGCCTTTGTTTTCAGGAGTGCACTTTCTTTAAAGAGGAGATTTATATGGGTAAAGTGAACAGTGAAACTGTTTTCTTTGCCAGGACTTGCAAATAAGTATTTCTTGTGCTATATTGGTATAACATTATTGGAGATTTATCTGTCAGACTCCATTTCCATCCTTATAAAACATAAAGCTGAGACAGAATTATTAAATCCTCATGCTGAAATGCAATAATGCAGAACCGTAGAAGCATTTAAACAATATCCAACCTTTCCACAATTATCTATCCTATGGTAAGAATTTATGTAAATTAAAATCTGATATATAAACAACAGTGTCCTACGTAAATATAGATCCATGTGATAGTTTTAACACACACAAATAGTATATGCTGCCATGTAGGAGTGGGTCACTGCTTATATTTTTGACAGTGTAGATTTAAATAGCTATCAGATAAATAATCTAATATAGAGATTATATCTAATATTTATTGCTTTGATTCAGAATATAAGAGAAATATAGAATACTACTGTAGACAGCTTGCTTTTCAGCAGTTGGTGTAGGCCAGTCCTTTCCTTCAGGGAAGGGAAAATTTATCTGGGCCAAATTCTGCCCCACCTGTGTTTCTTTTATTCTTGGTACATAGCAGTGCACCCTGACATGCTGCTGAAAGAAGAATTCTCCTCGCTGTTTATATCAAGGTAGAAGCTGTTTAAATTTTAGTCAATCCCAGGTTTATTTATAATTGCTTAAAATAATTAAGTAGACCCAAATGGATGGATTTAGCTCCATGAGCAGCCACCTGGAGAGGCCAGTTCCTCTGGTGGTCCCAGAGGGAGCCTGTGGTCTCAAGGCTGCTGTCTCAGCACTCTGGATCCTAAAGCCAGGTCGGGTAAATCCAAGGCCCTGCCTGAGGATCTCCTGGTGGTATTGGGATGCCACCCCCCAGACCAATGTGCCTGTCTGTTGTGCTGTGGCACACAAAGGCCCACAGGCAGCTGAGCCCACCAAAAAGTGGCCAATTCTTGGCCTGCCTCGAGTAGCAAACAAGCAGTAAACATTGCTGCTGCTGGGGCATTGTGAAACCACCACAGTCCTTTGACTTCTGATTCATCCATTGCATCCAGCAGTATGGTATCTAGGTTTCTTCTGTGGCTGGAGATGGGCATCCTTTCCCTCTTGATGGATCCTGGCATGCTCTTTCAACCACACAAAACTTATTGTTTGTTTGGTTGTTTTTTTTTTAAAGAGGAGCTACAGATTTTTCATAGTGTGTCAGCAAGGTGTTGTCAAAATGCTTACCTAAAATCCTAATATCTTGAGGTCAGCTCCTTTCAATTTCTTTCTCAGCTGACTGGCTGTTATTTGCCATAAAGAACAAGTCCTGTGAAAAGGAACCTTTGCATAATTTTACCCAAGGCACACTCATAAAGCCCAGAATTGGATTGCTCTGTATTTCTGATGGGGTCCAGATGAGCCAAGTTGCCAATTAAATGCACTGACTGCAGAATATGCAGTTCTTTACATTTCCTAATCAGGAGTAGCTCCATGTTACAGAGGGTAGCAGCCCTTGCAGCTCCATAGCTCAGGAATCCAAGTGGACCAGCAGGAGCTGGGTAAGGTCCTAATCTACTGCAGTGAATTGTGGACCAAGTGGCAGGAAATCACCTGAGCCTCTGTCTTACAGAGCGTTGCAGTGCTGGGGAATGGTTGCATTCAAGCAGACCGTGATGATTGGGGTACTTGGTTGGCTTTTGTTCATACTTTTCATTCTGGAAGTACTGTTTTGAATTGATGTTTCAGATTATTTTAGCAGACACCTCACTGCAAGCCACAGTGTTGTAAAGCAGAATGGCTTTTAGAAGTTTATTTCATTAGATAAAGTTATATGTGATATTTAGTATACTAGATGCCAGCCTTAGGCGTAGTTTTTGTTATTCTTGTCTTCCCCTTAAAACAACCTTCATTAATGGCCAAGCATCCAAAGAGAAAACAGTGCCTTGAAGACCTCTTGCAAGATTTTTACACTGTTACCTGTAGTAGACTTCTGTCGTTTTATTGTAAGAATTACTGTGGGCTTTCTCTTTACAGTCGAAGTACAATTACAGACTGAAGAAATCCTTTGTAAAAAGTTACAATTAGCTTGCATGAAGATATTTTATTTTGATTTGTCACATGAAAAATTGAGATAGTATCACCAAAATTTTAAAATTCGGCATACCTCAGTACCCACAGATTTTCCAAAGAGGTTTTGAGTCGTTCAACATTTACAAGGGCTAATTTTATGTATTCTGAAAATATTTTGTGTGAAATTGTTTCTGCAAGAACGAGATTTTCTTTTCTGTCTAACAATAATACCATGCACTCTTCAACAATAATAGACTCATTGAAACATTTGGTCCTCAATTTCAATATCAAACTAACTGAGAAAAAAGAATATTTTCAAAATTTGCTAAACAAGTATCCAAAAATAATTATTGGTTTAAGTTAAGCTGCATTGCCTTCAACTGCAGAGTTAGTAGTTTTCAGAGAATATATGTACTCTGTAAGTAAAAGACACACTCTTGCTGTTTTTTTTTTTCCTGTGCTTTTCCTGAAACCTTTTGTTATGATCCACAATAAAATTTGCACCTGAAAATCAACACTGCATGTTGTTGTTGGGTCAAAGGATGAGTTTCTGACAAAAAATTAGGGAAGCTGTGTTTTTTGTGTTCTCGAAACTTCCAGACCTCTCCATGCACCCAACCCTTTTCCAGTAACCCCTTTGTGGGTGTGCAAGGTGTTTATTATTATATTCTGTGGGGGCTGGTGACAGCTGAACGTTGCTGGGGTTGGCAAAAGCAGTCATGTAAACATATGTTTGAAATGATTAACAGCAGCAGGTCAGGGAAATGCTGTCTTCGACTCAAAATAGCAAAGAACACCTTTACTTTTAACTTTGTGGTGCTGAGCACTTCAGTGGGGATATCCCAGCTGGATATAATGCAATTCTCTGCAGAGCAATTTTGTTAATTTTGAATCTAACAAAATGTTAGCAAAACATTGAAATTATGTTGTCCGTGTCAGAAAATAATTGCATTTAGGAAGATTTTGAGATCTGTTTTTTTATAAACTTGTTTTTGTTGCGACCCTTCAGTGCAGGAGCTTCAATGCAGAGCTTGGAACCAGTCCAAAATGTAGGCATCTAAAGTGCTCCAGATCGACATTTATAGCCACTGAATTACTGGCTGGAATCCAGAAGCAGGTGTTTGATCTTTAGGTCTGCTTGTAAAGCTGAAACCACCAAGCAGAGCTGCCTAATCAACAGGGAACCCTAAAGACAGGGTGAGTTTTAATGCCAGTCTTCAATCCCAGGGCTGGAGGGAAGCAATTCTGCATGCTTAGGATCCACGTTCTTAACCCCCACCACAGGCACTTGGAGCTTTTGTCCTGATTTTTGTGGTTTTTGTCCTGAAGAACAAGTAGACTTGCTCTTCTGCAAACATTGCAGTACAACACAAAGGTCACGGTCTGGCTACCTCAATCTTTGCATTGCTGTTCATGCAGAACATGGCTGTTCTGCAGCCATGGGAGTCATTCCTCCATCTTTTTAGAATCCTGCAGTATGAAATGAAGGTGAAATGGTGTTGTTACTATTGTTGGAGGGGCACTGTTGATGTCTAAGCTGAAGGGAGTGTGCAGAGTAACTCCACATTAACTGAGACAGAAGGAGAGCAGAAGAGGGAGCACAGCTGGTGATTAAGCTGTTGGAAAGGTGGAAAAGGATTTGGGGGAAGAACCTGTCTTCTGGGCCTCCTCTAAGGCCTGCTCCTGTATTTCAGTCAATCATAAGTTGTTAAAATTCCCAAACATATTTTGAAGAGAAAACAGACTGGCCTCTGTCTTGCCTCTGTTTCACTGCAAAGTTCCTGCTGAGCTTCTACTTTCTCTCCTCTCTGCCAGGACTCTGCATAACACATATGTAATGGTACCCTGAATGCATGAATGGTGATGCTGTGATAAAGTGCTTGTCTTGAAAGGCTCACAGTCCTGCAGGAGTGCAGGAGGAGAAGAGCTGTGCACTTCTCTAGCTCATGATAGGAACGATAGGTGTGGATTAGGGACCCAGTGCCCCTTTCTGGACCTTTCTGCCTTTAAGCTGTGGTGTAAAACAAGGAGCTAAAGAGTGAGCAGTGAGGCTGGTGTGGGTGCCAGTCCCCAGGGGCAAGGGGCCAGAGGAGGTAGGAAGGATGTTAGCTTAGGAGATTTCCACATTTCTGTGGTGGAGATGTGGGTGCTCAGCGCTGGACCACTGAGGTGAGTAAATGTGTGGATTTCCCAGGTGTCTGGAGGAGGAATCCTTCCCCTTGAAGTTCTGCAGGGCCATCATCCTGTTGCCAGCATTACAAGCTGCTTGCATGAGACTTTCCTCTCTGTGACAGTAACTTAGACACTTCCATGTGCATATTGTTACAATAATAGAGCTTTGAAGGCGTCAGTCCTGCATTTCTGAGCCTTCTGTACCTCCAGATCTTTCTGAACTGTTTGTTACAGCACTTGAATAGACAGAAAGGACATCATTAGAGCAGGTCTGTGTCTCAATGGCATAAAAACCTTGTACATCTTCTGTCTGAAACCAGCACTCACTCTAAACAGTCATAACCTCCAGCTTATTTTTTTTCTGTTATCAGGACAAATTAACCCATTAGCTGCACAGACTCTATTGTGAGTCAGAGGTATGTGACTCATGTGAATAGAACCCATTTCTATTCTGGTTTTAATTAACTTGGCCTCCACCCAAATCCTCCTTAGAAAGGAAAGATACTAGATTAGCTGAAGTGTGTGACACATTTTTATGGTTTGTGCTAAACTTACATGTGTATTTTTATGAGATAATGCTACAAAAAAAAAGATTCCTATGAATGCATTAGCCTGAAAGGTAAGTGACAAGACTGCTGTATTTGACAGACTGTTAAAATCTTGTAATTAATCTGGTTGGATAGTTTGCCTTGCAAACTATAAGAACAAAAAAAAAAAAAAAGAAAAAAAAAAAAAGAAAAAAAATTCAGAATTCTAGTACACTGGGAAAAATTTCCAATCTTGATTCAGATAAATAGAAAATGATTTTGTGGTGGTTAGAATTTCAATAGAAGTACAGTCTTAAGGTGGCACTTCCCATTGTGATTTTCAAAATTTTGCTGCCTGAGATTTTTTCCTTTCTTTCTTTCTTTTTTAAGATAGAATGTAAAGATTTGGTCAGTATCCTTATCAGTATTCCGAATTGGATCATTGTGCCTTCTCTTTATAATTCAATATTAAAAATCAAATAAACTCCTGAAATTTAAATTACAGGGAGAGTAGTCTGAGCCACCACTTAGAGAAATATCGAAACAGAAGTGATACTAATTATACTTACACAAGTTCAGAAGGATCAAAATAAAAACAAGGAAACAAAAACACCCCTCTCTAATCCTGACAGAAATCAAAACGTGAATCTCACTTATCACTAAACTTTCCTCGTGGCACTTTAGGGATTCTGAATGCAAATGGGAAGCAGGCACTCCGAGATTGTGGTGGGGTGGGATGGCTCTACCGAGTATCTAAAGAAACAAGCACAGAATAAAAGCAAAGAGGCTGAAGGGAAAAGAGAGAGGAGTCTATCTTTCTGTGATCACTTTATAGTTTGCAGCATGCCCATATAACATGAGAAGGATGGGCCAGCTGGGCATAAACTATCCCAGACTGATAAATTAATCAGGAGTGGGCTCTGTGTGCCACCAGCTGTCTGGTGACTAATGTTAGGTTTCTGCTCTGGCAGGGCCCAGGTTACCTGGAGGATGAAGAGGAGAGCTGGAGGGAAAAGGTCAGGTTTTAAAGGAGGCTTAGTTTGAGGAGCTCTGAAATGAAAACTTGCATGTGGACCACTACTTCCCAGACTCTGCAGTCCCACAGTTCAATTCCAGTGTCTTAGAGTGCTTAATGGAAATCTGCCCTCAGCTCTGCCTGCTGCCCAATTAGTCCTGATAAAGCCCTAACTCACCTTCTCGTTGCCTAAGTGGTGACATTAAGCCTTTCATCAAGGCAAGGAAATTAAAGGCACGTAGCAGACTCGGCTTCATTTAGCCAGAGCTTCATGTCCAGACCCAGAGATTTTTCTGCCTTGGAGGAAACAACTGTCCTCCCATGCCAGACAAGGTAGTGTGGCAGTGAATTGTTACATTCTGCACTTCCCAATCACTGTAGAAAGTTACCCAGGTGCTAGGAGGCAGAGTTAGGGCACAGATTTATCCAGATATTGTAAACAGTTATGCTGCATTGCAGGGACCTGTGTGTTCCTCAGCTGGAAGTTTTGAGCATTAACTTCTGAAATTCCATTGCTGATAACTGGATTTTGCTTTTCATTTTTCCTTTGCTACAGTGGATTTCTTATGCCATCATTGGTTGAGGTTGGATATACCAAACCTTTCTAGATTCCTTTTTTATGCTTGTAGCAATGTCCCTCTATTGGACAGAGCTCCTTTATATAATCTATAAAACATTGTAGATCTACATCAGGGTGCAGAGAATGATGTGATGGTTTGACAGTAATGGGCAAATTTCTCAGAGGCACCTCTCCCTCCTTTGGGGATATTTGTACAAGGAAATCTGCATCAAACCTCAGGATGTTCCTGTTACCATGCGTGCTCAGAAATGGAAAAGATCCAGGGCTCTCCTTCACTTTGTACTTAAGGAATGTTTAGTTGTGCCACTAGAAGGGGGAAAAAGCATTTGCACCCTGATGTGAGAAAGAGGATGGATCTCGCTGGGCACAACAGTCCCAGCACCTTCATTAAAATATTTCTCAGCAAACCTATAATTTGCCTTCTGAGCACTTAGAGGAATTTAAGCTGAACTATCTTGTGCTGCTGGGTTTTCAATACTTTAACCCCAGAAGTCTTGTGATCCTCTGTTCTCTCCTCTAGTGTGACACAACCTCACCAGAAATTTTGGTGTCAAGACTATTAACTTCTACTGCTTCTTAGACTTCTTTCCCAAAGGCTCAGTTACCCAGGCAGACCTCTGGGATGGGGAATGAAACACCAACAGAAAACTGTTCTCTCAAGCCAGACAAAATTTTCTACTAGGTGAATTCCCCCAATTAAAAATCAGAAGATTTGTTTCAAGGAATCAAGGCACACCTGTTATTTAAACACATTTTCTCTTTTATTACTGACTTATTAAAACTCACCATTCTGTATTAATCAGCATTTCTTAATTAACATAAAATTCCCAGGGTTTGGTACAATTCCACCACCCACAATCCAGTTCTATGCTGTTCATTTCTATTTAGACTACATATTGCTAGAGCATGTGGGATTATATTGCATGCTGCAATTATTTTCAGGGAGGACTGTGACACTTGGCCTTGATCTTGGCTTTCTCTAGTACAGAGCTCTGTAAGTATTCTATATTTATTTATAACTTGCTAAGGGGAACAACAGAGGCTGCCTGACACTGCACTCTCTTCTTCTTTAGATTGTAATTCTCGGATAGATCTCTCAGGAATTACAGGGAGGAGAGCTTTGCCATTTGGAGAAAAGGTCCTACAATTTAATCAGAACACAATTTTAGCCAACTAGCTAGTTCAATCAGCCAGTCCAATTATGGTGTGGGTTGAGCAAGACTCTGTGCTCAGGGTTCCCTGGAGTTGTTTGTAGTTATGAAATCAAAATAAGAAATGAGGTCAGTTATACTCTATTGACTCCTAGTCCTGCAGCTTTCAGACTGTACAGCAGCACGACTTTGCCTAAATTTGTGTTGGGCATCTCACTGCTCTGGCTGGGCTTTGCCACTGGTTGAAAGCTAAACTGGGAGTGCTCATTCCAAGTGGCAAGTTACAAATGTGCTTGTCCCTGGGCTGGCACACATGGACAGAAACCACATGGACTTGTCTCTTTTAACCCTCGCAGCGCTGCAGGTGAGTGCTCTCAGTCCCATGCTAGAAGAGCTGCAGCAGCTGTCCCATCACCATCTAAGAGCCACAGGTACTTTCCTGGGTGCCACTGGTCATTTCCTGACTGGCTGACTCTCCTCAGATCCTATATGAGCCTTTGTACCAAGTTTTCCTAACTGCTGTAACCCTTCAAAAATTCCCAGCTCCCCAACCCTCCTTCATCTGTTGGTTCTTTACCACCTACCTCATTTTCTAGCTGTCCCTTCTCCCTGGTTAACGCAGCTACTGAACTCAACATCCAAACAATCAAAACCATGCAGCTGATCATGCCCTTGTTTCACCAAACCCCCATTCTTTCCAAACTGTTCTTAAACACCGTGCCATTCCTCTTTCTTTTCTCCACGCCACATGAAAGTCCCTGAATGGTTTCTTCATCTGGCTGCATGTAACAGCTGATAGAACTTCTTATTTCTATCATCAGCCTCTCATGTTCTATGGACACACTCAGGACAATCTCTCACTCATCCTCCTGCTATAATTTTACAGGTAGGATTGAAAGAACTGTATCAATCCCTTCTTGCCACAGCCCAGCACATCCTGCAACATAATTTGCAATACCTTCTTCTTTTCTCTTAAGGAATGTTTTAAGAAAAATATCCAAATTCTGAGCCAGCAAACAGGATGTGGGCATTGCTTCATTCATGGCTGGTCAAATACGTGTCTGCTCTCACAGACTGAAGTTTAGTGCCTGCACACCATGAAGAGTGTGGCTCCATGTCTCTGCCCATTACACTGCAGAGCAATATTAAATCCAAAATGTGCTGGGAGAACCTCAAAAGAGCCTGAGCTTGGATATCTCCCAAGTGTTTTGGTGTCTTGTGTGCACTTACAGAAGGCAGAAGAGAAAACAGATCCATAGAAGTGCTGTTGTTCATCCCTATCCCTTTAATTCTCTGTTCCTGTCCATTTAAATGTAGTTTTAATTCATTCTTTACTCTTCACCTCTCCATTGCTGATGCACATTTCTTTGTGCTCACTGCCACGGATTCACATGGTTGAAAACAGTCCCCTTGTTAAAAAGTGAACGTGAGATTTGAGGAAGTAACTGTATTTCTTATAAGTTAGTTAAAAAAAAAAACCCAAAAAATCAAACCCTGTGGAGTCTACATATATGAAGGTAATGGAAGTTAGGAAATTAAGATGTTACACTTCTCACTTGAAGTTGAGTTGCATTTGTGTCTATGTGATACTGTTGGTTGGGTTTTAAGCCCACAAAAACTGAGTGATAAAACTTAACTTCTTTCCTAACAATGTCATATGCACCTGAGGACAGCTTTATCCACAGATCCCCCTCTGAAGTTTCCCATTTTATGAAATAAAAGTTGTGTATTTGCATGTCTAGAATAAATTCCCCTGCTCTGCAGAAGATGAAGCTCCTTTAAATGGCTTTCCTCCTCTTTTGCAAGTCATGTGTGCTTTGAAAGCTTTGCAGGCTTTCCAAGACCCTTCCTCCTTACTGCAAAGCCAGCAATTGTCTTTTCTCAACACCACTGGGCATGGGCCAGGCCAGACTTCTGGAAAAAAGAAATTATATCTTCTGTTAAATTATCCTCTGAAATAAGTAGATTATATGGTATGATTTGAATTATTCAAAGAAGTCAAAGATATTTGTATAATATTCAAAGATATTTGTGTAATGTAATGAAATAAAATTGTATCTAAACATGTACTTTGCTAAGTTTCAGTTAGATCTTAACGTTGGAGAGTGATTTGGCATCTAGGATAGCATGAGAATTAATTCCAGAAACAAGATGTAATCAGTTCACCTTTCTTGGCACTGTATCTTGCTAAATGTAAAAAAACCTCTTTTCATTTACTCTATAATTATCCTTGTGTATTCTTGAATGAAAGCATAGCAAAGATCACATTTCTGGCACATTTGGGAGCAAAACAGTTAAATTACTAACAAATAATGTTTTGTAGTTTGTATGAGAGCCAAGAAGATTAATGAAATGTTCATGAGAGAGTCTGGCAAGTGGCCACATTCCTATGGGAACATTGCTGTAGTGAGGTTTAACGGAGCATGAGGGACATTAAGAAACAAATGTGTGGGAGTTTTAGGGTGAACTGTAAATGATAAGAATCTAGTAAAACTAGATAGTGTGTGTTTTGCCTTTAAGGCTTTCCAGTGTGCCTGTGTAACATTTCTCATCCTTATCTGAAGGCTGTGAGGAAGATGAGCAAAGTGCACCCTCCTTGGGTTTTTTAAGAGCAGCTGTCAAACACTTGAGCTCTGCTGACTTCTTTGAATGTTGCAGCAGATGTAAAGTCATTAAACAAATGGCTACAAGAAATAAGTCTTCCAGCCTGACTAGAGTTTTTGTATAGAAGCTCCTCAATTTGCTGCTTAATCTGCCAGCCTTCCCAAAACTTCCATACGCTTTGAATGGCAAAAAGCAGCGTTAATTTCAATCTTTTAGACAAGCCAAGGAGAAGCTGCATTATGCAGTGTTATTTCTATTTCTGCTGTTCCACCACCTCCCCTGTCATAGCAGTTGTCTCTGAGATACATCCTCATCGACCCTGGGTATCCACTAACATGCTGTATTTCTGTTAAGGTATTTAATTTACTTTTAATCAAAGATAAGAAAACAAGCTAAGTTCCCCATGTTTCAGAAAAAAATCCCCTCTCTTCAGTAGATTGCTAACAGCAATCAAACACTTCTCTTTATCGTACCAAAAGATAAGAAAAATGGAAAGGTATTGATTTCCCTGGGAGCTGGGCAGGCACTGAGACGTGTGTGGACTCCAACAATACACTTCCTAGAGGTTTTCCAAATGAGCTAAAATAATCTTCAGCGATCATCACGGGCAGCTTTAAAGTGAAGAAAACCTGTGTCCTTACTTACCTTTCCACTAGATGGCAATGGTACATGGTAGTTACGTGTACTTTAGGAGAAGAAACCTTTAAAAACCGAACATTTTATTAGAGGTCTGAATATCTCTTTAAATGAGGGCAGTTGGGCTGTTAACATATGCGGGAACTCAGCTGTCTCAGCACTCCCTGTCTCGAGCAGTTAAACTAATTCTCTTTTTTGCGTAACAAATGCAATATCCAGATTTAGAAGTAACGGATGTGGATAATAAACCTATTCAAAAGCAAACAGAGAGCTGTGGTGACGAGGCTGTCTAACACGCCAAGGTTTGTGTTAAGTTCCTACTTCCTCACTAAATGAGGCACCTTTTTTTGGTATTAAAATCAACAGCCAAAACAGTTCTTGAAGTCATTGCATTCACTTCAGAAGAGTTGTGTTAGGGATGTATGTGGATAAGGGATTTTGTATTGCAAAATTAGAAGTGCACGCTACTGTGTGAGGAGAAGAAAAGACTAAATACTGTGGTGAGTCAGAACAGCATCCAAAGTGGGACTCCTTTGCAAAAGCTGCCCCCAAAGCCATTTGGAAGCATAACATCTTAAAGGAGGTGATGTTGGTGGAGGAGGGTGAGAGGGAAAAGAGAGGCACCAAAAAAACACCCTTTTTTTAATGTGCCCAAATTTCTGAAGAAATGCAATGGCCATTGGGACAGATGGGATGTCTGAACTGGTGACTTGGCATCTGGAGACCATTTGAGGCCTGCCTGTAATTCAGAACACACCACGGCAGAGCGTGACAGTTTGTTGTGATGCACATTAACCATTTTCCTGTGAAACTGCCCAGAGTGCTCTACCTGACCACAGGACCTGCTTCCCAATGTGGGGATAGAGAACCTGTGCTTATTAAAGTGTTCTGATTTAAGGAAAATCTTTGAGGCAAAATCTTTCACGCATATCAGTGTAGAACATTTGTCCTGTGCTAACCATGTGCTTCAGACTGGAAATTTTTAAATAGATACCACCTACAGAATTTTCAAATTTGTTTCATGACAAGACAAGATCAAATTCAAAATACAAAAGTTTAACTGCCTCCTAGCCAGAATGTTGTTCCAGCAAGATTAATAACCAAATGTACATTGCTATATAGAGATTTGGGTTTAATTACTGTTTTAACTTCATTTTGTATTAACAATTCGTCATACTACTATTCTTATGTACATCTGTTTCTGGTTGTAGCAAAGAACCAGACAGTTACATTATTATCAGTGAAACATTTTGAAAAGCTTTTGATTGGTTTAGTTACTCTGTTATGACTGCTTATGGCTTCTGAAATGGAGTACATACTGAAGTTTAGGCATTGAACCATGTCTCTAGCAATAAAATTATTTCCTCTCATTATTCTGCCACCGTGTTTCCATCCAGACCATGGCTAATTTACTTGGACTTTTCAGACATGCCCACTTCACTGCCAGTGTGAAGCATTCCCTAATGTCTGCCTTCAAGGCAGAGCCAAGCAGGAGCTTGAAGCAGTAGGACTGTGGTGGTCACTGGTCTAATTCAATCTGAGCTGCTGTCCTACATCCTTGAAGGCCTAGTGCCTGCCAATACAGGTAGGAATTGGCTGCCCAAATACCACTGAAGAACCAGGCTTTTGTTTGTTTACAGCCCTCTAGATTGTTACTTCAGCGTCTTTGGAGGCCAAGGCCTCCTATGAACATCCACATCTTCTAACATTTGACTCCTTGTGAGTTTCTCAGGATGTTCAGCAAAAACCTTGCCCTCTCCTCCTGCTCCAGCCTCACTGCTGTCAGCCTGGTCCATCCACACACAGGGATGCAAACACCCCAGCAGCCTGTGACAAGGGGGTGTTTGTCAGGACAAGGGGCTGCCCCTTCCTCGGTGCAGAGCTCGGCAGAAGCTCCAGAGATGCCAGCTGTGCTTCCCAGCAGCAAACCTGGAGCCATTCACATGATCCACGGCGGGTGTGCAACCAAGCAGGGCCAAACGTGCCAGTTCCCACTGCTGCTGGCTCCTGCAGGGACATCACACACCCTGAGCTGGGGCATTTCCTCCACTGGGCCCTGGTGGATGCTCTTTTGCTTTGTGCTGATGTGTCAGTGAAGGGTTTGCACAGCAGCCTCTTCAGACTCCCTCTGATGTTCTGGGGGAAGGTAAAAGGCTGCACTGCAATCTTTCAGGCTTGGAAGCACTTCACAGATTCCTTGCTGCATGATGTGGTGGTTTTCGTCCTGAGAGAGAAATCTGGACATAGAACCCCTCTCTGGAAGTGTCAGGGAGGCTTGCAGAGTCCCAGAGGTCCTTTTGTGCTTCCCAGAAGTCCTTTTGTGCTTCCCAGAAGCTTCATGCTTACAGCTGTGTTACATCAATCCCTGGAGCTGTTGAAAAATCATGTCTGCAGTTGGTGGACACGGCAACACATGACATTCTGCTACATTTAGGGAAAAAGAGGATTTTTGTACAGCTCAGCTCTAGTTGAGGGGTCTTTGCAAAAGTCCCAAAATACTGTCAGGCAGAATTAATATCGCTAATGCTGTCAAGCTCAGAGACCATTTTTTAGGACATAAGTTCAAGAAAGAGAAACAAGCAGTTAAATCCTATGATCAGGCCCCATTTTGCCAAGTGAAGAGAAATGGATTTCATCACCTGCTGTAATAGACCCAACCCCTCTTGTCAAAGTGGAAGCTCTGGCAGTGCTTTAAGAATGATGCTCCTGCATTCTTTTGGTTCTTCTTTTTTTTTTTTTTGGCATCTATTGACTTCTGCCAGCAAGTGAAAAATGCTCTTTGGCCATGAGGAAGTGGCAATTCCCAACATGTTATCCTGTCATTACCTAGATTGGTGCATATGGCTCTACACACAAAAAAAGACCACTTCTTGTCAGTGTGTTTCTAATGACCAGACATTTAGGCAAAGGAAGAAGTCCTTTTTTCTTCAGAAATTCAGGGTAAAAGTGTGCCACAAAGCGTGGGAATTTTGTTCTAGAATACTTTCCTCTCTCAGGAAAAAAAAAAAAAAAGAAAGAAAAAAAAAAAGAAATTAATGCCTCTTGCAGGATCTGTGTTGTATACTTAATTCTGAGCATCTGTCTGACATCCACAGTTTCCACAGTTAGACCAGAAAGCCAGAGAATAAATTTTAGAGCTACAGCCTTCCAAAGAAGTCAGGAGACCTTCTGTAGCCCTGTGGCTCAAGCAAACATCTGAGGTGGCTGTTTGCAGGGTGGCTGCCCCAGCCCAGCTGGTGGGCAGTGGTGCTGAGGAACAGGAAAAACCCCTTTCTCCTCATGCTGGGGAGTTCATTTCAGCTTTGTCTCATGCTTTTTTTCCTAAAGCCTGTTTTTCTGCCTCGCCCCCTGACAGTTTTACCTATTGGATTACAAAAACACTCCAGCAAATTGACTTTAGGAAATGCAATGGTCAGGTGTTATTCTTGGACCCATGTATAGAACTCTAAACACAGACAGGTATATAAAATAAAATATCACAAATATAAGTCAACATCAAGGATTTTTAAGGTCTGGGTCATTTTTTAGCATAAATGTCGACAACAATCCTGCTTTTGATTTAATGAGAACTGTAGCCTCAGATCCCTGGGTCTGATTTTGTCTTGTCTCAGCCTTATCAGAAGTTATTTCAAGTGTCAGTATCTGAATGTATTGATGGTGTAATACAGAGTGAAAACCCAGCACCACACAAAGTGAGAGTCCTTGTTTGCTTCTTGGACTTCATAGCTGAACAAACTCCAGCACATTCTTTTTATTTACTTTGCGTGACTGTACAAATTCACTGAGTTTAGGGAAAGAAACTTAGTTGAGGAAAGAAATTTGGAGGAATATGATTAATTCTCACAAACAAGGTGTGTCCAGCCACGGCACAGAGAAGAAAGGACATTAAACTGATTCTGCCATCGTGTCTGCTCTTCCCAGCTCATCTTCGTGTCAATTTACTTCCAGAACAGTGGTCACAGGGATATTTCCTTCCCTCAGCTGGTGCATAAGATGAGAATTCACTCGGCTCTCCCTGAAGACTGGTTGGAGGCACGACTCCAGAGGGGGCTATGCTTGGTTAGTCCCCCTTTGTGCTGCTACAGGGGGACTGCAGCCCCAGCACTGGCTCCACGAGGCTCTGGTGTCACAGATCTGCCTGTCACTGCTCTTGGGCAAGAGCCCACTGCTTGTTAATCCCCACTGTGAAGAAGAGGTGAGTGATACATCTACAGCTAAGGTTTCCCAAAGTAATCTTTACTAATTAGTCAAGAAAATGAGTAAGAAATATGTTCTTTTCCACAGAAGGCTCTAATCCCACTTGACTGAGCAGTATTAAGCAATCCTATCAAAGAGAATGTATTTTTGAAGCAGTCCTTGGGGCAAAATTAGACCTTCAAGAATCAAAAATAATGAGAGTTGTAAGGGGGAGAGGCTTTTTTATTTTTAGTACCAATATTAAAGAAGAGCCTTTGCTTCTGAGTCAAGTTCCCATGCTTTTTCATTATGTTCTTTGGCTGAAGTGGTCTTTAGATAACAAATGTGTCAAGCTGTTCTGTCTCACTAAGTTAGAATTAGGTTATGTCTGTGCAGAAGAAAGTTTTGGAATAGCTGCAAAAACAATTACAACGCTGCTTGATTCACTGATGATGTTAATTGTAAATCCATATTAATCTAGGGCTGGGCAGGAGCTGCCAGAAAGATTCATTTTCCATGTAGCATGACAGATGCTTGTCTCCTTTTCCTTTTTTCTGGTGCCTTAGACCTTGGATATCTCCAGTATTTTCTGAAAGCATAAACAGTAGCCTGAAGCAAAGTTGCAGTTGATAGGAAGGTTGCAATAGCCTATATAAATCTCCTTACATGACTTCAGCTCTCATAAAAGCAGCTCATAATATTTTAATCATAATCTGGAAGTACTTGAATACTAACACATAGGAAGTACTGTACCAACAGCCAGTTTCTTACTTAGGAAACTTTAAGATGAATATTTCTCTTTTTTTTTTTTTTGATGTGATTCTTAATAAGGAACAGATAAAAATGGAAGATATTTTTTTTTTTTCAACTCCACTTTAAAACCAAGGTAGAAAGTTGCTCTTTCCAGTCAGATGCCACGTCTCTTTCTGTTTGCAAGAGTTTTCAAACTCTGTGTGTGCTGCTGAGCTATGGCAGCCTATTTCTGTGGGAATTATTTCTGTTTGGAGCTGTTTTTGCAAAAGCTTGTCGATGCTTGTGTTTTACTGTGCAACTGTTAAAAGCTGCTTGGATTTTGACAAGCTGTTCTAGGGCTAAGGGGAGCATGAAAAAATGCAGCTTACTGGTTGGTTTTATCTACTGCAGATAGATGGGCTGGCAGGTTGTCATGTGGGAATACCCATTTCTGAGCAAACTTGGAGATCCAGAGGCAGGGTGTGGGTGCCAGGAGCTGTAACTTTGGTGTGGGCTCCTGGTGTCACCTCTGTGTGGCCACACCACCAGGGGCTGAGCCAGAGGTGAGCTCTGCAGCTGCCTGACTGAATGGGGGGAGTGGGAGTGATGGACCACAATCCCACATATCCCTGCTTCCAGGAGAGCCACTGAGATAGGAACTGCTGCTGGCAGATTGCAGCGGGGTGGAGAAACAAAGTGTAAAGCCCTGTGTCTCCGGGAAAGCCCACGTGAAAAATTCAATCAATTTTGGTATATTGCTGAAAAATTAGCAGTTCCGTGGTTGTGAGACACGTGAAGGTACTGATCAATGTGAATGGGGCAGTTTATAGTCACAAGGATCTTATTAGGCTCTCTGCAAACTCAGGGAGATCTTGCTGTTCCAAAATATGTTTGAATCACATTTTCTCCCCAGGCATAAGAGCTAAAAAGTTGGGGGAGGGGAGGGAAGTGGTTAATGAATAGCAAAGATGGGTGCAAATTTATGTCACAGAAGTTGAATAGAGATCACAGATCTTCCAGGCCCTTCTGTGGCTGGCACAGACAAAGGAACCACTAAATTGTTCCTGTGACAGAGACTGCACAGCCCGTGAAAGGGTCCTATTAAGTGTGCTTTTACCCAGAACATTTAGGACTGTAATTGCTGATGCAAGCTACTTGGCACAGCAACTGACAGTTCATTCATAACCTGGTGGTTTCTCCGTTAAAAACTTGCCCCCTAATTAGTTCCTGTGAAGGTACTTTATGGAATCATAAAGCCATATTCTTGTGACTTCTCCAGTATCACATCTGACCCGGGCTAGCCACAAAGGACTGGAATTCACCAGTCTGCTGAGCTGGAGCTGGAAGCTGTCTGGGGATGGCAGAAGAAGAAGTCAACTGCTCTGTGCTCTTTCCAGTCCTAAAATTAAAGGCTGGGCCAGGAGCAGCATCAGCCAGGGCAGTCAGCCCCCTCCAGCACCCGGGTGGTTGGTGGGGAAGTGGAATGCATCCCTGCAATGCAACATGGTGTGAAGGCCATTCATTATGGTGATGCTGTGTCCTCTGTGGTTCCCCACACTCAGGTGAGAGCTGCACCTGTCAGTCCAAGGATCTGACCAGGATTTATTTTGGTGGCTTATGATTCCCTCCAGTTCTTATTAAGGAAGTCAAATATATTTTCTGCAGCTAATCTAAGGATAAACTGGCTTTCCTTTTCTGCTGTGCTTCCTCAACCCTCTTTTTAATATTCAAAGATAATAATGGACTGTCTCTACCGTTCCCTTGCTTTTGTTTTGGGTTGTTTAAATGAATTTCCAAGTCTTTGACCTTCTGCATCAGCAGCACCATCTGCTTGAGAGTGACATTTTCTTCATCTTGGCAACCAAAGACCTGGAGTTACAGCTCTTTGCACTTCTTTTTACCATGCAGCAAAAAGACCCTTTTGAAACCAAAAAAAACCCAAACACTTTTTACTTCTGTTGTTTCATGCTTTGTTGTTTTTGCTTTTACTTTGTTGTTTCATGCTTACCTGTGCAAGGTTTTCCAGTGCAATCACCCAGTGCCAACTCACCTTTGAGAACAAACTCAGAGCTGACTGTTGTCTGCACTGCAACAGCTTCAGCAGGATATTGTCCTACAGGGGCTGCACAATGCTGGGATTAATTTAACACTGCTCTTAACTCATGTATTTTGCAAGGGCTTTTTTCTTTCCCTAGATTTAGGGGCCTGAACTCCAAATCCAGCTGGGTCTGAAGTTCTCTAAAGGGTCATCTCTGCCCCACCAAGATGGTAGGAGAAGTTTATGAAGCTTGGGTGAGTAAATGGTTACTAAAGGTCTCTCATCTCTCTAAAATGTATCCAAGTGTCAACACAAACCTGGAAATCCTTTTGCCAGGTCTTTTTTTTTAATCTCAGTCACAAGCTTGCAGGAAATGCAGTTTTTAAATGCTTTTTTAGCTAAAGGTCCCATTTAGCCAAGTACTTTGTACCTGAATATTTCTGTAATGAGTAACTCAAACAGATGCACTACTACTACAGCTAGGTCTCCATCAGTTAACCCAAGTTTCTTGCTGTTACGTTATTTATTAAAATGTTTATTTCTTGAGTTGAAATTTGAGATGCCTATTAACACAATGTTATGAGCTGAACAGATGGCTATATATTTCTAACTCTAAAAAATATGTTATGCAGCCAATACAGCTGTCCTGCCATCCAGAGGAGTCATAAAAATTAAAATAAACTAAACTTTGCCTATTTTTTTTCATAAATATTCATAATAGATTTTCTGAAAGGCAGATTTTTTTGCCCTAGAAAAATGCTAACTTTCATAATACTTCACATGCTATGATAGAACATTCCAGGATGAGACATAACTGCAGATCAAAGTTAATGGTGACTTGCAGAGCAGCAGTTAAAAAATTAGGAGCTTGGCTTCCATGAAATGATCAAATACATCCATTACATGGGCAGAGGGTGCAGAGGGTACAGAGGATGAGGTGCTGGCAAAGTATCTTTTGCCTCATCAAGTGCAATTTCTGAACTGGAACTGGGCAGCACAACCCAGAGCCACTTGTACAGCTACTGAGGTAGCCTGATTTGAGTGGAGGAAGGTTTGGCTGAGGATTTCTCTGGGAAGGGGTGAGCTGAGGTGGTGTCAGGACCAAGGGGTCTGTGCAGAGTGACCCAAGCCTCTCCACGGGTGCAGGGAGCAAAAAACATGTTGGTGTTTCTGATGGGTCGCTTTTGGCCCTGCCAACTTGGCACTTGGCATCAAAGTAACTTTTTTTTGTAACCTTAAATGTTTTTATTATTATTATTTTTTTTACAACCTCAGGCTTTATGGGGTTTCTGTCAACCAGCTGCAGTCATAACAACAATAAAAATTGTTTTGTGGATGAGGGTGCTGGTAAAGGTCCTGTCCTGGCTGCCACTGGAGCTGAAGCTGCCCAGCTATCCAGGGGACAGGGTGGGAGGTCACACTAGCCAGCCTTGCTCCCAGAAGGAGCTCAGCCCGTGCTGGCATGACAGTAGCACAGAGCAGGTGAGCGTGCCTCTTCTACAGCTGAGGGGAACTGGAACACAAACAGGTTAAAAGATTCCTTTGAAGTCAACCCTCCAGCTGGTCCCACAGCCAGGAATAAAACCCACATTTCTGCAGGTTCCACCAGAGCATTTCACAATTATCTGAGGGTTTTTTTTCCCAATATCTGCCGCCAAGAAATGCACTGAGACCTGTTTGTGTGTGATTTCAATAAACCAGCCTGTGACTCCTTAGGGAGGAAATGCACAGTGCAAAGTTATGGACTGCAGAGCCTCATTACTCCAGTCACCCAGAGTGCAGCTCTGACCAAGGGCTGCTCCACTTCCCTTCCAGGGCAGGGAAATGCCAGCTCTAGTCCGATTCCCTTGGGACTGGTGCCTCTAGCATGAATAAGACACTACAAACTGCTGACAGTAATGTCTGCACAAGCTGAAGTTTCTTTATCATCGTGGAAATTTGGGAGCTGGGCTACACTGGCACTGAAGAGATATTGCAACCCAGACCACAACATGGGCTGGTTACCCTGCAAAACAGCTCTGTGGGATGACAGTGAAGGAGTTCCCAAGCCAGATTGCTCCCCTGGCTCTCTACTGCTCTGTGGGTTCCAGGGAAGGTGTTCTCATGCCCCGTCTGTGGGGCAGCATGAGGACACTTGAAGAGCTTTGGTTTAAAACTGCCCACTTCCACGGGCAAGGGACAGGAGAGCAGTGGAGTAACACTCAACCTGAACACTGATTTTGTTCTAGATGTTAAAGCAGTTACACCTGGAGTTTCACTAGGAAGCATTGTGGAGGTGCCTTCCCACAGATGTTACTGTGAAACAAACAGGGGCTTCTGTGCTCAGAACCAAAGGTGGCAGCCTCATTTTAAAACTGACATCTTCGGGGTAAAAAATCAGTCTGCCATGCAGACAGAGCAGGACTTCAAACAGTTTTAGGGAATCCATAGATGAAAGGAGGACTCTTTAATTACGTTTTTTAAAAGCACAATAGTGGGATGTCCTTAGGATCACAGCTCACAACTCAGCTGGGCTGGACAGTTTTGGGGAGCAAGAAGTGACAATATGTTTACACTGTAGCAAACACATAAGAAACAATCTTAATTAAATGATGTGTGATACCTTTTCTGTGTATTTTCTTTGGTATGTTGTTAGGAAATGGGCCAATTTCAGGAATGCAGTTTTTAATTTTCACTACAAGAGTGGGTAAGCTGATAGCCTTTACAAAAATATAGAGCAATGTTCTGGCGATAGAACCAGACCACATTGAGAGACACACAAAGACATTTTCTCTTAGGAAACCAGAAATGTTTAGAACTGCAGAACTGTGAGGGATTTCAGAAAATCACTCAGTCTAGCCCTGCACTGAAATGGGACCAAATGCTCCCAGACCACCCTGGCACATGCACATCCTAACTTCCCAAAAATTTCCTGCGAAGGAAGCTCCTCTGAGCCACCAGTCTGTTCTGGTGTCTCACCACAACAAATGTTCACTGCTGTGACAATGTTACACTTAAAACTTGGACTCAGTGATCCTTGTGAGTCCTCTCCAACTCAGAATACTCTGTGATACCTGTGAAATTGGCTAAAGTGCCTTTTAAACTTAAAATTTAGGACCTTTTTATATTGCTGGAGCAATGTAAAGGCTCACTACTGTAAGTGAAAGCAGGGTTCTCGGTTTCTGAGGACTTTTCCAAGGCTATGGACTGGAAAAATTCCCGAGTACAATGATGTTCTTGGCTGCATAAAGAAAAGTAGATCATATACTTCATATTTTCTCTGAGAGTGTTGTACAATGCCTACATTCGTGTTGTCTGGAAATAATAAAAAGAACTGCCTTGATAACAAGAGAGGGTGCAAGATTCTGAAACTATCTGTCACGTATTTTAACACATGTGCAAGAGACTTTTTGATGCAATTTAATTTTTCCCCCCCGTGCTTTCTGCATTGCATCTTCCTCCGTTTAACACCGAAGGAAAGCTCTCAGATGCTCTGTGGCACATCCCACATCCGCGTGAAGCTGTGCAGGTACAAACAGCCTGCAGCTCTCACCTTCTGCCTTTCTGCCCGCCCTCTCCAAAAGAGCAGAACCCTGCAGGTGACAACAGGCTGCAGTCCCCCTCTGGTTTTGCTGAAAACAGGACAGCTCTTTCCCGTGTCTCTCCCTCCCTGTGGATCTCCAGGCAGCTCCAGACCCGCTCCCGTGCCCCGTGTGCGGGGCAGCTGGCCGGGCTGCCGTGTGATGTGTGATGTATTAACCAGCTGCCCTGGCACGGGAGCTGCAGGTGAGGGTGTGCCCCGAGCACAGCCCCGGGCTGCAGGCAGGGCAGCTCTGCAGCTGCAGCAGTGCAGGCTCGCCCAGTGGTGCGGGCAGCGCCTCAACCAGCGAGGCGCCTGAAAATCTGCTTTGTTGCACGATGTGCCGTAATTGACAGCAAGGTATCTGGTCTTCTTCTAGAATGCCTGTTTTTAAGGATGTTTTCTCGCTCTGTGAATTGAATAAACCAGTTTTGCAATCTGCTGCAGGCCCCACCCTGCCTAACCCTGGCTAGTTAACCTGTAACTGATTGCAAAACTGGTTTGAGTCACACGCTGAAGAAAGAGACGTAAATTAGGTTTTTAATAGCTCAACTCTCCTCCTCACCAATAACATAAGCCGTCAGTTGTTAGAGGTGGTGCCATAGAAGAGCGCAGCACGTGTTGTCCATTTGCCACACTTAAATGGATCTTTTCATGCTTTTGGAGATTAAAAATTAGGCAGAAATAGAAGTCCCTCCCCAGTGCCGCAGCCTGGATGCCAGATTCATTCCCTGTTTGCAGGATTCACATGGATGCCATGGAAAAGCTCTGACATAACTGAGCAGCCATAGCTCAGCTGATGTGCATTGCCTTGCTAAGCCACTGCTACCGGCTCACATTTCTGAGCCACTGCTCATGAGATGTTGGTAAATAGCCACAAACCCTTCAAACCTGGGCAGCAGAACAAGCCCGTGTCTCAAACAAACTGTTTTTACTTACTGTTTTCTACTGGCCTGAATTAATGAGGCAGGTTAGACAGCAGTCACCTAGAGAAAAGAAAACAGACTAAGGAGGTATGGGCAGTGTTTCACATGTAGGATGTTTATGTTGGTGTGTTACTAAAACAACTCGATCCCATGCAAATTTATTTTCCCCATTGTTTTGCCATAATGCCTGGTTAGAAGGAGCCCAGCACAGGGACTGAAAATGTAAAGTCAATGAGTGCTCCTTCTGAGCAGTTGTTCCTTCCAACTGGCTTTAGATTTCCCATTGCCTCTGGCCCTTTTTCAACCTTTAATTCTTTTATTGCAAAAGGGAGCAGAGTGAGCAGGAGTTACAATGCAGAGGTACATTAATGCCTAATTCCAGTCCAGATGAAACCAACAAGAACATTTTTCCCAGGCCAAGTTGAGGCCACACAACTGATGGAGCCCCCTTACCTCTGTGAAAGGTCCACTGGTGGCCATGCTCCTGGTCTCATGGAAAGAGGAGGTTATATCCCATTTCAGTTCCCACTTGAATGGACAATATCCACTGTTGGATATAATACTAATCTTGCAAAGAAATTCTGGGAGAAACCCACTGCTTTCTTCTGCCAGGAGCACAGTAAAATGCAATTAATATCTCTGAAGGAGAACCTGCTATTCTGCCCTAGAGCAGCCTCCTGCTAGGCAGTGCTCCCTCCGTGGAGCTTGGAGGAGTGGACTTAGGCAGAGGAGGACATGAAACTTGAGTTTCCTTCAGTGCTGAGCAGACTGAAACTGAACTACTTTGCTGCAAGGGAGTGGATGGCAATGTCCCCTTCCTCCTCTCTGTGAAGCACAGAGGCCATCTGTCAGTTTGAAAGGCAGATCAGAGACACTCACCCTCAGCAGAGGCCACTGGGGCCCCAGCCACAGCAGGAGAGCGCCTTTCTCTGTGCCACACAAGTGTCTTTATGCTCACAGAAGGCAGGCCTCCAGCTGCTTTCCTCAGGATTTCCCTTTTAGCTGTACTGTGCACCTCTCATTTACCTGTGCTGAGTCTCACTGTGGGGCACCTGCCTCTTCCTGAGCATTGTCAAACACTAAATCGTCGGGCAGAGCTGCGGCACCCAGGGCTGGGGAGGTTTATCCTCAAGAGCATCAGCTCCCGGGTCACGCAGCCCATGCAGGGAAAACATTTTTGAAAAGAATGAAGGAAAATATATTCTCACAAAAAAAAAAAAAAAAAAAAAAAAAGGTGCTTTTGTCCAGGTTTGATTCAGGTAATTTTTTGTGTGAAGGACTCACATGAGCAGAGGGGTCACAGAACCTTTTTGTGCTGAGGGGTGGCAGGGGCTGATGTCCTGGCAGAGCTCAGGCAGGTACCACTGCCCTTTGCTAGTATGGACAAGACCAGAGGAGGGAGCACTGCCCAGGGAAGGGGTTACAGGCTTCGAATTTTGTCATCTGCTACCCAGGGTTTCTTCTTTACTTGCCTTTGGCTGCTAAAAGTGACTCAAAAGCCTTCACCTGCCTACAGCTGTGTATGTAAGGCCATTATTATTAATAAATCAAACTACTCCCCATTGCATGTGCTTGGAAGGAGTTTCACATTGCTGAATGCTCTACTGCAACTGAGAACACAGCTCCTCTGAGCTTCAGTTCTTTCCAAGAGTTACTGATGTCAGCTTGGAAATACCTCTCTTTTACAAGCCATTTAATTGCTTACTTTAAAAATTCACCAAAGCTCAGCTGGGTCCTGATTTTCAGTGAACCTCAGTTCTGTACCCACAAGGAATTTAGACGACCCTGTGACCTCGTAGTAAGCGGATAAATTAGAAAGATGACTTTTTCAAACTATTGATTGTACCTGGAATACATTTGGGATAGAATATCTTAAGGCACAAAAAAGTTGTACTCATTTAGAGTGTTTTGGAAGCTGACTTGTGGAATGGTTGGGAGCTTGGCTCTTCAACTCTCCAGAGACCAGAAAGTTGGAAGAACTACCAGAGCTGAGGAGAGGATTTTTGTATGTAAATTCTTGAGGGCAGTGTGGTGTGTGTGCTTGTATTAGGAAAGTCTGACGTGCTACAGGTGTATTTGGATGGTACTGAATTTTGCTGTTACCTTAGCTACTGTGAGGATTGCTCTGACTTCCCATTACAATTTCCAGTTGGTAAAAAGGAAATGCTAATGTTTAGGGCACAGGGGTGGCGTGAGGATGAACTGCTTTGTGTGTATAAAGTGCTTTGAACATGATAAATGTTAATGCAATTGGAAAATGCTGACAGTTATCATCCATCTGGGACTGATTATGAAAAATAACAAATTAATTAATTTCCTCAGGATCTAGAGGGTAAAAGAAGCATAAAACAGACAAGGTTGTGCAGGTGGTGGAGTAACTGGGCTTGTGAGGTCTCCTAAGATGAAATCACAGGTGAAATGAGGTCAGGATTCTCTGTGTTTATGATAAACATTTGTCCATTGCATCATCTCGTTGTTTGACACTACCCAGCTCTTTAATGACCATCTAGAGGGCCTGTGACTCCCAGTGTGAGTGTGTCCCACTTACCTGTGCCACCACTGGGCTGGGAGCACTGGACTCGTGCTCGTCCCTGTCCTGCTGACAAAGCCTGGCCATCCTGACTGCACAGCTGTTCCCCCAGGGCTGGGAGGCACTGCTCTTCCTGCAGGACTCTGGTTTGGGGTGGTCCTTCTCTTCCATGGACCACTCCAAGCTCTGGCAGAGTGTCCTGACTGGCTCTCACAGAATCACAGAGAATCACAGAATAATGAGGTTGGAAGAGACCTCTAAGATCATCAAGTCCAACCTATGCCCTAACACCTCACCTAGACCAAGTGCCATGTCCAGTCTTTTTTTAAACACATCCAGAGATGGTGATTCTACCACCTCCCTGGGAAGACAATTCCAGTGCTTTATTATTCTTTCGGTGAAAAATTTTTTCTTAATATCCAACCTGTACCTTCCCTGACGTAGCTTGAGACTGTGTCCCCTTGTTCTGTCAGTGCTGCCCGGTGGAAGAGACCGACCCCACCTGTCCACAGCCTCCCTTCAGGAAGTTGTAGAGAGCAATGAGGTCACCTCTGAGCCTCCTCTTCTCCAGGCTAAACAACCCCAGCTCCTTCAAACATTCCTCTCAGGGCTTGTGTTCCAAGCCCCTCACCAGCCTCGTTGCCTCCTCTGGACGCACTCAAGCATCTCAACATCCTTCCTAAACTGAGGGGCCCAGAACTGGACACAGCACTCAAGATGTGCCCTCACCAGTGCCAAGTACAAGGGAAGAGTGACCTCCCTGCTCCTGCTGGTCACACAATTCCTAATGCAGGCCAGGATGGCATGCCTGCCTCTCGATGAGATGTAACACATCATGAGCATAGGAGCAGAAAAGCCAGAGCAAAGAGAGCATTTGCAATCAGGATTAAGCTGCACAGCAGCCACTCAATCCACCGGAGCTCACAAAGCTGCAAAACTCTGAATTTTAAATACATTAAACAGTGGTTTTGATTTCAAGTAACACTGTCAGTCCAGTTACTGTTTGTCATTTCTGGAACACGACAGAAAAAGCAGTGAGAGAAGAGACAGTCTGATGCTGAAATGAAAAGTGGGGATCCTATTCTGATGATCCTTTTCAGCTAACCCCAGTGGGTCCTACATCTTCAGCTGACTCTTTTTCCACCCCTGATTCTAAACTGTCTTCCTAAATACCGGCTAGATGAAAAGCATTTGTGGTTCTCCTGTGGGAGGGATGAGGAAAGGTCGGGATTTACATGGTGATATTTACTACTACAGATTCTGTGATAGCCATTCCAGAAACTTGGTTCAGTGCTTCTCATCCCTCTGAGGTGAGCCCATCTAACTGCATACCCACACACCACTAGGATTTCCCAGCAGCTTTAGGTAATTTTTTCTTCCTTCATTACCAATCAACTGCAAATTACCCTTCATAATTTTCCTACCAAGGAAACCATGTAAACCTGGCCTTCAAGGATTAGTTGCAGCAGGGAATAGATTATCTCTCTTTAGATTTCCTTTTATACTCATTTGAACATCTAAAAAGTCAAGTTTAACAGGAAATGGGAATCTATTATTGTAAGAGTCCCTTTCCTTTGCCTCTCTTCTCCCTCTTTCCCCCTTTGAAAATGGGAAGACTGAATCCCACTAGTTTTGTACAGCCTGAGAACTGGTGCTGTGCTGTCTCAGCTCCCCTGCTCTGTTCAGAACAAACCCTGAGCTTTGCAGGTGTCTGGAACAGGTTTGTATTTTATTAGAGCAGAAGAAAACACACTGAGAAAAAAAATGAAGCGTGAGAAACTCAGGTACTTTTTTGCAAGTCTCATTATGCAGATGGCATAGAAGACTGTGTGACAAGAGGACAGATATCTTCTGGCTTCTTCCTTCTCAGCATCATCGCCCTTAACACCTCTGCAAACCTCAGACCTTCTCACTTCTGCTTCCTCTAAATTTTATTTACCATGTGTGATTCTACTTGCAGCATGAGTGGAGAAATGGAAAAAAATCAGTGTAAAATAAGGATGACAGTATTCTAGCTGTGCCTTCAGTGTGCAATCTGTCCTACCTGCCTTGATCATATATTGGGTACCCCTGCCACTCGCATGAAGCTCGGGTTTGTATTTATCAGAACTTCCAGTGATACTTTGGGTTTTGTATGGATGAGGACTGTAAAACAATTCTTTCATGTCTGGGACAGTTTGTTTCCACTTTAGACAGTTTGTTTCCACTGTCACTTGTGCTCCACTGGTTTTGGAAGCCTTTCCTACCATATGGCAACTGCTCCCTTAGCATGTGGCTTTCCAGGGATTAGGTGAAGCAGCAGCCAGGGGAGTCTGTGTCTGCTGCTTTTGGTGTCACAGGATCACATCATGTCCCTGGTGAAGCTGCCTGGCACTTTCTCTAGTGAAATACCTTCCATTTCTTGTGTTGAGATGGCAGAATGCCCCTGCCTGCAGAAGTCACCTGTGGAGTCATTTTGGCCAGCTGAGTGGATGCTTGGGAACGACCTTGTGCAAGAGACCGCGCAGCAGATGGTGCTTTTAAGTGCTCTGAAATATTCCTTGGATGTAGATTTCAGCCATGAGCCAAAGGAAGCCTCTAAGGGTGCCTCAGTGGTTAAGATAAGCATTAAGGTATCTTTTGTTTTTATTGTTATGTTATTTTTATTGCTATTTGTACTATTATTATTATTATTGTTGTTCATGTGTCTAGATAAGCGTGAAGGATTCCCAGAATAGAATTCCCACCTAAACCCCGTTGAAACCAAAATAAATTAGGTACTTAGATATTGAAGAGGATTAAAAATACCTGCACTTAACATCAAACAGCTGAACACCATTAGAAATCTAGGCTGAAGTGAAGGGAGAGAACAAAATACACCATTTGCATATTAAGCAGGCTGAAAAATGCTCATAAACCTGAATTTTTTATGATCAAAGAGATACTTTGGGAATTTGAAAGGGAATTTTTTTTCCTTTTTTTTTTTTTTTCTCCCCCAGCAAAAAAGGACAGTAACACCACAAAATTTGTAGTGCAAAATATATTTTTAAAAGCCCAACCACACAAGTGGCTTCGACAGCAATTTGTTTCAATCAGTGGCTCTAGGAATTATTGCTATCAGGAGAAGGAACGGGCTGCTGTGCCTACATTGTTTGCTTTAAAGCAGGACGAGAGCCACCCCATTTTGGTGTTAGTGATTTCATCAATGGAAGAAATACACAGCCCTGCACTCTGGTCATGTCATTTTAAAAAGCTCTCAGCTCACTTTTAGAAATAAGCACCCAGGATTGTCTGAAATTATATATTTCCACTCTCTGTACTATTTTAACTCAGTTGGACTCTGAGGCCGTGGTTCATGTCCTGGCTTCCTCTCGACTCAATTATTGTAATTCATTATTAAATTGTTATTTGTTTTCATTCTTTATGCTGTCTGCTGCTTTACAAAGCTCAGCAGCTAGATTTGTAATATGGAGAGCTCTGTTCCATTACATTGCAGCCTCCCCACAGCATTTTTTTGTTGGCATGTTCAGCAGCACATTGATTTGGATATTTAATTCTTTGCACACTATAGATTAACCCTAACCTAATGCAGTGCTTTAAGCATTTCCTGGGATTAGCAGTTTTCCTAATCTGAAGTGCAATCCAAATACAAAGTTTTAGAATTCTTGCTGTATTTGTAACCAAAACACTGTGTCCAAATGTTGTTGAGCTTTCAGGTTCATTCCAAATCCAAAATGGGCTCTGGATCTAGAATTTGCGAAGTCCATCTTGTTTTCATCAGCCAGTGCTCTCTAGGCAGATAAGAGTTTACTTATCCCTAGAGTAAGCAAGGAATTCTGTTACCCCCTGTGTCTTTGGGGGCTGTTTCATCTCTTGGAGACTTAAAAGCACCCTCTGGTTTTGGGTGGCTGGGCTGAAAAGTGTAAGTCGTGTTCCCTGTACCCAGTGCCCCCTGCTATCAGCGGTCTCATTAATAAAGGCAGAAGTGGTTCCTACATGTGAAGCACAGTCCAGCCTCCAACTTATCTCTACGCATGTTCACACTTGCCTCTGCCCCAGACTCAATAGGACTTGCACTCAAAACAGTCTTTCACTAACAAATGCAAGACTTGATAGTGCTGCAGACCTTTATTCTCTAATTCTTTTGCTTGCTTTTTCTGTCTTCCCTTACCTTACTCCTCTCATGGTGAAGCTAATTCCCTTTCCTTACTGTTGTCTCTTGTTTCTGTTATTCCTATTTTTTTCTTCTCCTAAACTACAGTTTCCCTTGCTCTCCCAGCTGGTTTCCTTTCAGCTGCTCTTTCTGCCCCATCAATTCCTTTTCTTTTTCAGCTTTTCCTTTCTCCATTTTTATCACCCTTTTAAAACTTTCTTTCATTTTCCTGCCTTCTGTCTGTAGTTTCAAAAATTGTTCTCACTTTCTCTGTCTTTTCTCTTTCCCCAGTCTCTCTCCCTGAAGTCCTTTTATTGGTGTCTGTCTCTTGAATCTCATTCTTTCCCTTTCTTACCACATTTTCACATATTCCCCACTTGTATGTCTCATTTCTAGCTGAGATAAGCATTTGTCCCCAGGAAATGCCCCTGCCTGGGCTTGTCCCAATGTCCCTTTGTTTTCTCCAGCTTTTGTAATTCTCAGCGCACCTGTGTGCCTGAAGAAGCCATTCATCAATAAACAGAGGGCAGGCAATTCATCAAAGTTCTGTCTATGACTGTGCTGCCAATGTACTTTCCTTCTTTATCCAGCAGGCCTCCAAAGCCTCCCCTGGCACCCAGACAGTGGCTGGACTAACAGGCTGATCCTGATGTTGCTTTACCTTGTCTTTACCATCTGTCAAAATGCACAGCTCTCTCCCTCCCCAGTACACCTTTTTTTTTCCTGTCAGAAAGACATGGGCATTCCAGGCATGTGTTTTTTGAGGTGACTGCCAATGTGGCGTGGCATGACAGGATAATCTCCAGGGTATATGAGCCAGGAGGCAAGAGAGATCCATGCTCGACAGAATTTCCCTCCCTCAGTGTTCAGAGGGCATGGGTTTTGTCTGGAGCTTTGCTGGCTGTGCTTTGCAAGGGCCGTGGTTTAGTCACCCCACTGGGTTGCTGCTCATCCTGGCCTCAGTTTTGGTGGTTTCATGTGCAGTTGCCTGGGAGCAAGATATTGTCAGGACCCAGCCTTGAGTTGAAAACTGTGGATTGTGGATGAACTTTTACATTTTGCCAGTGGAAGGCTTCCAGTCTTCCCCAATCATTTGGTTTTGCCTTTCTTCCATGGGAGAATTTCTTCCTCTGAAGGACACGGACAGAAAACTTCAGAACCTGGGAAATAGACAGAATTGCGTGAGCCTTCCCTGCTGCTTGCAGTTAACAGGAAAATATGGAGGCATCAGGTAAATTTAATTATTCTTCCACAATTCTTCTGAATTCTGAGTTGCAAAAGTGAACTGTCTGTCTGCAGATACAGCAAACAACTAGAACCTTGTTTGAGTCTGATTTGTGTCCATCCACAATGATGGCTTCAGAAGCAATCCTCTTTTTTTTTTTTTTTTTTTTTTTTCTTTTCCACAAGGAGAGCATGACCCTGCAAAATTTGCATCGCTTTCATTTGTGAGAACTGCTGTAGGTAAGAAGTTTCCAAACTCTGCTTATCCATTGTTCGAAGATTTGCTGCTCTCCCTCCACATGTACAGAGCTGTGATGCCTTTTGGGCCCTGCACATGCATAGAATTTAAGAGTCAGTATTCTTGGTACTTCCTTTGCAAGCCTTATGGGAAAAAAAAAAAAATCACATTTATTTAAAGACATTTCACATTTCTGTTCTTGCAGTGAGCATAGCAGAGGGAGTTTAAAGCCTAGTGACTAAAAAAAAAAATCTAGGTGTTGGGGGGCAATGTTTTGTCCCATTTTTCTGTTCCAACTTTGGAAAAGAGTTGGTACTCTTTAAGTGCACTCAGGAGACTATGGCTTTTGTGCAGACATCTGCAAAGTGATTGAATTTTACCAATTGTGCAGGCACTCAGACACTTATTAGACAATATTACCAGAGCTATTTGGAAAGAAGGAGTTGAAGAGAAAAGAAATTCTGCATGTGTGACGGGGTTTCTTGTAGCCTGTTTTGAGGAGGAGATTTTTCAGCCAGCGTGCAATGGTGCACATACAATTGCTTTTGCATTCTCACAGTCCTTTGACCAAGACCTGCTCAGACTTTGGCTTCGTTTGATATTGTAACTTGTTGGACACTTTTCTGCAGGGCTGCTGTAGCAGGTTTCAGTCAGTGTCATGTGTGTGACCAGTGGGAACCCTGCACCTTCTGCCCGTCATACACACCCTGTGCCTGCTCTACAAAGGTAAAAAAACAGCTGCAGCCTCCCTGTAAACTGCAATGTGAGCTTCAAGTGGCTCTTTTTTAAGAGGCTCTGGGGTCAGCCACAGGCTGCAAGGATGTCTGTTAACAGCACGGCTGTCTCACAGGATTGGTACTGGGAAAGCAGTGGGACAAGCGCGTTCCTGGTATTCCCAGAACGACACGCTGGGCATCCCTTCTCACAGTTGCAAAAAATTGATATTCTGGGCATTTATTGAGGATTCCACCAGCATGTCATGAACTTAGGCGCGGTGTGAACACGCAAGTGCTGCCTGGTGATGCCGACACATTGTTCCTCTGAGGCTGTAACGTGATTTTTGTGACCGCTCCGAACACGGTAGCCCTGCTGGGCAAACTTTCAAAGGTGGGTAAAAAATGTGTGGTTGCACATCAAAGTAGGCAATTTACTTCACAAACACCAAGGTGTCCAGTTATCCATTTTGCTTATGCAAACATGAATTGTCACAAGCACAACAGCTGTGCCTTCCCTGCAATTATTTCCATAAGGTAGCGGATTGTTAACGGAAGCAGACGTGCCTGTGATGCTGCTTGGGCAGCGTTTCTGGGGGATGGCTTGCACAAGACAAGAAGGGTACAGATAGTCCAGTGGCACTCAGGCTCACTCATCTGGAGTGGTGCAAAAGCAGCATTGTGAAATCTGGGTCTGGGGACAGTATTGTGAGAAAGGTCAGGATCTGGACTGAGGGTGAAGACTGGACACCCCTGGGCCATGCTACGTCCATGTCAATTTGGGGTGCGGTGTCTTCTCATCCCATGCTGCGGGGCTCTGTCGGGCCTTTTGGACACAGACCTGCGCTTCTTAGGGATCGGTGCGGGTTCGCACAGGGCTCTGCAGGGCACCCAGGGGTTGGGTGTGAGTGTGTGCACACTCAGCTTCCCCGGGGAGCCTCCCCGCCCGGACGCCACGGCAGACCCCCATCCCGCGCATCCTCTGCAGCTCCGTTTCACAGCACCGCGCGCCCCGGCCGGCGCTCCATGGCGGGGCGGGCGGGGCGTGCGGGACGGCAGCGAGCCCGGTGCCTCGGTGCCCCCGCCGGGCCCCCTCCCGCGGGCTCCCCTATGAGGTCAGCGCGGCGCGGAGGCCCCGCCCGCGGCCCCGCCCGCCCGCCCGCGGCCGCAGGGGGCGGCGGGCCGCGCTCCGCCCCGCGGCCGCCCCGCTCCCGCGTTCATTTCATTCCTCCCCTCATTCCGCGCATTCCTCGCATCGCTGGCGCCGCGCAGCCCGGCCGGGAGCCCGGCCCGCCCCGCCGCCGGCCGGGCAGCAACTCATCCTCCGAGGGCTCCGTCCGCCGGCCCGCGGCAACCTACGGCCGCGGTATAAATAGCCAAGCGGCGGATTAAAAATAGGCGCGGGGCCATAAATAGCCGGGGCGGCCCGGGGGCGGCGGGCGAAGTTTTGCCGTCGGAGAGCGCGGCGCGCTGGCGGTGCGCGGAGGGGGCCGCGTTGCGGAGGTAAGAGGGGCCGCGGGCGCGCACGCCGCCGGCGCTTTGTGCGGCGGGGCGGGGGGCCCGTCCCGGCCGGGGGCGGCCCGGGGGGGTGGGGGGCCGGCGCCCCCGCAGGTGCCGGGGCAGGCGGGCCGGGGGCCGCAGGCGGGGGGGGGAGAAGTTGCTCGCCGCGGAGTTGCGGCGCTGCGGGGCCGCGGCCGGAGCTGCAACAGGCGCTGCCGCCCGCCCCGCTCCGCTCCGCTCCGCTCCCCCGCGCCGCCGCTCGCACTCACTGGCCTGAGTCACCGCCCGGCACCGGGCGCGCTCACACGCCGCTCGCACTCACTCACTCACTCACTCACACACACACACACACACAGAGAGGCTCTCCCCCTGCTATACGCGCGCACCGATCCTTGGCATTTTTCACATTTTTTTGTTGTTTTTTTGTTTTTTTTTTTTTTTTTTTTCCTCTTCCCGCGGGGAAGCAAGCGAGCCGGGAGCAGCCCAGGCTCGCAGCGCTCAGCAGCCATCCCCGGGCGGCCCGGCCTGGCGCGGAGCTCCGCTCGCCGCGCTGCCCCCAGTTTTGCCTCCCTCCCCTCACTTGTTTTCCTCTAAAAGATGAAAGAAGGAATGTCCTTTTTCGCTGCTGCTTCTCCTTCTCCAGAGCTGCTGCTGCCGCCGCCGCTGCTGGTTAATTGCACATTCAAGTGGAAAATTTTCGGGAGTCAGCAGAAACATTGTATCCAAAAAAGACAAAGTCGCAGTTACAGCAACACCGAGGAGATTGTCCCTGGAAAACTTCCTTTCGGTAGGATCCGCAAGGTTTTTTGGGTTTTTTTTTTTGGGGTCTTTTTTTTTTTTGTTTTTTTTTGTTTTTTTTTTTTTTTTCATTTCTCGGCGAGGTTTTGAAGAGCTCCATCGCACAGCTGTCCCCGGCGCTGGTGCGGAGGGCCGGTGGCAGCCTTTGTTCGCAGAGGAGCTCTTTCAAAGGAAGTACACTTCCAAGGGGGAGGGAAAACTTATACAGTGCGCCTTTTGTACCCAAATTAAAACAAAGCGGCCCCCTCCACACAACCAAACAAAAACAGCGAGGCGAAATAAAGCCGAGAGGAGGAGGGAAATATCTCTGTTTTCACCGAGGAAAAAAGTTTGCGCTCCTGCTTCTGTTGAGCACGGTCCTAGTCGTGATTTTTCTCCTCTTGAAATCTGTTTTAAGTTGAGCGCTGTTACGAGTATAAAAATATTTATGAAACAATGAAATACCAGCCACCCACGTTTCTCAGGAGAGTTGTTAACTTATTAGAAACAAGTGCCTGCCTTTGATATGAAGAAATGAAAAGTGACCTCCAGAAGTGCTGGAAAGTTAGGGAGCAGTTCTGCCCTGCGCTTTCTGAATGTAAATGGCTCCCGGTATTTTGTTAACTGCTCCTTTCTAGGCAAGAAAGGGCAAGAAACATCAGATTGTACTGGTGTTTTCTGACTTAAAATAGCGTATGTAAGAAATATAAGCCGAAATGGCAGAGCCTCAGGGAGAAAAAGTACATATGCAGCTGTATTCCTGTATTAGCAGGAGCTTGTTTGCTTTCTCTTCGTGCTGATAAAGTTTGGAAACGCAGTCTTGCAGGTTAGCGGTTTTACAGAGCTGGGCAAGGGCAAAACTGGGAGCTGTATGGATAACATGCTGCTCTGCCTAGCTCAGTTATTCTGCAGCACATCTCATATGGAAATCTCTGTGGGAATGCCTCTAACAGGAAAATCCATGTAAATAACTACGTGCTACCTGCAACTGAATATGAAAACAAAAATGATGATAATTACATTAGGACTTAATTTAAAATTATGTAGGGTTCTTCTTACAACCCCAGATTGGGAATGTGTGTCTGTAATGTATGATGTATTCTATCTCTATAAATAGTTGGGGAATACCATTACAGAATATTAGATTGTACTGATGGTAAGATGGTGCTGTTAAAAATGACACAGACCTGGGTATTAAATTACTTCTGGGGGTGGGAGGGAAGCTTGCATGTTTGTTTGTATGTGAACATATGTATTTTTATATACACACATACACACACACACACTTTCTTTATTTGGGAATAGAAATACAGGAATTAATACAGTGGATATTCTTGAAACACAAAACTGAAGATTTTATATTTGGATCACGTTCTGAAGTTGCAAGTTTTTAAAATCAACTTTTTGAAATTATTTTCACGAAGGGTAAACATTTTAGAAGTGCATTTATTTTTTCACCTTTGTGGGAAAACACTTCTTTTTACACTGCACTGGTGTTTAATTAGGTCATAAAGAGTTTCCTCTACCAGTGGGGATAATTCTGCATTTTGTTTGCTCCAGGTTTTTATCAGCTGACCAAGCAGAAAATTTGGATGCAAAGGATTTCTTTCAATTTTATTTTTTCCTTAGCAATCTAGAAATACCTTTGGTAAGAACTTTATCGTTAAACACCTTCAATGTATTTTGAGCATCAGTCGTGCTTACACCGCTTTGGTGAAGCAAATATTATTGGCCTTTTCAGCCAGGAGAGTGGAACAACAGCTCTTGAGGTTCAAATTGTGGTTTTATATTCTCCACAGTTTCTTAGTCGGTGCAGAGTGGGGTGTAGAGGAGCACTGAAGCCAAGGAAAAATGTTGATTTGACAGGAGTCTTAGTAAAGACAGAGTGCGCTTAAAGGAGTTTTAATTAAACAGCTAGAAAAGAATAGCAGAAACTTAATTATGAAGTAGCCCTGGCTGTGAGTGTCCAGCTGAGCAATGATAGCGTGTTGTGATGTGTGGGGATGTGTGAGCATGTGTGTAGCGTGTTTGGTGTCACTTGGAACCAGTGGGTTTTTGTTGTTGCTGCTGCTGCTGGACACTGTAGTGGTTTTGGATATTGTTAAAGTGGTTTCTGGGCTTTGTTTGTCCATGCCTGAAAAAGTTAAGTTCAGTTGAGTCACATGCTGAGGAAAAAAAAAACATTTTTTCCTTCTTTCTTTTTAAGCTGTCTTTGTGATAATATTGTAAGCAAACTTTCAAGGTACAGTACAGGCAATACAGGAACAAAAACTTCCGGAGCTATAGAGAAATACTGGCATCTTCCATCTCAAAAAAAAAAGGCAAAATTTAAAAACATGCAGTCGTGTGTTATGATACAGCTGTCAGTTTTCAGTCTGTGAAGTAGGATGGTTACACTGCTGGAAGAATTGCACCAGAAGTAATCTGATTTTATTACAAGGCGCCTAAGACTGTTCCCAAAACAGTCTGGAGATTTACTGCACAGTTCTGGATGTGTGTGTTTAGGAGAAGGTTACTTTCAAACCTGTTATGAGCACTTGGTTTCTTACTGGATACACACCATATATATATAAATATATATATATATTTATCATCATCATCATATATATCACTCATTCTGGCTGGTATTTCTTCATATCATTAATATTAACCCTGTACCCCTCTGGAGATGGTTTAGAAGCTGTCTTTCTCTAGTGATTCCATTTATTTAAGAAGAAAATGTTGGCTGGATCCAGTCCTTGCTCAGGTTAAAGTGACCAGGATGACTCATAGGAATAAACATTTGCTGGATCAAATACTAAGATATTTACAGCATATGCTTTATGTCCATGGTTAGTGTGATATTTGATGTCTAAAGAAGGACATCTTTGATTTAAAAGAATATTGATTTGACACACATACTTTTTCAAATTTCTGCTCGGGGCTTATGTTCTGCTTAGCTTGTAATCTGCCTAAGACTTGAAGGCAAATTTCTGTTAACAGCTGATCATTCATTCCATTCAGGCTGTTATTCATAGCATGTGCAAATATGAGGAGAGGGCTGACTTCTTAGAAATCTAGTCTAAATTCAGGTTAATTCCATCAACTTCATACGGCCTGCTGCTGGATTACATTAGCTGTAATGAGGGTGCAAATTGGCCCTTTAAAAATGATTTTGAAGTCCCCAGCTCATCGGAGGGACCTACCTTTTAATGAGAGAAATAATCCTTTTTTCTAGGACCTGAGGTTTAATTTCTGTTGTGTCGCCGTGTTGTGCTTTGCCATTAGCATTTGTGTGAGCAGGGATGTTTTATATTCCTAAACTGCAGTCCTTTACTGTTAAAGAATTATTTGAATCTCAACAAAATTTTAGAACTTTCAGGAGGTAAATCATCTCCCTGCAAGCAAGGGCTGTTATAGGTTTTGTGGCAGTTTGTGCAAGTGCTGTATAAATTAAATTGCATCCTGTGATTTATGAACATATTAATGGCATTATTAATTGTAAAGCCAACTGACTCTGAGCTGTGCTGAAGACACAGTTTTAGGAAAAAATCTCTGCCATATATTCCCACTTTATGACCGTGTCTTGCTCTCCGTTCTTGGACAAAACTCCTTTTGACTTTTGCAAGTGGAACAAGGATGGAATAATATTTCCTGGAATAATTTTGTCTTTGCTTTTAATGATTGCTCATTTCCAAAACAGAAGAGAGTGAAAAGTTGCAGACTTAAGTCCTTTGAGGCAGCAACTTCAAATCTGCTCCTCAGATCTGTCACATAAAATTCATCTGTTTTCTGATTTAATACAACAAACCTCTCGTTTTTGTGATCCCACTGCAGTCACTGTAACTTTCATCTTGTCATTGGAAAACCCAAAATTTCTGTCTGTGTTGGTGCAGATTCAGCAACTTTTGTACTGGATCAGGTTATTAATATTCCACCAGAATGATATTAATTTCAAACTAGAGGGATTGAAAGTCAAAACCTGGCTCCTAACAACTAAGTGGAGTTGTTCTAGCCAGGAAGTCTCAAAGAGTAACCCATCACGGGCTACACGCCTCGTTTGTGGGGTGGGTTTTGCTACGTAGGTCTGGGACGCGATGGAAATCCGCGAGTGCGTGAAGGGTTTGCGGTTGCTTGCCCGGTTGGCGCAGGGCTGTGACCCCATTTCCTGGTCCCTCCAGCCTGTGCCTGGCTTGTCAGAGGCAGCCTGCTTTAGCTTGGCTCCTGCCCAGTCCAAGGTATCACCTACAACTTTGTGTTCTTTGTCTTCTGCTCGCTGTTTAGCGGGACAACGTGATTATTCCCCCTGCATCTTGCCGGACCTTTGCAAGGGCCTTCTTGGGTTTCTAGCACTTGTTAGGTTTTCCCTAAACTTTTTGGGTCAGAGCTGGTCTGGGTGGCAGCAGGAGCACACGAGCACAGAATCCAAGTTTATTTTCTAGCAGGTCAGGAGGTAGAACGTGAAATCTCCATGTGTGGGGAGGGGGAAGGGAGGAAAGTTTGGGATTATGTGTAAAACTATTAAAATGCTATTGACTGGGAATCTCAAACAATGACGAGTGCTGTTGTTTTTACAGATACATGAACTGAAAACTGCTGCTAATGATGGGAAATGTTAATTATGTGAGAACATATTGAACTTATATTCTCTGGCATGAACTTTTTTAAATGCATCAACTGTGCTGCCTTTTATGCGCACAGCTTTCTAATTATCATAATTCAGTACAGCTCTGGCTTTTGGAAAGAGTTCAAGTGCAATCTCAACTTAACATGAAAGGAGTTGTTTTTTTTTTTAACTGAGAATGTTCAAGAACAATTTGAAAAGATAATCTAAAAATGCTACATACTTAGCTGGGTATAAGTCAGAAAATAAATTTGTTCCCATAACTGCCTATCAAAGCACAACAGATTATTAGAACTGAAAATTATCTATTTTTCTCATTATGTCTTTCACACTCCTACAGAACACAGCTAAAAGCACATTTTCATAATTGAATATCATAGACAGACCTACTATATATTGATTGACAGTAGTTTTTATTTTGTCAATTTTTGAAATGACTGAGTAGGTCACCGTGTTGTTGTGAAAAGATTATTTCTTCTCAAATGGTAAGATTTAATTTTTTGAATAAAGCAGAAAGACAAGTTTCATGATACTTTTGGTATTAATGTGTTTCTGTAACATATTCAAGTCCCCTTGCAAGCGGTTGTTACTGGTCAGTTTTGCTTGTCTTTGTGGAGCTTGAGGGGCTGGTAAATACCAGGTTTTTCTAAAGCACTCAGAAGTGGTTTGGGTTTTATTTTTTGTTGTTAGTTTTGTTTTGATTGTGTTGGTTTGTTTGGTTGTTTTTTTTTTTTTTTCTTTTAAGGAGGAAAAGTAAATTTCATGTAACTTGCACTTTAATTGTCCTTTCAAAGATTTTTTTTTTTTGTATGTGATCAAATTGCAGGTTTCCACATCACACACTCCCCACCATTTCTTGCTCTTTTCCGTTACTACAGTACATGCTACATTTCTGAAATGCAAAGAAAGCCCCAGTGAAACAAAATGACTTCATTTGAGCTGGCACTTAAGAGTAGAATTCACTTCCATAGTGCTGAAATAAAAGAAGCCAAGTGTTTTAAATAGCCACTCCCCTAGGCCAGAGTGTTTTTAGAAAAGCTCATTGTCTAGATTTGAGCTGTAGCAGTATGCCTGCCTCTGTTAAATCTCCTGATCCAGACAGCTCGATTTCTAAAGTCGACATCTGGTTTACTCTTTGTTCACCTGTTTGAAAAAAAAAAATGCAAATAGGCGAGTGTGCCATTGCCCTAGAGCTCTGAAGAAAAAAAAAAAAAAAAAAAAATGCTGTTGACAGTTTGTCAAATAGTGCTTCCAGTCTAAGACTGCAGTAGCCTATTGTTATGCCAGCAACAGGCAACAGAAGTTGTGGCACCATATGGCCAGTATATGCTTCAGATAAGCTATCTGTTAATTTAGCTTATCAGTAGTGTTTTGATATGCTTCGTGTTTGAATCGCCAACCAGTATGGCCTTGGGTACTTTTGGTGCCAAATTATTCCTTAACGTTATAGACATCACAATTATTCCCTTGGTGGAATCTCTCACCATTCATTCACCTCGTGGTGCTGTGAACAGCGGTGCTTATTTTTGGAATTAGTTGGCATGGTTTATTTGTGGGTTTTTTTTTTTTCTTTTTACGTGGTTGTCTTTCTGTTGGGGGATTATAATTCAGGAATGACATTTTGGTTTTGAGGGGAGAAAATGTCAGAACAGACTTTGGAAGAAAAGGTAAATTCATAGAGGTTTAGGGGATTAAAGCTTCTGTTATGTGTATATCAAGTTAAAAAAATATGGTGATCTGGGACAATATTTAATGGGAAAAAAGAAATTTTATTCACACCTAATCTATTACGAATATCAGTGCATACATTTTTTGTCCTAAAGCTGGTTTACAGCTTAAAACAAAAAGGCAAAACTCTGTACACAGTTTTATTTTCCACATCCCTGGTTCTACCTTCATTCTTTCAAAAAAAATTAACCTTTAAAAACAGTCATGTCCCTATATCTGCTGTCAGCTGATCTTTGAAGATTTTTTTTCCCCCCCTGCTTTTTCCACGATCAACTGAAATGTTTGGAGAAGACTGGAAGAGTCACTTCATCTTCCCCCTGGCCCTGCCTTTCTTTGGGAGCAATTATTTTGTTGCAGGAGAAGTTTCCAGCCATAAATACAGTCTTCCATTCAGTGCCTCTGTGGTATCCTTAGGGCTGGATGTGCCTGTGCTGCTCTCTGACCTTGCAGCACATTCCTCTGTCTCCTGCCCCACAGGCTTGGTCTGGCTGTTCCTTGCAGGGCACCACAGCTGTCCCTGGCTGCCTGGAGCCTCCTCTTTCCTTGAGAATACACATTCTTGCTCTTGGTTAAGCTGTCCTGCCCTTGGATCCCTTTTTTTTCCTCTCTTTTTGCAATCCAGCTTGCCAGGTCCTCCTTCCCCTGTGTCCTCTGCTGCTGCTCATGGTCGTGGTGTCACCGTGGGGTCCCTTTCCTGCTGCTCCCAGCCCTTCCCTGCCCTGGATGTTGAAAAGAAAGGGCCACTTGTGCTTGCCATGCCTTTCATGTCCAGATCCTTAATAACCAAGAAAAGGACTTAGATTCTCTCTCAAAGAAATTTACAATCATCTTCTGAATCTGTTTGCTGACATCACTTTTTTAGCAATGAGAAGAGGTCAAAGAGAAGTAAATTTTTCTCCATTTGAAGCAGAGAAATGTGACCAATTTGAGCAGTGGCCATTCTTTACCATTTCACTGAAGTCCACCCAGATGAGCTGCCTGGAAAAAGGCAGGAGCTGACAAAGCACCCAGGGCCCAACTGGGTGGGCAGTGAAATGAGTGGTGATGCTCCCACCTTGCTGCTCTGCCTCAGCTGTTGTTGGCACCTGCAGAAGATGAGAAAGGCTCTCCCTGCCCTTGGCTTGGCATCTGAGGCTTCTGGTTTCTCTGCAGGGACGTGAAATGTGTGTGTCTGTCCGCTTCGAGCTGGCTTGTGGGTTACCCCCAGATTTTAAATCTGTTTTAAATTCAGGTTTAGAATTCAGGTCCATGGTGTGAATCATGCAGTTTGGTGACAGTAGTGTTTTTTGGCTTCTGGCTCATTGCAGGTTAGAGCTGTCATCTCTCATCCTGGTGTGATTAGGGCAAGGGTAAGCAAAGACCCTGGGAAAGGAGGGCTGTTGAGCCTTTCAGCTCTCTGTGGCATGTGTACATCTTCCCCGTGAGTTATTTCTAAGTGCTTAACTGTGAGAGGCAATTTTCAGTTCACTAATGTATCTAGTTACCACCCATAATGAGCATGGCTGTCTTCGGATTGATGGCTCCGTTTAAACATAACAAATCTATGTTTATTTAGTACCACAGGACACATCTTTGTGGGGGTTATTTTGATTAAGCTTCAGAGCCTGTGAAGTTTTAGCTTATTTCGTTTCTCCTCAACTTGGCTTTACTGGTGTTCCATTGGTTTCAGCCACTGCTTTGTGATAGGAAATGCACAGCTCCAAATAATGTGCATTTTGCTCATTAAATTGGCTATTACTTATGCACAGTAATTTCTTGCTCTGCTACTTGGCATATTTACTATATGCTTACTGAGCAGCTGTAGATAAGTACTTGAAGGGGCACATTTGGAAGACAGTTTTAAATATGTAGCTTCCTATGCAGATTCACTTTAGCCTCTAGCATTAGTAGTAATTTTTTTGCTGGTGAAACAGTGACCCATGAATAACTTTATCATCCAAAATCTCTAAAAACAATATGAAGAAGTCCAAAGGGTAGTAGAATTATTATGGTTCTTGGTTGCTTGGAAAATTAACTAATATTCTGGCTTCTGGGATTTTGGAAACAAATTAAAGAATCCTTTTTTAGGTAGCAGGCTGCTTTTAATGGTTCTTCTGTATTAAGGAGAGTACAGTATTGTAGGTTATTTATTTCTGGGCATGCAGTACAGGGTGAAGAGCCTGCAATTCAGCTTGCAATGCCTCTGTGCCCTGAGGTAAACTCTATTTCACAAAGGGAATTTTGATTATGGTCTACTGCGCTGCAGCATAGTGGAGGCTTCAAGAGGCAAGTGGTAAATGCTACCAAAGAAAAGCTGGATTGGAGCCACTGACGTCATCTAAGTAAATCTGCTGTAGGACTATAGCCATAAAATGACTGCCAGCCACGGAGCGCACTTTGGCCTTTTCTTGTCAAGTGTTTTAACTGCTGGTTTTTTCTTTGCTTTTCTTTTTTATTTTCCTCTGAGCAAGATGCATTTTGTTTTCTTTTTTTTTTTTTCCCCCTCCTCCCTTTGCTAGTTGTGCGCAGGGGTGAAATATAGAAATGCTTATGTCCCCCTCCATCCCCACCACGCTGCACCGAGGCTGCGAGTGGCTGCAGCTTGCAGTTGAAAAATTAAAAAGTAAACCAGTACTTTTCCATACATGAGCCTGGCAGAATTCAGCTTCCATCACCAGCTATTTTTTAGGTGCAAGAGCCTGGCAGTTCAAGTTACAGCATACTGATGAGATTTGTGTTGTGGGCAAAAAGGGTTTTGATGCTCTGGAAGGCGTGCTTTCCTCTGGAAGAACTCGGTGCATAAAAACGGCTGGGCTTGAATTCTGAATTAGCACAAAACGCAGGGGTGTGTGTGTGAGAGCACTTAAAATCCAGCGTTAGTCATTGCTTTACGATTGACCTCGGCAGTTTCAGTCACTCCTGAAACCAAACTTCCTTTACTGTTTGTTACCAGCCAATCTCTGCTGCTACTTTCTGTCCACAGCTAAAGAAACCAGGTGCATTAACAATGAATCTAGGATTCATTGATTAGGGCGTAGCAGTACCTGTACCTAAGGGTATCTCTAAAAATGCATTGATATCCCAGCTGCTCTCCATTTGGATTTCAGCTCTGTCAGGACTGCAATGAAAGTACTCAAGTGTTTGACAGTGGATTTTTAATTCAGCTGTCAGCATTCTCTTGAAATGAATTTCCAGGATGTTTAACACACCATTTTTTTTAAAACAGAGATCACTGTAAAAGACATTAATAATTATTAGCTCGTTTGTCCCGTGACAATATTTGTTTGCTTGATTCATGTACTTTTTTTTTTTTACTTTAAAATAAAAAAAAACTAAGCATCACTGTTTTTGAAGTTTGAGTCTTATGATCAGAAATATATTAAAACCAGTATCTTATCCATGAATCATTAGATGAGTCAGTTCCTGAAACCACTACAAGCCTCACAGCTCTTGGCTTGGGCTGAAAGCAGGAAATCCAGGCTTCAATAACTTCCTTTCCCAGTACTGGCTATAGCAGCGTTCGTGGTTAGTATATGCTGCTTTTGTAAGCAATAGGAAGATGTATGTCTGAGGAACAAAGGCACTCGAGTCAATTTGCTGAAACTGTTTATAATTTGTGGTCTTGATTTGAATGTCAGGATGCATTGGCATATACTGCATTCTGTGCTGCAGTACATTTTCCAGCAGTCATATTCAGCATGTGAAATAAAGGGAACACATTATGGGACGATTCTTGGACAAAACCCATCTAATCAGTTTTCCAGAAAACAGGAAGATATTTTTGTGAAATCATCCAACTCCTGAAGACTAATGGGAGTGAGAACTGAGTGCATAGGAGTAAATTTAAAATGTTTATTTAGCAGTTACTTTGTTTTATGCTTGTGCAACAAGCTATTTTTATTCTGTTTCAGTGCTCCAAAAGGGCTTGAAAAAAACCCAACCCCAACTTGGAACTTATAAAATAAAAACCACATGATTTGTTTTCAGTCTCCTTTTTTTTTTTTTTTTTTTTTTCAGTGAAAACTGTTTGCCTCCTCATAATCAAGGACACATTGATTGTCTCTGTGTCAGTGGAGCATTGTTGGCTGCAGAATCTGTCCTTTAAACTTGGAGTGCCTGTATGCTCTGACATCTGTGCAAGGGGATGAACTATTTACCTTTTGGAGCTAATGGGGCCAGATTCAGGCTTGATACAACATTGATCTTAATGTGTTTACACCTGGAAAGTGTTCAACCCTTTATGCTTTTCTTAAATATTATGAAAGATAGTTTGGTATCTTGTACTTATTACTTGGTTAATTTAACTCTAATTAATTAGCAGCACATAAAGGCCAAACCCACCTGGTTTAATTATTCTTTTTATTCTTCCCTCCAAGACATCATCTGTTTTTAACAAACCAGGAAGAATAAGAGTATTGAGAGCAACAGAGTAGCAGGTACTGCATTAAAAAAGAGAAAGTATACTTAGTTAAACTGTATATGCAGTATTGGTTAAAAACAAATGCAGAGCTCTTCTTTTAAACAGGCAGAACTGGGATTTTTGGCATGACCCTGAGCATCCAAGCAAGCTGCTTTGTTGAATTTGAGCGATCAGGATTTCTCTCAGAATACTTAAAGGGATGCTAGTGGTGCAGAGAGCGTTTAAAGAAATCAAAACCAGTGTAACTGCTCCATGATTGCAGTTCTCAGCAGCAGCTTCTCTCAGAGTGATCTGCTTCTGAGGGCCAGGTTTGATGTGAGGCTGAGGAGTGAGTGCAGTCACACCCCAGACACGAAGAGATGTGTGCCACGAGGCTGTGCAGTGCACAGCAGGGTGGCCTGGGCTTAGCACAGTGGGGCTGCATCAACACGAGACTCGTTTGGGGGGCAGGCTGGCCCGTCAAACCCTTCCTTCTCTGCCACCTTCCAACAAGGAGCATCTCTTCCTCTGGAAGGTGCTCGCATCACTGCAGGAGGATCCAGGAGAGGCATGCACCATTCCTTCCTTTCTCTGGGCTTTTTCAAGGGGTGCCTGAGTCACAGAGGCTGTGCTGGAGCCCCAGCTGTTTGTGCACACAGGAGGAGAAGCCTCCCTCAGGTGTGTCCCCTGTGCCACCCGGAGGCAGATGCTGGTGCTCCAGGGATTGCAGTGCTGGGCATCACACCACCCACTGTGGATTTAACTTGCTGCATTGTAATTAACTCCTTGTAATAACAATAATTATAATAATTAACTTACTACAATAACAAGGATGTTCTTCCCACTGCTTCTGCTTGCTGATTTTGGGACAGAAATCTCACTTCTTTCCTGTTTTCTGTTTGAGGGAAACTGTAAGTGCTTGAGCAGTGGAGAACAGCAGTGGCTTTTCACGGCATTAAAGCAAATGTAAAAAGAATTGTTCATGTTTGTGATCATAAGAAGTGCAATTTTCTATTAATTAATGTTAAACAACAGATTGTTTAACACAGGGAAGAAGAACAAAGGGAAAAACCTTCAAGTGGAATAAGCATCTAAAGTTTAGAATCAGGTTATAGTTGTGCTTGATTTAATTTTTTCCCCTTGCAAAGAAATGTAAATGATTTAATATTGCTTTTCTAGTTGAACAATTCTGAATTTGGGAATTGTAATGCATAAGATCTGGAGATACATTTTGATCGAGTTCATACGCTTTAAATGTGTATGAACTGAACATCTTTGTGCTGCTATCGATCAGAGAGATGTCCTGTTGCTCTAATGTGGATTTTGGTTTTGGATTAGAAGCCTGGGGCTTTGAATTGCTTGCTGTCTGTAGACCAAGTCATCAGTGGCTAGTGATTGATTCATTAATTAAAATCAATTTAAATGGATTTGTAAGCCTCATGTAACAGATTATCTTATTAGCAGCATGAGAAAGGCACTGTGATCTGCAAGGAATCTGTCACTTTAGACAAAATATAGCATGATTTTATGGGAGAATTTAATGAATTGCTGTTGCTGTAAGTGATCTATGCAAATGGAAGAGCCTTGCTTAAATCCTACATTAAACAGACTTCCTGTTGAACATATTTAATTTTTTTAAACTTCCTCCAAAATATTTTAATTGTGTGTATGTGTGTTTCTGTACATATTTGTGGTCACAATGACAGGTTACGTATTGTCAAGTTTCTGATATATTCTGATCTTGGAGATTTTTTTTTTTTTTCTTTTTCTGTAACATCTCCCTTACCTTATTGAAAAATATCCACAAGGAGAAAAATGATTTTCTAAATTACTGGAAACAAAACGACAGAAAGAACACACAATCCTGTCTAATCCACGCTCTGCCTGCTCAGCAGTGCTGTCTGGAGGAGACACTTTGGACAGCTGGAGGGGCCAGGTGGGCAGAGGGGACTTCTGGCACAAGTGAAAGCGTTGAAGAGGTAGCAATAAAAGCTTTCCTGGCTGGGAGAGGGGAGGCTTGTCTGTCATCTTTGCATTCATTTTGTGACTTCTTTTTTACATCAGGCTGTACAGCGAGTCATTGCAGGCACCTCTCTGTGTGTTAATATGCTCTGTGATCAGGCCTCAAGAATATCTAAGCCAAGGCGGCAGCAAAATCAATGGGAATTTTTGATTTAGTTTCAAAGAGAGCAGGGTTGTTGCCTCTAAATCATAGCCTTGCCCACAACTTTTCAGTAGTCTCAATACCATGTGTGCTTCATTCTGGTTTGCAACCCAGACTCCTTCAGGAAAGGAGATTTTTAATTGTGGGAGCTAAGTTGCAGCATCACTTTACACCTTCCTTCCCTAGCTTGTGCTCTCTGAGCATTTGTGATTAGGGAGCAAAGTGAATTAAATTATGAGATCACTTTTCCACTACAATGAAGCTTGTTTCACTTCATTTCCTCTGCTGTATTGAAGAGATGTAAGAATCTGTTGTATCAACTGAAAAATTTTAATGAACTTCTTAGGGAAAAAAAAACAAACCCTCACAACAAAATCTCAACCATCACAGAGCCCCGAATTGCCTTGCAGATATCATCCATTCCATGTGTAGGTGATCCTTCAAAGCAAAGCATTGTTGATGGGCTTTGTTTGCTAGGTAATCTTACTGTCATTCGCCGTAGAGATTACAAATCTCGAACTAAAATAGATGTGAGACTGGATTGACGTGGTAAACCCAGCTGTAACTGCATTTTGGTGAGATGAAATGCATTGCCTGAGATGTGAGGAACTGGTCATGGCAGGAAACATTTTTCATTGCTTGTGGAAAATCAAACAAGGTGTTTGGGAGATGCAAATTCAGTAAGATATCAGGCTTCCATTAAAATACTGCAGGAGGTCTTGACAGTGACCTCCAGTTTGCTCCATGGTTATCTCTTGGTACTCTCTGGGTTTTGGCTTTAGGGGGTGGGTGTTTTGCCTCACTATGCACTGCTGCCTATCAATCACTCCAGTAGGAAATTTGGATAATGCCTTGGAAGTGCACGAGGATGGTGCCAACTTTAAAAACAGCAGCTCTTGCACATGCACACCTTTGACAAAGCCTGAGACACTGCCTGCACCGTCCCTTTCCCTCCCTGAATCTGCAGCAGGTTGAGATGTGTGAGTGTGGAGGTTTGTGGCTGTGTCCTGCTGGGTCACTCGAGCCTGGGAACTTGGAAGCCGGCACTGGAATTCTGGGCGTGACGAGTTATTTCATCCTGGACGCAGCCCTTGAAACCAGGGAGAAAATCTTCTTGCCTTGCCTTCCATTAGGTCTTACATTAGCATGCCAGTTTGAAATTAGAGTAGTCATGCAACAATTATTTATTTTGTGAACCCTTTGGTTTGGAAAGGAGCAAGGGGACTCTTGAAATTAAAAGAAATGTGCTGAGTTGCAGCATTTTCTCAGAAGAGAGTAAGGCAGATGTGCTGCTCTCAGCTGGGATGGAGTTAATTTTCTTTATCGTATCGGTGTGGGGCTGTGTTTTGGCTTTGTCAGCTGGGGTTAAGCCACAGCAACATGACATAAGCAGGATGTAGCCCCCTTAGAGCAGCAAACTGGCAGAGAGGTAACTCAAGGTGGCACACCTGGGCCTAGTACTGAGTCAGGTGTGCAAGTGTGGACCTTCCCTTCCGCTGCTTCATCTTACACGTCCAATCCCTCCATTGTAGAACCACAATTTCGATTAATTGACTTTCTTCAACTGAATCTCTACCATAGAGTTCTGGCTAACAGGAAGAAGACATTGGTGAATAGCTTTTAAATAGCATACTATGTAACCCTGCCATTATGGCTTCGGGGAATATTTTCCATTCTGCTTTTGTCTGTAACGCGAATCTTGGTAACATTTGTCTTGTATTAAGGCTGCAAATATTTTTTTTGTGTATGTATGTTGTAAACCTTGTGAAATGTTTTTTTATTCTGCAAATTATAAATAGTTTAGTTGGCTCAACCATCCCTTTTGTAAGCACATGATTTTTTTGTAATAAGACATAGTTCTGTGGCAGTGTTGTACTACTGCAATTGAGTTGTACAGTAATAAAATTTCCATGGTGTTCTGTGAAGGTCAGTGGTATGCAGTTAATTGCTGGACCCATGACAGGTGCTGAGTAGGAAGTGTTGCTGTCCTAGACACTAAATATAATAATTAAGCTCAGGGCTTAGTATTAAAAGCATGGAAGATACATGATTCTCATTAACACGTAATTTTTGCTGATATTTGTTTTAACAATTCCATTTGTAACTTCCATATTGGAGGGAAGTGTCTGTTCTGAAGCTTGGAAGATGGGAACCAAATTAAGAGAACTGTGTACTGGAATGATTGCAGAATTTTTGGTGCATGGTAAGCCAGTCTTAGCCATGAAATTTTCTAGTTATCAATATATTCAGAGGAGAGAGCTGTGTGCCTTTGAAAGCTTTCAGAGGGAGATCCTGACCCCCACCCTCTGTGCCTGAATGAAGGTTGGTGGGCCTTAGGAGATGTAGCAGTTTACTTGGGAGAGGGTAAAGCTGTCATTAGGTGTGGGGATTCAGGTGAGGACTTGAACATCTCAGTCTTTTGAGTGGCCAGGTAATCTCTGCATGTTTTACGCTGTAGCTGCCCTTTGTGGGCCTAGTGGAAATGTCACTGGGCAAAGAAGGGGGAAAGCTTTGCTGGGTAAGGAGGAATGTATATTTGGAATCTGCCTAATTTGACTGCATCTGCATATCCTTTGGTTTTTCAGGCTCAGGAGAGTATTTTCTGCCTTACTTTAGAATATTTAGAAAAACTACCAGAAACAGTCAAAACGCAAATGTTTGTTTTGCCTGTTTTTACAAGGCGGTCCTGTGAACGCAGCCTGCCAGATCCCGTTGTATTTAACTGTGCTGCCATGGCATGGGGCTCACTTGGGGAACTGGAGAGCACTGGAAATAAACTGTGCTACATTACGGCGTGTGAAACTCCCTTAGCACGCGTGTCAGAGTGTGATGCAAACAAGGCATAATTGCCACGAGCACAGACTGAATGTTCTGCTGGAATAGGCCAGACTGAGCACAAAATGTCACAGCTGTGAAGACTGGGTGAAATCTTGGCTCCAGAGGAGACAAAGTCAAAAATGCATGCATTTACACCTTTATTCACAAAGTCAAATTTTGTAGAAGACTTTACTCACTGGCAAGCAGAATAAAAAAATGGAGGAAAAATCCAGTCTGTTCAATATCTCTCCCCAGTTTTAATAAAGTAGACTCACTTGAACTCATAGCCCTCTTTAGACAAATTGCAAAAGATAGTTGCTCTTGTTTCTCCTCTGATTTTAAATGTGCACATTTTATGGGAGGATCTGTTGGTAGTAACAGAAAAAGGCCAGTTTGCCTGGGCTTAGTCCATCTTTGTAAGAGCCTTGACTTGGAAAGTGGAGAATGGTTCCCTATGGAATGCTTCTGCTGTTGAAGGCATTGAAATGTGTTGTGAGTCCCAGTGGCTTAGTGCTGTGGGAAATAGTGAATTAGTGTTTCAGCAGAGGGTGTTCATAGATACTTCAATGTAAGAAAAACTTTTTAAGTGAGGCTTTAGAGGCTTTACCATTCCCCTTGTGAGAAAAACTTCAGTGAATAAAATTGCTGTAGACTCAAAATACATAGAAAGCTATAAATAGTTTGCAGCACCTATCTATATATCTCTGTCTGTCTATCTATTTATCTATCTATCTCATATACCAGTTTTGACCAGCCCTTAAAATCATTGGATTAGAGCTCTTCTAATCTGGTGATTTTAACATGCCTGGATTTTTTTTTTTTTTAACTGCTTCTGGGAAGGAAGGTGATCATGTGATTAAGGCACAAGTCAGGGAGCAGAGATTTGCATTTGGTTTCTGGGGCAGAGTTGAGAGAGGAAGCTGGGAGAAGTGATCACAGCTCAGATTACTGGTGTAGGGACAGTTGGGAAAAGTCAGAGAAAAATCCATCCTGATGCTTCGAGGGGGCAAGTCAATATTTGCAAAGTCATCTTACATACCTGTGTGGAAAGTGTTGTCAGTGTAAGTGATTGTATCCAAGACAGATTTCCCCGCTTCTTTACTTTACCCAATTTTCAGTAATTGGCTTGGAGTGGTGAGATTGAATGTAATTAAGTCTCATAATTAATTAATACGAGAAAGCCTACGCAAAAGCAGAATAAGTTTTTCGGGTCCATGATTTGTTCCCTTCTGTGAAATTGGAGTAATAATACCTTGTTACTTAATGCTCTAAGCAATAATTGGGTAACAGTTATAAAGTGCTTTATTATGAAAATGCATGTGAAGAACCATTTTTAAGTCAGAAATGACTGCATAGGTCTCAGTCCTTGCAGACAAGCTGATTCTCCTCTGAAATAACATTCTGACACTGGTGTGTCCCAGGACCAGAAAATCTATCATGTTCATATTTAAGGCTGCTCAAAGAATGACCACAGCTTTTTTGAAAGCTTTTTTTTTTTTTTTTTTCCTGAGAACTGGTCTTTTTAATTTATTCCCCTCTTTAATTAAAATAATTGTTTAAAAGTCCTTAGTTAGAAGTGTAACAACAGTGATTTAGATTTCCCACTATACTAAGTCACCAAACAGGCCAAACAATCATACACATAATTCAGGACATAAAATCTCAGAGACTGTTTTATGATGAACTGTTAATAGCCTGCTTTCATCATATGCAGTGATTCCAGATCCATGAGATGAAGGCAGCTTACAGAGCCCTGGATCCCTTCTGAGAATGACCCACACCAGCAACTTTTCTTTTTTGTTCTGTGTTGGTAGAATTGAGTGCAGGTGTTGACCTGGGAATTCACTCCACTGGTCAGACACTGAATGTGAACCAAGGGCTGCTTGCAAAAGTCTGTCCAGCAGCCTGTGTGCAGCAAAACCCACTTGTGCTGCCTGTTTGGCAGACTTGACCACAGGTGAACAAAGTGAGGAGCAAGCAAAATCAGCTGCCCAGGTGGGACTGGGGAAACCAAACAAAGGTCAGTGGGTCTGTGCTGACTGGTGTGTTTCTGGGAGTAATGCTTGGGCTAGGGATGGGCCATCAAAAAGCTCATGCTGGTTGCTCCCTGAAAAGGTACAAGAAGCCATGAAACTTGGCCAGGACAGTCAGGGCTGGAGATTTTCAGTGAAACTGCAGATGATGTGGTCACTGAGCCAGGAAAAGGCAAGCTGTCCAAAGCCATGCCCAGACCATACTTTTATCAGCTCCTTGGCTTTACTGTTGCGGCTGTGCAAAACTGAGGAAGTGCAGGGGACTCCAGAGCAGGAAGGACAAACTTTAACTAATTATCCTTCCAATTGCACAGCAAAGGGTCTTTGTGCCCAGCATGAGGCCAAGGCATCAGCACAGGGGTGAGGACCTGGGGAAGGGAGCTTGCTTCAAGCAGTCCCTGACAGCCCTGTGGCTCCTGGAGGTGTTCCCCAAGGGATCACTCGTGGCACTGGTCAGTGGAGGAGCTCCCAGCACTCTGGTGGGAGTTACACTCCAGTTACCCTCCGTGGGAGTATCCTGTGGTGATCCATGTGCCTGCTGCTGACCTCAGAACCTCCAGAAGTGTCTGACTGTGGGCAGCATGGGAAGGGCACTTTGGAATGTGCCTCCTGTGGATGCAGCACGACTGAAATTGAAGTGGTATAAATGTAAGTTTTGGAAATGCATAATCTTGTACGATAAAGTTTGGCAGAGAAATGCGTGGTTCTCTTTTATTGTTAGCTACATCCTTTTCCTGTGAGAGCTTAGGAGAATGTTTTCATACTTAACATGCTTCCTCTCTTCACTGTAGTTCATCTGCCAATCTGACCCTCCCAAGGAAAGTAAGCTGGCTCTGATTGTCAGACAGATGAAGGGAGCGTCATGAGGAAAAGAGCAGGCAAATTTACAGCCTAACCCTTTCTGTGGGCCGGGGTTTGGCTGGGTGTGATGCAGAAGGTGAGAGTCAAAGGCCATCTGTGTATCTGCCCAGCACTGTAACAGACGTCAGATAAATACACTGTCCCTTTTGTAAACTTCTTAAGAGAACTTCAGAGCGAGCTGTTGTTTATAATGGAGCAGCAGCAGCTGCTGCATAGCTAAATCTGCAAGTGAATTGCCAGAGTATATGAGCCTCTTGCTGTGCCCCTCATAAAACTGCCCTGAAAGAAAGTCATATTTATCTCAAAAGTGGCAGGCTTGGCAGGATGCCCTGGTAACTTTTTGCCAAGGAAACCTAAAGTGAAACTGTCTCACCCTGACTCCGCTAGATTTGGGTTCACCTCACCTCCTTTTGAGAGAGGCTGGAAGAAAGGAGGGGTAGGGGCAGAGGATTACATAGTTCTTTTAGATTTCCCTGGCACATTTCCACTACCCCACATGAAAGTGTTTTTTTTTTTAAATCACAGTGAAGCTTGAAATATATTTAATAATTAAATTAAGATTGTTCCTATTCAGTTTTGGCTTTGCTGAGTTTAATGCAGGAGTCAAATAACTACTGCAGACAGAAGAAAAACAAATGCTTGGCACTTTTCCCTACAAGGCTGAAAGTGAGTCAGTATCTAAGAAGGCTCCTCCATGGAAAATGAGAAAATAATCTTAATAAAAAATTCAAATTATTCAGATGAGCTGCTTGTAAATTATGCCCATAAATACAGTAGTTGCCACAATGAGAAACTTCTCTAACATTTTTGGCAGACATTAACTTGAAAATAAAGACTGAGAGATAATTATTATTATTATTATTATTACTACTACTACTGTCATTTTGGTTTGTGCTGCATTAGCATTAAAAGGCCCAAATAAGCATCCAAAATCCACTGTTCCAGAATCTGCTTTGCTGCAAAGAGACATTGCCAGCTCAGGAAAACTTAGTTTTTCAAGACAAAGACCAGGATCAAGATAGGGTCTCAAGGCAAGGGAATTTAGGAGTCTTGCTCAAAGCCCCACAGGAACTTGTGGCAAAATCAGGGTTTAATCCTGATCTGCTAAATTCCAATCCAGCCTTCTAACCCAAAGCTTACATCCCTGCTGTAAGCCTTTCGAATTCCTTAACAGGATGAGGCTTTACACTGCTGTAACATCAGGACAAGGTATTGACATCTTCTTAGGAAGGTTATACCAGATTCCAATTAAATAGATCTTCAGGAGGAAGTCATGTGACATCAGGACACTTCATGATTTTTTTCCCCCCTTTTTTCCTTACCCCCCCCCCTTTTTTTTTCGAGAAAAAACTAATATTCACCATTTTTTTCCTGAAAGACTACACCTCCTGCTCATAACTTGTCACACACTGTGGCGTGGGGAAGTGCAGCATCCAGAACCAAAAGAGGAAATGTGCTGATTTTGGCAGATGACCAAAATGACCTAATTTCTTTGCTATTGGAAGTTTGTGCACTTTTCTGGCAGGCAGCACAGTTAAAAATATGATTGCCTAGCTCCTAGTGTGTCTTCATTGAAGAAAATGCTTGCCAGATACTTAAATGCTTTATCCAAATCCCTCCTAGTAGCAGAATATACCTGACAAGGGCAGCTGGACAGCCTTGTCAGAGGGAGCACGGATGGGATTTGGAGGGCAGGGGAAATGGGATGAGCTTCCCGTGCTCTGTGGGTGAGTTCTGGTGCTTTTAGGGCTCTGCAGGTGCATGGGGGAGAAATGGAACAGCTCTGTCCTCACACCTGGGGCTCCTGTGCCATCCTTGTTCCTGCCAGGTTTTGGGAATGCTCCCTGCCTCCCCATGGAGCATCCCAGCAGCTGGGCCCCACACGAAACTCTGCGAGGAATTGGCTTTCAGTGGAGCACTGCTGCCTTCCTCTTCTCCAAATGAAGCCTGAGACTCTGGAAAATCCTGGTGAGTGATGCAGGTGGATCAATAAATGAGATTACTGTAGGCTTGTGCTCTGCCCAGAGGCTCTGCTGTGAACAAAACCTACCAGTGCAAAAGGCAGAGCAGCCTGACAGTCTGCAAGGAAAATGGGAATTATTCCGAGTTGTAATTGAAGAGTCAGTTGAAAATTAAGTCTTCTCCTATGTTAAAAAAAAAATAAAAAAATCTGAAAGTGGTTAATTATTCCAGGAAGAGAAAGTAATAAAAATCTGCATGGAAAAATAGCTATTTAGATCTGAATGGCGATTACGTGATTGTATCGGAGGCACAGATGCATGTGTACATCACAGTCTCCTAGAAATATGTAATCTTCCCTGAAGAACCTGACTGCAAATCACAGAAATCTTCTTTTACTACTTTCCACCCCTCCTGAAAATGTCTTGGGTGTGTCTTGTGCATCAGAAGGGGATGAGAGATTGTTGTTTGAAGGTTTGGCCTTGGAGAATGCAAGGGCCACTGAAATAGTTTGGCGAAGGAGTTGAGCAACAGCAAAAGGTCTATTTCCCTTCACCAGGTTAGTTGTGTAAGAGCTTTCTCCTGCCCAGCATGATTGATTCTCTTTTTTTTTTTTTTGGTTTATTTCATGGGGATTCAGCTTTTGGCAGCTCACGTAACTATTTTGGAGACTGAAAATAAAGTGACAAAAGCAAACCTGCTGCAAACCTGCAGATGTATTAATGGGCGATCACCTTGCAAGGAGCTTTTTCTGGGTAGACTCCCAGAATCTGTGGAAATATTTGAGAACTCCTGCATCAGACTGAGTAGTCTGGAATTAAATTATATCAGGCTCTTCCTGGTAAAGACACTGTGAAAAGACATTGCTGCTTTTGGGACATGGAACAGCTATGTCGTGATATTTGTTCCATCATAGATGCAAAACTTTCTGTTCCAATCAAAGCTTCCTAAAGGTTGCTTAGATGTTAGCTGTGTAATCATACAATTTTAGGTGTAACTGTAAATAGGTAAAAAACCTCAGCCAAGCATTCAGGTATTTGAAATAACAATCAATAAAAACCCTGTTCAAAGCTGCTTTCATGTTAGCTGAGAGTGACCATGAAATTGTAAACTGCACAGAAATAGCATATTCAAATAAGTCATTTATCATATTGCATGCACCATATGATACAGCTATGTGATGTTTTTAAAAGACAAGAGCCAGATTATCTTTGACTGTGTCACCAGATGGTGTGTAATGGGCAATAGAATTATGGATTATGAGACATAACTTTCACTCCTAGGTAACCTGACTGACAAAACCTTTGTAAAAACAAGACACTCAAGGACTGAGTGGATGACAGAAGTATTTTTTTCTACCTGCAAAAATTCCCCTTGACCAGGAAACAAGTTCATACACGTAGCCAGAGAAAGAAACAGGCAATCAAATTAAAATATTTCTACCTCACTCTTATTACTGCATTTTTTTTAGCATTAAAACCAAAATTGTTCTTTAAAAGGCTCTCTCCCTATTCATGTAGTTAAATTTCATTAATTGCTGTAACTTGAACCTTGTGGTAGTCTTTGTACAAATATAAACCTGGGGGAAAAAAAAATTGGAATCTTAAAATGGAAGGCCAAGCTGTAAGTGATTGGGAAAAGTCTCCGGTTACCTGCATGGACTGGTGTAAATTTTGATTTAGCAGAAGCTCTTGCAAGGACAAGCCAGGAACAGGGAAGCAGAGTGGGAGGGCCAGGAGCTTCTCTTCCTTCTCTGGGTCCACTCAGGGAGTGTCCAGGTGCTCTCCTGGAGTCAGGAGAGCTGCCAGCACCAGTGGATGGAGATGCCGCTGTGTTGGATTTCGGTGTCTGCAGCAGGTCAGGGGGGCTCAGCCCCCATCTGCCTGGCACCCAGCAAACCTGACACCTGGCCTTCCCTGAGAGCAGTGGGAATGGCAGGATCCTGCCTGTGTTCCCTGACAGCTAGGAGGCCTAAGAATAGGCACATTTCTGAGATGCACGCAGATTTGCATTCTGAACAGACACATTTGGTCGCCAGAGAAGAACTGCCTGCCCGGAGCGCTGGCAGCACTGGGCCTTTAAATTGATGCATTCACATTAAAGAGATACATTTAAATAATGCAAAGGGGTAAACTAGCTTGAGTTATGTGTGGTTTGAGCTGGGTGACTCTTACTGCCTTTTATGGGAATCTCTCATCTAAAGTCCTGCACAATTATCCCCAAGGGCAAGTATTAACCCCATAAAAGAGAGGATATCACCAGTTATACATCAGACATTATGTATCTGTGTGATGGCTGTGGTTGGCTTTGGCTGAGGATGGAGCTTTATTAGAGCCCGTGCTGGTAACTGGATAACGGGAACCTGGGTTGGCTTCCTTTATTCATGGAGCAGAGGGAAACTCCTTGGGCAGGGTGATTAACCCATAGCACTAATTAAGTGCTTGTATCATTCTGCAGTAATGAGGTGTTGTTCATAAACAAATGGGGAAAGAAGAAAAAAGGACTTACAGTGGCCTCATTTTTGAGGGCCATGAGCCTGGCTGTGCTTTGGTGGGGTGCTCAGTGAGGCTCCCCTGTGTTTGGCTGTGGTGCTGGGGCAGGGCCTGGGCTCTGCTCAGCGAGGCAGAGTCACAGACTCATTGTCCCCTCCCTGCCGTGGCACTGCCATCGCTACATCAGGATGACATCCTCAGCACCCCTTGTATCCCACTGGCCGGGGCCAGGAGTGGGAGCTCTGGCAGCAAGATTTGGTGTGTGCTTTGAGGGGCCCTTGGGGCTTGCAGAAGAGGCCCTGTAAAGAGATGGCTTGCACAGGGGGCCGGTGAGAAAGTTGTTTATTGGTGGGAGCCGTGCACAGGGCAGTGAGTTAGCACTGCAGTGTCTGATGCGTGGCTGCTGCTCTCCCACGGGCTGGCTGCCCGTAGCCAGAGCTGCCAAACCTTCCTTGGATTTATTCATCAGGTGATGTCACGAGTCTGGGCCAGTGTGTCTGCACTGGCCTCGGTGCCTGTCCAAACTGATCACTGGAAAAAACCAAAGTGCATGTGCAGTGGGAGCAGGGAGCCACAGCCTGCTCCATGGTGCGCATCCATGTCTCTGGTCGCACCTCAGGAAAAACACTGGCCTCTGCAAAAAGGGTTTGCAGCTTGTTTGGGAGCTGCTGAGGCTGTGTCCACCTGTGCAATACCACGTTAGAGCTTCTAACATCAGACAGCAGCAGTGTGTGTCCCCCAGTGTGCCAGGAGGAGAAGGCAAACACTGTCCCTGGCTGAAATGGAGCTCAAGGAGGGAAGAAGCTGGAAGCAGCCCTGGCTGAGAGCTGTCCAGAATGTCACAGCCACGGCCATGCCCTGCTGGACCCTGGCTGGGACCTTAACAACGTCCTGTCCAAAGCACAGGGGGTGAAATTCTCTGTGGAGGGATCTTCAGGCAGGTGGGAGGTGCTGGCCTTTGGCTGCCAGCACTGCTGTGCCTTGCCTTTCTCTCTGGCTTTTCCCAGCCCTGGAGACAGAGGCCAAAGGGGCAGAGCAGCAGTAGCACACACTGCAGGTATTTTTGAACCCTCGTGCTTTATGTTAAATCACTTTCTGCTCTCATTAATTAAAAGGTTGCTTTCTGTGCTTGATTGAGCTCAACTTCTCTCATCCTTTCCTTTTTCTGTATTCTCTCTCTACAGCTTTTCTATTTTCAGGAGGTAAAAGCAGGAATACATAATTACAAAAAAAATTCTTTGAACTTATAAAATGCAGGTTGCTTAAATTATGCAGTTAAAGGATAAAGAAAATCACAGAGCAATTTTAACAAATTGCCCTTAACTGTATTGCACAAACAAACCTCTCATAAGAAATCTTAGAAAGGTGTGTTTGAGGGTGTAATCTTAGCTTGTGGCTAAGTAGAGTTAAACTTGTTTTTCAAGTTTGTTGTGTATAACTTTCTCATGCTAAAGATTGTGAGCATTCCAGAAGGAAAACAGTTCATCTGTTGCAGGAGTTTGATGGTAAATGTTGATTATCTCCAGTAATTCTGGCCCCTGGTCCATGTACAGTACTTCACCCAGTGGCTTTCCTTTTGATGTGTTTTCTCATTGTCCGAGGTGTACAATACACCTGTGTGAATATTTTTATGAAATAACCCTGATATTTGCAGGTAGTGCAGATTTTTATATTCTGAATTATAAACCTTAGTGTAGCAGAGTGGACACAGTCCATACCCTTTCCATTCTTGTCACATGCAAGACAATTTGCCTGTGTGCAATATTGTCATACTCAAAATTCCCTTTTTAATAAACACCACTACCTCGGTCTTGGGCTCCAAAATCCTGTGCGGTTTCTGAATAGACCAACATCCCATATCCTTACTCCAACTTTAATAAGTTTTTTCCAGCATATACAATTTTGGTTGGCGTTTATGTAGTCTATGCAAGCTAATGTGGATAGCTGAAGAGTTGCCACGTACGTTTGTAAGGACTCATGATACCTGCAAAACCTTTCTATACAACAGCCAAGCTTACGTACATAAGAGAACTTGTTGATGCTCTATTACGGTTTAATTTGTTAATGAAACAAGATGGACTGAGCTCCTACTACACCTCTCTGGATGTTTGAGGCTAGGCACAATTAATTTATTTGTACTGTCTGTGTAGGCGTATGCCAGCTAATGTACTGTAAGAGCTTTTATCTTTATGTTCATAATGAAGAGGGGCAGGTTTTTGGCAACAAGACAAGGATTTTTTGATGACTCATCCTCTCTGGATTGTAAAACACTTTCTTGTAAAATCAAAGAAGAAAAGTAGTTCCTTAGAAGTAGGCTCAAGCAGAGTAGTTTGTCCTTCAAAATCGAGCTGCGAAGCAGAAAGAAGAAAGGCTTAGCTTGTAATTGGACCTCTGCTGAAAATTAAATCATATTTTTTGAGAAGATATTAAAATGTCCTTGGGGTAAATGTGCTGTAGGTTGCATTGTCAAGTACCTGAGTTTATGCTCCTTTGTCATTATTTTGGTGTTTTGATCACCTTGGCAATGCATTGGATGTTTGGTGAAGTTGCAGTAGATCTCCCTTCACAGTAAGTTGTACTGTTGATTTTCACCTCCCTGCTATCTAGGAAGAAATGTTGAGTCCAGGGTTTGGTAGAAGCTGGAACAGGGGTTGGGTGTGGGTATGTGAGTGCAGAGCTAAATCCTTTTCAGTGTAGCATTTAGTACTGGTGGCTGTTTGAGTGACAGGCTGACTAAATGTCAGCATCAGGCAAACAGGGAGTTTGTTCGTGTTCCTGCTTCGTGCTCCTGCTGATGGACAAGTGTGAGCATGGACTGTCCGAGGGACCTCAGTGCTAAAACAAGAAAGAGTAATTGGAATGCTTTAAAATGGGTAATTGCTTTATTTTGTGTGAGAGAGAAACCCTGCTTCTAATGAAAAATTACCACCATTATTTTACCTCACAGTACCTGTGCATGTTTTTACACACACACACTCCTGTCCACACTTCTCCCACTCACGCATTTGTTTTCTCTCTCTTTGGGAAAAATGGGAGAGTTTGGGCAGCAGAGGGATGTCCACGAATGAACTTCCTCAGTCTCCTTTGTGCTCCATCACAGTTCTCTTCCTGAATGACTTGGGTGATGAAGCTCCTGCTCCCTCTTATTAAGGTGGTGCTTATGCAATGCAGAGTGGATTAATTTAAATCCCTGATTTTAATCACAATTTAAATCAACAAGCAGAGCACTTTGATTTAAATAATTAAGTGTAATCTTGTTTTGCATTTTTGCTTTCCAGTTACTTTCCTAAACAAAGGCCCGGTTTTATTGGTCAATATAATTTGCTAACCAGAGCTGTTTGTTATACACAGTTGGGTTTCTCGAAGCACACGTGCACTGCTTATGGACATTTACTCACATTCTACATTTTTAGACTCCCCTTTTGCCAGAAAACAGTGATTCACCTTTCTTAGTAGAAATAATAGATCTTTTAGCCTCATGTGATTCATTCATAGTAAGTTGAATTCAATTAAAATACTCAAGAGTGATGTTTCAGGAGTGCTTTAGTGGCCTATGTTTGATGTTTCAGAATACAATGCAAAAATTTTTACTGAAATATATTGTGCTTTTAAAGCTGATTTGTTACACCAAACTGTTATCTACAGCTATGGCATTGAGCCCATTGGTTCTGAACACCAAGTGCCTCAAAATTTGTGAGCCACTTACGTAGTCTATAATTGCACATCTCAATTTTATTCATGAATGCAAAGAGGAAAACAAACTTTCCTGCTTTTCTAATTGTTTTCCTAACTTACAGGGAACTAATTATAAACTGAACTACCTGAAAATTAGGAGAGCTGTTGCTGTAACTTGCAGAAAAAAAAAATACTTTTGAAAAAAACCCCCAGGGCAAAGCTTCAGTAAGCTGTTTTAGATGCCTAGGCAGTGAAAGGTGTCCATTCAGTGGCCTAGCTTTCTCCAGGAAAATTAAGAGTGAGCAGTGACACATGCATAAAATCAAGTGAATTTTTTTAAAAACAAGTTTAGGATAAGATAGAAGTGGTATAGGTTATCATAACTTAATAGTTTAATTTGGAAAAACAAAAAAAAATGCAGTGGATAGGACGGTTGGTATTTTAATAATATATATTTAAACTTCTTTTACACTTCTTTTAATACAGGCTTTAATGTTCATGCTGGAGCACTCCTCGTCCATCCCTTAGAAACCTAGATTCCTGTTGTAGGTATCTTCACACCTAATTTCATGGCAGCACTTTTGGCCACACGTTCCTGGCTGTGACAGTCCATCTTACTCTAATGCTTAGCTCCTTAGGAACATCCCAGTCTGTACTCTGAAATTAGTGCCAGGGACTTGTGGGTGGAGTCAGAGAGCAAAAGATTAAAGGATTAACTATCCCTAGGTGCTACAGTGGAGCACAAAAATGTTAACAGCTCCATTCATAGAAGGAGAGAAGGGTGGTTTAAGGATTTGACGCAAAGTATTTAAATTGTAAATTTAGACTAATTTTGCTCTAAATGAGGGAACATCAGCCAAATCTAGATAATATGCACTCCAAAACATTATTTAAATGTTCCCTTCCACTGATTACTCATAAGAGGACTGTTAAGACAGCAAGTCTGTAATACTGCACATGGGAATTGCAGTATTTAGTATCATCAGGAAGTTGCACAGCAGAGATGGAAGCTTGCTCAGTTTAAGATGTCTGAATTTCCTTCTGTTTCTTCCCTAATTGTAGATTTTTCTCTTCTGATAGTGTAGCTAAGGAGTGGGAGGTTGATTAAATTTAATTCTGATTTATCTGAGTTCAGTCATGTTATCTCTTAAAATGTGTCTCTAAAGGTTAACAGTCCTTTGGCATTTTCATCTTTGCTTTCCTACCCTGAAGGAGAACTTAGTGGCCTGCACATCTAGGAAGTTGAAGATAGCTGGTTGTATTTTTCCATATCTACAAAGCAATATTATATCTGGATTCATATCTGCTCCTGGAAAATTTTTTAGGCTTAATGTTTAATTTCCATATGCTTAAAAGGGAAAGTTGTTCAATCCCAAGGGTTTCATTTCACTTCGCCTCCAGGCAACCTTTCAGTCAAGGAAAGGTCCAAAAGTGCTGCAGAGCCCCTTTTTTTGTGTTTTGCTTCCTGCCCCACGCGGTGTGGAATAAAAGCTGGGGACAAAAGGGTGCACGTGGTGCCTTTGTGGTGGGGCAGAGGGGCCGAGGTGGTGGAGGCACGTGGGGATGATGCTGCTGCTGTGCTGCCCACACTGCCCTGCCCCTGTGCCCCTCTGCCTGGGGCTCACTGGGCACAGCCTCCTTCCGTGGCTCTCTGCTGTGCTCGGCTCATGGCAAACCCCAGCAATCCCAGCCCTGAGCTCCCGGGAAGTGCGAGTAACCCCTGGGACCCTATCAGGACCTGGTACTCTAACATCTCTTATCAGAGGTCAATCACCCTGTGCTTCCCCAGTTAGGGAGTTTTCCAGAAACACCAGGCATCTGCAACGTATTTTGAATGAATTTTTACCTGTTACAAAGGTTTTCTTTACCTGAAAAGAAAGCAAAGGCAAATGAACTGATTTTGTGTGAGAGGATCTGGTTTCTTTCATGATGATTTTTTTAAAGTAGAATTCCAGCAGTCTTCTATAAGAAGACAAAATATTTCTGGAATGCAACACCTGTGCAAAGAAAATGAATTACCACGTGCCAAAATCCTTCAGTAAATGCTGTGTTATGTGGGTAACTTGACAAAAGTTTTGCAGCAAAGCATAAACATCTGCAAAACATTTGAAAATCTGGCCCAGACTTGGGGCTGCTTGAATTCTGTGGCATTTGTAATAATTTACTGTTCCACAATATGTAATTATTTGTGTGCACCTTAGGACTAATTTTCTTGGCAAGAGTAGAAAAAGGTCTACTTTATTAAAGATGTAAGAATGACTGATATCCTTTAGCTGTACAACTCCAGGGTCCAGGTTTATCTTTTCCCTCTGGAATGTATGTACTTGTCCCTGTACACTTGTCTGTGCAGCCTGGTGAGGAATGGGAAAGGGGCAGCAGGTTCAGTCCGAACTGCAGACACTTTTGGTTTTTTTTTTTTCTTTTTTCCTTGGAGAAGCACTGAGAGGATTGCAGTCATTCAGCCAACTGTGTTCAGCTGAGCTGAACTTTGAAAAAAAAAAAAAAAGAAACCAAAAAACTCCACACCATGTGTGCTTTTAGTGAACTCTGGGCCGAATGTTAAATCTTTGGAGTTCAGTGACAGGTTCGAGTGTCCAAGGCGTGAATCATCCATCGGCTGTGCGGCGGGGCATTGTCCTCCTCGGCCCACTCGTGTGAATAATTTACCCATGGGCTCATGCAGGGGGCTCAGCTCGGGCGGGTTCAGCGCTGCACGGAGCCGAGTGACCAAAAGAGCCTTTTCCGTGTCACTTTTCTCCCGGGAGGAACACCCGGACCGAGCGGTTTCACCGCGCGGTTCTCGCCCCGGCTTCCCGAAGTGCTGGCGATCTGCGCTCGCTGCCAGATTTCTAAAGACCTCAGCTTCCTGGAAGGCAGCTAAATAAGGGTCAGATTTTGAAAAGAGCTTAGCACCCAGCTTTTCAGAAAGTCTGGCAGCGAGTGTCGGAGCCGGGGCTCTGTGGAGATGCTGGAAGAAGCGCTGCCTTCCCCCACGCCGGGACAGCGCTGTGCGCTTTGCGGGGCTCGCACAACATTGTCCGGGAGAACAAACAGCACCGGGGGGAAAAAACCCCGCGACAGGGAAAAAAAAACCCACACTCTGCCTTAACAGACCCCGGGGGTCAGGGCGGACAGGCTCCTTTCCCTTTTTAAAGATTCAAGTCAGGCATTGTCAAAAGAAATAAACAAAGCAACATCATTTAAAAAGCTTTCGGAACAATAGTCTCTTCCACTTCCCTTCCTCATTGTGGAGCCCTGGGCCCGGCTTTTGTTTATTTTGTGCTGCCAGCCTCATGGTGCCGGATTGGTCGGTGTCTGATTTCATTCCTATGGGTGATGTCAAAAGCTGACCCAGAAGTTCTCGGCAAGTTTGCTTTTAGCTTTCAGTTGTTGTTTTTGTGCGTGTATCCGTGTGCACAAGAGTACTTTTCAGTCCTAGGAGGATTCTGTTACAGGCTGAATATTATTCAGCTGTGAAACTAATAAGGGATAATATTTGTGCCAGGAACTGCGTGGCTTGTTTCCTACAAATATTAGGAATAGCAAGCAATTCAGGCACGGTGATATTATGGAAGTTGTAATTAATATTCATTACAGTTCTGATATTACTCTAAGACATAAAAGCAAATTCAAAATCTGTACGAGAATTTCATAACACAACTGAAAATTGTGATGATTAGCTAGAAGGCTGATTTCACATTCATATTTAACACTAATACCAAATCTCTTTTTACAGATGTATTAGAACTGTAATGCTACTCTTTTTTACTGTTATTTTTATTCGTTGTCAAACTGACAATTTAAATATCACGTTCTCACAGGGGTGTGCATGCTACTGACAACAATATTCCATGGTTACTTTAATAGAAAAATAAGCTGTGTTTAAGGGGGCTTTCTGTGTGCTCCATGTGCAAATATTCCTATCTTTGTTAAACTTTGTTTTCCATTTCTCTGGCCTTAACACTTGGGTTTTTTTTTTCCTCCAGCAGCCTCCGACCTCTCTCTTGTGTTTCTTTTTGTTAGATAAGTAAAAGATGAGCGTTACTTTATAAGGACATAGTTTCATACCCTTGTCCTCTCTTAGAGTACAGTCAAGTTGCTTGTATAAACATGGACAGTTTTGCTTACTTTTTGGTTTATTCGAATGCCAAGTTAAGGTTCTTGTGGGTGTCCCCACCTCTGCCCCGCTCTTGTCACCTCCTTGTCCCTTTGCCTCTTTGCTTTGTACAACAACATACACAAATGTAGCAGTGATATGTAACCAGCCTGACAATACAATGTTATGGTCTGGGAGAATATTGTAAAATCACCTTCTCTGTCTCTCTCAATATGTGTGTGGCTTTGATAAAGCTTTGTTGTCGTGTGTCAGATTTCACAGCAAAATATGTTGAACAGGATTTGATTTGAAGAGAATAAAACATCCCTGTAGCGTTGCAAAATTGCATCCAGCAAAACATCCCTTGTTTTCCTGCCCGTGGTATTTTTTTTTTTAAATCATCAAGGCAAACAGAATTCTTGCCCTGAGATTCCTTGGAAGCAAGACACTTGGCAAAATTTGGATGCCTCAGAAATAGTCCAATATAAAGCAGCAATGCTAGGCTGAAGTACTTTTCACCTAAAGATAATTGATTGCACAGATTCAAGCACGTTATTTCAATTCCCTTAGCCTGGTTTATGGTCACGAAGGACACCATTTCCCCAGGGAAGGCTGTACAAGCCCACCAAGGCATCCAGGGGCTGGGATTCCAGAGGCTCTCCTCTGGATCACGTTGTGTCCTTGCTCAGTCTCCTTTCCCTTGGTTGGGAGCAGTTCCCATCCAGGGCCGGGGGCTGGCCTCGGAGCCTGCCTGGCCCAGCTCCAGCTGCATCCCAGCCTTGCCTCCCAGGTGCTCTGTTGTTTTATGATCGGCTGCTTTTAGGGACAGCCTCCCTCACCATCCCTGTCCGAGAGCAAACCCAAATGTTAAGAAGGAAAAATGATTTTATCTGCATTCTGAGTCTGTTTAAAGTACTGTGCTTTTTATGATTTCCATATGATTCTTGGGGATTTTAACATCAAAAGACCTAGATTATCCTAATTGGTGTAAGAGGTTGGAAAGGTTTTCTTCACGCTGGACTTAAAGAGGGTTCCTGCTTGGATGTTTTTGCACTGGCTTAGTCCTTTTGTGGCGTGAAAGCCAATTGCAAAAGTTAAGCAGATCCCCCCCCCCCTTTTTTTTTTTTTGCTTATTAAACTGAAATAACCATACTGTTAAGTATTAAAATGCAGAAGCATCATGCATTTTTAAAGCTTCCAGAAATAGCCTACAACGCATTGCAGAAATTAGTGAAGCCATACATGTAATGAAAAACATTTGGTAATGGACTCTGGATCACTTAGTGGCTGATTTACTGCCCGTCCTGTGTTTCCCCTCCTCTCCATAAACTACCATTTACAGATAGCAGCAGCGAGCATTTCTTGGAAACTTTTTTTTTTTTTTTTCCTGAGGAGAGAGGAAAACCCCTTCGGTGTAAAAGCGCAGCAAATGGCTTTGCACAGCTCTGCTCCCGACCACTGCTTCCCCCGTTTAGCAGGAATCCACCCTTTTTACCTCGAGGGCGGTTTTTCCTGCGGAGAGGGATCACGCCTGGCTCGCCGCTCCCGCACAACGCGCGGCTCTGCGGCGCACAGATGGCTCAGCCCGGGCTGGTACCTGGCCACAGCTCAGCCCTGGCTGGCCTGAGCGCTGAGGGACGTGCTGCTGCCGCCGTCCCCTGCTGCGGGGAAGGGCGAGACAGACGGAGAAAGGTCCGGGTCTGCTGCGTCCCTCCGTGTCTTGGCTCTGTGTGTTTGCACCTGGAACAGTGGCTGTGAGCTCCTCACCGAAATGCCCTCTGCCAGTCTCATGTCTGGGCATAAATGCCCCTCTGAGATGCCTCTTTGCTTCCTGGTGAGTTACTGGGTGAGCACTTAAGGTAAAATTACGCTCTGCTGTTCCAGCAGTTGCTAAGAGTCTCAAGACACAGATTTTTCCCCTTAGCCCCCTTTTGCACTTTGCCATACTTGCTGAAGGCAGTTTCAGTAAACTGTGTTTAGCCTGCTCACTACTGGCAACATCCTCTTGAAAAACTGGGCACCAGAAGTTGTTTTGGGGCTGCAAAAAATCTCTTTGTGGTTTTGAATAAAATCCAAAGCAAAAGAACAGAATTAAAAAAACCCAACAAACCAAAACAAAAAAAAAAAAAAACAAAACAAAACAAAAAAAAAAACCCAAGAAAAGAAGATGCAGGAGACAAAAGGGACATCTATGCACACAGGTCAGATTTTTCAGCATTTAACTAAATACATGTTTTGCTGTGCTGTAGTTTCTAAGCTATCTCTGTAAAACATTTACTTGTCTGGCTTTAATCGTACCCTTTGCTAAGTGTTTGCTATGCCCATGAAACAAAGCCTTCCTTAAGACTGCAATGAAACCATTAGTTAGGTTTCATTTTCAAAACAGCAAAAGCCAAAATGAAGTGAAACATTCAATCATCAATCGAGAATTAAAATAATAGCAGAGTTTCTAATGTGGAGTTCTCAGTGGAAATCTTGAATACAATCTGCAATGCTCTCTGCAGGTTTTAACTGATTTTGGCTTCTGTGACCACAGGCCTGAGGTCACAGCAGTCTCCTGATGTGTCTAACAAGTGACAGTTTTTATTATCTACATAATTCTTCTTATTTTTATTTCTGATTTTCATCTCGCAGCATGTAGTTACTGGACTATTTCTGCAATTATCTAGGCATTTACTTGCATATTTGAAACTTGCTTTTTCCTTCCTCCTCTTCAAAGGAAAGTAAATCATTGAAAGGAAAAGACTACCAGATAGATAATTTATAGAACAGGAAAAAAAAATCAAAAATAATAATAAGAAAAATAGAATCCTGAAGACCTTTATGAAGCAACCGTCTTCAAGAATGGAAAAAAGAATGAAGTGGAAAAGCAATTGGAATTTATGTGAAACTCTCAGAGGGCTCATAGACACATAACAATTCAGTGCTAAATGCCTGGAAAGAACATTTCCTAATTTTTGCCCAAAGAACTGTTGTTTGCAGAACTTAGAACATTAACATGGTGGGAGAAAGACCCTAGGAAGATGTGGAAGGAGATACAGCAATCCAGATACTCTGATTTTTTTTAGGAAAGGTTTTTACTAAATAGCAAAATACTGTGCACACGGTTTCAAGGGCCTGGGAAAGAAATCTTAAAGTTTTACTGTGAGACAGAAAAGACTGACACAATTTCAGCAGTCTGACTGAGCTTATAAAGCATGCCTGGGAAAGTCCCTCATGCAAATCATTCATAACCATGTTCGTCCAATTGTAAAAGCCAAGCTCCCTGAAAATCAGAGCAACTTCGTTGGAATAGGGTGTAGAAATTAAACCTTCTGTGCTTCACAGCGAGTATGAAGTCACTGACAAGATCTGACGCTTTCTTCACTTTGCAAGATAAAACTCATCTTTTCCAGCTCTGCGTGAATGTGTACATGTGTTTGTTTTTTCCTTTGTTCCCCATGAAATCACAGCACATATTCAAGAAAACTTCCGTGCGCTGCCAGGGCCGTGTGCCTCAATAGTGATTTCCCCAGTTAGGTGAGGCTGTGCAGTCCCCAGTGCTGAGACCGTTCATATGGAGTGTTGTGTCTCTCTTGGGCTGCTTTACAAAAGTGTCCTATCAGCTGCAGAATTCACGCTGAAATGGGTAAAACCACTAAGGATCAGCTCTCCCCACCCCACAAGGCCAGGGACAGGCATCTCCTGTGCAGCTGTCCCAGTGCTGCGTGGCTGATGCTGTGAGCCCAGCTCGCTGCTGACAGTCCTTCAGGAGCTCCATTATCTGAGAGAGGGGGGAGAGGAGGCCAGGCTGCAAGCCAAGGTGCCCTTCCCCTGCTTGGAATATGCTGAAAGCCTGAGAAAGCCAGAGGGGAAGGTTTTTTGCCAGCTCCTGACTGATGTAGTGGAGGGTGCAGGGCAACAAGAAGCCGCTTGTGGCTTCCTTAATCTGCATCCCCCAGTGCTGCTGTGGAGCTCTGCTTTAAGGCTCTGGTGAGAAATCCCTCTCAGCCCACAGCTGCTGGAGAGGAGGTTCTCTGCCTCTGGATCCATCCTGGACTGCCACAATTTGCCATGGATGTTACAGCAGAGACAGGAGCCTCCTGAAAATGCAGCTCAAATTACATTAAGTGTGGGAGATAGAAAGCACCTTCCTTGCCTTTGGGATTTCACCCTCTTTTTCTGGTGCTGATTTGCTGTGCAGGCAAGCTTGAAGTCACCAGTGCCCATGTACTCATTGCCTTCTCCCCTGGCCTGCTGGAATATCTGAAATAATTTAAAGAAAGGAACAGAAGATTCAAGGATGACTTTGAAGATTTTTTCAAAATTCGCCATAAATTTCCTGTGGTAAATTCCCAAGCCTTCCTCAAATCTTTTGCTTTCAGCATAAGTTGTCTAATCCTGGTGCTGCCTGGGAGGAGAGACCTATAAATTCAAATTATTATTCTGTCTTCCAAGGGTATAAACCTTTTTTTCCCCCCTCTGCATAATATCTAGGAAGGAGTGTAATCTGGACATGAAGCAGTCTCCTCAAATTTCTTCTTCAGCTGATCCATGGTGTTTTCTCTGAGGGAGAATCATCAGGATCCTCAAGAGGCATTCAGAGTTTCTGCAGCCCTGTACATCATTATTGTAGCCTGGCTGGGACAAAAGTCTTCTATCAAGGATTTTGCTTATTAGGAAGGAGAGGTCTGAAATCCAAAGTATTTTTCCCTTAGTTGTCTTTCTTTTTTTCTCGTATTTCAAGTGGCTGTGGCATAAAGAAGGTTGCAGAATCTTCATAAGACACAGAGGCTATGCTTGACAAGACCAAATCTGAGAAGATTAATTGTGCAATTCTAAGTAAACTTTTTAATTCTTTGCAGTAGCAAAATGGTTTTCTCACCCTTTTGTGCTGCGAAATGTATCCGGAATTTATACCATTGCTCCAGAAGAATAGCTGGACTCCCTGTTTAGGCTCCACAAGGAGCAGCCTGCGTGTGAGAGCCAACCCTCCACACACACTGAGCCCGGGGAGACACTGAGCTCCCCTCTGCCTGCATCTGCACCGTGGGGAGCTGGCACTCCTGCCCATCTTCCTCTGTGACCCCTCGTCTGTTTGAGAATAGAGAATGACCAGAAAGAGTTTGGTTCTGGTGGTATCAGACCTTTGCTACTGTTCTATGAGTTGTTTGTGACTTTACTAATGGGAACAAAATGATTTTGAAGCCCTGGACTCTTTGCTGATGCAGTCATCCCCACAGTGTGGTGCAATAAATAACCTTTCTTCCACATGGACGGGGCTGGTAATCAGTAGCTTGCTAGGTACTCCTGGCTTCTGAAAACAGCGTGCCCTTGTGGGAATCTGGACTTTCCATGCCCATTTTCCGTCAGATCTGGGAAGCGGCGCCGTGATCCTGTACCTCGTGTTAGCAAATCCACTTCTTGTTCTGAATTTGGGGCCCTGAGTCCCCTGTGGCACTGGGTGGCTTCAGTGGAACGTGTGGTGCCTGGCCCTTCCTGCACCTGAGGGTCGGTGGTTTGTGAGCAAGGATGAGCGTGAGGTTCTGCTCAGGAGGTTCTGCACAAGGGGTTCTACACAAGAGGTTCTGCTCAGGAGGTTCTACACAAGAGGTTCTGCACAAGAGGTTCTGCTCAGGAGGTTCTACACAAGAGGTTCTGCACAAGAGGTTCTGCTCAGGAGGTTCTACACAAGAGGTTCTGCTCAGGAGGTTCTGCACAAGAGGTTCTGCACAAGAGGTTCTGCACAAGAGGTTCTACACAAGAGGTTCTGCTCAGGAGGTTCTACACAAGAGGTTCTACACAAGAGGTTCTGCTCAGGAGGTTCTACACAAGAGGTTCTGCACAAGAGGTTCTACACAAGAGGTTCTGCACAAGGGGTTCTACACAAGAGGTTCTGCACAAGGGGTTCTACACAAGAGGTTCTGCTCAGGAGGTTCTACACAAGAGGTTCTGCACAAGGGGAGCTCCCAGCGTGTCCTGCCAGGGCCCTGGGGAAGGGATCAGCAAGCTGCCAATCCTACAAGGCAGGCTGCAGAGGCAGAGTCCAAATCTTCTTGTAAAGCAGTAGGAAGTGCAGCAGATGAAGTCTCAGCGTGACATTAATCTCTGAGATCTAAAAGCACAGCTGGTGGGTCTCTGGAGCCCTTCAGCACTGAGGTATGGCCTCCGAGAGGGCTGAATGCAAAAACATCCTGCTTAGGCCATCTCAGCCAGGGGAGAGCTGTGTTTGCCACCCAGGGCACGAGGCTCAGCTGTGCTCTGGAAGATGCAGGGCCCCTTGCTCACTTGAACCCCCTCCTCACAGCCCTCCTCACTGAAGGAGCTCCTTCAGTGAGCTCCTTGCTCACTGAACCACCTCTGTACAGCATTATTGTATATCCTAAGGTTTGGGCTGTCCCTGGGAGCTGTCCCCCCACATGCTCAGCTCAGTCCCCAGTGCTTTCCTACAGCTGAGGGGTCCTCAAATGTCCGTGTGCAGCTCAGCCCTGCAGAGCCTGGTGCCTCTGGTGTGGGTCTGCTACCACAGCAAGAGTTTCAAGATGTGTAAAACACATGAGGCTGCAGCTTCCTGGTGAATTACCAGCATGGTCCTCAGGTGGACAAAATTTATCAGTTACGGCCTCCTCTTTTTGTGGGGATCTGTAAGGGTAAACTGTGACTTTAATGACTCCACAGGTGATTAGTATGAAGTCACATAGGCAGCTAATGCAAGGTGGACTCAGGAATGATACCTAAAATATGAGGAAGGGTAAAATGCCATCAGATGCATGTTCTGGGCTTACACATGAAGTCCTTGGGTGAACAGATGTGGATTTAAATGCGTGCTTTCCTGTTTGCTTCCTGCAAAATCTTCATACGGGTCGTGGTCTGTAAAGCTCCCAATCTCTTGGGACCCAGTTGTCTGTCCTGGGGGTGGCCACTGTCACCCAGAGGGTGAGACTGACTGGGACATGCCTGCAGCCTGGGCTGTGGCACATGACTGAATGTGCAATTGTTTCTATCCGGTTATAAATCGTTACCTGAGTTAAGTTTCCTAATGAAAAGCAGAAGGGCTCACAATGTTTACCCTCCATCCGCTGTCATTTATAATTAGGCTGTAAACTCCTCAGAGCAAGAACTTGCTGCCCTTCTGTGCCCCTACAGTGCCAAACACGCTGGGGTCTTGATATTAGCTGAGCTGCCATTAATAATAAATAGAGAGTAAAAGGAGAATGTGTAAATGCATTCAGACGTGTAGTGAGGCTTTTAAGTATAATTGTTATCGCTGCAGATCTCCGCGTGGCTGGCAGCTGGGCTGCCCTGGGAGTGCAGCATCCCTGTAATTGGAGTCTGCACACCCTGCTGCTCCCCCAGAGCCCATCCCTGGTGGGCAGTGCCCAAACATCCCCACCAAGCACCCAGGGCATGGATACTCCTGAGTAAAGACAAGCCAGACAAGGTTTTTTTTTTTTTTCTCAGCCCCTTTCTGAGAGACTTAAGAAAGCCCAGGCTCATTATGTGAGGATATGGCTCAAGGTTAAGTAACTTTTCAGTAATTAATACATAAACACAGGGCTAGGGTTTCATCCTTTGAATCCCTGTGAAACACTAGGGAAGGGAAGCTCTCTGCTGGATGGGGCAAAGCACCCAGCTCTCCTTCACATCTGTGCTGGAGAGGGGAAGGAGCTGAGGGCAGGCTCCCTCAGTTTTCACCATTATTTTACCCATTAATTTCATTTTGCTGGTCCTCGGTGTGTGCCCTTGTTCTCTGCTTCAGTCTGGTTTTCATTGTTTATTTGGATTGGTTTGCCTTTTGGATCATGTTTGTGCTACTAAGGTTTTCTGGTGCCAGTTGTAAAAGCAGCAACACTGATTTTGAGAGTATTTGGAGCTTTATTTATGTAACTCAAGCAATTGCTGCTTATGGTGGTTAGTGCTGTAAATCCCAGAGGTGGGTAAGTTTCATAGAAGAGAAGAAGTTCCTGGTGTGCTGTAGTGACTTCTGATGGTGGAATCAGAGCTGAGAGTTTAAAAATTTTTCTTAGTTTGAATCTCCAGCGTTCAGGCTGTTTCCCCCCCACCCTCTGGTGAATTGTTCCTTTCAATTCTGGACATTATATTCTTGCTCTAAGAGTTCTTTAATTTCACATTCCCAGAAAATTTGTGTTTTAGTTTGGATCTGCTGCAGGAAGAGGGGGAAAAGTGTGGAGTGAGAGCAAGAATCATTTGGTAGTCACAGCTGTGAAACAGAAATAAATCAAGGTGGCAGAAAGGTGAGCTAGAGGGGGAAAGAAAATTGAAGAGTTTGTTACTGTAAATCCACATGGTTAGGAAACCCAACCATCAAACTGCAGCTGCAGTGTCAGAAAATTTGAATTACATTCCATTTTAAGAAGAAAAGTGTATTAATAAAACAGTGTGCAATACATCTTTCATGCACAGTGGAAATAAACCCATTTTTGAGCTCTGACTACAAATGTATTCATTGTAAAAGTAACACTCTTGTTGATCTAAAATCTCATACACTTATCTGCTGTCTTATCTATCTGTGGTGCAGTGACACTGAGCCAGGAAATGCTATTCAAAAAATAATTCACATGTGAGAAATAAGTCCTTGGCTCTAAGTCATAATGTTTCTCTACCAAGAGCCAAGCTTGCTTCTACTGTAATGTTCATCAGCATTTTTTAAATGCTTTCAAATAAAAATTTTTAAATGTCATTTGAGGAAACCAACAGCTATTCTCAGGAAGAAAGCCAAAATATAATTTCTTTTTTCTGGGTCATTTGCTGGCTCATTCCCTTTCTGGGTCATTCTTTTTTGCCTGGGTCACTCTCCCCTTCTTATTTGTATTCATTTAATATTAATAATAGCAAAAATAGTCAAATGAAATGTATTTGCCTAGGATTTCCAAGGATTTAACTAGCAGTAAGGTTTGAGGCTACTGGATCACAACCTGACTGAGCTTCTCAGTGAAGAGGAGGTGACAAATGGTAAAGAACAGAAAGGTTTAAAGAACCATATAGCAAATCAATGGCTGAGCAGGAGAGGAACCAAGAGCATTGAAATGCTTTCCTTGAGGTGTTAGGTTCACTAGCAACATCACTAAGTAGTTCAGGATTGATGGTCAGATTTCCCATTCTGACATTTGCTTACCCTGCAAGTCCAGAAATTGTTCTGGCTTAAAGAGATGCCTGCCCTGCAAGGACTGAAAAGCCTGCAGCCTGAAATTTAAAAAGAAAAAAAGTGCAGGGTTTTAATGGTGTTTGGTGGTGGTGAATTAAATTGTGAAATTTGAAGTCTCAGCTGTCAACATGAAGCCACCCTAAACCTCTAATTCGAAACATACTGAACAAGCCATGCTACAGGTGCTCAGTTTTCACTACAATAAATGGCCTTAAATGAACACTTGTGTATAGATTTTAGGAAAAACAGAGGTAATTTTGAAGAGCTAGTGTGATTGAACATAATTTAAATGTATAAATAATTGAGTTGGTCTTTTTCTGAGCTTAACTAAACATTTTGAATAGAACTGTGTGCATGCATGAGCATTAACTGTTCTTCCTAAACAGATTTTGATAGTAACCTTCAGATACTAATTATTAGTGTGTGTCAGAGAGAATAGGATGTGTTACAGGCATTCTATTTATATCAGAAATTTCAACTGTTGGCTGGTTTTAGGAAAGTACTTTTGACCACTCTGGGCAGAGACATTTTCCTTTTGTCATTTGAAAACATTATTGGCATTTTGTTGCATATTCTCCTTTCCCTGGGGAATCTGTAGAATTTAATGTATTTTCATATTGCCACAAAGCTATCTTGTTGGAGAGGCTCCTCTCTGCAAGGATTTCTGCTGGTGAAAATCCCCAGCACAGACGTCCACGTGGAGCTGGGCGAGTGCAGCATTCCCTTCCCAGGACAGCTCCAGCTGGGCGGCTCAGCAGGGGAAGATGTTCCAGGATCTGCTAAGCTCAGGCAGATCCAGGACAGGTGGTGGTCTCTGCCCCTCCAGAAGGCATCACAACTTTATGGGACACTCCTGAGAGGGGCACCCAGGGCAAGAGTCAGAGCTGGGAACCAGGAGCGGGGTCTTGGGCAGGGAAGCTGTTCTTTAGGCAGGTGGTGATTGCCCATGGAAATGGGAACGGTGAGCACAGGGGAGGAAGGGGTGCTGTGGCAGAAATGAGTGTGCTGTGAAATCACTATTTCTGTTAAATTTGAGATTTTTAAAGTCCAGGAGGTAATTCTCTTCAGGATTAGTTCCTAGGCTTGTGCTTTTTGTCTGGGTTTTTTGATGTTCTGTTTTCTGCTGCCTGAACCCAGCCATCTCTTCTTTAGCTCCCCTGGCGTCCAGTGAATTCACCATTCTAATGGTTGCCAGCAAAGTTATTTTTGTGGAAGATTGACACCCCCTGAAGCAGGATTAAACTACAGTGAACAAGGAGTTGAAATAGACTGGAAATATTAAGTCAGAGCTTAAGACAGAAATTGCTTCCTCAACAGGCAATAACTACAAGAGAAGTACAGAATAACTGCATAACTATTATACTGAGTTTTGAAAAGGCTATAGCCAGTTACTGCAGGTTCTACTTATGTCCAGCAATTAAAGATTGCCACAGTTTGGGATTGTTTCAGCATCTCAGCAGGAAAGTGTTTTCTACTACTTCCTTGCAGAAGATGCAAGTCCTGCTGCATAAAAGCAGCCTTAATTCTCATCTTAGGTGCAAGAAATAAATTTTCCACTATGGGCAAAGTGCAATCCATAGATCTGTCATTATCTCTGTGAAACAGTCATGTGGACATTAGTGAGCCAGTGCATTCCCCACCTGTGGGAGGACAGGTGTTGGAGGCAGGAGTGAGATGGAAGAAAGAAGCTGCAGTGTAGAAGTGCTCTATTAGTAATGCTCATTTCCTTGCAGAGAAGGCTTCCTTTGTAATAGACAGACGAACAACTCAGACTTAAAATTTAATTTGGCGGGTAATTTGCCCAAAACACCACTGCTAGCAGCTGGAAAACAAAATGAGTTAAAATACTTTGATTTGATGGCTACTGCACTTGCAAACAAAATTGTTGCTTTGATTTTTCTGTATACCCAAAAACCTGAGGTAGGTTTTCCAGTGCTGGCGTGTGATGAAGACTGTAGACATGTTGTGGCTGGTTGACATGGACCCCAAATCCTATCTGATCTCACACACTGGTTTCTGAAATCCCTTTCTATTTAGAATTGGTGAGAACAAGGCCAGAAAAACTGAAATTAAATCTCAGCCCTGTGGAGGGCTGTGGCACTGTGATTTCACCCCTTCAGGTTTGGTTCTTTTTTTTTTTGTCTTGCAGTTCTATGTCCCATCACCAGAAAACCACAGCCTTTCCCAAAATGAGCCTCCCAGTATTATCACTCCTCTATTTCCAGGCTCCTCCAGGGCTGATAGGCAGGGCCTTTTTGCAGCCAAAACAATTGCTAATGGAGATGTCAGGAGCTTCATTAAACTTGGAGTGATTATTCATATGTATAAAATGGCTCTGTGGTGTCAGAATCAGAGCCTGGGGCTGTAGCTCAAGTAGTTACACCAAAGCAGAATCAAATGGTTTTCTGCTGGTGTTGCCTGGTACAAAACCAGCACATTCAGGTAAGCATGAGACATTCACAAGCTCTGTAGCAGCTTTAGAGGGATAGAGCTCACAGAGAGTGCTTGGTAGAGTTTCTAAACTTGTAAAATGAATTTCAGTGGCAATTTAGCTCTTCCAACAAATGTTTGAGAGAGTCTGTGTGTGTGTGTTTGCATTTACACAAAGGAGTGTTTGTATAACATCTGCAAAGCAGAGAACAAGTGGGCTTGAGGGATAAAAGGTGCCAGCACTGGATTCCAGGGGTGGCTTTGGCCAATTGGAGGTTGCAGTTTGTCCAAAATTTGCTTTTCTCCTGCTTCATAAAAGAAAGGGCCTTCTTCAGCTTGGAATAGGGAAAGGGTTAATTTTGTGGCTGTTTCTTGTTTAAACAAATGCACCTGAGTAAATGAATGAACCTTTTACTTTACTGTGCCTTTTTTTGTACCTGTTTAACAGAATACTTAAATCATTATATAAAATATTTTTTATATAAGCGACAGTTTTATGTTACATATGAACCAGTCAGATGTTGGACCACCCTTCAAATAGCAAAGGTTTCCCCTTTCCTGGCTGAACTTAGATAAAGTTGTTCAAACAGGTGGTTTTCTGTCCCTTTCCCCACCTCACTCAGAGCTGTTAGAGTGAACTCTCATGTTTTTGCAGCCATTGTGGAAAAAAAAAACCTTTCATCCTGAAAACAAGTCATTAAAAAAAAAGAAAAAAAAAAAAAAAGAGAAAAATCTAAAGCTGGAGTACAAACCCAGTTAGTTATATGTCAGAAACAGAGTAAGAGAGCTATGAATGTGAAGGATTCCACCTGGTTTTGCAAATGTCTTTGTGACGTGGGAGCTCCAACAAAACTAGTGAGGCTCAGAGTGTCCAGAGGAAAAACTGAGTTTCAGAGCTACATCTAGACAGAACAACTTGCTGCCAAGTCCATCATTTGTGTGAGCAATGTGGTCCCAACAGGAAGCCAGTAACACACCAGAGATCAAGGGTGTACCTCATTCTGGTATTTATAACACTTGGTAGGTGGAATTAATAGTTCCAGTTTGGCTTTTGGGGTGCAAAATGAGAATAATTGCTCCGTGATGCCTGTGGGAAGGCAGTTAGAGCAAACTACAAAGAAGAGATGCTCTGTTTGCCCATGTGAAAGCCATGGACTGCATTTGCATCATTCATCTACCCCCAGGTAGATGGGACAGATGGGAAAAGCACCAGTGGATGCAGAAGATGGATAGTTCCAATGGCATTGAGTGTGTTTGTGCCTGGATCCAGGTCTGTATCCCAAAGCTGTGTGTATGGAGAGGAGGACAGCACTGGAGCTGAAGAAGGGCCAGTGTCTCTTTTCTTTGGGCTTGTGCTGTAACTGGTAATTTATGGAGCCACTGGGAAGGCACAGAGCCTCTGTGCACACTGAGCCCCTGCCTCAGCCCCCACGGGGTGACTGTTCAGGCACTCAAGAAACAGAGTTATTGCAGGTAAGCAAGAACTGCGCCTATTTTTCTGTCCCATTTCCCAGTTCTTGTACACCAAAAAAACTTATTGATCCTGACAGTCACACATACTAGTTTTTATTTTCTGTTCATGTGTGTTGGCAGCAGGATGGATTACAGTGCCCTGCCAAACACACACACCACGTGCATGCCCCAAGCAAAGCAGTGGCTGCAGACCTTGCCCTGAGGGACCTTCTGTGACCTCTACCTACAGGCCTTGGGTCTGGAATGTTTCTTACAGACCATTTTTCAGTGCCCAAGGACGGCCTTTGGCCAGCCCAAGCTATTTCGCTTGCTCTGGGAGCAGAGCCCCCTGCCCCAGACAGACAGACACACCTCAGTCACAGACCATTCTTCTCAGAGCTGAATCGCTGGTGAATGAGTGAAATATTGGTAATCCCCACTGCACAGTCTAGCAGCTTTTGCCATGAAGAAGTTCCAGCTGGAGCACAGCTGGGCTGAGCAGGCCACGGCGTTGCACTGGCCATGGATGTTGCCACTCTCGAGCCGGCCCTGCTGGGTGACAGGAGGTGCACGGTGACAGGAGCTGCACAGCCCAGCAGCTGGGTTAGTGTAGGAAGAATGGCTTCTCCTTCTGAGAGCTGGTAAATGTTTTATCCTTTCCTTTGCTTCGTGCTGGCAATTAGCAGAAGCAAGTCAGACATGGTGCTGCTCACTGATCTTCATTCCACTGAGCGCCAAGTCACGCTCAGAATAATCTTTGTTGGTTGCCACCACAGTGCGGTGTTGGAGCTGGGTTAAATCCCAGGAACACCCTTATAATTGAAACCAGCTGGGTGTAAATGAGCACTAGCACCTAGGATGAGTGTGGCTGCTCCAGTATCACATGGGGAAGGAATTGTATCTGGAGCAGCTGTGACCGTAATGAGATAGGGATTCACCAGCGGTATGCTGAGAGTCACCTCCCCGGTGATAACGTGGTAATCAGCACAGACCATGGACCACGAGCCATGTGCAGCCACTTAGAAAGCACTTTGGCATGCTGGATTGCTGCTCACTAGCCTGACAACACATGGTTGAAGCTGGAGCTGCCTGCAGAAGGCATCCTGGTGATGCAGCACAAAGCCTCCCGAGCCCGTGAGTGTGGTGTAGGCACAGTCAGAATCCAGTTGTTTCCCCACTGAGAAGATGAACCATTTTATTAATGGTATGAAATTAAAACTAATGGACAAGAAAACTGGGTTGGAGCTAATGACTCAACATCCTTATGACAATAATAATATCTATCAACAAAAGCAGCCTTTGGAAAAATAAATAAATGAAGCTCTCAGAGTGGTACCAAATAGACTTTTCACTTGCATAAAGAGTGCAGAGATGAAAGCTGTTTCCAAAGGGAAGAATTCCCATGTATTAGCATCAACCCACTCTTAGCTGAGTAATCTGTTTCTATAAGCAAAAAAAAAAAAGCAATTCAAGGAGAATGCATTGTTTCTCCTTATAAATAGTTCCCATAATCCTAATTTCACATTTAGGCCTATATGCTGCCTACTCTTGCTGATCTAAGTCACCCTTTGTTCAGAAAGTTTCCTCATGGTTTGTGAAAGTACACGTGTAAATCTTCTCAGATGAGCAGACTACTGACTTGCTGAAAGAAAACCATCACTTTACTGATGTTAAATTACATGTTTTTGGTATTTTACACACTGGCATGGCACTGTTTCCTGCTACTTTTGTTTGTACCCTGAGTGTGGTAGTTGAGGAGAAGGAAGTGCATCCAAATTCATTGCATAATGCACTCACCTCAGGAAAAAAACCATCATGTGTCTTTCACAGGTGCTCTGTGGCTATGGCTGGATTGATCATGTTATACCTGCACAGATCCCAAAACCAAATCTGAACTAGGTAGCTGGGAGTTAATAAATAGCTTGAATCCCAATCAAGAAAGGGTAAACTCAGTCTTAAGATAACAAAGCTAGTTTATATGAATGTCAGGAAGGACATGAAAGCGCCACTGCGTGCAAGTATTTGATCACCAGAACACCATAGCATCAGAATTTCTTCCTGAAGTGTTCTCACAGTCAGAGAAAACCTCTTTTTTTTCATTTCAGTGGCAAATGTGAATGGCTGAATTAGTCTGACTGAGTTTTAAAGGAATACTTTATCTCAGAAATGGGCTGCTTCTCTCTCCTGTGCTCTTTCTTCTTAGAGGGAATAATTGCTGATAAGTGGAACTTGTAACAAAAATACAATATAGAGTAATTTTAATCTAATGATTTCACCATTGGATGCTCTGTAAATTATTTACATTTTTATTCTTCGCACTGTGCTATATCCATTCCTCATAAAAAGAAATTATATATAAAGTATCTTAGATATAGTGTTTTCCTGAAAGTAATGCCATTTGAATGCCTTAGAGAATCATAAAAATCCATACACAGTTACACATCACCGCTACAAAATCCACTCTGAATTTGTTTGTAAATAAAAAAGTAATTTCTTTGCGTGCTTGCATAAACACTGCAAATATACTTTCACTGGCAAAGTAGAAAGATAAAATCCTAGAGAAATTCAGGCTTTCCACCAATTCCATATTTACTTTAATCAGTGCAGAAAGAGCCTGAGAAATGTGGATGTGATAGGGAAGGTCAGGCGGTTCAGCAGATGTGTGGTAGAATGGGGTGTCTGGGGATGAGGCAGCCTCATTTCCCAAAGCTCCCATGGACAGCACCAGCAGAAGATGGAGCCTTCTCCTCCCCCAGCCTGGTTTTCCTTCCCATCCTGGCTGCCTTGGCAAGCTGCCTCACAGGTGGCTGTAGCCCCTGGTGCCCCTGCAGCAGTGTCCAGCAGCTGTGCAGGGCTGAGGAGCTCCTCAGGCATCCTTAGGAGGAAGCCTGGTTGTGCTTGGATTTCTGCCCTGCAGCTGACAAAGCTGTCTGGTCACTGGGACATCTGGGAAGTCTCTCAGGCAGCTGGATTCCCCCGTGCCCAGCTTAGGATGTGCTCCCACTGCAGGCTTCCTTCTTTTGGGGCCTTTTACTGCTCAGTCTCACGGCATCATCTAGTTCATACCTCTGCCACTCTCAGGGTGTGAGCTGCTTCCTGAGAAAGAAATGCTTGTGTCACCTGCTGGGAACAGCAGCAGTTCCCCAGTGCCCCCAGAAGCTGATCACTTCTGGTGTGTGACTCTTGGTGGGGTCAGAACAACCCCCCAAATGCCCAGCCTGTGGTTACCTTGCTGCAGCTCAAGTTCTTTGCTTCATATCCTGTCCTTGGTAGGAATGCTTCTCTGCTTTGCTCTTACCTTTTCCTTATTTGAAAGTGGTTATCTTCTCAAATCAGTCTTCTCTAAATTTAAACAAACCCAATTCCTTTCCTGGTAGGTCATGTTTTCTAGATCTGATAACTTTCTTCCTCTGGATCCTCTCCAGAGCTTTGGCACTCCAGCTGTGGATTTGCACTGCTGAACAAAGCAGAAGGAAAATCCCATGGGCTTGCAACTTTTCAAGCCTTCAGAGAAAATATGCCATCTGCAAATTTAGCATTAGTTGATTTGCACTCATCTGCTCGTTGCCATCTTAATGTTTATAAAAACTTGTTGGATTCTTCGTTCCATTGTTTTTACATAACTGAGGCTAAGATGAGGTTGTTCATGAACTAAAAATATAATGTGTTCTTAAAAGTGTAATTTACCCCTTCAACACTTGAAATCTCTACCTCAAGAATTAAGATTTTTTTTTTTTTCTGAAAGACATGTTTTAGAAATATAGATCTGGCTGTAAGAATGATTTGGTAGCAGTCTTCATCTATTTATAGTGAGATGATCAGTGTGGATAACAACACTGGTGTTCAGCCTCAGAAATACCTGCACTTGATCCCCTTTGAGCAGACACAGTTTAGAAGACTTGGGAGACATAATGGGCTTTTTCCTCAGACAGCTCTAGGAATCAAGGCGTGTTTTCACTCATTCTTGTGTTCCTGCTGCAATATCTGCAGAGCATTCATCCTTTTCCAGGGATTGTTTGATAGTCCAGAGAAGGCACCATTTTGCCACCTGTACACTGAAATGCAAGGAAGTAAATTAATCAAACAAACAGAGAAAACTGTTTAACTTCTGGAAGACGCTGTAAAATAAGACCCAGCTCTAGTGGCTTTTGAAAGACAGCATTTCCATGTTAGTTCATTGTACAAATATTGAAGGTTATGAGAGGTATCGAGGCCGTAGCTCTGCACTTGTCGTACGCTCCTGTGAGGAGCCATTGATCTCAGCTGTTGGTCTGTGAGCAGCAGCTTTCTGGGCAAGCCCAGGTTTGCATTGCTCATAAAGTGAAAGGCATAAGAGAATGTTTTGTGTAGGTAAAGAAGCCATTCCCTTGAGAAGCAGTTGCAGACTATCATTTGGTTTGATTTAAGCGCGTTGGTTTGATGGGCTCTGACAACAGCTAGCCTTGTTTCTCTGAGATTTTAAAGTAATTTTTCAAGTTGCTTTAGTGAACATAACGACAGTAAGTCATATCTTGTAGCTCACCAAGCTGTCTTGAATAAAATATATTTGAATATAAAACATGTTTATAAAATCCTCAGTTTCCCCTAATGGTTTCTCTGTTCCTAAGAGTGACATTGTTTGACGGGGGGGACATACCTCCATCAGGCAGAGAAAAAGTGTCTTAGTGACCACATGAGGAAAACAGATATATTTAGAACTGACTTAACTGCACAGAGAAGAAAGCAACTGCAAGACAGATGCATTTGGTTTGCAGCTAAAAGAGTTTTATGCACAGGGGAAGCTATCTTGAAATGTGCAAGGCTGGTGTTAAAAGGAAAACTCTGACGAGAGACCACCTAAACTGCAGCAGTGTGCTTTAAGCAGTCTTAGAATGTCCAAAAAGGTGAGCCAAAATCTTTTGGGTTAGGCTTGTTGTTAGGTTGGTGTTAGATTTTTTTTTCTTTTTTTTTTTTCTTCTCTATTTTTTGTGGGTTTGAGGCTTTTTTTGGTTGGTTGGTTGGTTGGTTTTCTAGGTAGTGTTGATATGTTTTAATTTTGTTAACAGAAAGTGCAAACAGGGAATTGGTTCTCTGAAAGTTAACATGATAAAAAGCAAATACAGAACTCTTCAACTTGATCTGTCATGTGTACAATCTCTGATTTTGGCCAGGGGAGGTGGGGCTAATTGGCCCCAGGAGCTTAGCTCTTCCTCTGCTGAAAGCTGGCATTGCAAGATTTGGAGTTTGATAATTAGGAGTTTGCTAAAAGTCGGCTCACTTTTTAAAGTTCTTTATAAATTTAAATTGGATTGTAAATCGACATTTTTCATATGAGATTTATAGCTCGTTAGAAATGTGCAAAAAAGCTAATCTGTTGACAGCTTGTATTATTTTTGATAATCGTGCTGAACTCCAGCATAACAGGTCTGAAGTTTTTCATCGCAGCCGAGTCCTTCGAATTCAAGCTGAGGAGGAGGTGGAATTGCCTTTTGATACATAGAGCTGAGCTGGAAATGATTAACTGAGTTAGCTCATTTTTTTCCTGAAGTAAGAGGGAGCCATTTAGCAGTTGTAATACAAGGTTTTTTTCCTCCTTGGCCCTCTGGCTTGATCTGCAGTGTCAGCATTCACCAAAATGGAAATCGCTCCAAATAACCTTTAATATGAGAGGTTTTCTTCCAGCAGGCTGCTCCACGCCCCTATTGTACAGATGTTCTGAAAGGAACACTTGGTTATCTTTCATTTTAGAGGCTGGAATAGTAGCTGTGAGTGCCTCAAGATGATATCCAAGTAGGTAAAGAGGAATGGGAAGGGAGATAGCAGATAAGTGAAAATTCACCAGTAAACACAACGCAAGATATGACACGACTATCAAGTAACATTAATTACTTTAGAGCCTCACTATGTTCCTTGTGCATTTTAATTATTATTTCAGCATAATGTAATAACAAGGGCTGGTTTATAAGATGATAATAGGACTTGAGGCTATGACTGTGGCAGGTTTTGTAAGCAGAGGGTGGTTGAGCTGAGCAGAAGCTGCCCGTGGCTGTGCTGTGCTTTGAAAGCCATGGACTCAGCGAGGGGAAGGATTTCCTGCTGTAGTCACCTTTGGAAAACAGAGGCAGTGATGTGTCCCACCCCCTGCTGTCTTCTGGTGAAATGCTCATTGTGGTTTGGTCATGTGAGGCCAATAAATCCTCCAGCAGCCATTTTCCCCTCCACTATTGCAATAAAACTGATCCCTCCCCCTAATTATCCCCATCAACATTCAATTACCTCTCATTTACCAAAGATTCCCCTTCTCTGTGAAGGCTTAAGTGGACATGATTGTTTTTGTCAGTAGTTTCCCAGTATCACCGTGCTCATGCTTGGGCTAAATTTTGCATACAAGATTTAACTCTTCCGGGTGTTGAATCAACCCTTCAGCCTTCTGAGGATTATGAAGGATGGGGTTTCACTATTTTACCATGGTTTGCATCTCCCTTTGTGTAATGACAACTTAAAAAATTTTGTGCGCTTTGGATTTCCCAGACAGTAAGTGGTGCTTTTGGCCAGAGTTCTCACTCGCTTACACGTGTGTGGTTCTCTGTGAATCCATCTGCTCCCTCATTTTCAGTTATTAAAAGGTGTTTGAGACAGTGATTAGCCTGGCTGTTAGGGCGGGGAGGCACTAACATTTCTGTAAGCTGTGCTGAAATGTTCGAACCAATGCAAAGTCAAGAAATACCACTCTGTAGAGACAGGCAAGCAGGGAAAATCGAGTTCATGGGAGCCTATTTCACACGTACTGATCCCCCTGAGTTCCGGTTAAGAGCCTGGAGAAGTGGAAATACCCTGTGCTTTGGATGTCAAACTGGTAATGTTGGTTTGTGAGACTGAGCCTGCTCCCAGTTCCCCCAGCTGCAGCTCTGTTTTTTTGCAAGACACCGTGGCCTCCGAGGGACCGGACCGTCAGGTTTTGGTTATCTCTAGCGATTGGTTGGCTGGTGAGGGCTGCTGTAAATATTTCCTCTTTCAGGCAGTTCTCCAGCCCAAAGGTGGTTAGTCAGAGGTGTCATGGCCTTCCACGTACACCCTCCCCTTCTTCCTCCGTGGGGTGAATGCTGTTCTGCTGCTTTTCACCTGAGACCCCAGTGAGAGGCACATCAGCAGGAGGACGGAGGTCTGTGCAAGGGAAAGCCCCTCTATTCTGCCCTAGCAGAAGAAAAATCTTGTAGTTTAGGGGTTTTGAGTGTTTAGCCAGGGAACTGGATTTTTAACTGTGCTTGCAGCTCCGTGCATGCATGTTTGAACACTCCCATCCACTTAGATCAGTTAGAGTCACCAAACTTTTCCTTTTTTCACAATAAAACTGCATTATGCCTAGACATGTTGAGCCAAATCTGTTCCTGGTGTTATTTCACTCACTTCCCGAAGAATTACACCAGAGGTGAATGTGGTCTGATATAGCAGCTTTTTTGCCTGGAGCAAGTCTTCGCAGCAGAGTTGTATTTCTCTCAAAAATATAAAAGGAACACTGACAGATCTGCAGCTCTGCTGGTGTGAGCAGGTGCAGCTATATTAAATTATTTCTTATTAAATTGATTCAGCAACTTGAAGCTTGTAATTTTTGTTCTGCTATGGTTCTGTGACAGAGACCTTTTAAATCAGGCAAAGCATATATCTTCTCTTGTAATTCCTTGCTCTGGCATTATCATTTTAAAGATTTCTTTTTGTATGTAGCTTGGATTCTGATTGTATTATTTATTTGGGTAAGATACGAAAATTAAAGCCTTTTCCAGTTAATTACATGGAGCTGTGGCATCGCTGCTATAATTCCATTTAATCCACTGACATCCGGAGGAATGTGAAAAATAGTTTTTGCTTTTGTTTTTAGGTTCAAATGGTTTTAAGCTCTGGTGGTCACTGGCACAAATCGGTGTGCTTCCCTTCCAGCCAGTGGCAGCATTCTGATTTCCCCCTGCCTGAGGATCTGGCTTTTTATTTCAAGAGTGCCAGTCTTCAGCCAGATGCAATGTGACTGGAGAGTTTTCCCCCACTTTGACTATTTGTGAAAAATAATCTGATTCTCTATGGCCTCGTGTAATTGCACACAGAAAATGCAGTAGAGTTCCCCTTCTGACATCCTTATTACTCCACCTCTGCTCATTTGAGGTAGAATGGTTATTAATTTTTCACTTTTCCTGGGTGCATCCCGTGCTCGCCTTACTGCCATTATTGCTCAGCTGCTGTTCACTTAGCATCAGAAGCAGGCGGAAATGTTTGCCTGGAGTTCCATGCCTTTAATGCCTTTTTGGGTTGGTTGTTTGTGTTGCAGGTTTATTCCCTTGAAGACTCCAGGCTTAGGCTTGGAGACCCCAGCCATCACCATTGAGCCCAGCAGCTGGAGCGGCAGCGAGAGTCCTGCCGAAGACATTGAAAGAATGAGTGATTCTGCAGATAAACCCATTGACAACGATGCAGAAGGTGTCTGGAGTCCTGACATTGAACAGAGCTTTCAGGAGGCTCTAGCTATCTATCCACCGTGTGGGAGGAGGAAAATCATCTTATCAGATGAAGGCAAAATGTATGGTAAGTGGTACACATTTAGCCTTTGGAAATAATTGTTCCAACATGAGAACTGTAAAGCCCAGCTTGTTTCTACACAATGTTCCTGGTTCTGATTTTGGTGCTTGTGGAGGAAATCTGTGAAGCTGCGAGAGCTCGGCTGAGCTGATGCTGTGTTCAGGACTGTCCAAGCCATTTCCTTCTCCGCTGGCACTAGGAAAGCAATATTGATACAGAATTGTTTTATTAATTACCTTATATAGTGGTGTGGCTGAATGGGAATGTTTAAAAGAAGCATTTAATTGTGTCTGCCCTCGGGTACACAAAAAAAATTAGGCATTTTTCATTATTTTTCACTAAGTAGTGAAGACAGGGAAATGGGAAGTGCAGTCTGCGTGGTGGTGTGGCAGATTATGCGGTACTGAACGGCCAACTGAAAAAGTTCTTCAGGAGCCTCTCCATGAAAGAGGCAAGTTAGGGGTGCTTTTGTGTCTTTTCTTTTTTTCTCACTGTTGTTTTTTTTTTCCTCCCTTCCCTGCGTGCAAACTGTCCTCAATCAGATGCCGACATCTCCGTGTGCTGCGCGGGGCTGCGGAGCTCTCGTCCCGCTGCTCCGAGCTCTCTCTCAATCTTTTCCTTTCTCGTTTCCATTTTCCAAACTCCTCCTTGGGGCCAGGAGAGCCCTTGCCCGTGTGCCCATGCCCGAGGATGGGTGGCAGTGCCCCGGGGATGGGTGGCAGTGCCCCGGGGATGGGTGGCAATGCCCCGGGGATGGATGGCCGTGCCCCAGGGATGGGTGGCAGTGCCCCAGGGATGGGTGGCAATACCCCGAGGATATACCCCCCGTCCCTCGCCGCTACCTGGCGGGGCAGAGGGGCCCGGCCCCGAGCAGATGGTGCCGCAGCTGCCACCAGCTGTGCCCCGCCCGAGGTCACGGGCACTGCCGGGTGACCCGCTCCCTCCGCAGCTGCCGTGTCACCCCGCGGCCACACCGAACGTCCTGTCCGGGGGAAAAAAAAAAAAAAAAAAAAGAGTCGGGATGAAGCGTCTCAGCTGCCCTCGGCAGAAAGTTGCTGGGTTTCCTGCCCGGGTGTTTGCTTTTCCCCCTCCTCTTTCCCCCGCACGCCCCTTCGCCCCCTGCCCAACGGGATGTAATCTCTCCTGTCCTCTCCTGCTCGCCCGTTTTCGCCTGTTTTGATTGCTTTGCTGTGCTGGTGTTTTCCTATGGAAACAGCAGATGATTTGCCTAATTAGGAGGTTGTATATACATAAGCATGTATATACAAACAGGCTTATTGTGTATTTGTGCTCTAAAGCCTCACTTAGGCTCGAACAGCCCATCAGCCAAAACAAGGGTGGTTGCATTTGTTTTATTTTTAAAATCAGGATCCCCACAACCACACTAGTCACCCCTGAAATCTACATTTTGGTGTTTTGAAGCATTTTTTTTGTGCCATTGTATAAATCAAAGAAATTAACAAATTTATGCATTCATTGCGACAATCACTGATTTAGCTTAATGGTTCCTAATCCTGGATGTTAACATTTATTGAATTATATATGTATAAAACTATTTGTGCATATCTAATTGCTGATTAATACTAGTAGCTAGTAACACCATAAGCATAGGCACATCTCGTATTTATGCTAATCCTAAATCAAATATAGTTAATTTTCAATTTAAAAAAAAGGAGCTATGCGTGCTTGATGCTGAAAACTTCACCGAAAGTGTCGCCCTGACTGAGTAGAAAGAAATGTGTTAGGAAGTGCAGGGTACTGTATGAGCAGAATTTACATCCTGACTTTGCAGTGGATGAACTCATGTTTTCATTCTTCAAACTGAGTGACTGCTTTGTAGTGTTTGAGGATTTATTGAAACCATGCTAGGTTTCTGAGGACTTCCTAATAGAGTCTTATGGCCCTGAGAGCATAATTGTTCTCCAAGGATTTTGAAATCAAAACAGTGTAAGTGTTTTACATTCTGTGTGGCATAATGAAAATAATTTAATGCCTTTTAGTGGCATACCAAGTTTATTTCGCTTACAAGAGAGACATTGCAATATGGCCAAGCTTCCATAGTGTTGGGGGATATTGTAATGTGTCAGTAATTCATGGGCCATGTAAGACAAAAGGTCAAGAGAGCACCATTTCATTTTCTAACTGAAATTACCTTTAGATATGGGCACCAGAACAAATCTGATCTTTATGGAAGCAAATATAATGATCACTATGTGTGGATTAAGTTAAGCAATTGTAGTTTTTGATCTTTGGAGGGAGACTCCGAGAAGGGCAGCGATTTTGCTTGAAGAAATATTTTAAGTCTCTGCCTTTGATTTAATGAGAGCTTTGCGACATTCATGTAAGCAAGCAGCCAGAGTTTCTTCACTGTTCTTTGTGGTGGTCTAAAAATTATCCTTAAATTGGCGTTTCTAAGAGGTTTGTGTTCAGCTGGCTCCAGGGGACCTGGAGGATTGCTCAAGGAGGACTGGGGGCACTGGGATCTGTGGGTGAGGGGTGGCCGAGGGGCCCTCACCTGGGTGAGAGCAGGGTGGCTTGTGATGGGAGAGCCACCCCAGTGGCACTGGGGGACATCTGTGACTTCTCCCGACAGCCTGAATCACTTCAGCTGTTCCTTTACAGCTGAGACCTCGGATGAAGGAGGGAAGGAAAGGGAAGGATGTTTCCCTCTCCCCTTGCCTTCCCAAAAATGTAACTTAAGACTCAAGAGCATGACAAGAACAAAAGACTTTTGATCCTATCCTCACAGAAAAGGGTTGCAGGGGCCCCTGGCTGGGGAGAGAAAAGGGGATGTCCTAACATTTTTATTCTTGCCTTGGGGCATCCTCAGGCTGCAAAGACAAAACTGTGACCTGTGCAAAACCAGGAGCATTTCAGGCTGGCCCAGGGTTATGGCTCCTTGAAGAAACCCTCAGAAAACAAAATAAAAGCTTAATGAAACTCTTGTTTTTAAATTTATAGGAAATGATTGGGTAAGAAGCAAAGACACTTGTTTTGGTTTGGATGGACAAATTCCAGAAACTAGTTTTGAAATTCTTGAGAGAGAAAGGGAATACATGGTAAAGCCAAGGAACATGTGATAAGTTTCCTGCAGGCAAGCTCTATCCATCACTCCTTTTCCCTTTCCTTTGTGGGTGAGGTTGTGAAGGTCTTATAGTGTTGATTCTGCTCCTAGCACAGTAGTGACTAAAAGTAAATAAAATTAAAAAAGGCTGAGGAGGGTATAAATGTGGAGGCTTGAAGGAGGATAGAGGAACACATCTGTAAATTGATGCTCACACTCTTTGTGGAAGCAGTCCAGTGTAGGCCACGGAGGAAAGACTGAGTTCTTAGACACATTTTCATCTGTCTTGCCAAGGCATTGGTAAGGCTTTTTTCGTCTGTGCTGTTTCAAAAGAAGTATTGATGAAACACAAATATCATCCTCTTGTACAAGTAGGGCACCCTATGATTCGCCTTGTGCCTCAGAGATCTGTTCTGATGAATTTCCGTGTCCTTGTTTATGCAGCTCATAGTAAAACTCCAGCCCATTAGAGGGCATTGGCTGTCGTGTATTTGTATATTTGTACTTTGTTCCAATTGTTGGTCTTTTACTGCTGACAGTTTAGTAACTTGCAGCAATCCCTGTGAACTCACTTATTGGCAAGATATTTGCCTATGCTTGTCTTTGCTCCTGAGAGAGTGTTTTGGAAAAGATTACAAGAATGAAAGCTGCTGTGAAATGCAGCCCTACTTTTATCCCTGGTGTAACACTGAAGGCACTGGAGTTGCCACGGGATTGGATTTGGCTCTGTCTGCACATTTTCCTTTTTTTTTTTTTTTGAAATTTAGCTAGAGCAAGATGTGGCTTTAGTGCAGCTCTAGGGACAATGCCAAAGTGCCCTAAGTGCTAGCAAGTGGAATATGCCTGCAGACATTTTGTTATCAGCACTGCTAAATTAGCCTCAATGTAGTAAAGGTGGCTTTTGCCTTTAAGAAAAGAAAATAATTTAATAAAAATTTTTGAGACCTGTAAACAGCCCTTCAGTTGCAAGTTTGCATTGAAGGTATTAATCTCTGTAACAAAAGTGCTTATGAGTATGTAGTGATTATTAAAAGGAAGTTTTTTAGCATGTTTAGTAGTTTTACAGAGAAGAATGAGTACTAATTAATGTGAGACATTGCATAGCAGCCTTTCAGAACTGTGTATGTTTATTAGGTTATACATAAAATCTCTTGGCATGCACTGTTAAGGGAAAAGGATACTTTCATAAAAATCTCTGCTCAGATAATAGAATTTTTGTACGATGAGTAATAATAGTCTTCATTTCCAAAGCACCTTGTATAAATTGGGTATTAAAATTGAACTTTGAACTAGAACATTGACAAAAGAAATCTTATTCTGCGGGCTTGCCTGATTCTGTATCTAACTGCCATTATTTGGTGTTTTTCTGGGTTTCTGCTAGGAAGCTGAGAGGTAAATATCTTTATGAAGAGTACAATAACATGTTACAAATTATTTTTACTGTTGCTTTTAATTTTAAAAGTTCCATGCAAGTTGCTGCCTCCATAAAGGCATTGTTACCTTATAAAGTTTCCACAGTGTTAAATATATTTGAATGTGAATAAGGTATTTGGAGTGATGAAATACCAGATGTGAAGTATCAGGTTTCATGTTTATTCATCTGTTCCTGCAATCACTGTACAAAGATACGCTCTTGTATTTATTTTTTTTCGCCCCCCCCTTTTTTGTTCTCTCAGCAACACGCACCAAATGAACGCAGTGGAGATGGGACTCCTATTCTGAAAGCCACTCTTTGGGTTTTTTAGGTTGTAAACAAATGTGTCCAGAAGCACTCTGGCAGCGCTGGGCTTGCTCGGTGTGTCACGGCGCGCGCGTGATGCCCACGCCGAGCCCTCAGCCAGCAGGGAAGGGCAGGAAGGGCCAGACAGACGGTGTCTGCTGGAGAAGTTACTACTGAAATTGCTTGGGTTATGAGCAAATCTGCCTGAGATCGTTTCTGCAGTGTGGTGATGTTCTTGCAACATCAGCAGGCCGTGCTTGCAAGAGGGCAAGATCTGGTTTTGTGAGCCCAGCCTGTGGAAAGGAGGGGCTGTTGGGCTTGCTTGTTCTCGAGGATTTCTGAAATGTGGGGGAACAGGGTTTAATCTTTCTCCTTGGGCTTTCAAGAGTAAATTGTCAGTGCTTTGAGATAAAGTGGCAGAGTCTTCATAAGACAGAGAATTTTTTTCTCTCTTTTTTTTTGCCTCTCTGCCATAACCTGCTATCCTAAAGAGAAAATCTAGGTGGGACAGTGGGAGCTGTGTGTAATAAGGGTATCAACTCCTACTTGGGGAGCAGGCAGAGGAGAGCAGGCTGTGGTAAGCACCACAGCTGAAAGTGTCAGTAATGTTGTGGAAGGTACATGGCACAGCCATGGATCGAGTGTTCCATTGGCTGTGTTGGGTTGGGAGGATGATGTATTGCAAAGGAAATGGGAATGTATACTGGAAAGTTTTACTGAAAAAAAATTATGCATCAGAAAGAGCAGGACACCCTTTGACAGCAATTTTTAGCACTTGGGCTTTGTCCTCTCTCTACTAAACATATTCTCTTCAGTCACCCATATAAAGGGGAACTGGCAGAAAGTTTGTATAGCCTGTTCATGGGAAAGACAAAAGTGTGGCTGCTGCCCCAGCCTCCCAGTGCTCAGTAGGCACTGCATGGAGGAGGTACTGGCAGCATCAGTTCTTGCCTGAAACTAAGTGGAAGCTACGAGGGCAGGTTCAGATCAGGCATTTGTCCACTTCAGAGTAATTTAATGGCTAATCCTATTTAAACAGCCATACTAAACAGCGTAAGACTGTGTCTTTTCCCTTTGTAACATTGTTCCTTTGGGAATGCCCTTGTTTAGGGCTGACACGTGTTAACGTGAGAGCACCGAAGTGATGCAACCTCACTGGAACATCCAGGATACATTTATTGAGGTGGTCATTTGTATTAGCTCGTTTTTCTCCCAGCACTGGTTTCTCAAGATGAACTTGTGATGCTGTAATTGCAGAAGGCAGAGTTTTGCAGCTTTAAGAAATAGCTGTCGTGCTAGGAGGTAGTTAAAACAGTCTTGATCAGGCTGATGCAGTGTGTTAGTTGGTTGCACAGTACTGAGAGATCAAGATAATTGAAAAGCCTGCATGTAGATAGCATGAAAGAAAATTGACTTGTTGATTTGATCTCATTCCTTGTAGAACTGGGTTCGCTCCTAGGGCAAAACACCTTCTCTCGTTCAGGCAACCTGGGGACAGCTTGAGTTAGGCAAGTAAGGCCCACTTGGGCGTTATGATGGGCTGTAAGGCTTGAATTCCTCTTCATGGGACCAGTATGAGACCATGGTAGAGGTGTCTGCACTTCAAACACCAGCTGAGTTATGTCACACAGTTGTGGCAGCCGAGCAGTGACACACGTCCCCAGGAAAGGCCTGACGTGGGCATGGGGAGGGTAAGTTATATCCATGTTGAGACTCTTGTTCTGGGCATTCTTATAAAAGGAGAAGAGGTGAGAAAACTTAGAATTTGTTGTTTTGTGAAGAGAGAGACTTGGGCAGTGCAGGGAGCATCTTACACAACCAGCAACAGAAAAAAATATTGATCAAAATTTGACCCCTTAGCTGCCAGCACCATCACCACGGTTTGTGCCGTCGTCTAAGAGTGCTGGATTTGGGAAGTCCGAGATGGCTGTGCAGGATGGACTAGGGGCCAGTGAGATGAGTGGTGAAAACCAGACATCTGAGCCATGCTGGAAGGGAAATTTCATCCTAATGTTCCCACTGTTCCCTTAGGGGGTTTGCTCCATGTAGGTGTGATAACAAATAACACTGTGGGGAACAAGGAGCAGCAGGAATGCAAATTTTACAGCGTCTTTGTTTTTCTAGGGACATGCAGTCTCCTGAGAAGTGGGTTTGTGTCCCACCCCACACCTCACAGGGGTGATCCTGGGCTAACTGTTGGAGAGTAAATGCTGTGGTGGTTGTGACATGAGTCTTACACAATTCCCCGAGAGCCTGCTATTCAAAATTAATATGTATCTTATCTGAGTCTTATGGGGATTTCCTAACAGATGCATGAAAGATTTTTTTTCTTTTTCTTTTTTTTTTTTTTTTTTTGTGGTGCCCTTGAGAAGTTGCATTAATACCATTGTATGAATATTTTCCTATCCTACAAACAATTTCATGTGGGGCACTCGGTCTGGAACATCAGACAGAAACACTTCAGGCTCTGGGCTTCCAGATGATTCAAGTCTGGAATTTGAGTTTAAGAAATTAGACACTAATGGATTAACAGTTTGCAGACTTTCAGTAGAAGTGATGGTTTAGTTAGTAGAAAAAGGCTCCTCTGCAATTTTTCTGGTTTTGTTCTAGGTCTACAAAGTGTTTACGCTGTTTGACTAAGGAACATGTTTTTGTAAGGAAAAATAATACAAATTTGGGATATGAATGTGATAATTCTGTTTCATGAATGCTCTTTTAAGCACACAGAAGTGGCATGGCTTGTTAAGCCTAATGTAAAAGGGACAGCAACACAGCCCAAATTCACGAGGGAATTGGAACCCTGAGAAAGAAGGCACTGCACGCTGTGGGAGTTGCTGGGATGTCAGTCAAACTCCATCACAGCTTTATCTACAGGGTACTCAGGCACTGTTAATAGGAACTGTGATCAACACACACCTTGTCCGGTGTGAGAAATCAGTGTCACTATTGCAACTGTTTAATTACAGCCTTCCCACAACGGCCATCTCCAGCTGGGTCAGGCCTCCTGAGGATTTTCTGGATTTCATGCTTGGATTGAGATCTCCTTTCTGCCTTGAAGGGGGCAGTCAGCTTGCCAGAGGTTTCTAGGTGTTTAGGCCTTCAAAAAAGATCAGGTCATCAACCCAACTCCTTGTTTGGTTGCCCTCCTTAGAGGAGGGGGACCCAATAGGCAGGGATGGATTTGGCTTGGGCTGAGTCTTGGTTTCTCTGTAGGCAGCCATATCACCCTTGATGCCTGATGGTTTTGGGGACAGCAGCACAGAAAACATGCCTGGAGGTGTTAGGGAGCATATTCCAGTAATCTGAGTGGAAGTAGGTGAGGCAGAGTACGCCAAGTTTGCATATAATAAAGAAAATGCTTTTTCAGTTTGCCTAATCATTGCAGCAGAGCTAAAACATCTGAAGCTTATTTGCCTGAAGCTGCTTCGCTTTTTCATGCTTCTACCTTAATATCAACTGGTGTTTGGTTAACAAGGAAAAGAAAAGGATTAATTAAATAAAACCCACAGTTTAAATTGTGTTTTTTGTCATGCTAGCAATGCAAGTGAGTAGGGAACACAGATGAGAAATGAATCTTCAGCTGTTTGGATTCAGCACCAGTTTTACCCCTAAACTAGCAGGTAACACTCCTGTCTTAGACATGAGAAAAGGAAAATGTTAGCCCAGCTGGGTCCCAGTTTCAGGGACTTGGGGACAGCAGGCTGGATATAGTTGATAACTAATAATTTTCCGTAGTGAAAGTAGCCTTTGGATCATTTTAGCAGGTGCCTTCATGTGGCCTGGTAACTTCAGCATTTAGTTCTCTGAACAAGAATTGCATTTTCATTTGTTCAGTTCTTCCTTGGACGGACTGTGAGCAATAAACCTTTCAGTGCAATGAATGCTGAAAGAAGTATTTACTAATAGCTGCATATAAATACACGCACATACCTATACGTGCAAATACGTCTTTGTGTGCGAATAAAATGTGTTCCAGCCAATTAAAATATATTTAGGAGTCCTCAACCAGGAGGTGTATACACAAGGAATTGGCTACTTCTTGGCTGGGACCTTCCTTTGCTTTAGCAACTGAAAGCAACGTCCCATGAGAGTGCTGCGCGAAGAAACAGCGTGATTCGTATTTGTAGCTGTTATTAGGTAGGCATGTAGGCATATATTTAGATAGGTGAGGTATGCAGGCATACATTGTGTGCTGCATATTTAGGCTGCACGGGGTATTTTTAGCTGCAGGAGGCCCAATCACCAGCGTGCTGAGGAGAATTGCTGTAAGGGATAGCGCACGGAGGAGCCGCCCGCAGAATTTTCCATCCTGCCAGGCAGCAAGAAAAGGCCACTGGAGCTGCATAGCTGGGTGGCCAGAGGAGTGCCATTAACAGGTGGGACAGCTCAGAAAGCCCTTTGGCCTGGCTGCCCCAAAGGCTCTTGGTGTGCCTCAGCCCCTCATTTGGGAGCAGTTGTCCCAGGTTCCAGCCTCCCACTGACCCCTGTGAGTGTGGCACACGCAGAGCTGGTGGGGGATGGCCTGGAGTCTGGCATGGGAGCTTAGCAGAGTGGTGAATAATAGGGAAGATGCATTAGGGCTGGAAATACTGAGCAAAAATTAAAATGAGGTAAAATAGCCATTAAAAACCCACTTCTGTTAAAATTACGAGACAGGAAATTTTACAAGCTGCCCTTGCCCAATGAAGAAAAGCCAGCCTAGAGGGACTAAATAACTTGTCTGATGTCATCAGGGGTTTTATAGCAGAGCTGGGAATTGAGCCCTCTTTGCCTTAGTGCCATCTAAGTTTTAATGCTGAAGGGGGTCCTTTCACAGCTTATCCAGTGACCCTTGGGGAGTTTAGGGCAACTGTGGCAAATCCATGTTCCTGTACCACATCCTGTGTGGGGGGAGAGCAGGCTGCATCTTCCTGAGAGTACAATCTCTGCATAATGTGACCACAGGATGCCTTGCTCCTGTAATAAGGGAGTTGACTAAATGCCATTTTGTTATTATTAGATATTTGCTTCATATAGTAGTTCCTTGAAACCAAACAAGAAAAGGTCCTCGAGGTGCTGTATACCATGTACAGAAGATGGAGAGCCACAAGGAATCTATATATGGAGAAGAGAGAGAGAAAGTGGATGGGAAACTGAGGCAATATTCAGCCCCATATTGATGCTCCATGAGATGATGTGGTCCTTGTACAGAATAAGAGAGAGGCTGCTGAAAATAGGATGATTTAATTTGTTCATAACATTATTATTCAAGGAACAAAAAAGTATGTAGCCTTATCCAAAGAAGTAACCTAAGAGGTCTTTACTCTGTGCCAAACTAAAATTCTGCTATTTAATTACCGATTTAGAAAATATCTCGGGCTCAATTTCCTCCTCAGTTACGCTGTTATAAATCTAATGGAATTGTTAAAGATTTATGGCAGTATAACTGAAGGCAGAATTGGGTCCCTTATGCTTAAAACTTAGTTTGCCACAGAAGTAATAATTCCTGTTTTCTAGGCAAGAGTTTAAGAATTTTGCAGACCTCTGTTTCTGTAAAAGAAATATGAACTAAGGTAGTGTGGGTGAGTGATTAATGCTGGAGGGGATGTCTAGGGGCAATCGGAATTGGCTGGTGTGGAAAATCCATGTGCAATTCAGATTTAGGATCTGTTTGCAGATGCCTCATAATTCAAAATGTCAAAAAAACCCCAAACCTTAGGCCTTCATGTAGTAAATTAATATACTGTGTGTTCAGTGTGCAGCAGGCTTTGCTGAAGTAATACCCTCATATGAGGTGTGAACTCATCCCATTCCCCTTAGTAAGGACTTAAATTCAAAACTGATTGTGACTCTTTACATCCTGACAGCATCTAAATCCTGTTAAAAAAAAAATCCCCAGTTCTGTTTTTATTTAAACCGTTTGTATAATGACTTAAAAAGGAAAAATACAAACTTATTTATTCAGACCTAAAGAAATCTTGTGTTAGTGCAGATCTATTTTATCCACTGGCTTGTCATCTCTAAAGGAAGGGTCTTTCTAGTGGGCTCTTTATTGTTTTCCTCAGCTTCCACTTAGGAAAAGAGCTTAACTTCAAAGAGGTTTTCAGAGGTGAGTGAGGATGTGCCCATATCCTGTTTGGAGGTGCCTGGTCTGGCCTGAGCACAGCGTGTGCGAGCCCTCGCCCGCCCAACAGGCTGAGCAGCTCTGGGGGAGCCCTGGCCCTTCCTGGGGGCTGCAGGGGATGCTGTGAACATGGGCAGCTTCCCCAGGAACACACTCTGTGAGCTGGAAACGTCCTGCTCTGGGATTTGTGGCACTTCCGACAAGTTAATGCTTTTTCTAGAGGGCTGTAGGCCTGCAGTGCACTGTAGACATCGAAAGGAGTTATAATAGAAAACTAAACCAAAATATGATCCCTTGAAAATGTTATTATCTGTTCAGAATAGTCAATTTTAATTTAAACACAGTATTTAGGTCCAAGGTACATTTTTAGGAGCTTTATTTAGGAATGGATTGAAGAGTTAGTTATTCTAACTTTGCCCCCAGTTTCTCTACTTCCTCTTCCTCAGTGGTGCAGGGGGATGAGACATGAGGGCTGTGATCAGTTCATCACACACCTTTGCTCCTGCTCCTTCCACCTCAGGGGGAGGGCTCCTCATACTCCTCTCCTGCTCCAGTGGAGGGTCCCTCCCATGGGACAATTCTCCATGAACTTCTCCAAATGATTCCTTCCCACGGGCAGCAGAACTTCTCCAGTGCATCCCTTCAGTCCTTCAGGAACAGGCTGCTCCAGCATGGGGGTCACAAGTCCTGCCCACAAACCTGCTCCAGCGTGGGCTTCTCCTGGGGTCACAGCCTCCTTCAGGCATCCACCTGCTCGATATCCATCCTCCTGGTGGACCTCAGCATCCCTGTGCCCTCCCTGTGCTCAGGGCTCAGCTGCCTCACCAGGGCTGCCCCAGGGGCTGCAGGGGAGTCAGCCCCAGCACCTGGAGCACCTCCTGCCCCTCCTGCACTGACCTGGCTGTCTGCAGGGCTGTTCCTCTCACACATCTCACTCCTCTTGTCAGCTGCAGCTGCCCAGGGTCTTTCCCTCCCTCCTAAATCTCAGGAGCAGTACCAGCAGCAGGTCTGTGTCGCAGCTGGCTGGCATTGGCTCTGTAAGATACGAGGGCAGTTCCTGGCAGCTCCTCACAGCAGCCACCCCTGTAGCCCCTCACTGCCAAACCTGGCCTCGCAGACCCGGTACTCTGTGAAAACAGTAGCTCTGAATGAACATGGAGCAGTAGCTCTGAATGAGCACAAAACAGTTCAATGTTTAGTGCAGTCCTGACTTGATGCATTGATTCATGATACCTGTTACTTTTACTTACGGGTTTTGTTTGTTTTTTAAATACTGGCAAGTCATTAACTACCTAAAAATTAGCTGAAATTTAAAGGAATAAACCCCCCCTGTTGTCACTGAGGTATTTTGCAGCCTAAGCAAAGGCTCAGGTATTCCAGATATGATAGATGTGCAGATTGCATAAGACATTATGCATTGCTGGCTCTAAGATACAGAGTCCTGTCTGCCCTTAAACCCTTTGTTCTCTTGGCTGAATGCAGTTAATTAGCAACCGTCTCCATAGCAACTGCCTCATAGTACAAAAACATTGTCTCGTTTTTGCAGTTTAGCTTATCACACTGTTTACCTGAAGGGCTTTTCACTGCCTTGAGTCTCATTTGAGTTGGCTACATGCCTGCTCGTGGAAGTGAATTGTCAAGATAGAAAAACACCATGGCAGCAAGATGCTGAACAGGGCCCTGTGTGTGGAACCAAAAACATTGAAAAAGTTCTGTGGAAACAAAAGTTGGAGTTTGCAGTGATTTATGTCCAGTTTTAAGGCACGTGGCTTGCCAGGAATATAGTGCATTTTAAAATACTGCTGTACCTCTGGGCCTGTTTTACAGACTGCCCTATGTGGTGTTCCCTTGGTAACATCCTCTCAAACCCTCACAGGCACAGATCTTCACCCAGGGCTAGCAGGAAACCTGCCTCCCTCCAAACCTGGGCTCTTTCAGGCAGCTCCAGTTTTGTTCTTTAAGAGGATGCTGCTGTACCATGGTCAGCTGTGTCCATCACTGTAGTCCTATCCATTTTCCTTTATATTAGTAACATTTCAAGGGAAATCTGTGAGTGTTGGTTCCACATGATAAATCAGTCAGGAAGGGGAGAGGAAGGAAGATCTATTGTGGTCATATAATATGCTGGAGATTTAGATTTATTCATGTCAGTGGTGATAAAATACCTGCTGTGTACTCATATGACTCAAGCAGTTACAATGGGCTCAGAGTTGTACTAATCTGACTTTGTTGGTGTAGGATGACGTATTTAAATCATGTTTGAACTTTAGGTAGAGGTGTGTCCACGTGTTCACACACCTCTGTAGTGGCTGACTGGGAGGTGTGAGTGTGTCATTGAAATGACAGTGAAATTTAACTGGTGTCTCAATCCAGCATTTGTGTCTGGCCTCACACCAGGATGGTACTGCATGAGAGGCCATGTGAGAAGAACTGTTTTCTTGCTCATTAATGCTTGATTTGTTGTGGTTTGTTGTCTTTTTTTTTTTTTTTTTTTTTTTTTTTTTTTCTTAGTTGGCAGTAGAGTGGATGAGAGGCTGATCTAGACTGGGGCAATTGTCATTTTCTCCTAGGCAGACCAGAAAGCAGAACTTGTCCTTCAGCCATGCCACCACTCATGGCCTCCCTTCCCTTCTGCTTCCCAGTGACAGTTTCAGCTGGCAGAGGTCAATTTCCCTTTCAGCCCCGGATGGCATGTGGGGCTGCTGCATCTTGATTAAAATGGTGAGTTTGAAACAGTCTCTCCACAGATATGAGAAGGTGTTTCAGACTCTCTCAGGATAAAAAGCAGGAAGATTGCAAAGGCTGCCAGTACTGCTGGTCTAGTCCATTATTCCTGTGGAGCTTCTGGTTGGTAGAGGGTTATTCCCTGCTCGTGTTCACATCCTGGTCATGCTATTGCATATTCACCATCGTTATTAGTAGTGTTTGAATGATAGCAGTGCTGGAAGTCTGCAGGAAGGATAAAGGCTCCATTGTAGTAGGTCTTGTGCTCACAGGATGAGACAATCTCTGCTCTGGCTGCTGACAGTCTGTTTTAAGACCAGTTGTGTAAGTGGGTTTATCATAGGGGTAGCAGAGAGGGAGAGAAAATGCTACAAATGATAGGACACCCTTGGTTACACGGAGTAATGCTCATTTATGTGTCTCCTGGACTTTGGAGGATGTTTGTTACACTTGTAGCTGCAGGGCTGAAGGTAAATGAATTGCTTTTAATTTTTGCTGCTTGTCCCCACAGCCAGCACCGTGGCCACAGGGCACTGTGAGGGAGCAGGAGGGCTTGGGACGGGAAGGGGAGGTGGGCAGAGCAACCTGAGGAGGTGCCAGACCAAAGGGTGGGTGAGGCTGGCGACAAAAGGGCTGCTGAAGTGGGGATAAAAATTCACTGTGATAAATGGCCTCAGTGTTTGTCCAGAGCAAGCTGCCTGCCACACAGGCTCTCCCGTGCTTAACCCTCTTGGTCACTGACATGGTTGAAGCAACAGATGCTTGAAGTCAATCCCCCACTTCCTCCAAGTGTGTAAGATTGTTTGCTCACATTCACAGATCCTCCACAAACTCTCATTGTGTGGAAACCACAAAGTGTCCAAACTGTCAGGGTATTTTCCAGCTTTTAGAAATGCTCTTAGCATTGTCAGCACCTTTGAATCCACATCTCAGTTCTCCTGAAGCCAGACTTGCTAGGTACCCTTAGGGGTCCAGAAATGGGAAACTCTAATGGCCTGAAAAAGCCTGCTAGGACTTGACGTTATTTAATTAGCTGAAAGTAGAGCTTGGCAGATGGCAAAACAGTGGAAAGGACCTCCCTTTATAAAAATATGGGCCACATCCTCAGCTTGTATAAACTGGCAGAGCTCCACTGAAATAGATGTTCAGCTTCTGTCAATTAGCAGGAAAGAGAAAAACTTCTGAAAACGGGAAAAACAGCTATAAGGCCCCAGAAATATCAGTGGGGCTCAGGTAGAGAGTTGTTTTTAATGCTTTAAGGAGTGATCCACTTCCAAAGCAACTGTATCTTTTACAGTCTTGTTTTTGTTGATGTGCAATTCAGAGAAAGAATTTGGCTCACTTTTCCAAAGCTGCATTAAGTCTGCACATCTTGCAGCAGTGTGACGCACTCTGTGCTGGTTCCTGCAAGTCATTCACTTATGAAAGTAAGACATCAATAATTCATTCTAGTAAAGCCAGTCTCTAGAGTGGAGTAAATTCATCTATTATGTGACAACGCTAACCAACTTAAACTAAGTTTTTTCGATGCACAGAATTTTGATTGAAAGTTGTGAGCTCACCTCAGTCTTCTCCAGTGAAAATTCTTGCTGAGATGAAATCTCCCATATGTTTAAAGGCTGTTACATTCTTACATGTTAATGCTTCCCATTAATTGCTTGGATTCTTTTGTTTTGTTTTGTTTTTAATTGGAAACATGAAAACAAAGCCTGAACAACAAAGCTGACTGCTCACTTGTCCCATTTCATGATATCAACCTGACAGATTCATTAAATCTATAAAAGAATCAGGTCAGAATTGGAAGTGAACTGAACTTGCTGAAAGCAATGCAGTGTTCACAATCTGCTTTCATACTGGCTTTTCCTGTACCTGCTCGTTTTTCTTTGTATTAAACCATCTGTGTAATTTAAGGAGTTACTGCAGGTTAACCCCACACTACAGAATATTGTGAGGCTTCAGAGTACACTGGCTCCAAGCTGCAGATCAGGTGCAGAAATAAAAGCAGCAAGAAGGAAAGCTAGCTTTAAATACAGCAGTGAGAGGGATTTGAGATATTGTTACAGGTTGCTAAACTTGGGCCGTGCAAACTGTTTTCAAGTCACGTTTCTGGAGCAGCGCTGAGCCAGCCTGTCCCTGCTCCCACCCACCGGGGCACGTGGTGATTCAGGCAGAGGGTGAAGGAGGAGAAAGTGGGAGAGAAATCGTGTCTGGTGGTGTGGCACAGCCGGCCACCCCTGCGTGGGTGCGGCCAGGCCAGGCGGCGCTCCGGCCCGCGCGGCCGGTGGCTGCCTTCTCCATTGCTTTCTATTTCTTTGTGATTTACTTTACGATTTGGTATAACCACGTGACATTTCACAAACTCTGCACGTTCCATAAATCATGTGATTTACGGTCAGTCACGGTTCCTGTTCCTTTTGATGCTGCCAGCTGTTGTTGCTGCTGGGCACCTGGGCACCCCTTCCTGCCACCTCCTCCCCTGGTCCCAGCAGGAACGGGGGGGCCTTGCTGCCCTGCCATGGTGACTGAGGCCCCAGCCATTCCTGCAGCCTCTGCCCCCTCTCACCTCCTGGATCACCTTTAAGTTGTTTTCTCAGCAGTGCATGTGCACAACGTGTGCTTGGCCAGTCCGATTGTCAGCGGTGACATCTGTCGCTGTGACAAGTGTCCAAACCTCGGGCAAGGGGTTGACATGGATGACCACGGGTGGTAACTTCCCAGCCTGTGTTGGCATTTGACCCCAGGATAGCCAAGCAAGTGGCCTTGGAGGGAAAGGTAGGGTACCCCTCTTCTCACCTGCTGGAGGCAGAAGCCACCAGGAGCAGAATCCAGCTCCGTGCCTCCAGCAGGCTAAGTTGGCTTCTTCCTTTTTTTCCCCTCAAGGAAGATTCATATATCCCTATTAATAAATTACAAACCGTCGTAAATGACTTGAGAGCACTATTTAGTGGCTCTAGGGCTCTGCTGTTTATGAAACCATCCATTAAAATAATGTATTTTGCTTGTGTATCCTTGGAGTTAGGGAAGGTTTGATGGGAGCCTGAGAGCTGGCATGTGTGCAAGCTAGGGAACAGGCACATGACATTTTTGTGATAAGAGTAATATGACAGCTTGGCCCATAGCATGCCTGTTATTGAACCATCTAAATGACCTGAGAATTCATAGTTAAATAAGTAGACTTTCAGTGCTGTGTGTAATTTCAGGTCTTATTATTTTTGCAGCACTAGACTTCATAATATGCAGGGCAAAATACTTGCAATTGTCAAATTGCTTGTGAGAATTGAAAGTTGTACTGGACAATCGAATGACTTGATGGGCTGGCTACCACAGGCAAAGCTTGATTTCTAAGGTTGTGTAGATTAAACTATAAAAGATAACCTAAGGTCATCGATATAAAGCCTAATAAGAGCTTTCCTTGTAGAAAATTGTCCTTACAGGCTGTTAAGAAGAATGGTGCTGAAATACAGAGCAAAATTCTCTGGACAAAAATGTAATAGCAGGTTACACATGGAAAGCCAGATTCACCTGTGCAGCTCCCCAGAGTTTCTTCAGCAGAGATGAGGTGAGGTGAGGCTCTGGCCAGAAAAGCAGCTCCTCTGGGGAATTGCATCATGAAAAATCTGGCCTGCAGCCACTGCAGTCGGGAGAGTGCTGACAAGGATTTTTTGCATCTATTCTTCCTGTTCTGTTTTGGCAAGTCACAAGCCAGGATTTCACCTTGTCCTGAAAACTCTGAGGGTGGTATATTTTATTTCACGTATAGAATATTAGAAAAAGACCACTCTCAGGCAAGACTGTGTGGCCATGGAAGGCTGAACTGAGGCGATGGGTTATTTGCCATGGCATTCCATCCAAATTAGGTTTGTGGGTGTGAGGGTGCTGTATGCATGAGCCCACTCTGAGCAATTCAAATCAGAATTTGAATTTGATTTTTGACACAGTGATCCTGTGTCTGGGTAGCTGCTGCTCTGCTGGAGGTCCCTTCAGGCAGCTGGGACTGAACACGTCTGCCGAAATACCCCTGGAAAACCCCCACAAAATCAACAACCTGTTGAAAACGAAGGCTCAAATCAATTTTTCTTGCCAAAGAAGTAACTGTTTGATTCAGGAGATCAAAATTCTATGCAGGGCTCTGTCATGCTGCCTTAAAAACAAAGCCACAGTGCCTAATAAAGAGGGGTGTGTGCCTGTGTGTGCCTGAGCACTCTGTGTGTGTTTGAACATAATGGGGTTTATTAGGAGCTCTGGGAGGAATCAGCCAGGAGGAGACACGTGGCAGGTGAGTTTATTTTGCAGCGTCGCCCTCCTGGTTCAGAAACTTCAGACACCAAGGCTGTGGTGGAGGCTGAAGTGCTGTGCTGTGGTGGGACAAAAAGTGGACCCTTGGATGTGCTGAGTTTGGCACAAGAGGAGCTGGTACCCAGGGAAAAACATGAAAGCCCAGAGAGAGATGTATGTTTGTTGTCTGAGTTTCCTGCACTGATGTCTCACTTAGAGGCAAATGCAACTCTGTGTGTAGAAACAGACAAATAAAGAAATAGGGGACTGGAGGAGGAAATTTCATAGATTTTGACTTTATTTTTGTGCTGTAAGTAAAAGGGAGGGTGTGAAATGGTCACGAGGGAAATGTAAAGCATTTGGAGCTTAAGCAATGGAAATCTGGTGTTTGGTTATCCAGGTTGATACTAAACAGACAGAGGGAAGATGTCCATAACACACAGAGTTGCTAGGTAAGGAAACATATGAGTATTTGTAAGCAGTGGAGTTCTTCATGTATAAAAACTAAGGTAATAATCAGATTTTTTTCATGTGCTGTATTCCTTAACACTTTAAATTACAGTGAATATTTGCAGTAACAGCTAGATTCAGACACAAAAGGCAAAATATGTATACAAAATTGCTTAAATCTAGACCTCAAAATCCATTAACAGGCAAGAAGTAAAAAAGACCTGCCTGACAAAGATGCTCACAGCACGTTGCTGTGCCATCTCAGTAACCTGAGCTTTACAAACAACTGCTGCATAGAAGGTTGTAGCTGAGGTCATTTCACATCCCAAAAGCCAGCCAGAAAACCTCCAAGCATCTAATGCTGGACATGTTCTTGCATACTTTGCTGACCTGCAGTTTATCAAAACAAGCCACTGTTGATGAGCTCCTGGTTTCACTGAAATCTGCAGACTTTGGAGGAGATTTCTTCTGTGTGTGAGAAAACTGAGTGATGTTTGGTGTGTGCTCAGAGGGTGGCTCAAGATGGGGGCTTGTTTCTGTAGCTGAGTTTAGTGGAAACTTGTCAGTGGCACGTGAGTTTCTGCAACTCCTCCTGACCCCACTCAAATCAGTGCAAAAACTCGGCGCTGCAGAGGGTCTGAAGGGTGGTCTTCATGGCAAGCTTTTGAACACTTACAGCAATGCATTCTTTACTCTCATTTGTGCTAAGGCCTCGTGTGAGAAAAGCTGAGTAGAGCTGAAAGCTCAGCAGAGTTTGCCATCCAAGTCTGGATGGTAAATCCAGCTGAAATGTCTTGCTCCAGCCCCTGCTCAGGCCACTCTCCCCTTTCTTGCGTGGGAGCTGCAGAAGGACTGACACAAAGCACACGTGCCCATCTTGGGAAAGGAAAGCAAGCAACTTTATTAAAGCTGAAATGTTTGCTTTAAAGACAAATTAGTTTACATAATTATTTTGTTGCATAGGTGGGTTTTTCTTTGAATCCCTCCACTTTCTGTAATTATGACTCGGAGTTCAGCCGAGTTACTTTTGAATAGTTGCTCCCTGAAGAAAGTCAGCGGCTGCCAGTGATGTTGATGAGGTAAAAGTGTCCTATCACTTCACACGTTTTTATTAAGCAGTGGGTTGAAAGGCAGCATAATTGGGAAGCCCTGTCATATCTTTGAGAAATGCTTTCTAACATTGCTGTGTTTTGCCCAGCTGTGACAGAACCCATTAGAATGACACACATTTCAGCTGTCACCCCTTTGGATCTGTACACAAGGAGCTTTTCCTCTCTTCCAGGAAAAGGCTGCAGGATGGCAAGACCCTCCACTGTAGGGTTTGGGTGTGGGGCCACACATGGCAGATCCTGACAGGATTTTTCTGCCTTGCTTTCACCGTGGGCTTTTCTATTCTATAGCTGTGGCAGGAGTAGGAGGCCCTGACAATTGGTGTATTTATTCTTTTTTTTTTTTTTTTTTTTTTTTTTTTTTTTAATGTAGCACAGCGAGGTTCTGCTCTTGGGTTTGAAATGGGGGTGCTGTTGAATATAAATAATAATCAGATAGGTATGTACCAGGTTTCTCAATGCTAACATTCAGCTTAATGCAGCATTTTTCATGAATCATTTCCGCAGCTCCTCTGCCAAGGAGGATTTATGTAGCAGGTTTCTTTTGGCAAATATAGAGGCTGACTGAATTTAAAGGTAGGCATTATTTCAAAGTATATAGTGCCAGCTTGCAAGACCCTATTGTGTAAGAATTATAATGGGCAGTTAAAAGAACATTATTTTCCTCTCAAAATTATTAATTTTAAAACTCCTAATAGTATTTATTTGTCACTTCTGGGGGAAGTCAGACAGAAACCCCACAGTTTCTCCCCTGTGCAGTCAATTTCTTATGGTAAAGAGCTTTTCACATAAGAAGAAACAAATTTGAATAAACTAAGCCATGGTAAGTCTGAAGCCTAAAAATACATCAGAAACTGGATTTAGTAAGCAAAAAGGGATGGTTAAAAATAAAAATGGATTTTGTCCCTTTAATGATAAGCAAAAAGTACAGTGTGAAATGCCATTGTAACTGGAGTTGACAGTAAATTCAGCTCTGGATTGGACCTCATATGGCTTGAAGTAAAACAGAGATATTACTCTGACTAATTTTGCATTGTAATAATTATTTAATGCTTACAATGAAGCCTTGTCCTTAGGGTTTTGTGCTTTAGCTGTTTCGTACCCACGCCTTGTAGTTATTAAGTACAGACAAAGCTGCCATTTTTTCAAGTGGCATAATGTATATCAGTGTGTGTCAATGAAAAACATCAGAAATCGACATTTTCTGGTAGAATACATTAACTGTATGAAATCTGGAACAGTTTATCCAGCTTTGGAAGTTTCTTTAAGCAGTGCATAAGCCATAAGTAGATTTCTGTAAGTGCCAATGGCTGTCATTTCCAAAATTTACAGATCTTAACTTTTACAGAAGTAGAATTTGCTCCATTTCTGCTCCGTTGTATGCTTTCAGATATTTCCAAGCTTCTTCTCATATTAACAAGCTAATTTCACCCTATTGGTCAGGAAGTAGTTTGTAATGATTGTCTTGGTTTTATTAAACTACTGAAAATGCGTTTATTTTGCATTTCTGTCCAAAAGAGTTTTCTTGATTCCGTGTTTGGTTTTGGCCACTTTTTCCAAGTCTCTAATGGATGGCTAAATGCAGTATTGAAATAGAATTTTGAGTGTTTGGGGTAGGTTTTTTTTTAATGTCAGGACTGCAGCATTCGACCTAAACACCCTTCTGTATCCTGGTGTTTGTGTAACAGGATAAGGAGCAAATCTGGTCACAATAAATGTGTGAGAATTCAGAAGTCTTAATGCTCAAGGGCAGGCATTGATGGTACAACTGTAGTTCTCTGGGCCCTAACTGGGGGCCTGAACATTTCATGGACAAGCTCATTTTGATCTGAATAATTCCATTTGAAGCTGAGGTCAGAATCATTCCCTCCTGAGGGTGGGAGAAGGCACGTGGGAGCTACACAGTAATAATGCAGGGGAAATCATCTGCCCATGTGAAATAACGTCATGGGCTGTTTCTTGCCCTTGGGCACTGAGTCCTTACCCTTGGAAAAGAGCCAGATGCTCACATCATGCAAATCAGTGTGATTTTCACTGGCGTGCCTGAGTGCATGCCCATTTACACCACAGGAGGATGGAAGTTGTTGTGGTTTTTTTTTTTTTTTTTTTTTACTGAAGCTCCCTCTGGTTGTGTTTCTTGACATATACTTAGATATCATCTAAGTGCCAGTCCTGTCAAATATTGTATTGCATGTCAAAGGGCTCCTCCATCTCTGATGGCAGCTGGGAGAGTGAACAAGGGTGGCTAGGCTGTTGTGAGACCCATGTGTGGATGTGATTTTTACATGCAGAACAAATACTTATGACCTTTCCTGTGCTAACTTCTTGCAATTAGGAAAGCTCTCTGACTCAGGAAGTTAAGCAGTGTGTTTGGCCAATATTTAATAATTATGAATGAATTATAGATGGTCAAGCAAAAGTAGAATTAATTCGATGAAAATCTTCTTTTCACAAATATATGTAAGGTGATACTAATATATATTAAAAAAAAAACCCAAACCCAATTCACATCAATCAGCCTGTCAGTGATTTAATTGTTTTTCTAGCATTAGTATTAAAACTAACTCTGTGAACTGGGTTGAAAGAGGAAAATCCCCAGATGTTATTTAAAAACACCTGTTCTAAAATCATAGATGCTGCATATTTTTATGAAGTCCACAAAAGAAATCTATGCATTGACCTCTTCCCTGGGGGCTACCCATCTGTATGTTCTGTTTCAAATGTTCCCGTGTACTCATCCCACACTCACAATTTTAATGGAATATTACCACGGAGGTAATATTCTGTGGAGTCCTTAATTTTAGCTGTTCAATTTTTGGATCAGTTTAGGTATCCTTAGCTAATTATAAGGGCTCTGTAATACTTTTCTGCTCAAGAAACTCCTAATAGGAGCGGATGCCCCGACAGATTGCCATTAATCTGTCAATAATGAGATTTTTTTTTTTTTTTTTTTTTTCAGTGTTATGCTTAGTTGTAAGCTCTTTGGGTAAAGGATCATCTCTGTGCTTTGTGCTTGGCACAGTGGGGCTCCGCTCCATCCTCTCCCATCCCATCTGAGAAATAATCATGATGATGTGAAGTAAGGTGAGGGGAATTCTTTGTAGCTCACTCTCTAAAGCCCAGACAGCCAGCTCAAATGCTGTTTTTTTTCCTCCTGGAGGAGACTGGCCATTTTCCCTGCTGGTGTCCAGCGGGCCGGCGGCACAGAGGGCACGGACAGAGGCGCCGGGAGCGGGGCTGTTTCCAGGGCCAGGGAGCTTTGGTTGACTCTCCTCCTCTCCCCAGGCTGGCAGCAAGGCAGATTTTTGTGGCTGCCCCAAAAGGTGATCGCTCTGGGCAGGCAGCTGCTGGCCCGTGCCCCCGACGCCCCCAGCACGGAGCTGCAGCCACGTGCTGGAAATCAGAGTGCTGTGGCCTCCCACAGCCCCAGGAACTCAAAGATGCCTAGGAAAGAGCGGCCAGCTTGGAGCACCAAACAAGGCAGAGCCCCATTCCTGAGCCCAGGAGCACACAGGCTTTAAAAGGAGCTGGTTGGAAAAGGAGTGATTTGGAAGGGTTGATTTATGCTAACTATAAAGTTATTAAAATGAGGTGGTAAAACTCTGGAACAGATTGCCTAGAGAGGCTGTAGATGCCTCATCCCTGCAAACATTTAAGGCCAGGTTGGACAGGGCTCTGAGCAATCTAATCTAGTTTAAGACATCCCTTATTGCAGAGGGGCTTGACTAGATGGGCTTTAAAGGTCCTCTCCAGTCTAAACTATTCTCTGATTCTTATACAGGGCTGGGATTTAGGCCTAGCACAGCAGCACAGTGAATCTGGGAGGCGTGAGAGGCTCAGAGGGCACTCACTGATTGGGAGAGCTGACAGCCAGGTTAGGAAGCCATTAACAGCCAGCATTATGTCATGTCTGCCTTACTGCTGCCAGGCCAGGTTGCTGTTAGAAAATAATTTAAAAGTTCAGAAAAGTAAAAAAAAAAAAAAAAAAAACCAAACCCAAACCCCAAAACAAAAACAAAAGCCACAAAGAAAACCCCCAACAGTTGGGCTCATTTGCATTCACAAAGAAAGATGTATTTGCTTTAAATTACACAAAGATTGAAAGTGCTGATAGTGGAAAAAAAAAAAAAAATCTTACCTATGGCACTTTCAGTTAAGTCAGAAAGTTCAGCCAGCGATTAGACTGCTGAGAGGGAGGAGAGCACAGATTGCATTTCAAAGGAAAATTCAAGCAATGCATTAACGATTATTAATGTGTGTTATTGTTAAAGTAATCATATTTATTATGGTCTAGCCTAGGGAGAACCAGCAAAAATGGAAGTCTTGTTCCGGAGACTGTAGAAACATGCACACAGTAGGTGGTCCCTGGCCCTGCAGTCTAAATAGTCAGAGATGGAGAGGATAAAGCCCCGGCCCAGCTAAGCAGAGAACAGCAAGAAATGCTGTGGGTTTGCATCTGCCCTGCAAGGGCCTGGATAATATCTCTTGCCCAGCTCTCCCTCCAGTGTTTGCTATAGATATGTGAGGGCTTCTGTATGATCCTGACTGGGAAACAAACAAACAAACACCCAGATGTGAGGGGTAGAGAGTTATTGATGTGCTGCTGGTCTTGGCTCTCACAGACGTAGCGGAGGCCAGGGATGGGAGACAGGATAATGTGAGTGAGCCACAGGCTTGGTTCCTCACTGCTTTGCCTTAATAACAGAAGAATTTTACACCCACTTGCACAGATAGAAACATCACCCATGATTAAAAGCAGCAGTTGTTTATTTGCCACTCAAATATTTTTAGTTGTGCCTATTTTGAACAGCCTGCTCTGCCTGGAGGCTGGTGTCCACGAATGCTGGGTGTAGTTACAGGCTACAGAAAAGGTTACAGAAGGGCTTACAGATGCCATCAGGAAATGATACCAGTTTCCTAGGTGGAAATTGTTTGGAAAAGCAACCAGACAAAACCAATCCAAACTGGAATTAGGACTGTCTTCCCTGTGCATCCAGCTATGCCTGCCATTACAAGCAGCTGTTTTTGCCTCATCTTACAAACTGATGTTTCTAAATGTGTGCTCTTTGTTGTGCAGTCAGGATCACTGACCCCTAACACAGAATAAATGTGGTGGAAGAGGTGTTGAACAGCCTGGCTGGAGGTGTATCCCCGTGACTCTCTCAGTCCATGCACACCAGGAGAGGTCTGCTGGGACAGCTGTGCTGGTAAGCTCTCCACAGGGAATGCAGGTTGTTCTGGCAAAAGAGGGCATTTGCTTGTCCCTGATATGCTTGTACTTCTGGAAAGATGTATCTGCTGCAGGGCTTTTTTTTTTTTTTGAAATTCACTTTTTTTTGCAAGTATTTGTGGCTTCATTAGATCCCATTTTGAGTCTAGCTCAGTTATGCAAAGTTGAGGTTTCTCCCTCTCTCTACCCCCGTGGTCCCTTCCCCAGCTGCCCTTGATCCACTGCCAGGGCTTCCCAGTGGCTGGCCAAACTAACCTGGAAGCTGAGAGGCTGTGTCAGCATGGCACCAAAAGTATGAAATCTGCTCCTTGCTCCGGGGTGTGCTCCTGTGGCAGCCCAGTTCCAGCAGCTCTGTGAGCACGAGGCCAAGAACATCGCTGGTGACAGAGCCTGACACAGCAGCGCGGGAAACGTGCAGCAGAGGGGTCTGGTGGCTCCTGTGTGAGCAATAAATACCAGTCCCACACACTCTGAGAGAGCTGAGGCTCGGGAAATGCTGGTTTTCGTTGTGCTTTGGTGGTGAGGGGGTGCTGTACCTGCAGAGGGATGGAGCTGTGCTGGCTGGGGCATTGTGCAAAGAACTTGGGAGGCTCTTCCAGCCTCCCCAGCTGGTGAGGAGGGGAAGAGAACCAGCCCTATACCTCCTGCCTCCTCTTTTGTGCAGCAATTGCACTACAGAGAGCAGAGGCCCCTTATGCTGCTTGTCTTCTTTGACTTACAATTCAACTAGCTCTAATTATTAAAAAATAAACAAGCCTGTAACTGCTTAAGAGCCTTAAATCCCCTAAATGACAGGGAAATAGCCCCTGAACACCACCGAATTCTATGTCTGCCTATCCTGGCAGTAGATACAAATCATCATTAGTGGGTCACTCTGACACAGATCCCTTAATGTAAGTGCTACATTACATTAACAAGTGAGTCAACAATAATATTAGCAATAAATGAGAAATTAAATTCCTAGTAATTCATCCCTTTGGGTTTCCCAGTGTGTCTCTTGTGTTTTTCTTGTTTTGATCCTGAGCATTTTGAAACAAGAAGTGTTTTTATTTTGTGTCTTGTGGCGTGATCCCAGCCCATTAAAATGGATGACAGTACTGCTGTTGACTTCAGTTAGCAATTACTGTAGGAAAGAGCACATGGTGTGATTCAGAAATTAATAATAACCATATACACTAATTTTAAGGAGGGCATGTAAAATTGAACTTTCCTGCTGAACTGATTTTAATTTAAACTGGTTTTTTTTTCCAACGGTTTTTCCAGGAAAACAGATAAAAAACTAATTAGCGTTAAATTGGAATACTTTTACTTTTCTGAACCAAGAGTGGTAGCGAGGGAGTCACCACTGCTAAGCAACAATAAAAGATAATGTCTGTACACACTAAGAAAAAACTCTAAATGAGGAAGACTCCCAAGCAGAACTGGAGTTTTTGGCTGCTAAATTTAATGGAAGATGTGGCTAGACCCTCAAATGGCTCCACAGCCGAAATATTTAGATTGCTTTGTCTGTGTTTCCTGTTGCTAGATGTAGACTGGAGCACTGTTTTGTTTGTTTTGTTCAGATTGCAGCAGTAGCTGAGTTCCAGTATGAGATGGAAAATTGCTTATTGGACTCTCCTGATCAGAAAGCACTGATTATGGGATATTAACTGTAGTGCTTTTATGATGAAAACTATTAAAGACTGAACCAAAAACCACAACCTCATTACTTTCAGAATTAATGCTCAGAGTAAACCTGCCCTGTTCCTGAAAGGTTAGGCTCCAGTGCATTAATTCTTTGGTTCCTTCTTGGCAGACGTGTTCACTGAATTGCACTGGTGGTCTGAGCGTTTCTAATTTCACTGCCTCTTCATCCCAAGTGGACCTGCAGAACCTTGCAGAAACAGCTGGGGCAAATTGCATCTAATCAATTATGGAACGTTAAGTATTGCAAAATATAACAAGGCGAGAAAGGCGAAAACTCAGTGCTGAGCTCTCCCCTGGCATGTGCCTGTAATTGAATGGGTATAAACCTTTCTGAAAGGGCAGTGAGGTGCCCAGCCCTGCAGACAAGGGTGCCACTGGAGAATCCCAGCCCTGCTGGGGTGCAGCTGGGTGCTCCCTCTCCCTGCATTGCCAGGGTTTGGCTCGCTGGGAGCCGGTGGGACACAGCTCCCTTCCCGCCCTCCTCCGTGCACATCCAGGAGCTCGTGAGCATGGCTCTGTCCCCCAGCCCCTAGAGACAGTTCTGCTTAATTATTTGCCATTTGGGATGGCTGCTTTGTTACTGGGTGTGTCTGTGTTCTCACTGATTGGAAGCATCACCCTTAGTTAAGGCTGGGTGAGTGTTGGTGTGCGCTCAGAATAAAGTGCCTGCAGTGGCTTCCTGGGCTGGGAAGCCTTGAGATCTCCTTCCCTCTCCCTGCAGTAAACTCATAACTAACAAAAATAGAGTATTAAACGTGGGGAGCTGCCAACTGAGGCAGAATAGGAGTTCTTAAGTTTTCAAGGTACTACGTGAAATCAAATGCTAAAAGTCTCACCATGTTCCTCCATTGTAGAGCTTGGGGATTTTGTTTGGTTTGTTTTCCTTCACTCAACTTCTCTCAGTATAAATTTATTTTCTGCAGCTTCCTTAGATCTGCAAACAGTCTAAATAATGTAAAATGAATATTTATAAACTCTAGATACAAAGATTGTGTCTTATTTATTCTCTGCAGCATTTCTCCCAAGGAGCTGGTATCCTATGTATTTGTCCACAATATAAAGACTCAATCTTAATTTTTTTTATATTTTCCATAACCCCAGCATTTACTTATGAGTATAATACTAGCTTTTCAACTAGTAGAATCCATCTGAAAGCCTTTGCTAAAATACTGATAACTCTGTGTCTTCTTAGTTTTAGCATTGCTGTTGCAGTGAGGTCAGCATAACATTTTCTCTGTGGGTCACAGTTTGCTGACCAGTGTGGAAATTTATGAATTGTTGAAATTGTGATGTCAGTTAGTAATAAATTCAAGCAAACGTGAAATTTTCGTTCTTTCAATCATAAAGAAAATGCAACTGAAAAGGTTGCAGTTTATGATAAAGTTAGGCAGGACTAGTTAGAAGCAGTAAAATGGTTGAATCCATAGGAATATATTGGCTTTGTCTCTTGTCCAGTGGTTCCGACTTCATGGGTGATCCTTTGCAGCAGCAGCCTCAAGCCTTCCCTTATGGGCATGCCATGCAATTTATCACTCAGGTTTGTAGCTTTTTGTTTCAGTACAATTGCTGACCCACTCTGGTCTTGCTTAAATTTACTGACTGTTCCTTACAGCTGTTCCAAGTTTTCCATGAGTCATAAAATATTGCACATAGGTCAGCTACTGTGAGAAAATAGTTGATGTTTGCTGGTATTTGCCCTAAAAATGCAGGCACGACATCTCTCAGGGGCTTGGCCATATCCTTCATGCTGTGTCTGGGGGGTCAGAGCTGGTTCAGCCACGAGCCCCGTGGTTCTTGGGTTTGCCTCCCATCCTCTGCAAGCTCTAAAACACTGAACCCCTCTTGGGCACAACACGTGTGAGCTGTAGCATGGGAAATGAGCATCAGATTGTGTGCAAGTGGTTTTGGATATACGCAGAGAATTCCTGAGCAGTTACTCGTACTGAGGAGGGCACTTTGAGTCAAACTTGTTTTGTCCCCTCAACTCCCGTTTGGCTGTTTGTTGAAGCACTGAACAGCAGTGTTACTCAGCATGTGGTCTGTGCATGTCTGGCAGTCCATAAAACTTCAAAAGATGTTGTGAGAGGACTTCACATTTCAAAACCTGGAACACTCCAGTCCATGCTTATGTTCCCATACTTGCAAGTAAATAAACAAAAAAAACCTAAAAAACCAAACAAACAAAAAAAAGTGAAGAAATAAAAGTGGCAAATGATTATTTGATTTTTAGCCTTAAGTTTTATTAGGTGATAGAAATGAGAATCTTTGTGGCAGCACTGCAGAATTTTTTTGAGAAGCCTGGCTTTTCCTTGGTGCTGCAGGAGTGAGGGCTGGCGGTGTGTGGAAGCCAGGGCAGCCCTGCAAACTCTGTGCACTTCAATTCCTTCACTCAAAAAGGAGAGCAGCAGACCTGGATAAGATTCAAAGAGTATAACAAGGAGGATCAAAGAACTTTCCTGAGAACAGCTTCAGCACAAGCAGTGACTCAGTGGACTGCAGCTCTTTGGTCCAGGAGTGGTGACTCACGGGAGACAGGGCTGAAATCTGTAGAACGGAGTTGCACGGAGAAGGTGAATGAGGAGCAGCTGCTCACTGCTTCTCCTGCAGCAAATTTAAGGTTTAGGTGAGAGGCTCAAAGTGAACTAAAGGCACTAGCTCTGGTGCAGCTGTGAATCCTTTGAAAGATACATGGAAGCTGTATATTTATGTAGGGTCAGAAAGCAAAAATTCCCTGTTACATCCAGAGGCTTCTGACTAAGGACACGGTTGAGCTGCAACTTATTTGAATTCAGGAGGACTTTCTCGAGGTGTCCCTGCATTTACCCTCCTTTGGTACAGGGTGAGATGCTGCCCTCACTGGGCTTTGCTCAGGCCTGGCACCTCATCTCTCTCTGGGACTATCGTGCTCTTCAGCACTCTTGAACATCAGGGGTCTCCTTGCTGTTCTGCTCCTGATCATCCACGTGTTCATCTTCCCTCAGCATCCTCTCCTTTCTTAGTTCCTTTCTCCCAGCCCATACATCCTCTGTTTGTTAGAGATGAGGGAGGGTGGTGGCAGGGCACGTTCCCTGTCCTTGGAGGCTGTGGAGTGTTTTAGAGGAAATCCAGTTTTTTTTCACAGAGAAGCAGCACACTGTATAGATGTCAATAGGGCTCTGGCAGTGTTTGAATTGCTTTGATTTGCCTGCCCCTACGTGTGCCAAAATTTATATTTGAAGAGAGGGAAATACTAGTTGCTTTATGTGGCACAGCTGCTGGGTTGCTCTTACCTCTCTGCTGTGCCTTTCACCAGCCCATTACACCTACCTGTAGTCTCTGATTTTCTGTGCTAAGCAAGCTCTTTGAGAAACTATTTTTTTACATAGCCAGTACCATGGAACTGACACTTCAAAGTAACTGCAAATGTTGCAAATAAAAAAATAATATTATAGCTATGCAATTATAATATGATACTTAATTCCTTATGAGGGTCAACGTGAGAATGTGCTGTGGCTGTGATCTGAGCAGTTCATTTTGCAGCTGCTGTGTCATCAAGAGCTTTTGTGATTATGTTTACAGCAAAAGGAAACACAACCCTAGAACAAACTGGTGATTATTGTATATACTAATTTATGCCTTCTATTTACAGTACACTGACTGCAGTATTGATCTGAGCCTTTCCAAACCAATTGTTTTGGGCTCAGTTTTGCCTTTTTTGCTCGGAATACCCTCAAGACCATTCACATGGGTGATAGTATGTGCAACCAGAGGCTCCTTAGGCTGCTTAGGTAGCTGAAGCACTGGAAATGTGACTGTCTTGCAGTACTCTGAGCTCTGTCTTTCATTATACTGACCACTGCACATCACAGGGAGGAGATGGTGCTCATCTGAAAGAACTCACTGCTGCAGAAAAGAGAGAGGGTTTGTATGACAGAAAAAATAAGGGAAGCCACAAGGGTTTGATGATCCAGAGTCACAACACGTGAAGCCAGCAGAGATCCCACAGAGCTGGGCTGGCAGCACAGCCTCAGCTCAGCACCACGGGGAGAACGGGGGCAAAGTCAGGGTGCTGGAGCAAGTCCCTGACTTCAGCCTCTGCTGCAGGTCTGTCAGAGTAAGTGCAGCAATTATGGCTGGAGCAGGGCCTTTCAGGGGCTATTTCGGGATTGAACCTATGTTTCTCTATGTAGAAGTTTTGTTTCATCTCAATAAATTCATAAAGAAGCTTTTGAGGGCTGGCCTGTTGCATTTGTGTGGCAAGAAAGGATAATGGGACCTGTCAAAAAAGGCATTGTTGCCTCCTCGAAATGGTGGTTGCTGCTCACCAGAGGCTCAGCAAGATAAAAGCAGCCTTAGCAAATCAAAGATCTGCAGGGAACATGTCTGCAAACACAGTCATAAAATTTGCTGTAATGGTTCTTGGAAAACATGCTTGTCTGTTTTCTCTTACTTTTCACCTGACATTGGCTCTCACAGCAGCTGAGAGGTGGCAAAATTTCATCTGTCTTGAAAATTAGAATGTGCTTTGCTGTGACTTGCAATTGATCCGATTAGCTAAGTACATTTGGGGTTTATAATTAAATTTGAAAAGCTGTGTTGCTCAGCGAATGGTATTGCACCTATAATTATGGATTATGGAAGTCACCTCTTCTGCATAGGCATAAAATCTGCATGAGTCCAAAAGTGGTTGGACTCATATTTCCATGAATAACCCAGGCAGATAATTTCATTGCCTTAGATAGAATTAGAATAGGTTTCATTGATGTACTCCTATCTAACATAAGAATATAATATTTATTATGCTAAGCCTAAATCACTCAGGCTATACACAGCTGTCTTGCAATACATCATAAACACGATGCAGCAATTCAACATCCTCATCAAAATAAATTGCAACTCATATATTTAAATCTGGCACTGCCTTGTGAATAAAATAAGAATTAACCAGCATTTGTATACTGAGTACATGAACTAAAGTATAGAGGATGCAGGATAGATTATGTAGGAGCATGAATAACTTCCCAGCTGATTTCAAAGCTACAGCATTTTGGACACAGTAGGTTCCACTTGTACCTTGCATGCTTGCTTTTAATTGTAAATAATCAGATAAAATTTTTGTGACTGTTCTAATTACATGTTAGAGATAAAATTGATCACCAGATGGTTGTATTTAGTTTTCATATTATTATGTAGCTACGATGGTTTTCCTGGCTCTGGTGTCTTTTCTGAGTGATGATCAGGACTACTGAGGTGCTTAATTTTAGCTAACAGCAGCCCCACATCAAAGCAAAATTAACAGATTATAGTAAAATCCCAGTTTCTGCTTTACAGCACTATGAGAGGGAAGTTCTAGTTGAAGACGAGTGTACAGAGCTGGGATTCTGCTTTTCAAACAAGTAACGTTAGAAACAAAATATTTAAATCTTTTTACTTGACTGTATTTCTTTACATGGCAGAAATATATTGGTAACACAATGAAAGCAATAGTAATAACAATAGGAAGTGTGAGAAATAATGGATTATGTCTAGCAGCAAGCTTGAGAATCTTGCCTTTATTTTCTTTGCAGATGTTCTTTTGGGTGCGAATGTGGAGACCTATTTGGAGACCTGGTTGTTGTTATGAGGGGAGCCTTTTGTTACAGTAGGGCCTGGGGCTTGAGCAAAGAGGCAAGGGAAGGAAAAACACAGGTTCCCTATTTTGTGATCAAAGCGTCACAAAGTCCTTTGAATTCAGTGAACTCAAAGCAGTGTGAAATCAGGTGCAACATGTAAATATTTCTGCCTGTGATGTGATCTCAAACCCTGCCTTTATTCCAGAATTTGTCTGATTTTCACTGAATGCAAGAACTTCAGTGAATCAGATTGTTATATTGCTGGTGACTTGAGGAGAAGTCCCTCATTTCTGGGGCAGGGATAACTGAGAGCCAGAGATAAAATCCTCTCATGAAGTCCATGAGGACTTCTGGCCAGATATTGCTTCTTGTAGGGTGTGACATTCATGGGCTACTATTGTCTTTAGATTTGCTCAGTTTATCCAGCCAAGACCTGAAAATTCAATTCTAGCTTGACCAAAACCATAGCTCCTGTTTATCTGTTAGAGTACTGCTGGCTCCCTACTAAATTGTATTAATGGGATTTATAAATTATGTGTCCAAAATCTGTGAAATCTGATAATACTGTGAGATCTGATAAATACTATTAGATAAGTACAGACAGACTGCAGTTTTATATCAATATGACTTTCTTACAGTGGTTGGTGAAATTGCTCCATATTTAAACCAGAAAAACTCGTATGAGAAGCTCAATGACTGTGTGTGAAGTGGCTTGGAATTATTTTCCTGCTGTATGCTTTTTCCTTAGATTTTTCAGAATTTTAAATTGGGTTTTTCATACACAAAATGAATATATGCTGCATTTTTTTTATATTATTATTTCTGGAGAAAAAAAAAACATTTTAAAGATATCACGAGCCTTGTGTTTTTAGGCTTATTTACCTTATACATAGCTCTATATAGTTTATTCTTAATTAACAGTGAGTTCTCTTGTGTTTGAGATCCAAGAGCAGTGTTTGAATTCCATGTTTGCAGAATGGGCTCTGACATAAAATTCCTCCCTTTTATCATTAGTGGAATTGATTGATGTCTTTGCTTAGCAGAAGGATTGCCACGTGGACACAAAGATAGCATGTTTCTTGTTCTGCTTGAAGTGCGTGTCATGCCATTTTGCTTTTAAGCGCATGGTTCAGAAGAGATGAAATGGGAAAGCCCCCGCATCCATCACCCCGGGCTGAGCACTGCAGAGGTGTTCTCCTTGTGTTCCTCTGGCACATGACTCGCCAGGATCTTTCATGCAGACCCAGCATCAGACTTCCCTCCAGCCTGGTGAGATTTACTGAGTCAGAACCAGAAAGACTCTGAGATAAATCACACTGTAAAAGAAATCAAATGGACGCACTGAGCGGCGTATCAGTTTCAGTCTGCAAAGACTGACTTTGTTTACTCTGGTTCTGTGGAAACCACAACTCAGGGGCTGTCACAGAGGAAGTAAATGAAGATAATTCCTAGATGGGAAAAAAAAAAAAAAAAAAAAAGCCATTTTGTGCAGAGGAAAATCTGTTTCAATGTGCAGAGAGAGGAGACGTTCTGACAGGTGTGCGAGCTGGTGGCAGAGGATGAACCAGCCCCACTTCTGCAGTGTCTCAGCAGCTCCACGGATGGCAGAGAAGAATGTTAACCATACTGAAATCCAGTTTGCTGTCCTGCTGCCAGTATATCCTGCAGCTGGACATGCAGGCACTGGAATTATGCATCGTGGGTCCCGTGGCGTCTGGCGGGAACAATCGCGGCGCTTGTTCCGCGCCCAGCACGCTGTCAGACAGCAGAGTCTGTCAGCACGGTCAGATGGGGCTGTGTGTCCCTCTGTCCTCCCTGCACTTCAGCCAGTGCTTGCTGTCAGACAGCAGAGTCTGTCAGCATGGTCAGATGGGGCTGCGTGTCCCTCTGTCCTCCCTGCACTTCAGTTTGTACATGCACACACACAAGACGATGCCATCAATTAGCTCCTTGTGTTCCAAACAGGGCCCAGCTTTCCAGAAGAGCTGCAAGGGTGTGTCTGAGAGCCAGACAAGCTGGAGGTTTCTCTTGGGCAGCGCATGGGCTGGTTTCAAGTTACTCCATATTTCATTGTCTCCTATTTGCTGAAGCTTGATTTCAAACGATTGCGCTGGCTCTCCGTGCTCTTTAAAGGCACAGGTTCTGCTCGGCAGCCTGCACTAGGAAGTGCATGTTCTCTGTGTCCTCCATAAATCCTGGGAATGCTTTCACCCGAGGGCGTGTACAGGGAGCCAAAAACCTCTTGTTACCGACACACAGTGCATAGGTAGAGAGGCTGGGCAAGGCTGGGCTGTGTGTCTTGGATGAAAAGGTTTATTTTCCAAAAAAAAATTCACTGTAACATCACTCTAGTGAGTTCTTTCTCTTACTTAGTTTTGCAATTAATGTGGGCCAATTCAGTAGGATGTTCTGTGTTCCCTCCGTTTTCTGGTCTGACACTGATGGTGTGTCTGCCTGCTCTGGACCTGCTCTCCTGTGGTGTGGAGCATATCCCCCATGTTGTGCTAAATGCACTTCAAGAGAAAGGTCTTCCTGACAAATGTATTGCACAAGTCAGACAAAGCTGCAGTGAGTTAGACGCTGACAATAGCTTATCTGGGCCAACCCTGAAATAGGGAAATCTGTTTGGACTTTATTTTATTCTTTTCATAATTTCATTTGACTTGGCACCATTCTTTTCCTGTGAAAAGGCTGAGAAATTGTAAATATCTCCTACTTCATCCGCAGTAAAGACTTAAGAGGGTTTGCAGTTTCTTGAAGTTCAAGTGCTCTTTATTTTGGCTTGTATCAATGTAGGCTGCTACTGTTATTTAAAAACAGCAGCTAGAGAGTTGCTGGTAGAAACTTTCTGTCACAGTGAATCCACAGGCTGACCCATATGCTGGGCAAGTGGTCATTTCCCTGCTTTGTGTTTAGAGTGCTTTAAGGTTCTTCGGATGAAAATGCTTCAGACAGATGAACCCTTTTTCCACTGTTGTAAATATTGTTATCTTCACAATTAAAGAACAAAGTATATTAAAAGGAATGTCTCTATGCCAAGCAATTGTGAAAGAGGAGCTTCACCTACCTCTTTACTTGTCTATGCCCATGAGGGGAAGTCCAAATACTGAAGACAATTCAAAGAATTCCTATGCCAGCCCAGCACAGAGAGAAATGTATTCATATTTGAAGCATAGGAGCCTTCTTCAGACATTTTTCAGAAGTGTTTTGTTAAGTTTCCTCTTTCTGGTTAACTGTCAGGGCTTTCTTTTTGTTTTCCTAATAAATATTGCTGAAATTTTGTAGCATGAAAAATGGTTCATGTTTTTGGTTTGTTTGAAATAATCGACTTAAAGCATTGGGTGAGCACCATGGAAATAGCTTTCCCTGAGATCACGTGTTTTTCCCCCAGGTGCAGTAGCATTACTTGCCAGTTTTCTGCTTCCAGATCCCAGAGATTTTACTCTGCCCTGTCTAAGATGTTGTTTTAAAGGTGTGCCTCCCTCACTCAAAATAAGGTGTATTTTTCAAACCCTGATTGCCAGGGTGGCTGGAGGTGCCTTTTTGTAACCCAATACTAAGATGTAACAGTTCATTTTTACACCTTTGTGTTAAAAGTAAAGAATATGATGCCAATGCTTTAGGTGCTGCTGCAGGCATCTTTAAACCCAGCAGTGATAAATTAAATCAATTTGTGTAAGGTGGCTTTTTCTTTTTCTTTAATTGGTAAAGGATCACTTGATGATCCAAATGTTCTCCTGCATGAAACAGAATAAATGTGAAGTTGTACCAAAGGTGTCAAGCTGCATTCCTGGTGAGACTTTTCTAAAGCAATCAAGGTTTCTTCTGCTTCTTGCACTAATCGTTAATAGCTACGCTGTTGTCACAGCTCAAAAACTTTCCTATTGACACTTCAATCATTTTTAAAGATCCTGAATGTTCGGCATGTATTAAAGTAACCTTTTGCACTCTATTAAAATTTAAGAACTGCTAGATTTTTAGTGAATGCCCAAGCAACTGGATCATGAAAGCATTACCTTGTGCCAAGGGCATGATTCAGAGCACTGATTCCTTTTTAACAAATAATAAGAAGTTTGGCTTTTCATTTACACATTCTGCCAATTGCTAACAAGTTTCCATCTTGTTCAAACACTGAATTGATCCCAAGAAATTGAAAATATTGATTTAACCCTCTGCCTGGTTTGTGCTGTGGGCACCTGCTAGTACAGTCTTAGCACATTACAATTGCTTGGCCGTAATTCCTCAGGGGACCACTAATAACTACCACATTTGTCTTTTCATCTTCTGAAATTATGCTAGCAGTTGTCCAAGTCAATTGTGATTCATTTGATACTGCTCTCCTTCAAGACATATTGCAACCAAATAGACTTGCTCACCAGTAATATATCTGATGACATAGTTAGTTCTAGTTAATTGACAGAATGATTCAGGCTTTTATGGATGGCATTAATTGGTCCCTGGTGTCCATGCAATAATTGACCAGACAGTGTAGGCTACATTAGCTTCTCATCCAGTCAGAACAGTGGTAAGATGAGGTAAATGTGGTACAAATGATAAAATGGCTATATTTTAAATCAAACATTTATAAACTATAGAAGTGGGAGATTGTGGCATCAGGACGGTCTGAATAATGAGAATACATAAATGTCCACATTCGAGGGTTGTGTTTGCTTTTTTTTCCTCCCCACCCAATTAACACATGTGGTAAGTCACATTTAGATGCCTTAATGGACTCTGCTTGAATCGTGGTTTAATGTGTAAAGCAGAGTAGATGGAAAGGCTGCTCGTGGTGTTTCAGCTTCTCTGTGCTGATGTGGTACAATTTCAAGCCTGGTGTTAAGTGTTTGAAGGAAGTTAAAGGTAGGGCAGCCCCTTGCATTTACAGAAAGCTCTTATTTTATTTTATTTTTCCCTCCCAGAAAAGGAGATAATTTGTGGGATTATTTTTACATATTCCAGGTGTCCAAGAAATGCAAAACCTGTGCTCAGATAAAGAGTGTAATTTGTTAGAAAAAGTGAGATAAACAAGAAAAGTGACGTCAAAACAATACTAGCTAGCCACAGCTCTCGTGGAAGAGTAATCATTCAGTGATTTATCACCTACATTTCTAACTCTCTGTTTTGTGTAAAAAAACCCATAAAGATAAGCAAGGAGGGTCTGCTGGGCGTGGCTGAGGTTTAGAGGAATGTAACTGAAAAGAGACACAGAGTTAGGGAATATTTTGAGTTGAAAAGGACCCACAGGGATCGTGGAGTCGAGCTGAACCACATGAGCTGAAGCAAAGAACAGTACTGGTGTCATAGGGGGTTCTGTTTGGACTGGTTCAGGGATATTTGTCTTGCAGGCCTATAACACAGTTCATGGTGTACCTATCACCTGGGGCTCTGCTTACAGGTTTTCAGGTCATACAGAAAGAAAATATCAAAAAATACATCTAGTGGCAGGGGGGGGAAAGGACTTGGTCAAAGGTTCCTTCTATGAGTATATTTTCTATTTCTATCAGTATATTGCCAATTTAATTTTTAGCGCCTTAACATGAGACGTTCTTTGGAGCTTGTTTTAAATCTGGAAGGTATTTTCTTGCTTAAAGTTGAAACTTTGTTTTGTTAAAGTATTCAAACAAAAAAATTGTATTCTCTGTGTATTCTCACAAAAAAAAAAAAAAAAAAAAAAAAGAAAATTAAAAATCAGTTCCTCTCCTGTCTTTATGCAACTCAGATGTCTTCCATGCCCCTGCAGGCTGCAGCACTTCTGCCTGTGCCCACAAGTAAACCCCTGACCCCCTGTGCTGCTCTCCCAGCCCGTTTATCAGCCCCTTTCATTCTACCAGCAGCGGGTACGTGAGTGCAGTGCCATGCCAGAGCTGCCCCACAGACCTCCCCACATCCCCCTCTGGATTACAGCTCCCTGAAGCATGGGGGAGGCACTTCTCTGGGGATTTGTAGGGAATGAGGATGTCAATAACAGGTAGACTCAGCTGCTCTGGGAATAGTCTCTACCCAAAATGCAGAGATTGCTGTGTTAGTAAAGAATGCCAGCCCACCACCAGCTTTGATCACTTCATTCACTCCTACACCCCTTTTCACTGCCCTATCCCTTTTGCTTAAATCTTTCCAAATTGTGAAGTTGTCACAACATCGATCATGCATTCCTTCGGCATCGCGCTCTTGGTGGGTACTGCCAAGAACAAACAATAAAACCAGTCGTTGCCCCGCTTTAATTTTTATGAATTGTTGAATGTCCTGAGCTCCCACTGGTTTCAGCCTTCTAGTGGGAATTGAGGGCATTCAGGGATTGCTGGGAAACTCAGCCTTTACACCATGTACATGCTGATTGCAATGTCTCCACTTCCTTGTAACTTCTTCACAAATCAATCTTTCCAATCTGCTAGTAATTTACTGCTCTCCCAGATGCCTTCAGCATGCTGGTATGGGTTTTTTTTTTCTTTTTTTTTTTTTTTTTTATTTTTGGAATTGATGCCTGCATTTGTGTTGCAGGTTGAGTGGGTTGATACAGGAAAAATGGGAAAGTCTTGACTGAAGAAAGTCTTCTGGGAATCGATCCTTTTTCTTGTGAAATGGGTCTCTGTTTTTACAGACTAAGCTACATTCAGATGAGGCTGTTCCTAGATGAAGTGGTGTAGTTTCTTTGTTCCTGAAAAAACCCTTGGGTGTTTGTACAGGAGACCAGTCCTGCATGGCTCAGTGGGTGTGTCTGCCTTGTTGGATGTGAGCATCCTTTGGAAGTGAAATCTTCTCGGGCAGACAGGAGGTGTTGTATTTCCCACAGGTCACATTAAGATTATGATCCTTCAAAACAGTGATTTTGTGCAAAGGGATGTTATTTCTGGGTAAAGAACCCTGCCCACATGTTAGGTCAAATTTAATGTGATCTGCTATTGGAGGTATTGGATTTTATGTTGCAGAAAGCAATGCTGAACTTTTAGACCAGTGATTTCTACTGAGCCCAGGATTGGATGCTAGCTGGTTTTATTTCCCACATTTTAGGAAAAAGACAAGACATTTATGTGAAAGAAAACAGAACGTTTTAAAAAGTGTACTTTATTTTATGACAGCAATGAAAATTAACCTACATCTAAAATCAAGGTTTTCATTTTACATCCACCTTAAGATGTCACTGATGACAACTTCAATTCAGCCTTTCAAATACTAAGGAATGCAATTGACTTTAAGGAGGCTTAAGAACAGGGATTGTTTGCCTAATTTATATAATTTGCATTGGTTTAAAGATTCTCAAATTAGAATAAATTATAATAGTTAATATAACTCAATGCAATTTACTAATTCCTAAAGGCAGGTAAATATTTATTTAACCTCAAAAGTCAACAATTTTACCAACTCAAATCTTTTCACCCATAAAGATTTTGACATGGTAAAATATTACTAATTTCTACTTAATCCCGAACTATTTTAAACCCAAGTTTAGTAAAATGTATGGCTTGAGTATGAACCATCAGCTATATAAGGGAACAGAGGTAGGAAGTGGGACTGTATTTTTTATTTTTGCCCACTAATATCTCCAGCATAAAGAGTTTTATTGCAGGTTTCTGTTATCTCCTCTGTTCAAGCACAGCCATGAGACTACAAGCTTAGAAGAGGAAAACTTCTTGATCCACTTTGGTCCCTGTTGTTCTTTTCCTAAGATCTTTACTGCTTACCACAGGGATAGAGGATCTAGAGGGCTGAGATTAATTTTCTGAGCCCACTGTTTGCATTCATGTTCAAATGCCATGAGCAGCTGGGCTTCAGATTGAAATTTGAATGCAACAGAGAGACAAGACTCCCTTGCTTGGATTTTTCTTTTGCCTACAGCTCCAAAGTGGTCCACAAGTGCCTGCCTGCCTGCTCCCCCCAGGCACGTCTGCAAATCCCTTACTAAACGTTAACTGGAGAGGTGATGTTCTTTGGGAAACACCTGTAGAGACTCCTTGAAAACAGGCAGGCAGGCAGATGGGAGAGAAACCCAACAAGGAGTTGACCCAGAGGTCTTATTTTGGGGGCCTTGCTTAAGAATATACAGAAAGAAAACTGACTGAGATCTGATTTCTGTGGAGATTCGCTTTCTCAGATGCACAAGTCAAAGTATTTCCAGTGCTCGGAGAATCAGCAAAGAATTCAGGCATAAAAGTTTGTGGTCTAATTTTTGTAGCTGCTAAGTATATTTAGCTCATGTTCACTCTTGAATGAGCTTACTTATACACACAGAAATGTCTGTCATCTTCACTTATTTTTTTGTATTCTGGAGAATAAAAAAGAGCCTTTTGTCCAGGTAAGAACGGGACAAGATGCAAACAAAAGCCTGCTGGAATGGCAGATGTTACAATAGAAAATAAATGCTAGATCTGAGTTACTGAATTTTAAAATCTTTTATAAATTGACTTACATTTTAATTGAAGTCTTTTGTTAATCTAGTGGAAATGAAAAGATGAAGGAGAAGCCAGGGCAATTGTTTTAAAAGCACTGTAATACACTTTTGTTTTCAATCTGTGAACTTGTTTTTTTAACAAGGTCAGAGTATCAAGCACTGACAGGTGCAGAAGACACTCTGGATGTGTTTCTTTTACTGTCAGTGAGTGCCATGAAGTCTCAGGCAGATCAGCAAGGAAACAATTCACCCTGTGTAGGTTTGAAAAGAGATTTGTCCATACTGAATTGTCCTAAGTTTCTGGAAATAATTGTGTTGGCTGTTTCTGTTCCATCAAACATGCACACTCTGCACTGGAGCCTTCAGCTACTTGCAGCAGTTGCTGTAGCAGAAATGAGATTTTTCTGAAGTATTAATGTGGAGTGTGAGAGTTTCTGAGGGACCCTTTTTGTTACTCAGATCTATATTTCAGAAAATGCTATGTTGTAACTTCAAGCCAAGCATCTGATGTGATTGGTGTGGCTTTGGGAACTTGTTTACTGTTTCTAAGAGTGTCCTTTTGATAGCTGAGGCTTATGTTGTAAATACCCTCCTTGGGGGGACCATAAGAAAGGACTGTAAAGGCATGGGAGATGTTTCTGGAAGTGCTGGACAAAAGGTTGTGTCATAAAACAGGCTTCCAATCAGTCTGGTTGGCACTGGCATGGGGCTAATCTGCTGAGCCTATGTCAGAAACAGGTGCCACTTGGTGCCCATGGCTCTGTGGAGAGGGGGAGTTCTCCAGCTGGAGTGAGGGATTCCAGCATGCCCTCTTTCTTTAACTTTGTTTCATTCTTTGGCACGCACAATTCTTTCTTTTTGTCATTCGTTGTTTTGAGCAAAACCGTTCAAAACCGTGCTCCCCTCTTGTTGCTGGTCTGTTCCCAGATGTGACAGAAGGGTCAGCTCTGCTTTGAATTCAATATCTCCCGTTTAGTTTTCATTTTCAGCAAAAGATTCAAGTTAACATCAGGTAACAAAACACCTGCTTTGAGGAAAAAATCAGTGGCACCTGTGTGGCATCAGCCTTCTGATATTTCCACCTCTATTCTCCTTTCAGCACCATCGTGCTGGACCTTTGCATAAATTCTATGGTTCCTTTTTTAAAAACAATTCCAGCTGGCAGCAAAGTGTCACTGATAAGATTTTCTAGCTTTAATTCTCCTACCATTCTGCTAGTAAGAGCTGGAAAGGTGATTGATTGCAAGGCATTTGTTTGCACCTATTCCCCCTTGAAAGCCTCACGCTTGCGTGCAGCAGCCCCAGACAGAGAGGTCGTTCTGTTCAGGCTTGCAGAAACCTTTGGAAGTCCCTTTGGCACGGGATTCCCTTCTCTGTAGGTGTGAGAGGGTGGTCTCCTGTGCAGGCAGCTGTCCCAGTTGCCCACTGGTGTCCATACAATGGGACAAGTCCCTCAGCTGCCTGCTGGTGTGGCAAGTTTGGTTTATAGGTACAGGAGAAACGTGAACATCTTTTTCCTTTTATCTTCTTGTGGTGGGTTGAGCCTGGCCGGATTCCAGGCACCCACCAAAGTCTATCACCCACCTCTGCAGCTGGACAGGGGAGAGAAACTATAACAAAGGGTTTGTGAGTTGACATAAGGACTGGGAGGGATTGCTCACCAATTCCTGTCATGGGCAAAACAGGCTTTAATTAGAGATATTACTTGAATTTATTGGTAACAAAACCAGAGCAGAATACTGAGAAGTAAAGTAAGACCTTTTAAACACTTTCCCCACACCCCTCCCTCCTTCCCAGCTCTACCTCCTCCCTCAGAGGGGCAGGGAGACAGGGAATGGAAGTTACGGTCATTTCATCACATGTTGTTTCTGCAGCTGCTCAGGGAGAAGAGATCTTCCCCTGCTCCAGCATGGGCTCCTTCCCACAGGAGACAGTTCTCCAGGAACTTCCCCAGTGTAAGTGCATCTCACAGCCAGCAGTTCTCCCCAGATGGATCCAACATGGGCTGCAGGGGCTCAGCTGCCTCACCAGGGCTGCCCCAGGGGCTGCAGGGGAGTCAGCCCCAGCACCTGGAGCACCTCCTGCCCCTCCTGCACTGACCTGGCTGTCTGCAGGGCTGTTCCTCTCACACATCTCACTCAGCTCCTGTCTGACTGCAATTACATCAGTGCAATAGTTTTTTCTTTTTTTTTTTTTCCTTCTTAAATCTATTATCACAGAGACGTTGCCACCATTTCTGCCTGGCCCAGCCTTGGCCAGAAGCGTGTCCATCTCACAGCTGGCTGGCAATGTCACTGCTGGACACAAGCAACCTGCTGGCAGCTCTTCACAGCAGCCACCCCTGTAGCCCCCACGCTATAAAATAATATATACAAAATAAAATAAGGGCTTTCTGTAAATGCAAGGGGCTGCCCTACCTTTAACTTCTTTCAAACACTTAACACCAGACTTAAAATTGTACCACATGAGCACAGAGAAGCTGAAAAGCCAAAGCCTGGCCACACAAACATAGTGGACTTCTGTGTTCCTCCTAAATGTTTTCATGTTCCTAGCTGCTCTGAGCAATGTTGTGGCACCATTTCTTCCCCTCCTTTGCCCGACTTTCAGCAAGTGAAATGCTGCTGTTTGGCAGAGCCAGGTTTCTGTCTGACAGAGTGCAGCGTGTGCCTCTCACTCTGGGTGCAGCCCAAGGTATTGCTGTCAACATCAGTGTGATCAGCACTGGGCCCCTGGCAGTGCTGCACTGCCCTCTCCCCTCTGGCTTAAAAAGAAAGCAAAGGAGAAGTAAAAGCCCCAAATCTCTGAAGTCCAGGAAAGAGGGCCACACATGTTTTAGTGACAGACACTTTTTAAAGCTTGTTTGAGTTTGGGTGATAATGTACTTTAGTATGGTAGGGGAAATGAGAAACTTCACACATGGCATCTGGAAATCCTTGTGGCTCACTACCCTCCTTGACAGCAATAATGTGGCTGTAAATTTCCCCCAACAAAAAATATATAACTGCATCAGCTGTACCAGAAACAGCCTTTCATTTTCTTTTAAATGGATGTGTTGTTTTAAATCTCAGCTTTTTAATAGCTTCATATAAACATTTGTGAGCCTCTGAGGTAAGTAAGTATATTTTTACTTCTTGTTCTTATGTCATAGACTTACTGAATCAATTAGGTTAGAAAAGATCCCTAAGGTCATCAAGTCCAACTGTTAACCTAACACTACCCTGTCCACCAGTCCTTATGGAAAATCAGTCTATAGCTCAATTTAGTGTCTGGACTGGTGAGTCCTGACATATTCATATGCATCTCACAAAGATGAAAGGGGTGTCACTCTTGCAAGCACTCTTGATAAGTCTCTGCAGCACTAATTCATTCTCTTTGTGCACATGTTATAGCTAAGCCTGATGTCAGGTGGAGTTCCTTTGGCTGACCCAATGCCCATTTCTTTGTCTTTTAGTAGCAAGAACCTTGTGTGTGTTAAAATGTAGATAGTGGTGTGATAGCCAGGTTTGGGATGGATTTGCCAGCTGCCTCAGGGAAAATGCCTTTATGACCAAAACATATAAAGTTTAAAATACAGTGCGGTGCTTCAAAGTTTGTAAAACTGAGAAATTTGGTGCCCTGTGAAGTTGGCAGAAGTTTAGGTACAGTGTAGTAGTATGTACACTGCCTGTGTTCTGGCAACATTTAGTTGAATCCAAATACAGAGTATTTAACACTTTAAAACCCTTTTTCATGTGTTGATCTCAGCTGTAATGAAGCTCAGGCCCTTTTCCTCACTTGAAACTCTTCTTCGTGTGTCAAGGTGCATCCAGCCAGCCTCTGGTCAAGGTAGAAGTCAGATGCAGGATCTTGGTCAGGACTTTGCCCAGCAGACAGTAACACCCCTAAAACCTGCTGTGGTGTGGAGGCTGCACACTATGGGCCAGGCAGAAGGGAAGTGCTCTTCCAAGATGATCCCATGTGGAATGGAGGCTTATCCTGGAAAGAGCCAGGAGAGGGGAAGGACTGGTGTTACTTGTCCTTACCATTCAACAAGGGCTGGGGGAGGAGAAGGAGGGAGAGAGAGAGAGTAAGAGAGACAGCACATTGGAAGAGGGGAGAGAAGAATGCATAAAGTGCCAATGATTAGAAGAAAAATGAAACAATTTTATGCACCGGAGATTACTGATTACCATATCAGCAGGTTAGACTAAATAGATGATAAAGTCTTATGAGCAAACTGGGAGCTTGGTAGGGGCAGAAATCTCTAAGCTACATTAATGAATGTTGACTGCAGTTCCAGATGTGTGCGTATTTAAAAGTTGCTCCTCTGCTGTGTGAAGCTGCCCTGCTCATGGCTCCTGCCAATGTGTCTGGAGCTGCCAGAGGTGGGGGCTGTGCTGGGACATGTGCCCCCATCCTGGTCCTAATGCCAGCCCTCAGCCCTGAGCTCCTGAAGCGTTCAAAAGGCACGTGGATGTGGCACTTGGGGACAAGGGTTGGTGGTGAGCACGGCAGCGCTGGGTTAATGGGCTCAGTGGTCTCAGAGGTCTTTTCCAACCTTAATGAATCTGTGAGTCTGTGATGGAACTGAGAAGCAAAGCCCTTCTGTTCCTTGTGAAATGTGCATTGTTACTGTCAGGATTGGAAACCCCTGGTGTCTGGGGCTGCTCCATAGGATAACCATGGGTGTGGGTGGAAGGGCAGGCATCTTTTGTGAATCTTTTTCACCACGATACGTAGAGAACTAACATCTGGTACAGGCAAAACTGTGAGGGGAGCACAGGGAATCAGCAGAGCTGAGACTCCTCTTCCAGCCCCATGTGCATGGTACTCAGGCACAAAACAACCTGTAAAGTTTCTCTCCTACTGCATCAGGCCTAAAGAAAGCGGGATTAAGAATTACGTGTGAAACTGTGTTTGCGCTTCATTACTCATTTATCCAAAACAAACAAAGAAAAGGTTTCCAAATGTACACGTTTTGAATAAATGTTACGTAAAGCAGAGCCATGAGCTGAGAAGCAGAAGAAAGCAGTGATTTACCATAGAAACAAATAAGTGGTAAAAAGATTATAAATAACTGTGATTTTCTGGCATGCCCTACCCCTTAAATTATTTTTCTTCAAAGAGCCCTCCCATCAACCAAAGCAACCACTTTAACTAAAAAAAAAAAAATTTTATGTAACAAAGATTACAAATATTAGGGTTCTAAAACATTTGGTGGCTACACAAAGCAAAATTTTCTTATGATTCTCCAAGATAACCCTGCAGATTTTGAAAGGCATGAATGGGGGTTTTGAGTGATAATGAAATCAGCAGCATGGTATTTACCCTGCTTGGGATGTACAGTGGGATGCTGGAGCCTGGGGCAGAGGGGCAGGGAGAGCCAGGCAGGCATTTTTATCTCTGACAAATGGGTAGGTTATGAGGAACACTTCCAAATTTAAACAAAATGCATTATGGTGCAGTATTATTTGATTACTCAGCTTTTCATTATTGTATCTCTTAGCTGAACTTCAAAATAAGCAGTGATGTCTTCTGTTCTTTAACAGCTTATGGTGTTCTGATACCTGAGTTTATGATGACATTAAGGTTTCTTTTTCTCCCCTTGGACTGGTGTCTTAGGAATCCTTCAGAAGTGCAGCAGTGCTGTTCTCCCCCACTTTAGCTCAAACATCAGTGACTCAGTTGGGTTCTGCAGGAAGGCAGGAATGGGCAGCTGATCCAATTCAAAGGAAATATGGACAGGTTTTTCTTTAGGCTGACAAAAAAAGAGTTAAAGGAGTCTCAATTTTAAACATGTTTTGAGACTGAGTTTGCAAGAAATTACTTACCCTGTAACTCAAGTGTGTTGTAGGTCTCTCTTGTGGGTTCATAATTGGTGCAAAATGTTTATTGTACTGTAGCTAGAATGACACTGTTAGCTATAAAATCTCCACAAAATGCTACTTTGTGCCTGTGAAATAACTTGGAAACCAAGGTTGGTGTTGGATGTATCCCAAGCTCTTTCATATGCCGTTTCTCCACTTGGCCCATCTGGTGTCAGAAGCTGTCATCTAACACAAACCAAGGCCAAATACCCTGGACATAATGAAAATTTAAATACCTCTTTGCACCTGCTGTGAAAATAAAGCATCTTAACTGCGTGAGACGCAGACACCACGTAAGTCATAAGCTAAACAAACAGTTTTTGCAAAGAATTGCATGAAATCCCAGCGCAGAGCTGAAAATGAAGGCAGCTCACCAGGTGTTCTCTTGGCTGGGGATGCATGGAACTACGCGGCACTGCCCTGTTTTAGACAACCTCTGGATGTGGCCAGAAGCCCGTCACTGAGTGAGTGACCTGCTCTCTTAAAATCTCCTTAGGGCGAATGCTGAGCTGAGGAATCGTATCACAGCTTTTCCTCTTGGTTACTGCCATCTCTGGAAGAAATGTGCCTCCTTGGTGCCTCAGCTCTGTTTTCTGTCGGTGTTGCTGTAGGGCACGGTGGAATATTTCACCGGTCTGGCTGCAGTTCACTGGTACAGCAGGCAGAGTTCAGCAACGTATTTGGCAGTGCACAGATGTGTGTTTTAGAAAGTGCTGGGTTTTCTGGAGGCTGCTGGCTCTGAGAGCCTTGCAAGGAGCGGGACCTCCACGGCTCTGGTCTGACAGACAGACTGATCCTGGTTGCTCTCAGACGTTTCTGCCGTTCCTACGTCCGCTTGCCTGCCTGCGCGCGCCCGTTTGCCCATGCGGATTTCTCTCGTGGACATGTTGTACAAACAATATAATGCTGTTCTGTCAGGCCAGCCTTTCATTAAGCCACTTTGTGCAGCCATCTCTGAGTCTTTTAAGTACCATCACTGTGTGCAATATGAATCTGGTCGAAAGGAATTTTTGTGATGCAGTGATTCAAGCTTCTGCCTTTTACAGTTCCTGAGTCACAGCCTCATCCTCAGGACCTCACTGAAGCATCAACACACAATTTAATGTCATTTTTTGGTCTTTTTGATTTCTCTCCCTGAACTCAAAAACCACTTTTTGGGGGGTATATGCAGCTTAGAAACATGTAAGCATTAAGGTATAAATAGAACACTGTGGTTGTGTAATGCTCTAATAATAAACACGGGGAGAAAAGGATACTTTTGTGATAGTTAAAGTGTCTTTCTTAAAGAATAAACAACAGGAAGCAAACCAGCACCCAGAATTTCTTCTCTGCAAATAAGCATTACTTAAACAGTCGTAATTCCTTTAAAAATGAACTTCATTTTGCCTATGAGAACAAACAGAACTGAAGCCACCTACTGAGAAATTCTATTTTGCTAATTTTTATCTATTCGAATGCAAATAGTGGTTTTAATCCCCTTAACTCATCCATCATGCATGACAGGTCAGCCAGCCCATTGTCTGTGTGTTTGAAGGATTCCTGTCCAAATCAGACTTTCTATCAGCAGCACTGGGCAAGAGTCTGCTCCTTTCTTGAGCTGCTCCCATCCCTGAGAAACTGCAGCCACCTCGGAAAAACAGCCCGAGAATTGCACGTGGAATTCACACGGGGGTTTTGCAGAGAGGTTCCTGACAATTCCTATCTGAGCAGGGGAAAAAGCCCCACAGTGTCAGATTAAGGACATCTAGGTTTTTGTATAATCTACTAAACATCTGTAGCTGATCCAGAGATATGGCAAAGGTCAAAGTTTGGGGATTTTTTTTTTTTTCTCCTGTGGGGATTTCTTTATATATTCTGAAGCCTAAAAATTATTATTTGTTTTGAAATGCATTTTTGATTGCAGTAAAATACAGTTTATTGTAAGTAGAAAATTATTACTAGGGGCAAAAAAAAAAAAAAAAGAAAAAGAAAAACCACCATGTATTTTTGTAGCATTTAAATTTTAATTAAATGGGTCTTAGAGTAAATTGTAAAACCTTCTTTTGTTGAGGCGACTGACACTGACAAAATATTAATTAATGAATATTCAGAGAGCTCTCTGGATCTCTCCTCTCTTTTTGAAATATGTTCTGCCTCTCTTTTTAAAAAAACAGAAGAAAATTAATAAACATTGCTTATGTGGAATATTTCCCAGTATGAAGACCTGCCAAACAGAATCTAATGCATTGCATTAATGTCAATGAACACTTTTGAACCAGATGTGTCTATGGGTCTTTTTCATTGTTTTCTCTAAAACTGAAGCTGGGAAAAAACCCAAAGATTAAGACTTGACATGAGGAGAATATCTTTCTGTGCTACTATTAGGTCATTTCCCTTTTGCTGTGTAAAGTAAATTGTGGTCTTGATTCAATCTGGGATCATTTTATTGTTGTTGGTTTTAATACAATACACAAAAAGTTCCTTTCTTTGGAAGTATCATTATGATATAACTTAAATGAGTCATTGTAATTGTTTGCTCATTAGCATCTGAAGGGATTATTTCGGTTATTTTTTTTCTGGGATCTTTTCTTTCCCCTCTCCTCCTGGGCAGCCCAGTTAGGGTGTGCCTTGCAAGCAGTTAATTTGTGTATAATAATATTTAAGTGGGTCATTGTAGTTTTTTTTGTGTGTGTGCATACACACAGCCCACTGGGGCAGCCCTTAAAACCCATTTTAGGAACCCTGAGGTCTTTGTCCCCTCCTGGTCCTGTCCTTGTGTGGCTGCTTCTGTACATGGTCCTTAGCTAAATTCTGAGCCAGACCCTTGGCTTCCAAAGGATTCAGAGCCCCAACAAGCTCCAGCAAGTCAAAGACACACAGGGTTTTTTTGTTTTGTGTTTTTTTTTTTTTTTTCTTTGTTTTGTTTTGTTTTTTTTTTTTCTCCCATCCCATTCCCTGGGGGACCTGCCTGTGTCCTGGGCCCCAGCCCTCTGACACATACTGCTGCTTAAAGAGGGGGAAAAGAAACAGGAAAAAAAACAACAACAAAAAGGCCTTCAGAAAAATAGGGGGAAAAAATAAAAGAAAAAGCAAAGGTGTGTTGGGGGGATAAAGGGAGTGTTTGCCTTGGCTCACTTGGCAATTAAAAATACATAAGTGAGAGAATTGCCATGAACTTGCCCAAAGGGCTATAATAAATAACATCCTGCATAACTGGTACATAAACTGTGCTCTATGGTTTTGACTGTGTTTGTTTTTAGGGTTGTTGGCTGGGGATTTTTTTCAGAATTATAACAGTTGGAATTCAAATAGGCTTATGTTTCTATAATTGTGGTAAACATATTTTAAAAATCGCTGTTTGATCAACTATAAATATTGCCAGTTCAGAGGTTAAATGCTGCTGTTAAAGTCACTCAGGGAAATCCAGCAGAAGTGTAAATATGGCAGAAAAAGCTAAACAATATGGCAAAGGAATATTTGCTGACTTAAGAGTGCAGGATCAACACCAATATTTTTCCAGTGATGCTAAACCTCTTGTAACTGCTAAATTGGATTTGTAGTTGAATGAAGTATCAGCTGCTGTTGGACAAGCCCATAAAGGTCGGACGGCTGGCCTTTTGTAGGCAGGGCTTAGAGGACGATTGATATGTTTTAGCACTTTTGGGATTATTGTGATTAGGAGGAAGCCATTCTGAATGATAGAGAAAAGGATGTAAAAAACACAGCCCACAGCTGGTAAGCAGCATGTGTTTGCTATAAGGAGAGGTCATGACTAGTTGATCCTGCTGGTTCAGGCACTGATTGACAGTCAAGAAAACTTGATATTATGAAGCAGACCCTTCTGTTTTCTCCCTTTGTTTTTTTTTTTTTTTTTTAATCTCCTAAAGAAATGATGGTTCTGTTATGTTAAGTCAAAGTATTACAAAATCTGGAACACTCTCACTTGTTGCAAGCTAAATGTTCAGAAACACAGCTGCAAGTTTGAAGTTGTTAAAATATCATGTAGGAATTAGTATTCAACCCATATCGGTGAGAACAGTAAATAGAAGTTACAGAATTAGCTCTGGTGTTTCTGTGTTTGCCTTTTTCATATGTGTTAGTCTTAACAAAACTGCTCTTTGCCATCTACTAGAAAATGTGTGCTAAGTGTGAGGAAATTTCAAGTCTGCTGAACTTGTTGACTATTATGTGCCAGGTATATCCAAGATTTTTAGCCTGGAATAATATGCGTAAAAAATATTTTACCAGCCAGAAAACAGCTTTATCATTTTATTTCTATTAACCACCTGCCTCAGAGGACATGTAGGTTATTTCCTCTTATCTCCGCTATCCACTTGGAAATGTAGAGCTGCTTTTTTCCTCTTTTTTTTTTTTTTTTTTTTTTTTTTTTTCTGTGAGCAGCCATCCAAAAGCTCGCATATGCACATTTAAATAGTTGTATCTCTGACTCTTTTTAGTGGGGCTGTACCTCTTTCAAAATTTGAGTTTAGCATACCACACAGGAAAGAACACAAGCTTGCCAACTCCCGCTGAGCGTTTTTTCAAGCCTGTGAAAAGAATGAATTATTCAGCAGTAAGCATGCTTACAGCTGGCCATTTGGGAGCTTTGATGTGCGAATCAGGCGGTTGCATGAATGCCCTTATTGTCATGTTATGTGTACACAGTGTGTGAATTATTGAAAATAGTGAGGCCTGAGCCTCATCTGGTAGAGATTACAGTGCAGGCATGCTGGGTGAAGGTCTGTAATTGAAAATCCCCAGATGCTGTTTATTTGGCCTCTGTCACGTGGCCCTTCTGCAGAAAGCCTGGCTGAACAAAATGCTGCCCGCCTGGGAAGCGGCGCCCAGCCCCCTCCCAGCCCAGCACGGCCCAGTGTGCCCGCCACTTAAACACCTGCCCATAATATTTTTAAAAGCTTAAATTAGATTTGCCTATAACGTTTAAATAGAGGATGCCTTACTTAGGGGTTTAAACTGCTTAGCCAGTTGTTGACTCGCAGAACTCTTTTATCTACAAGAGGCTTTTTGTTAGCCAGTTTAGCTATAAGGCGCCTTTGGAAAGCGCCGCTGCCGAATTTGAGGCGAGGTCTCCCAAAGCTGGATATTCTGCCCGCGGAACAGAGCGGAAAAGTGCTGGGGCTGAGCACCATGAGGAGCAGCTTTTCCCCCACAGGCTGCGAGCTCTCCTGCCCAAGGGCCTCGTGCCCACTTTCTGATGGGGAAAGCGTTCAAAACAGCACATCCCCGCTGACGGTGTCCGTGCCTGGGCTGGGATCTGCATCCAGCTCGTGCTCGGTAGCCAGACAAAGAGCTGGGTGCTGCTAACGGGGGCTGTCCCAGGACAGCACTCACAGCTGCTTCCTCACGGAGCAAAAGTCCAGCCAGCTCTCCAAGTTTGGCCCCCAGGCACATGGGCAGCACTGTGTGTTCACCAGGCCAAGCGGAAGTGGAGTTTACCAAAACTGGCTGACCAAACCTTTGTTATGGTGTAAACATGGCTGTGAGGATGATTTGGGAGATGAAATTGTGCAGGTCTGTCCCCAGACTTCTCAGTCAGGATGGGATATACCTTTTCTGAGCCACAGTCCTGTAGAATTTGAAGAGATTCATACTGTTTCATTACCTGAAAAAAATAGATTTTTCTGCTCGGTCGTTACTTGAATTATGTGGCTGAGTATGAAAACTTTTTAGAAGTAGCTGTTCATTTTCAAGTTGCTAGCTGGCTTTATTTCCCACACTTGCCTATTTTTATCCCATTTGGATAGTGCCTATTACTGGGAGCTGGGAGGGCAGAGGTTTAATTTGTGTCATTAATGTTCTAAATAAAGACGCCCGCCGGCTGCTCAGAGACGTGATGCACCAGCTCGCTGTCCTGTTGCCTGGGTTTGAGCACTGATGCCCGTGGCCAGGACGCAGGAGAGGGACACAGTGTGGCCCACAGCTGGTGCAGGTGCTGGTAGAGCTGCCTGTGGTGCTCTGGTGGCTCCCCTGCAGAGGTTCTGGTGCCGTTTCTGGCCCACGAAGGGGTTGCCAGTTACGCCTTCCTCAGTCAGGGGTGGATTGTCACCTCTGAGGGCATTGCTGGTGCTGGGTGAGTGGGGACAAACACACCCTTAGCATCAAGGGCGAAGCCAGGAGCCTGACACAGACCTTTGTGGGGGCTGATGCTTGGCTGCTTTAGGCTGTTCTTGGAAACAGCGTTGGTGGGGGAGGCTCCCTGCACAAGGGCCCTCTGTTAGAGCCACGACTGCCTCCCCCGGGCAGAGGCGGTGGGAGCTGCCCCACTTTGCAGCTGCTCCTACTTGTTTTGAGCAAGAGGAGCAGAAGTGCCAGCTCCCTGCTGCCTGAGAGGTGTCCAGGATCACCACACACTCCCCAGCTGAGGGTGATGGTGCTCAGGGATGGGGCAGTGGGTTGGGAAGGTGGAGGGAGCCTGCCTGCCAAGGCTTGGCTGGAGCAGGGCTGCCCTGGGGACTCGGCTGTGCCCTTGGAGGGGCCACAGTAGAGCTTTGAGAGCTTTGGCTGTCCACAAAGCCTCGCAGGTTTTTAGCATCTGCACTGTTTTCTAGCTGAACTCGCTTTTTGCTCCATGCCATGATTAAAAAATATGTTCCTTTGCACAAAATGCCTCTTCCTCAGCATCAGTTCAGGGAAAATTATAGTTTGCAATTGCACTGACGACACAGAAGGACATGACAGATAAAGCCTGAATTAACAGGGAAAAAAAGCAAACTCTAAGAAGCAGCCTGTAAAATATTTATTGTGGTCCTCTCCTGATCTTTGCAAGATCCTTGGAAAAGATTCCTGTGCTGTGAAGATGTTTTATCTAACCAGGCACCTCCACATGCCTCTCTTTGATACCTGAACCAAAACATTCAAAGTAGGAGACTGTCACGGCAAATGACAGGAAAAAAAGAGCTGAAAATTTACAGTTCATAAATCTGACCTCTTCTCTTCTGCCAGGCAATTTCCCAGATATAGATGACAAGGAGACAGAGGGAGGGTGTGTATGGAAAGTATTTCCACAGCTGAGCTCTTCTAGAGAAAACAGATCTATTTATTAATGAGCATTTTTCACCCTAAGGTTTCTAATGGCCAGTTAAAGTTCCGTGAGCCTCCTTTTGTTTCAGACTCTTCTCACTCCCAAGAACAGGAAAGGGTGTTTTTAGTATTATTAAGCTTTCCTTTCTTTAAAATCCTCTTTGGACTTCAGTTCATCTGGAGATAAGATAATTTTCTGTCCCTATCTGTCAGAGTTGGTAAAGAAGAGCACCAGTGTTTGGTAGATAACATTAGAGCTGTAAACTTTTAGTTGGAGGTATCTATCTTGTTTATGTCAGGCAGTGCTTCTGTTTGTGTTTATGGCTTTTGGTAGCCCAAGAAAGAATTTATGTCTTTTCAGATTGCTGTGGCCAGGGAGAAGGTATTTAGTGAGCCTTCAGTATCTCCTGCTCTGGCTGAACCTGATGCATGTGTCTTTGCTGTGTTGAAAACATGATGGTAAGGAAAGCGTGTCTTAGGGTTTTACCTCGGCCACTTTTTATGGTTCCTTGTGGAGTTCCTCCTCCCTGCAAGTTAAGGCAAATTATTCCACCCTGTTGTTCTGGAGTTAGGCTCTGGGTAGCCTTCAGCTTAAGGGAAGCAGTCATTTGCCAAAACTGCAAAGTTGTTAGTCATAGCCCTGGCCAGCTAGATAATGGCTACAGAAACCCGCCGTGAGTGAAGCCAGAGTAGTTCATGGGTGGACTGGGGCTCAACCAGAGATAGCACTCAAACAATACAGTCTAGACTTTCAGTGCTTGGTGTTTTAATAAAGATGCTTTTCCTGTCAAATGGCTGCCTGGGAACCTGAGCTTTCCTTTAAAAATAGCTTTTTAGCTCTCTTGTCTGGGAGGAGAACTGTGAAACCTCCATTGTGGCCAGGGGCTGCATAAGGCTGCCTTAATGGGCAAGGGGTGGCTGGAGTGACCTGTGCTGTGCCCAGGTATTTGAAACATCTGCAGCACAGACAGTGGGACAAGAGATGGCATCACATCCTTTACATCACCTTATAGCATCATTGACCTTGCACAGTCACCAGCTGCTGATCAGAACAACCTGACAATATTGTTGCAGCAAAAAAAAAAAACCAAAAAAACATTCTGGGTATTAATGTGTGCACATACTTGAACATATGCAAAGCAGGTACTTTCTGGAGCGGGGGCATTCCCCAATTAAATCAAAAAGTGCATTTAGAAATAGGAAAATGTCCATACCACCTATCACACTGGTGATTGCAGGAATGTGGTGATCTCTGCATCTCACCAGGCTGCAGAGGGCTGCCCTTGCAGGCTTCTGTCTGGGATATGAGAAAGAACACGAGACCAGGGAGATACAGAGGTGGAGCATTCCCTGGTTTCACCCCAAGAACACAAAGGTACTTGTTCACTTCAAGTGGCAAGTATTTTGTGAGTTCAGCAGGCTGCAGAACTCGTGTTCAGCCTAAAGACAAGGCCTTTGCATGAAATTAGGTAACTACCTGCTCCTCTGTTTGCATACGGAAATCCCTCATTTGTGTGCAGAAATGTGGCTGGTTTGTGTAACTGTTTGCTCACGCAAAATTTACCTCTTGAAGCTTGTCCTGAAGAGACCTGCTGGAGAGTTACAAACCAGGGGCATGTTGTGGGAAACGTGGCACACAGTCCAGACCAAAACAAAAACGCACACGGTGATATTTCATGTCCTGGTACCCATTTAGCAAACATGAAAGAGACAGGAACCATGAGGCTTTTGATACAAAGGGCATAAAATAAGGCTCACAGGGGGAGACTGAAGAAAAAGTCTAGTTTGACTAAATGTGTTCAGTCTTTCAGTCAACAAATTGCACTTCAAACATACGCAGGCTACTTCAAAACTTTTCCGTCTCTCCCCCACAATATTAAGGCTGTAAGGGTTTGAAGCTCTGGCTGATAAAATAATTTTCTGCATTCCCCAGCTATGTACTCATCCACTTCAAAATAGCTTGGTGGGTGACAAGTTATTTTCTTAACCTCCCCATTTTCAACTCACTGCTAAATCAGTTTTCTCATTTTCTACACACGGGCTACTTTTTCCCTGTGCTGAATGCAAATAGCTCTGTAACTTAGAACTTGTTGAACAAGTATATTTAAGTTATTACAACCCATAGAGAAGAAACATAATATGCAGTGAAAATAAACAGGACACCACATAAAACTTGTGTTATCTTCCATGTCAGCAATACTTAGGAAGGAAATTATTTGGATAGAAAATGTTAGTTTGCATTAGGTAGCATAATGTGTGACTGAAGAAGAGTCAAATAGCCATTTTAGAGACTTGGAAGTATTTCACATTTCCAAGAGAAACAGAGCTGTGAATAACAAACCACTGTGTTCATGGGCCCTGCTCCCACAGGAACATCAGCACTGCAGGGCGGCCACTCTTGCGAGTAGAGTTAAGGGTGTGATTGATTGATTGATAACCTGCTGGACTGGGACAATGATTTCCATCTCTGGAGGAGGCTTTCTGGCAGGAAGGACAGGTTTTGCTGTTCTCCTTGCAGAATTAAAACTTGGAGAGAAGCTGGCACATTTGGGTGATTGGCACTTAGGCTCAGGTAGCACACGACCTTCTCAAGAGCAGCCACTCCTCCCCACAGGGGTCCAGGGGGACAAAAAACACCTGGAGCAGTTGGAAGCAAAACCAGAGGAGCCCAGACCTTGTGTGAGCCCCAGGATGGGAGGTTCTCCAGTGAGAGATCATGCTGGGCACTGCTGCTGGCCAAGGAGTTGCCTCTCTGCCTGTGAACTGCTGCAGGACTTTGGTGGGCAGACACTGAACTTGTGCTGCTCTGCACGGTTCCTGTGGCACGTGCAAAAATGGAAGAGGAGGTGGAGAGAAATACTGGTGAACAATGAGAAATACTGGCAAATTGTTTGAAACATGTAAGAAAACAAACCTGATATGCGTGGAGCTCGTGTTCAAATGTGGCATTTTGATGGTGTCTCTGGGTGTGATGCTGCTTGTCCCTTACCATGATTTTTTCTTTGTTCCAGGTAGGAATGAATTGATAGCCAGATACATCAAACTTAGAACAGGGAAGACACGGACCAGGAAGCAGGTAAAATAACCCAGTGGGGAAGTATGCATGTCAATGAATGACAAAACTGGCATTTTTGGCTGCAGTGGCTGTCTGTGCTTCAGCTCTGATGGGATGATGTATTGACTTCACTGTTCAGATTAAATACACGCTGTTTGGAGAATATTTAAAACTCCGGGGTTTATGTTGTGGTGGTGTGAGGATTCATTTTTTATTAATCTGTCTGTAAATGAAGATATTATCCCCCCCTATTTCATAAAAAAAAATTCAACAGTTGAAGCAAAACTATAAAGCATTGTGCCTAATTTCTCTATATAATACTATAATTATTATTTTGAGATGGCAAATAATGGAACTTCTTAAAAGTTAAGAGAATTTGGCAGAATAATAGAGATTATGATTCTTGGATATGAGAAGTAAATATATAAAAATGAACTAATCATAGTCATGCTCTCAGCTTGACTCTCAGTAGTTGCTACAGGACATAAAAATAATTTTAAGACTTCCCTAAGAGCCTTCAGGCTCCTGGTCTTTGACCATGGTAAGATTTCATTCATGCAAGAGTCTGAATAAACTTTAAAGCCGCCTTAAGTTTTTTTTAGATGATTACCACATAACCATTAATTTATCTCATATTACTAAATCCTTTAATTCATAATATTCACAGCGATCAGCAGCCTTGCAGAAAGCACGGTTTGTGTGTCGTTTATGCAGTGGTTACTGCGCTGTGTAAAAACACTCCACAAGTGGCAGATGTCCCTTGCTTTAAGGGCAGGTGTGAGATTCCCCTTCTGGCCCTGCACGTGTGTGACAAAGGGCGGGCAGAGGCTTGCCCATGTGCATGCTGTGCATGTCCTGCAGTGCAGGGAAGGGTGGCACTGGGTCACACAAAGCTGCCAGCGCTTGCATTTGAAGCACTTTGGGTGCTGTTTTGCCCTGGGTGGTGTCCCTTGTCAGTCAGGAAGAAAGCATGTGTGAGAGGGATGAAAAAAGCATCAGAAAGGAGGAGAACTGCAGCACGTGGAAAAGGAGCAAACCAAAGACTGGCAAAGAAATCACAAACTCAAGGCAGAGTCCCCAGTTCTGCCCTGCCTTGCCCATGGGAGCTCCAGGAGTTGGAAGTTATGCTGGGAACATAAAGTTGCCTCAGGAGTCAAAATGCAGAGCTTGAGGTTAGATCCTTGGCCAGCATGTACCAAGAAAGCAGGAGGGCTGTGATGTGTGGCAATGTCTGCCTCCATACTTGTACATCCCTCTGCAGTGAGGCATAAATCACTTTAAACTGAGTGCTTACAAAAAGTTGATTTGTGGCTACTCTGGAGTTTTAACCGAGCGATTAAATGTTATGATTGTTCTTCTTGTATAATATTTAACACCACTAATATTCCACTGAAAGCAAAACAAATGAATGTGTGAAAACTCGGTCTAGGTGTTTGCAAAATCGTGCAGTAAGGAGCAGTATAACTCTGAATTACTGCAAACTGGTTCCTGAGCTGCTTCTCGAAGGTGGCCTTCAGGGACTGTGCTCATTGATGCATCATGGTTTGCTTCCCTACTAAAATACAGGCGTTTTGGTACTATTGTCACAAAATAGTCTTACAGAGGAGGAAATCATTGTTTCTCCTTTTCTTTTGCTTTGTTCTTTCCCAGACAGGAATTGTAACTAATGTAGGAAAAATGTGCACCACCTGATATGGTATATCCTGGGTCAAACGAGAATCAGAGATTGCCCTTTAGTGGTTTTTGCCATCACTTCAGGTTTTAAACTTTCACACAGAAGGCTGAGGGATGCTGACTGCTACCAAGTGATGCTGGGCAGCATCATTAAACCCTCGTCAGCAACAGCATGGATTTCAATATGTCCCTGGGTAAACAGGAATGTGAATTTGGGCCCAGACCCTTCACAGCACAGGCAGTAACATCTGACCAGTAACTGGTGTAGTGTAGGACTGGGTTTGCACAAATTTCTGAGCAAAACCGCCGTGGGCCAGACCTGGGCATCACTCAAGCTGATGTCAAGTTGCTGGTCCCCAGTTACACAAATGTTTTGTGGGCAGACTTGATGCTGAGAAGGAAACCAGCAGGGATTCAGGGACCTGTCTTGTGCCAGTATTGTATCATTTGTGCCAGAATTTAAAGCATTTCAGTGGACTCAAAATGCAGCCTGAATCTCCTCACTGGAGCTGCAGAGCACAATAAATAATGGATAAAATTTCTTGGTGCCAAGTTACGTCTCAAGCCTAGTGGCAAATGGTCTGAGTGGGCATCTGCATCCCCAGCAGATGGGGTGGAAATCCTTTGGGCTCCCCACATGAGAGCTCAGGGCCTGGGCATGGATGGGACCAGTACCAAAGCACGTGGGCTGCGTCCAGCTGTGAGCTGTGTCTTCTTTCTTGTAGCTGGATGCGCAACCTGGTGGGTTACACTTTTTTTTCCTTTCTCTTTTTTTTTTTATTTCCTTAATCAAGTCACTGCAGTGACTTGACCTGTATTGTTAAGCCTTGGTGCTAAGAGCTTGGTATCTGGCTGGGAATGTGGTATCTTTAACAGCAGAGCTTACTGAAGATGCAAATAACTTCCTCCCCTCAGAAAAGTTTCTTTTTTTTTTTTTTTTTTTTCCTTTTTTTTAAGAAAAAGAAATAGACATTTAAAATTTGATTTGCTTTTTGTTTTTCTTTTGTTTGTTGTTTTTTTTTTTCCCCTATAAACCTGAACAATGTAGGTGTCTAGTCACATACAGGTCTTAGCAAGAAAGAAAGTTCGAGAAATTCAAGCCGCCATTAAGGTACGTTTGGCTTGCCCAGTTGTAGGGGGCTTTTCATCTCCATGGTTACAGGCTTTTCCTTTGTTTCCTCCCTTCCCCTACCCTGCAGGTGTCTAGTCACATTCAGGTTCTTGCCAGAAGGAAATCTCGTGATTTTCATTCCAAGCTGAAGGTATGCGCTTTTCTGCTTTTGGGCTTGTGGTTGCTATGCCTGTCCCTTCCTCCTCCCCGCGGTGATGGGCGAGCGCTGGGGCTGCTGTGCCTGTAACCTCCTTTTCCTGCATATGGGAGCTGTCTGCGTCTCTTTGTGTTTAATCCCCGGGTTCTGCACTAGCGTCCGCATTAAAAACATTGTTTTAACACTGTCCAAATGCCGAGTGAACTCCTCTTTGTAACAGCTCAGCACCTAAACCTCATTTTTAACCCGTTAGTCCATTTTTTGTTTTACTTTTTAACAGTTGAGTCCTAGCAGTGTATTTAAGTAAACAGGGGTTTTGCATAGTTGTGTAGATGCTTTTTATCTTTTTTTTTTTTTTTTTTTTTTGCTTTTTCCAGAGGAGTAATTGAAGTAATTGTTTTCCATTCCCATATGTTTTTTGTCTGACTGATATCAAGAATACTTAAACCAGATAATTTATTCTCTGTGCCAGAGAGCACAGCTTATCCAGATTGCTCTATGGTGTTTCTAGACTACAAACTAGTATCACCTCAAGTTACGCACTATTTACAAGATTCCCTGAAATTTAATTTTTTTTTAAAGTAAATTATTGACATTTAATCTTTGGAAAGCCTCAGTCAGAGTCCTGTTCAGGGAATATTAAGTATGTTTGCTTAATCTGACATGATGAATTGTACATGTCCCCGTTTTCTCTGCCTTCCATAAAATATATTCTAAGGCTGAAAAGAACCTCTTGGAAATGCTTAATAGGGGTTTCTTGGATTGCTTGTTTTCCAGGAGAGATCTTGAGATTTTCTTGGGTTTTTTCCCCACACCACTTAAAAGTGGAAGAGGGAGTTTTGCAGATTTTGCTGTCGATTTTTTTTTTTTAATAAAAAGCGAAGGAACTTGTAAATCTTTTACTTCCCTCCTTTTTTTTTTTTTTTTCCCTCCTTTTAATGTGAGTGGATTTTTTTTTTTTTTTTTTTTTTTTTTTCAACCAGATAGGAGAACAAATCACGTTTTTTGTTCCAGCTGGAAAGCGAAACGTTCCGGGCAGTGCTTTCCCGGTCCTGAGCGGTGAGCCCTGCGGATGCTCACCCCCATCCTGGAACTGCAGTGTAGGAATAACAGCCTGGCTTTGTAACAGGCCTCCCTGACAGAAGCACTGGGTTTTTCATGGGCAGCATGCTGGCAAGCTTGTCTGGCTGTTGGTGGCTGGCTTTTTAGCTGCACTGGCTGAGCAGTTGGGGTTCGTAAAGAACGACTAAGACAACTTAAACGTACTGCTTTTTAACCCAGGGTGCAATAATGCAGAGATATGTAGCATTTTAAGCTCAAATTGTCAAGCCTTGATGCCTAAAATTAAGTATGTAAGTAGGTGGCCTTACTTTCAGAGGTGCTCAGCACCAGCAGCTCCTGGAGTTTTAGAGGATTGGTGAGAGCTCAGGGCTGCAAAAATCAGGAAGCCCACGTAGGTACCAAATACAGGTCTAGGAGTCAAACACAATTATTGGATTTACCATTCTAAAATGTTTCCCTTTCTGAATGCCCAAAATATCTTAAAATGTGAAGACACTTACAAAGCATTATAAAAACCATTTTTAAATCCTGCACCTGCTGTACTTTTATTGAAGCTTTCCAAAGAACAGAGAGATAGCCAAACCTTAAGAATATTTCATCCAGTCTAGATGACATTTGCAGTAAATAGAGACCTGGAGGGAATTTTCATTTTAAGGAGTCGCCTGAAGAAGGGAAGATCTGTTTGGACAACAAAGTATTTTGTAAGGCTTCAATACCTTCTTGCCCTTTCCCACCTGCCCATGGGCTGCAGCTCCCCCAGTGCAGAGTGGAAAGTGGAGCAGCTGCCATTTCGCTGCTCGGAACTGATGGCCTCAGGAAGATCCCCCAGCTCCAGGCCCTGACACTCTGCAGGGGCATTCGCTTCACCCCTCTGTGACACCACGGTGGGGACAGAGTGCACACAGGTGACAGAGCTTTGCTGGCCCCTGTCCTTGCTGACAAAAGCTACTCCAGCCTTCCCGCAGTGAGTCTCGCTGGCCCATGGGTCCCGAGCTGCCTGAGTGGCCATGCTGCCTGTGGGATGTGTCAGGAGCCCTGACACTGCCCCAGTTACTCCTGCACAGCCCCCAGCCTAAGGAGTGCCCAGGAAGGCTGAAGGCCCTCCCCACCTCCCTCTTCTCAACCTTGCCAGCGTTGGTCTCAGAGCACCAGGAGCCCTGGCACGACACCTGCCCCCTTGCACTGGTCCCTCCTGGAGAAGGGGCAGCCTCCCACAGGCCTCTTCCTCCCCACATGGAAAAGGTGAAACTTTGCTGTAAGAAGGTGCCAGAAGGGAGCTGCCTTAAGAAGAAGAGAGCTCTCATTCCTCTTGCCTGCTGCAATTGCTCCCTGGAGGTGGTAGAAGCTGCTGCTTTTGAACCTGAGATGGAACTTTGCCTCTTCAGATGTTTTGTTACTGCCCATTCTAATTACTATTTCTGTGTTGAACCATCTGTATGGCTCACTGTCACCCGGAATCACCCAGAATCATGGACTAGTTAGCATTGAAAGGGACCTCTGGAGATCATTTAGTCCAAATTCCCCCTGCCGAAGCAGTTTGCAGAGGACTTCAAAAGCTGCCTGAGAAGGGCATCACTGGTGCAAAAGGAAGACAAGATGGATACATTCCAGCACCTCTGAGTGCTTGTTGTTTCAACAAGGACCAATTTTGGCAGCAGCCTGAACAGCCCTCAGAAAGATGACGGGCTCTTGCTGTCTTGGACTGGGTGCTGTCTGCATTCCCTGCTGAAGGGGTGACCAAGGAGAAGATTAAATGCACAGTTTTTTACACTTGTGATTTTTTACACGAGCACATACTGACAGGACAAGGAGGAATGGCTTCAAACTGAAAGAGACTAGGTTTAGATTAGATATTAGGAGAAAAAAATTACTGTGAGGGTGGTGAGGCTCTGGAAAAGGTTGCCCAGAGAAGCTGTGGGTGCCTCAGCCCTGGCAGTGTTCAAGGCCAGGCTGGATGGAGCAACCTCATCTAGTAGGAGGTGACCTTTTAAAAAAGTCCCACCAGCAGTGGGCTTGGAACTAGATGATTTTTCAGGTCCCTTCCAACCCAAACCATTCTATGATTCTATGCTTCCCACCCAGGCTAACTCACCCTTTTAACAGTGAGCTGCCACTTGTAAAATCTATGATTGGTGGCATCCAGGGAAGCAGTTACTACTTTAAAAAAAATATCCCATATGCATCTGGTGTCAACTTTCTTTTGAGATGTGTCTGATCCAATCTGCCCCATTGGCCCCCACTCCTGTCCTCTTAGTTTGACAGTGTTCATACAAATAACCCTTTTCCCCCAAGTAGCTGCCAAGTTTGTTTTGTACCAAGAGATCTTACTGTCCTGCCTTGGTCTGAAACCTGCTCTTGGAGAGGACAGGACTTGGGCAAATCTTATGTTTAATCTTCTGCAAAAATCTACAAGGACGGAAGGATCTCAGAGCTATCTGCACACACAGCATCAGAAGCTTTCATAGGAGACAGAAATCTCACCTGCATGCCTTAGTCCAGCAAAGTCCTTTTTCTTCAATGAGAAGTGCCTGCAGTCACTGTGGATGGATGGATCCTTAGCCCACAAGGAAGTGAAGTTTCACCCATAAATGCTATTGCTGCCTTTCAAAACCACCAGTAAAGAATGTCCCCCCAGCCCTTCCAGGGATGTCATACATTTTAATTCTCTTTGCAGCAGGAAAATACCCCTATTTTAGAGATTTTAATCTTAATATACTGAGGTCATTAGAATCTTCCTGAAGTTAGAGAAATTTAATCTCATGAAAACGGGAAGAGAGGCTGAGATAAAGTTGTCCTTGGAGTCAGATCTGAAAGGCGACTCCTCTTCATGGCATTTCCTGTCACGCAGAGGCTGGAGGAGGCAAATCATAGGTTTTACACTCCAGTGTTGTGTTTCTGCATCAAATACACCAGTCCACAGTGTCAGGTCACAGCATTTCCCACCTTTGCACTGACAGGGAGCTGAAGTCACCTCTATCCATTCAGGACAAACGATGGATTGGAAGCTGTACATAAACAGAGAGTAAAGATATTCACAGCAGGATGTATATCTATCTTAGGCTTTCATACCAGATTTTCTTAAGAGTGCAAGATTAATTAGACAGAGACAAAAATTAAAATTACGCATTAAAATGCCTACAGTTCACATCTATTACATGTTTTTAAATCTATTATTCTACATTCCGCATTTAGGGATAAAAAGAAAATATTGTTGTCAATTATAAAATGCTAAAGATAGCTCTATACTTTTTTAAATGAACAAAGATAAAAGCCTTGAAAAATTCCCTTTGATGTGAATGGAGTCTTCAGCATTTTGAAATACAATAAGATGGATTAATTGCTACTCATTAGGCAGCAAGTTGGGACAGCTTTGAATGCGCATTCTCTTCTTGGCATTAGCTATTGCCTGGCTGAAATAGCCAGCTTTTGTATTTACTCCTGTCTTCTCTAATAATAAGCAAATTGGAGATCAGGGCTAGAAACACTGAAGTGCTCTCTATCTTTTGTCCAGAACAATTGTATATTGTCATGATTTGTTTATCTTTTTTGAGCTACAGCTAATTATTGTAAAGGTTATTTGAATCAATATGAGATCTGAGCAGAAATAGCATCTGCAAAATTGCTTATTAGGAAGCTATTTTATGCTAGTGTTACTGTAACATCCATTTTGTGAACAAATTGTTGTTTCTTATGTCTTTTTTTTTTCTCTTACATGAAAAGTTTTGCATTTTAAATATTGGTACAGGTTTTAGGGATTCTTGAATTAATACTGCTCTGTTGTGCTTACTTTTCCTCATACTGTCTTAGATTTTTTTTTTTACTCCCAAAGTCATAGATAACATGGTATTCAAAGCCCCATTTATCATTCTAGGATAACAGTTTTTATTTTTTTGCTTAAGAACTTGTTTGAACTGATTGATTGAATTATTCTTCTGTTTATGTTGGATTAAAAGAAAGTCAAGCACAAATCCTTTTGTGCTTGTCATGTAAAACTCTTGTTTCATGCAGGGCTTTTATAGATATTAAGATTTATAATTGAATGATGCTAGAGAATTATTATTATCTAATTTAACTATGTATTTTGCATTCCAAAATGAATTGTGAAAAGCAAACCTCAAGGGCCTGATTCATTAAAAGTTGTAGTGTTCTTGCTTAGAGCTTACATCTTCCAAAAACAAAGCATGTGCAACTGCAGCCAGAAGCAGTCAGCTAAAACACAAGACACATCTTGATCTCCCCTACAGAGATGATATTTTAGGGATTTAGTGGAGCTAGACCAGTTTTCCACTGACTGTACTCTAAATCCACCCTGGTAACATTCATTACTAATTATGTAGCGCAGTGCAGAAGACTTTTATAAGTGGAGGGCAAGGCAGGGGTATGAGTGCAGCCTGTTGCTCACTCCAGTGTCATTCCTGGGCAGCAGCAATCCCATCTGAGCTCATCAATTAAGTAGGGTCAAAGCAGGTCAGGGCCAGATGGGACCTATCCCAGGAATACCTTAAGCTCCAGCAGGATTTAATGATCCAGTAGGAGATGCTGTCCCCCCAAGCTGAATCTCAGCACGGGACTGTAGCTTGCCAGGCCAAACTTTTATTTTACTACATCAGGGTAAACCACATGGAGCTGAAAGAAATTATCCCAGCTTTACAAACCAGCACAAGTGAGAGCAAAACCAAACCCTTTCTGTCTTGGACAAGATAGGAAATCAAAATCTTAACTATTTGCGGTCATTAAAAATCCCACAACGTTCCTGTTTTAGAGTAGGGGTGTTAACCCATTTGTCCTGGCCAAATTCCAACCAGGGTAATTACTGTAATCTGCCTGTGTAAATTACCCCTGCCGTTTTAATTGGATAGATTACTTCTCTTGCTGCCTAAACTGTGATGTAATACCATTGTGTGTTATTAATCAGTTACCAGGTTTCATCGCAGAAGCGGCCGCCTCGCAGTGATAGGTAGAGAGCCTCATTCCTTCCTGGCTATGAGTGCTCTCTATTACAGCATGAAAAACCCCAACATACACTTGTTTTTAAGTGGCAGACAAGCTGATATTGCAATCTAAATAAACAGCTTTCAAATGTGGCTATCCCATTTATTTTGGAAGACCACGAAGTCTGCTTGATTATCCAAGCACAGGCAACCACCTTGCAGCTCTCCAAGAGTACCTGGAGCTGAAGGTGCTTTTTTTGCCAATGCCAGGACCTCATGAGTATCTGTATTTGACTTTGAATTTGATTTCTGTCATGTTTGAATGTAAAGTTGCTTTGAGAAAAGCTGATCTTTCCACTGTGCAAAGATTCCTAAGCCTACAAAAGGTGAAACTTCCCATTGGAGTGTACTGGCCTGATGTACCAGATCAGATTTGTCACTGGTGGGAAACTCTGTGGGAGTTGTTGAAACACCTCAAAAGTAGCCCTGTTGCAAGGATTGCCTTTCTGAGCTGTCATTCTAAAGGTTTTTCCCTTTCTCTCCATCCTCCTGAAAATGTAATCAGTCAAAGAGGATGAGATGAATGGCCCCACAAAACACAGATCATTCCAGGGTGAAAAGCAGCAATTGGTAAGAAGGAAGGCACATACTGTTTCATGTCACAAAAGAAAAAACATTTTCTCACTCCAAAAATCCCTGTCAGTCTCCCTAAAATTCAGGATCATCAGATTCACTGTAATGGTGACTAAGAGCTCCCCAGAATATTTTGAAAGAAATATAAATCTTCAAAAAATTTTATTAGTTCATCTGTTAGGCTGGGATTTGCCTGCTGTAACTGTTGCTGGGTGTCCAGGCTCCTATTCTAGTCCTTGGATGGCAATAACATTACAGAAAGTAATGCTCTTTAGTTGGTTTCAGTGCCTCACAAGGCAGAAATAAATACAGCTTCTGGAGCTGCACTAACACTAGCAGGGAATTAGCCAGAGACTTTAGAGGGATAAAGCAAGGCAAGATGAACAATTTCGTAGACATAAGCTACCTCAACTCCCAGGAATGGACTTTAATAACCCTGACAAAGCTTTTACTTTTAAATTCTCCTTTAGTTTAGATCCATCTAATAGTGGATCCAGAAGAGTGTGGCCCCTTGGCAGAGGCACAGGCAGAGGCTGCATCTTGATGTGGTGGCACAGGCATGGCTGGTGGCAGGCAGGAGGCAGTGCAGGAGAGGAGCCTGTAGTGCCCCAGCACGTCTGGAGAATAACAAGGTAGTCACAAAAACAGCACTCACACGGTTTTGGAGGTTACTAGGACCCAGAGGCACTTGTCTCCTGTATCATTTATTTTACACACAGGACACAGATCCCCTGAATGTTGGTTTTTGGTAGGATTCAGCAGGCTGTGTGAGACTCTCATGGTTTGGCATTTCCAAGCCAGCTCCGTTTACAAAAAAAAAGGGTAGAACAGAGAAATCTGGTAGGGCTAGATCTCCATATTGCTCCAGGACATCTCACTTTCATTTTTTCATGATGGAGGGTCCTTTTTGCTGTGCAAGAGTGTAGAGGGGAGCTGCATGAACCTCAGGATTCTGCCACTTCTTAGCACCCAGCTAAACATCTTTTTAGCCTGGTGGTCTGCAGACATCCAAAGGCAGCCAGGAAAACATGCCATGCACAAACCTCCTGTGCTCCCACCCTGGGGCAGGCAGGGCTGAGAGCCAGGGCTGACCTCCAGCTCTTAACCAGAGAACTAGTTGTGGTTATACTGGAAAGCTGCAAGTTTTGGGAAAGGACTGAGCTGATCTGAGCACAGGTGAGCCCAGGGTGTTAGAGCTGCTCAGGACAGCAGCTCACAGCTCCTTCAGCCTCACACCCTGCAGGGTGCAGAGGGGATGATGCTGGAGCAGATCCTGCCCTGCTCCACCTGCTGCTCTCCAGCCTGTGTCCCACAGGGGCTCCTTGCACAGCTCAGGGAAACGCAGTCAGCAACAATCCCTCTCTTTCAGTATCCACAGCTTTCACATAGGGAGCTGGGGGCTGTTTCTCCCCAGGGCTTTGTTGTTTGTTTTTTTTCTCTTTTTTAATCTTCCCCCTCCCCTACTCCCCCCCCTCCCCTTTTAATGAATCAGACCCTGGGTGAAAATAATGCATTTGTTTAAAGCTGATATTTAATGTTGAGCAAACTGCTCTTCCTTTGTCTCTTACTATTTTGTTCATATTTTGCTAAGAGTCTGCTATATTCTACACAAGCATTTTAATAAACTGTTTGTTGTTGTATCCAGGTAACAAGCATGGTAAGTATTTTGACTAAACCAAGTATTATGTACCTTAGCTGTGCTTGGCAGAATTTTTTGGCTAGCTTTTCCTGTACTTTCAGCCTGTGCTGTTTCTAAAGGAGCTATTCAAAGGAAGAAACTGCTCACCTATAGTACTACTACATACAAGCTTTGGAGGGAGCATATGTGCAAAGTCATATGTCATACATAAGAGCATGCACCTCTTGCCAGCATGCTTGCTACTTTGCTTGTAAAAGAAAACCAGAAAAAAAAAAAACCCAAAACATCCTTGCCTAATACTGCTTGTGTTCCTTCATTCTAAGTGACACACCTAAATATTGGTGGTTATTAATCCAGTACTTCTGGATGAGGAGCCCTGCTTTACCAGCGTGTAACAGTCTGTTGTTTACTCATTTTCCCTGACCTAAGACACCCCCTGGTTAACTCTGTTGCATTAAGAGGCCTTCCCTTTCTGTCCTGTGACCAAACCTGACTGGCAGTGGCTGGAACTCCGAGTGCTGCTCTAATACAAGTAACTGATAACAACCCACCTTTTCCTAAACTCGTTCCTGTGTGCTTGAAAAAAGCAGGAATTTTATGGCTGATAGCTTTCTGTGGGAACACTGTAAATCAGTGAAATGCCACAATTGAAAATTTAAGATGTCATTTACATGTTTGTGACCTAACTTTCAAAATGCTTGTCATAAAGCTGAATCCAAATTGTCTCTAAGCATGAAGAAAACTGTGTCTCTGTTTGTAAGTCAGCCACAGTTCTGTGTTCTCATTTTACAGTGCAATACAAAAGGCAGACTTCTCTTAGATGGAAATGATAGAGCTAAAATCTCAGTGCTCCCTATCCTGCAGGCAGAGCTGAGCCTCAGGAGCACACCCTGTTTAGCCCAGCCTGATTTAAAATCAGAATTTGCCCAGATAAACAAGTGGGCAGTAGCTTGCTCTCCCAGAGCTTCCTGCATGTTGGCAGAGCAGACTGTGAGAATTCAGGTCTACCATGCATATCTGAGAGGAGGTTTTGCCTTGAGGTAGTTTGAGTGTTAGCTCCGTGCTATATTTTTTTTTTCCCCTGCATGGTTTGCTATTTTTTGCATTTTCTGTGTGGCTTTTAAAGTTTTTAGTTATGTGCTTGTAGCTGCAGTTATTTAACGTCATTTGTTGTGCCAAATGTTTTAAGACTCCGTGTAATTGTCATATTAAAGGATCAGACAGCGAAGGACAAAGCACTCCAGCACATGGCAGCAATGTCATCAGCTCAGATAGTCTCAGCTACTGCTATTCACAACAAGCTGGGCCTGCCAGGAATTCCCCGTCCTACATTTCCTGGGGCACCTGGGGTAAGTCATTAGTCAAGTCCTAAAAAAAATCCCTGTATTCCCTAATTCTACAGCGTTCAGTAGAAAACTAAGATGCAATGAATGGATTAATGCTTTGACTTGAGTTTGCAAAAGGAATCATGCTTGTTCAAAAATACCCAAAGTCCTTCCAACAAAGAAAACAACTGTGGGCCTGTTTGTTTGTTTTTCCTCTTTCAGTTTTGGCCAGGCATGATTCAAACGGGGCAGCCTGGATCCTCGCAAGAGTAAGTCTGAAAATTCAAATATGTTTCTCTATGCAGTGTGAAGGGTGGCTTGTGCACTCTGTGAGATCAGGGAAGCAAGAACTTGCAAATTTTTTCCAAAAAGGAGGTAAAGATAGTTTTAGGGAAAGAAAGAGCCTTTATAGCGATGTGAACTCACATTCAAAAAGTTATAAGGGATTCCAAACCTCAAAACTGAGGCTGAATACTGGACGGGCACCCTCCTTTGTGTCCCCATAGTTCAGTGTCCTCTGGGAGTCCCAGCAGTGCCCAGCCCTGGTGTAATTCTCATCCTCTGTGTTCCCCCTGTGCTGTCTGTTAAATATGCTCTGCAAGGAAGAGATATATTTGTGGGTAAAGGCCACCAGCCACCTATTCTCCTGTACTGTGTGACTCCGATGGAATTTCCTGTGGATGGCACAGTGTGTGATCTTTGTGTACCTCTTTATTGCAGCGTCAAGCCATTCGTTCAGCAGGCCTATCCTATACAGCCATCAGTCACAGCTCCCATTTCAGGTAATCCTCCCATTTATCCTCTGCCTTAAAAATACTTGAATTTTGTACTGAATGTGATGTATTAACTTCTGCCCTGGGCAGAGCCACTACTCAGGATCTCATGTGTCCTCCAGCCAAAGGAAACATCAATCCCAGTGTCCTATTATTACCTGATTATATCTTAGGGAAAATCATTGTGTTTGGGGTTTTTTTTTAGGTAGGAAGCACTAATGCATATGCAAGGAGTTGTGATGTGTGATTTCCAGTCAGCACTCCATATTGTAGGATTTACTGTAAAAAATGAGTAATAGGATGAATGTTTCCTTTAAAATAGCTATGTAACAAGAATATACCTTAATTTATTTCAAACTGAGCCTAAAAGCCCTTCCAAAATCAAAATGTTTAGCATTTTGATGCTAAACAAAATAATAAATGTTTAGCCTTAAGTATAAAACTTCTCTATGTATCAGGTTGTTTATAACTCATCCCCTCCTGGAGGTCCTGCTTTGCCTGGTACCACTTTGATAAGTACCTAATTTTATTCTGAATTCTATTGCTCTAACTGATCAAGCCCTTCCCATGGCTACTTCCCTGCTACTTTTCCCAGGTTCCTTCCATGCCTAATTTCAGGAAAGCTCATTATTTTTTTGCAGATGATTTCTCACGTTATGTCTCGCTTGCCAAATGACCCCAATGCTTCTGACTCTGTTTGCGTGGCAAGTTTTTGACTCTTACCCAAATCTTTATGATTTTCTAACTTGCTGCTATTTAATGCTTTGAACTAAAGCTATTTTTCTGCATTCATGAGAATGCCTTTTTCTTGACATCCCTAATTTGTAACATTATTTTCTAAGACAGGTATTTTCTATCGCCTTCTTTTATCCTTCCGTGTTTTCTCTCAGAATAGGAATGTTAGTATTTCTAAATCAGACAAAACTTGTGCATGAGTTTTTGCTTCATCAGAATTCCTGTTCACGTCTAGCCAGTGACATTTGTAATTCCCTGTTTTGCAAAAGCCTCACACCTTCAGTGCCTAAATTTGAGTGTTGGGGTCAGGTACCACATTCCCATTATGGGATGTGGACACACATTGCCTCTGACCTCTCCTTGCTTCTCAGCCTAGTTCAGGATAATCTTTATTTTCGTACCTTTGGTGCCTCTCCCCTGCCTTTCTTGTGCCTGTGTCTCTCCCAAGATGAGTTTTGCCTGTGAGCTGCTGCCTTTTCCTCTTCCTTTACAGTTTTCTTTCCTTCTCATCCAATTTTCTACAATGAGGACCAAGAGAGAGCATTTATTCCTTCTCTTGAGGTGAATTAGAGAGGGTGGTTAACATCCCTTCTCTATCTAGAACATGTCATTCCCTCTTTATTATCAATTTAAAACCTTTTTTTTTTTTTTCTTTTTAGGGTATGATTCAGCTCTCTACAGTAATTATTTTTTATTAGCTGTATCATAATGATGCCTAAAAGCTCCAAAAGAAGTCAAGACCCAATGTGCAAATACGTAGTAAGAGACAGTCCCTACCTTGGAAAGCTTGTACTCTAAATAGGAGAGGGGAACTGAGAGTGGCAGCAGAAACAGGCAAAAAGAGGGGTGATTTACCTGTAACCTGAGGCACATTAAGAGCCAGAAATGGAGTCAGTTCTCTTGACTCTCAAGGCAGTAATGTCTCCTGTGAGTCTTGATGCCAGTTTCCAAGGAAGGGTGCAGCTGTAGGTATAGGTGAAGTCTCTTTAAAATCTCTGTAATCTAGTATGTAATTTAAACAAAAATTATACAGTGAGTTACAGCCCCAAGGAAACAAAGCAGTAGATCTTTTCTTTCTACCATTATTAGATTGCTGGGCTGCCACCTCCTTTTCTACATATTTTCCTGAGTTTTTCCAATTTTAACTCATCCTGAATTAATTACTTGCTAAAATTAATATAAATATCCAAGGGCTACATGCATAATTCCCAATTATTTTTAATTGAGAAAATATAAACCGAGGAAGTGTCAGCTTCCTCATGAAGATGTTTCCTCTATTTCAGGCTTTGAGCCCACATCAGCTCCAGCTCCCTCCGTCCCTGCGTGGCAGGGCCGATCGATTGGTACGACCAAGCTCAGGCTGGTGGAGTTTTCAGCTTTCCTTGAGCAGCAGAGGGATCCTGAATCAGTAAGTATTTATTGCCCTTGTGTCCACTGATCCTCAGCTTTGCTCCTTTACTCCTGATCTTCAGCTTCTCTCCTTTGCTCCCCACCCTCTGGGCATGCCTTCCATCATGTATGATGGAATACACCCGGTGTCTCTGTGTTCACTGCTGCTCTGTGCAGTATTCCTTTCACCCTAGGACTGTATTTTCCTTTCTTGCTCTCTTTTTCCCCATTTGCAGCAGTGAGAGGCCTCTGTGAAAGCAGGCAGGGTTTGCTCTGGCGCCTGTCTCCCTGCTGACCTAGTTTAGCAGGTGTACCAAATTGCATTGTGTTCTTGGCAAGAATTCAGTGCTTGAACTCTTAAGTTAAAGCCTAATCTGTTTCCTAACCAAAACAAAATTAAGGACTTGCCCAGAAAGTGTGCATATTGCGTATTGGATTTCTTTTTTTATGAAGTCTTTAATTTTCTTTTAATTTTTAGTCTGCATACTATACCTGCAAGGGTAGTTTCTGAAGTTGGCTGTAATGTTTCATGACCCCAGTAAGCCTTGAGCCTTGACATTAATCACCATATATTTACCAAGAGCTAGGTAGCCTAGCACTGATTCTACTGCATCACAAATAAATTGAAAGAACTTCTTTCAGCTCAAACCTGAGAAATTTTTTTGAGATAATTTCTGAAAAGCAAATATTGTCCTGAATGGGTGATATGGACAGGCCATTCTTGTTCAGATTCCTGGCAAAATACAGTAGCCTGGAGAAGAGAGAAGCTATCATTTTCTCTTTATAATCCAGCACTGGAAACCATAGCATTTACGGGCTCTGGCCAGGGGTGTTATCCAAGGAGTGTTTACCCTGCACAGTGGGGATTGGAGCCATAGCCCAGAAACCTTACAACAGAGGAATGCTCCTGGCAGAAACACATCCCTGTGAAAATACACCATATCTCAGCTGTTCATACACCAAACACGTGGCAGCGTGCTGGTTTGCTAAATGTCAACTTTGCCAGGCTGAATGAGCTTTGAGGCACAGGAAATGTTTGGCAGCAGGTATGGTACCTGTCAGGCATTCCTGCTTTCCCTGGAATCCCTCTCATGGCAGTCCTGGCTCTGGTGGGTTTCACCTCCAGACCACTCTGGAATGTCTCCTCCACCCCCAGTCCTGAGTCCCTCTAGGCAGCAGTTTGGATTTCTGCTGCTGGGGTACAACATCCAGGTTTCCCCCTCAATATCATGGTTGGACACTCAGTCACCCTTATCCAAGATTTCCCAGCCCTTGCTGACCCATGCAACATGTCCTGCTGATTTATGGGCTCTGCCATCCCCAGCCTGCCCCATACCAGGATGTGTGTGTGTGCTCCAGGTTACTGGGAGAACAGGATGTGGCCACGTGACTCTCAGCCTTGCTCTCTGTGTGAATGAAATCTTACTTCTGTGCAGTCTCATTGGCTGTTTTGCCACCTAATTATCCCTTTTCCAGGGGTTTTTATAACATAAATCTATATACAAAACCCCTGGGCTAATATGATGTAGTGCCTCTGTATCTGTGTGTTTTTATATAAAAGGGAGCAAACGGGCTGAGCAGCTGCAGAGAGAGAGTGGAGGTGTGAATGGAAGCATGGTTACCCAGGATGGCCCCACAAGTGCTGTAAAACCCTTCTTTGGGTTTATTATGTGAAATTCCTCAGGGTGCAGAGGCCCACTGGGTCTTGTCCCAGCTTGCAAGAAGACTGCTGAGAAACCCACCTGTGCAGGAGGGCTTACAGGACAAGCAAAAACATCAAACTACCCAGACTTGTTTTGGAAAAAGCAGTTATTTGTGTGCTGTAACACTGCAAAAACGAGACTCTAGGAAAAGTCAGCTCCCCATTTAGTTCATTCTTGCATCCAAGTGGGGCAGTGCTCTGCGTGGGGACAGCCTGCAGCATCCAGACAGGTGCCACGGGGACCCCAAGGATGAGCCCTGTGGCACTGAGTGAGCGTCACTGCCTGGGAAAGGGGAGTCAGGAGAAGGAGAAGTGTTGCTTACATTGAATTAAGTAAATTTGATTATTTGGCATTGAAAAGGCATTGGAAAAAAGCCCCCAAGGCAGTGTGGCCGGTTCCCAGGGCAAAGGGAGAAGGATGCTTGCTGGAGAGGCACTGGGCAGAGGCACTGATGTGCAGGGGCAGCTCTGTGCCTCCTGCCAGCCTGCCCTGTCTCCAGTGCTCAGACCTCTCTCCAACAAGCACCAAGAGTTCTCTTTGGAGGTGAGAGCAAACCCCCAGTCTCCTGTAGTGCCATTGCAGAAAATGTGAATTCTGCCTGCAGCTTTGCACACCTTTCTTTGTGTGGCTGTTTTATTGCAGGTACAGTTTGCACAGCAGAGGAAAAATGGGGTTTTATTACTTTTGACATGAAATCAGCCAGGCAGGTGACGTGAGTGTGTTTCCACAATGTGCACATGAAGTCATGTAGGCACGTGCTGTGATTGCAGCATCTCCTTTGTGCCTCTGCTGACCTCAGAAATGAATGTATTTATGTGCTGCTACAGGAGACATGTAGGAGTTCTCCTCTGTCTTCTGAAAAAGGAGAGTTATAGATTCATTACATTGCTGACTTTTCACATATTACATAAAATTAGTATCTTCATCAAATTACATAAATTAGGATCTTCATCAAATGTGCTTCCAACATTTAATTAAAGAAATATGACCCTTCCTCCTCTCTCTCCCAACACAAAATCAGGCCAGAAAGACTCACAGTAGTAGAGGCAATAGACCAATTCCACCTTAAAATGTAACCTGGAAGTTTATTGAAAACTGTGTATTTGGCATGGAATCTGGGGACAGAACTTGATCCTGGCAGACCCCTTGCAGTCCCTATTGCTGTCCAGAGATTAGAAATTTAGGTTTGTCAGCCATGGTGACTCCCACGGCCAGCAGTGGAGCTGTGCATGGGTACCTTCAGCATTTCTATGTGTGGCTCTTCCAATGGCAAAGTGGTGTTTAAAAGTTAAGAAAAAAAAAAACCAAAAAAAAAAACCAAACAAACAAAAAAAAAACCCCAAAAAAAAACCAAACCCAAAAAAACCCCCACAAACAAACAAAAAACAAACAAAAAAAACCCCACATCAATGACAGGCAGTTTCATTCTGAAGGGTAAGAAATCAGCTCCACAGAGTCCTCTCACTTGTGGACAGCTGTTGATCTTTTTCCTTGTTTAGACACAAAATTGTTCCATTTACAAAAGAGAAAAATATAGAAAGGAAACAATAAGCAACAACTCTCACTGTAACTCTGCATGGCAGAAGATAGTCTGGGGAACACAAGATGGCACAGTTGCAAAATATTGGAACACTAATGCTGCTCCTCCTTTTACATGAAAATCAGTTTACAAATGTCAAGCTGTATTTTCTTTTCGTGGCATTTTGTGCTTAAGTACAATTCCTAAATGGTGCATAGAAGTTTCCTTTGCAGGTCCAAGCAGCAGCATTTCAGTTACCTTTGATTTTTTTCCTGCCCTGCATAACTCTGTTCTCAGCAGATGGAGCAGTTTTTGTGCCCATCTGTTGCTTCCAAGACAGGTTTTCCTTAATGGGGGCTGTAGTGGTTCTGTGAAAGTTCAGGACAAATGCTTAAACCAAGCAATCCTATGTTCCCTAACAAATATAAACTGAGCATGCAAGCAGGTTAGAAAATATCTAAGCAACTGACTGCTACACAAGTAGATATAAAATTCAAAGACTATAACTGAAATGAGAATAATTCAAAATAATTTATATATATGTATATACACATACACTCAAGCTTGATTTTCAATCAGAGAAAAAAAAAACCTATCAAAAAAAAGCCCTTTCTTCTCTTCCTTTTTGAGGTGTCTTGCTCTTACTGTCACATTTATTTCAATTGTGAGCACTTCAGACAGCTTTACATTTAAAATATCTGCATAGGGCTATAAAGAATATGGCTGATGGACATTTTCAGTATTAGTCCACCCATCCAAACTGTCAGATTGTGTTAGGTCCAAATTTCAAAATGTATTTTAAAAAGTGGTGAAGAACTAAAACATTCTTTATGTTTTAATTCAGGTTTTATTGTTGTTGTAAAAAGACTTTGTGAGCCCGGGGAGAATTGTGCCTGAGAACCAGAAAGGGAAAGCAATTGCTCAAGGGCCATAAAAACAGCCTGCCATCATTAGCCAAATGCAGTAAAATTCACCAAAGTTAATCAAACCACCTAAGTGATGAAAAATAAATGAGATCTTTTCAAAAGAAGCCCTCCATCCTTGAACAATATCCATTGTTGCAAGGATTGTTTATCCTTTCTGTACTCCCTGTAAACAGTATAAAAAGCAGTCCAGCATTTCACTCACAAGGAAGTCCTTGGTTTGGTGTCTTTGTGATGTGAAAGGACAAGAAAGCAAACTCACATTAGGATGAATGTCTCAGAGCTGCAGACTGAGGATTTGAGGTCATTTTGATCTGGAATCAGAAAAAGTTTTGCTAAACACAAGGCTCATTTATTACTCTGTGCTGGAGAGCTGCTTGTTGGCCCTGGGATGCAAATGTTCATCTCTGTGAAATGTTCATTTTCGAGTGTCCACAGTTAAAAGTCCCAAGAAAGCACTTTAAAGGGGTCCAGTATTGACACAGGCTCCAGTTGTGAACCTGTGGCATTGCAGCAGACTTCCCATGCAGCAGGATTGCTGGGGCACCCCATGGAGACATGATGGAAATGCCAGGCCAGCTTGCCCAGCCCAGCTGTAGCAGGACATGGACTTTCCAGAGAGGGCCAGAACGTGGTCAGGTGTGTTGGGAGCCCAGCACCATTTATCCCCCAAAGTCAGCCCACGGCTGGAAAGCCTGCTGGGACTTGGCTGTGCTCTCACTGCTGCCTTCATGGCCCTCTCTTCCTTTCCTCAAACCCACTGCCAGGGAAATTTCCTTCCAAAGCAAAATTGGAAGCGCAGGGGACACATGGGTTGAGTTGGCACTAGAGTGGGGTGGGCTGTGGCTGTGGTGGGCTTTGTCTGTGAATTCCCCACTCTGCCTTCTCCAAGCACCTGTCCTGGCTGGCCCCAAGGGCTTTGCAGCTGGCTGTGCCTCTGCCCTGCATCTCCCCAACTCGTCCGACAGCTTCCCCCACCCCTACGCCCACCCCAAAACCGCCTGGCCCGGCTGCAGAGCCAGGCTCTCAGAAGTTGGGAAATATCCCCTGCTCTGCTCTGCAGAGAGCAGATAATGACATGCTCACGTGTTCATTTTTTTCCTCTGCCACATTCAGTGGAGATGTAGATGGCCCTTCTTTGATAAGCAACTATTCAGTAGTTTGTTTTCTTCTGCTGTTGAAATGCGTGGCCCCGTGCCCTGCTCGCTGTGCACTGTCTAACCTCCCTTCCAAATGGAATTAATAATTCCCTCAATTTGCATTTCACAGATGTGCTAGTGCAGTTTTTTTTTGGATGGAGGAGCGTTATTACTCACAATTGACAAACCAAGAAGTTCAGGTGCAAAAGAATGAATGGGCCACTGATTTTGAGGGTCCCTTTTGATTTGTCATGAGCTTGATTTTGCAGAATGCTTAACATTATTGAGAGCTTCCTATAGTCAGGCATAATTTTCCCATCTGAGCGCTCAGCACCTCTAGAACAGGGACTGCAGGGTCTTAAATCAGACAGGCCAGAACTGAAAGATGCATCTTCACTGTTGCAGAAAAGCTGAGGGAAACGTTGTGTAAGCACTTTGCCCAACCAGTGAGTCCCAGTTTCACGCTGGGACTGCTGTGGCAGTAGCTGGGAAGTGCTGGACATTAAGGTGTCAGGGAACTGCCTTCCCTCATCACCTACCTCTCCCCTTCTGCAATCATAAAGTCACCCAAAACCCCCTTTTACTTCACATTTCTGATTCAATCCCTGAGCAGATCCAGGCAGGAGTCAGAATGCAGGGAGGTCCATGAAAGACCAGGTTGCCCATGTGGCTGTATGGTAACATACATCACAGAAAGTTCAGTTAATATTTCACAGGAATGTGTTAAAAACCTGCACAACAGGACTTGGTACAGATTCCAGTTATAGCATTAAAATGTCATGTTTATAACTCCCAATCTGCTTCAGTGGAGGACAACAGCAGCAGGAATTAAATATTCAGTTACTGGTGTTTTGGTAGAAATAAGAAAACTTGTTGGCAGACCAAGTGATTTTCTTACATCAGCAGGAAATTAAAGAGTTTCAGATTTATGAGATACGGCGAGGCAGCAGAGCTGAGGCTGGGCAGGGTTTGGGTTAGAGCTGCACACAGACTGCTGATACACCAGCGCCTGGGTTCCAGGCAGCCCACCCCACCTGGCTCCTGTTCCCCCAGAAGCATGGTCACTGCTCAGCTGTGCCAGTGGGATTTGGGAGGGCTGAACCACAGCTGTGCCCCTGGGTGCAGCAGGAGAGTGCAGCACCCTTGCACTCGGGGTGCTGTGCCCATGAGCAAGGTCATTCCCACAGAAAACAGCTGCCCCCTCTCAGGCCACCTGCCTTCCACCTTGGTTAGCATCTGCATCACCCTGTGGATGGGGAGCCATTCACCCCCACTACATGCTGATCTGTATGCTTGTGTCAGAATATAAGGGCAAAACCAGTGAGGGGTTTTTACAAATATATGTGCTGGCTGATAAAGCAGATGTAGGTGGTTTGTCTTTGTTCTGCACCAGCTTAAATGCTTGCATCCCCTACCATTGGCAATTTGTCTTGGTTCTTTTAAATTCCTAAGTGGATTATAATTTTTCTCGTGGTATTATTTGACAACAGTCATATTTCATGGCTTTACTGCATTCTTTGGATAGTTAGAATTTTTCTAAGGGAAGGAGCTTTGAGAGGCGGCCATCTCCAGGGCATGTCGTGTAATGCAGACACAGGAGACAGAGCTGAAAATGTTCTTCCTATTTTTGTGTACTTGTGTACTTAGAAAATACAGGATTTGACTTCTGATGGTTTATGGCATCTAAAGCACATTATTGCCCCTATGCCAGATGCAAATCCTTTAAATGCTTCAGCGTGAGTAAATTCCTCAGCAACTAATGTACTTCAATGACTCTGGAATACTCAGTCTAAATCAACAGTGAATTCTTAATATAATGAGCATGTTTTTAAGCTTTTCAGACACTAATGGGCTCAAAAATATAGGCAGAAAACTTTGCTCCTTTGCCTTTATCTGTGCATCAGTTGCTGTCGTGGAGCGTGTTTGTCTAAAAACGATAGGGATCATTTCAGTATCCATTTGCCCTGCTCCAGTATTGCATTATCGTTTGTTAGTTCACAGAAATATGCCATGTCTAATTAGCTTAGTAATGATTGTACTTAGCATAGGAATTGCAGCAACATAAGGAGAAAATAATCACACATTGCAATATCAAAATAAACATTTCTGTCCTAAGAATGTTGTCAGGTGATGTCATACCATCTGTCCTACTGTACCCGCTCAGAAATTTTGCTGCAGCAGCATCTGGTGCTTTGGCGAGCTCTGCAGACAACTGTGGCAGCTTTGCAGCTGCCTCCAACTCTGCTTTTATATTTAAAGAGTATTAAGACTTCATGCTCCATGCCCCTATAAATGTGTTTGCTTTTACTGAAGTTTGGATCCCGAGCAATTTGTATATTTGCCTGGCTTGCAGAATGAGGTACAGTGTGTGAATTGTCTTGGGAGTTTGCAGTGGCCAAACTGTAAAATACAGCTCTCCCTTCCCCCTTCCCTCCCAAGCAATCTTTGAGCTGGGAGAGAGACACCCTTTTGGGGAGGAGCACAATTTACAGGAGAATCTGAGCCCTCGGTTCTGTTTCCTTAAAAATGTGGTTATTTATACAACCTGGAACAACTCCAGCAGAGAAGACTGAGAGGAAACAATCCCCCAATTTTTTTGCTCGTGGAAATGCCTTAATGAGATGTTATGTTTTCCTTTTTCCTTCCACAAAATTTAGAAAGAAATACAACCCTGCAAAAAAACACAGGCTGTATCTCATTTTTGGCCCCATACACACAGATAAGTGTTCTCTGGTTCTAAATTCAGATTTCAGTGTGCTAGATGATTATTTAATAGATTTCAATTTCATTTCCTAAGTGCAGAAATCCAGCCAGTCCATTTCCTTTTCCCTAGAGTTTTGGACATCTGCTAGGGAAGACTCTGCTCACACCGAAGGAAGGCTCTGAGTGGTTGCCCAATTCATTTAGATTTGTCACTTCAATTTGTTCATTCAGCAGGTACATTGTAAACAAAATAGCTTAAATGAGGTTTGCTTTGGGGTTTTAAATATTTTATTTGTGCCTAGCTTTTGGGAATTGCCCCTTATGTACAGCATCTGTTCAATGTGACAGGGTTCTCTAGTGTTCATTGACTGCATATCAGCTTTCCCTTAACTGAGTTAGCAAAATGTTTTGTGATCTGCGTGGTGAAAACCCCCAGTGTTTAATCCTGCCACTCTGGAGCTCCTTCACTCTGCTCTCGTGACCCTGGGAGGTGCTGATTGACTGGTGGAGGGTCTTTTCGTGTTCATCCTTCCAGTTTTGTTTTGGGTGCTGAAAGGTTCTCTTGGAGGAATGGCAGCCCCTAAAAGATCATGTTGGACTGCTTTGTAGTGGACTTCACTGGGCCAAGGATTTCCCCCAGGCAGGAGAGGCACTGCCAAAGTGATTGCTGTGATTATAATGAGGTGTGATGGGATGAAGTTAAGAAATAGGAAATGGAAGCTGAATATGTTTTGGCAGGGATGGTCATCTACAGAGCTGGCTCCCGAGGGAAGGGGGAAAAGTTGGGCTCTTTAATATTACATGGGTCGAAATACAGGAGGACAGTGTCTATAGGAACAGCAGTGCAGAGTAACTATTGTCATCCTGCAGTTAAAAGGAAATGCCCCCCATCTCTTTTGGTTGAGATGTGCTGCAGAGAGAGGTTTGGGGCTTTTTAGTAGACAAGCAGGCAGCGTGCACGAGTGGGCTCTGCGTCACGAGCAGAAATTCAGGCTCTGAGGACAGAGAACATTAAAACACACTGCTTAAAGGAGCAAAAATAGGCTTTCCTCCTGAGCACATTCATCTTTTTATGCTCAGCGAAGGGCTCTTTATCACCGTGCTGCCACTGGGTCTTGCAGTGTAAATTACCCCCTTGCAGAGGCCCGTGCTTTGGGGTTTGCAGTGGGGACACAGGGGTTTTTTTTTTTGATGTTGACCCTTGTTCACAAGGGTCTGTGACACAATCAGTGAAGTTGTTCGTGGAAACCATACTGCAGAAAATCCCAGTCCCAGGAGTGACGTGCGAGTCATTTAATCCATCAGAGCACAGCCCCCTGCTGCACCAACCCTCTGTCCTTCTCCCACAGCGCTGATTTTCCTGTTTCTCCCTTGCAGTACAACAAACACCTCTTCGTGCACATCGGACACGCCAACCATTCTTACAGCGACCCCTTGCTCGAGTCGGTGGACATTCGTCAGATTTATGACAAATTTCCCGAGAAGAAGGGCGGCCTGAAGGAGCTCTTTGGGAAGGGGCCTCAGAACGCTTTCTTCCTCGTAAAATTCTGGGTGAGTAAGGCGTGGCAGGGAGCACCTCTCGTGTCCAGCAGGGCTGGGTGAGGTGTTCAGCAGCCTGGGGGCGCCTGTGGAAATTCCCTCCGTTGTCACGCCCGGGTGCAGAGCTGTTTGCCCTTCAGCTGGGACGCTGGCCCACTCGCTGACAGCCCCCCCAGGAGCCAGGGCAGCAGAGGCAGATGTGCCTCAGCTCTGCTGGCTCTGCAGCTGCTGGGCAGCAGCCAACAGGTACCCAGAGCCCCGTTTGGAGATGGGGAACTGCCATCTAGTGGTCCAGGGGAAAGCAGGGAAGGCAGGGAATGGAGCCTGCTTTTGGGTATTTCCGAGGAGCAACCGCTGCCCAGTGCAAGGATCAGTCCTGCCATCATGCCGTGCTTGTGCAGAGAGGACCAAGCAGGATGGGAGCTGAGACAGCTGTGAGCCTAGGAGGATCACAGGGTTTTCTTGAAGCACATCTGCTTTCTCCTTGCCTTTTTGTTAGTCAGCCACAGGACTATGCTCTGTAACTTACCATATTCAGAGCAAGGGTGAAAAAATAATTTGAGTGGAGGGCTGGGATGCTGCATATTGATCTAGTCGTGGTGAATTTCATTGATAAGCCAGGTTTTTCTTATTGCATTTGCAAAATGTCGTGTTAGTGACATAATCATAAAATAGTAAAATTATTTAGGTTGGAAAAGGCCTCTGAGATCATTGAATCCAACCATCAGCCAAGTCCATCACTAAACTACTGAAAGGTTCACCCAAAAGGATCAGCAAATCTGCAGGCTGAGCCTCATGCTTATCCTAAAGCTTTTAATACTCACTGATTCATTGGGGTACTTTTTTGTGGTACACTCCTTTTCATAGCAGCAGTTATCATCTAAACATTTAATTTTTATTTTTTTTTAACTTCAGTAAAAGGGGCATATTCAGGATTTAATTACAGGGTGGACAGGTTAAGGCTGAGGCCAGAAGAGGTTGATCTGGAACCACTGCTTATGATCAGATTTCATTGAGTTTATCTTGAAATACTCTACACCTCATAAATCCCCCAGACTTCTTATCTTTCCAAGAGCTTCTGTGGCACCAGATTTAGGAGTGGAAACTGGAATGAGGGAAACTTTTTTTCTTAAATGTGGATGTAGAAGGACTAAGCCACTGAGCAGAAGTTGTGCTGGACTGCAGAAGAAGCCCATTGAGAAATTCACAGGGCTTAAAACTGGGCCTGTGAGCTGCAGACCAAGTATTTGAGGGCTGCCTGAGCAAAGAGGCCAGAAAGAGCAGACAGCAGAGCAGTGGGAGCTGAAACACAGTGGGCACCAGTGGGCTGGAACAGGCAGAGGAGAATGTGGGGTCAAAAAGTGGGAAGCAGTTGGAAGAGGGAGCATTTGGGATAAGGAGCCTACAGGGAAACACGGGGATGAAGTACAGCAAAGAAGGTTTCTGGGAGGTGAGAACAGGACAAACATAGCAGCAGGAGAAATCTGGCTGCAGTGGAGCAGAGCTTGGAGTTAAGGGTCTGTGACCACTAAATACATTTCCTTGTGAAATTTGGCTTGAGCTGAGGACATCATCTCACCAATCCACTCTGCATAATAAGTATTTGCAAAATGCACTGGCAAAAATGAGTGTCACTTCACATGCCTGTTCTCATTTCCCACAGAGGATGATAAGCCTCAGACTTTATACTAGACGTGGACGCAGCAGAGATTTATGCTATGGTAATTGATGTATTGTATGTTCTGCTTTTTCTCCATGTGGAAAATGATTTTCAGGAATGCTGAATGCTCAAAGGTATACCTAAAGCCTTTAGAGACCTTCTTTGGGTCATTGAGGTCTGTGGTGTTCTCCTGACTTTGAAAATCCTAGTGCCAGCCTTCTCTGCTTTGTCTCCTACCAGCAGTGCACACCTTTAACCCTCCTGTCTCAGTCCCACGTCTGTCACCTGGGGGTGACACCACCCCTCCTCCTCAAGTGCTCACTGCCAAATCACACTCATGGCTGTTGTAAGGTCTCAAGGTGATGCCATGAAAGAAAAAACCTCTGTGAAATGTACAATTCTGTGTTCAGTACAGGTTCTGAGTAGTGTTCAGGAAACAGCACAGTGAACAGCGAAAAGACAAAGAAATGTTGTGTAAAATGTTCAGAGGGTGGGTGTGCAGTTGTGTAGCTAAAGCCTGTGACATGATGCAGTTCAGCAGTCAGGATGTGCAGGCAACTTCAATCCAACATTTCCTAACCTCACCGTGCCTTCCAACATAATGGTCTTTTAATACAATTTCGTGCTGTATTAACTTAGAGATTAAAAAACATACAGTGCTAACATCCTTCTCAGTTATACATTAAAAATGTGGTGAGAACACTTTCCTGAGCCATGATCTTAAAATAAACCAGTGGATTTTCTCTCTCATCAAGTGAGTGAGGCAGGGAAAAGGTGCCTGGGGTAGTGTTTGAGTGTTGCAAGAGCCATGATGAATGCTCTTCTACGAAAAACTTCACACCAGTGTGCCCCAGTCCTAAATGTATGTAGGAATATGTACAGGAAAAACAGAAGAGAGGTAGTCATGAGAATTAGATCCTAAACTGTCAGCTCACTGTCCTTTATTTCTTTCACCCCAATAGGCCATTTCTTCAGAATAAAAAAAAGGATGCATTCCCTTTTCTATGGGGAGTGTTGAAAAACTGTTTTAAACAGTCATAGTATCACCAGGAAAAAGCTGGCGCAGGGTTGCTGACAATGGTTTTGACCCTATAAGTAACCTCAAATTTATTCATATGAAAAGAGATTCATTTTGGTTGAATTTAAGTATCTGGTTCTGATAAGTATCTACTCTCTCATCATCTGCTGCCTCCTCCTACTCCGTAAGTTCACCTCCTCCCTGGTTCTGTTCGTGATGAGTGGTTATTGCTTAGTCCCAATTCTCTATCTCACTATTTATTTCCCATTTCCCCCTTCCCATCCTTTGTGTTGTCTTCCTCCTTCATTACCATGTAGCCATCAATCATTTGCTCAGCACTGTAAGCTACTGCATCCTAGGTGATTGTGAACCCCCACAAACCCCTTGTTTTGGTGAGGAAAAGAGGAAAGTGAATTTTGGTTGGGCGAGTAATTACAGGTGTGAAAGCACTCTGAGGAGAATCAGTGAAGAAAAGGCAGGGTCAGAGTGAAAGAAGTCAAGGCAAACCAGAGAAGGGAAGTGGGAGAGTGTCATGGTGTGAGAAGCTTGAAAGTGAAGGTGGGGATTTGGTGCCAGAAGAGATGGTGACCCTGCAAATGGATTTAAGGGAAGTCAGCATGTCACTGGAGGCAGCACAAAGGGTGTTTTGTTTAGACATTAATCGTGCTGTGGAATGGGCATATGGGAAACTGGAAGACCACAGATGAGTACTTGTGCTGAGGATGACTAAGGCAGAAAGCAGCTGAGCTCTGGTAGCTGGAGAGAATACTCCTCTGGCTCTTTCCCATTTAGTTCTGCTTCAGGCTGCTCACCAGCACAGTTTTCCCTGTTGTCCTGGTTTCGGTAATAAGGTTGGATTACAAAAAAAAGTGGGAGGGAAAGGTCTGAGATCTTGCAAGAAGACGTTTGCCAGTTGTGGAGTTGACTTAGCAAGGCAGCACCGGGGATGGAGTACAAAGCAAAGTTTGCTTTGCTTTGCAGAGCTTTATTGGTTTATGCAGATTGTATCTCATGGGAAGCACAACCTGATGCTGGGAATGGATGAGCTTCTGGCCCTGGTCCTGGTGACACATCTGGATGTCACACTTTTGGGCCTCTTCCTACCTAGCAGTGCAGGAGGTACAAAAGGAAGAGACTCCTCCTCCTACACCACCTCAAACAACCCACCCTACGCCCTGCAATGCCATGCCCTGGTCCCTTGTCTTGCACCTGGAATGAAATGACTCTGTTCCTTTGCTTTATCCCAGGTAGTCACTGGGATCCACAGAGTTCAGGGAAATTGCCACAGAGACAGACTTTTACAATAATAGAGGGAGTTTTACTTGGTGTGTTGTAAATAAGTAACAACGTCCTGATGGTGTGGCACAGGAAGTTTGTGTGACATGGGACAGGAGACTGGACATTACTGGGTTATAGAATTAAAACAAAAATAAAGATTCCTAAAGAAATGTAAAAGCTATCCTAGAACACTGATGCAGAATTCAGGAAAGGCTGAAGAGCATCCTCCAGAGGAAACCTTTCCTTGGTTACGGGTTAACTGCACAATCCTGCTTCTCTCACCTTATAGGGACTAAGCCCAATCTATGCAAAAACAACCAGGAATGATTTGTGCCATCTAACCTTAATCTGAGTATGGTCAATGTTCCTGGTGGTTAATTTGTATTTAAGCTGCTTTTGTGACTTGGGAATAGCCCCAAAGTTTTCTGCTCTTTGAAGTTCCAGTTAGCCTGTATAAAAGCTAAGTCAACACAGGATGCCTGTGCTGGTTTCTTTTGTTGGTTCTATCCATGTTCATATCTAGTGCCACTGATTGCTCACTACTATTCCTAAATTCACTAATTCTAAACAATACACTTAGGCCTCCTAGACTAAATTCTGCTTCTGTAAGTTTGTTGTTTCTCTCTCAGGTTTTGTCTCAACCCCCAGCTGCAAATTTTGAGGCAAATTTTGCATGACTTTTCCATGTAGCCTACAGCACTGTGCAGTGGGTCCTGCCTCCATTGGGATCCTTAATGCTGGTATAAGCACACCTTGCAATAACATGCTGGAATTTTGTGTCTCTCACACTGCCAAATGCTCTGTGCCAACCTGAACTCTTGATTTCTGCAGCTACAGGGACAGGTTTGGGAACCAGATATATCTGAAAGGAGAATGGATGTTCTCTCATTGGTGACATAGGAAAAAAACAACTGACATAATGTTGGCCTGTCAGGCTT